>NC_056541.1:13615819-14252358 GCF_910596095.1 Thunnus maccoyii
AATACTGGATGAGGCAAGTGCACCGAATAACAAGCATGGGCTGTCAAACGGCTAATTAACGCCAGCTAAATTGAATCCAAGCCGATTGTAAACTGATACCAGCAGCCTGGCAAGCAACTTCGCCCCGCTACACACACGTGAGAAAAAGCGTGGAAGCCAAACATTGCAAAATACACAACCACAAGCCAAATGATGTGCTTTACTCAAGTGTGCAAGGAGAGGTAGCGTTACGTCGAAGTTGCAACAGTATCGGGGCAAGCAGGGAGGCCTCGCTAGCTTCACTGCATAACGTTACGCTGGATGACCAACACGTCGCAAGGCCCACACAACGCTCACAAACGCGTACTGGTTTTGGACCACTAAACGGGAATGTCATCTCTTAAAACCGCTCCTGTTGGAAGCGACTGTGTGCACGTCCTGCAAATTAACCACAGTATCCCTCTCTGCTGTGTTATTATTTCGCTATGTGGACGTTTAAATTTCACAGACCTGCCCAGATTCTGTCTTCCCCCGCCGCTTCCTCCGGCACCGGAGGCGGCGGCACCAGCGGTGTTGCCACCGCCGGGCTTGCTGCGATTTCCACCGGCCTTCATTGACATGGTGATCCCATAAAAGACAGTGTCTTAAAACGACCAGCTTCACACCGCAATTCCGTGACGATGGGGGACGGTGGGTGGTTGTGTGACAGCTCGCTAACAGTAGCAGTCCAAAGATCTGGCTTAGCTTAGCGGGCTGATGTCAACGTGCCTCTTGAGGAAGATGCTATGCTAAGAAGCTAGCTGGCTAACGGTTGCTAGCTAAATTAGCAATCTGTACAATTCCTATTAAAACAGAAAAAAATAATATTTAAAAAAGACAACACGCGCCAATCACTCTTCTGAAATAAAGATGAGTGTTAGGCCTCTTGTCAATTTGTTACGTAATCCTTACACGAAATTTCGATAATCTGAAAATAGGGTTTACTGCTATCTCGGGCTCTTTCCGTTGCTAACAGCGAAAAGACCAAAACAGTCTGAAAGGGGACAAAAAACCGCGGAGGGATATATGAAAGGCGTAACGGCACGTAACAACCAACCAAATATTACTACACTGTATTATTTGACAACCATCGTCATGCTAAAAAAAGACAAATGTGGTAATATTTAATATAGACTGACAAAAGAAATATATAGATAATTCTTTGTGTAAAAACATTGCACTTACAAGATGGCACTATTTTCAGGAAGTCCATGAATCCTCAATGGCTGTTTTGTGGCATCCACGTGAGCCGGCGAACACACCACACATACGCACACTGCTACACACTGACTGAGTGCATGTTAGTGACAGCTATTATAAAAAGGCAGCGGTGGAAGAAGTACTCAGACCCTTTACTTAAGTAAAAGTACCAATACAGCAATGTAAAAAAAAACCCATTACAAGTAAATGTCCAGCATGAAAAATCCCACTTAAGTAAAAGTACATGAGTATTAGCAGCAAAATATACTTAAAGTATTAAAGTAAAACTAGTCATTTGGTCCCTCTGACTGATATATTATTATATATGATATAATTAGATTGTTAATACTGATGCATCAGTGTATAAGCAGCATGTTACTGTTGTAGCTGCTGGAGGAAGAAAAAAAAAGTTCTGATACACAAATCTGTTTTCAGTTTTTGGACTTTTTCCTCTAATCTTTTCTGTGGAATATTGGATCATTTGAACATGTTTTAAAATGAAACCATGTGGGAAGTTCAGAGGGAAAAAATCACTATTTGGTGGAGCTGTTAACAACTCATAGACATCTGAAATGTGACCCCAACTACACACTGCTTTTTCTAAGATGTCAAAAGCCAAAAGAATTGGAAACCACTGGTTTCATTTTGAGATGTTGAGAGGTAAAACTTTCCAATATTCCACAAAAAAGATCAGAGAAAAGTCTGAAAATAAATCAAACTTTGTTTGGCAGAACTTTGTTTTTTCTTATTTTCTACACAGCTGATTTAATATATCAGTCACAGCAATCGATTTCCTGCACTTTGAGTAAATTTAGCTGATAATACTTATGTACTTTTACTTAAGAAGGATTTTTAATGCAGGGATTTTACTTGTAATAGAGTAATTTTATATTGTGCCACTTTTATTCAAGTAAAAGATCATCTGAGTACTTCTTCCACCACTGACAAGAGGTTTGTGCAGTTCTTAAAAAAGGAGGGAGATGTAGATGCCATTTTAACACACATACTGTATTTAAAAGGCATGTTATCAAAAAAAAAAAGAAAGTACTGACAGGCTTATGACATGACTGATCCTCATAAGTGTGATCACAACAACCTCAATAACTTAAAAACAAATTTCATCTTGCATACTCTTTTGGATTTGTTCTTTTATATATGTTTTTTTTTTAATTTTGTATCTCTATATGTTAGTCTTTGTATGTTGTTTTTTTCTTTTTCTTTTAAAAAATAACATAAAAATATGAGAAATAATTATATACCATGTATAGTATGGAAATAGTAAAAATAAAATAAATAAAATTTAAAATAGATATAGTAGAATAAAATAAAACTATTTCAATCACAAGTACAAAATATTCAAAATAAATGACCCATTCACCTCAACCTTTGTCCTTCTATCAGTAATAATATACCAAGCCTCGGTGCTTGAGTTGACTATCACAAATAAAGGCAGGTCTATCACCCCTAAAATTTCACATTTTTTGTTTTCAACATCTTCATTGTCCCTTTTCAAATTTCCTGAAACCAATTTTTAATGACATATTCCAGTAAAATTTCAAACCTAACCAGTTTTTCCAGTTCCAGACCCATTATTGGCTGTAGACTTAATGACGGAACAAAAAAGTTGGGGGGGATACATTTAGCAAAAAATAACATAAATAATATGATTAATAAATATTCTATACAATATATAGCATATAAAAATAGTAGAATAAAATGAAACAATTCAAATTATGAATACAATGTAAATGACCCATTCACATCAAGCCCAACTTGTGGTTGAGTTTATTATCACAAATACAGGAAAGTCTACGAACCCTAAAATTTCACATTTTTTTCTCAACATCTTCATTGTCCCTTTTCCAATTTCCCAAAACCAAATTTTAATGACATTTTCCAGTAAAATGTCATAACTTTACCACTTTTCCCAGCTCCAGAACCATTACTAACTGTGCATTTGACTAGGGCAGAAAACATTTTGGTCATATTTTTATAATTCAGTTCAATTCAAAATACTTCATCCCAATGTGAGGCAAGCAAGTTTGCAAACACATACATATATACAATTAATTTACACACATAAAAACAATCTAAACAATAAAGATATGACAATGTTAGCAAGAGTTAAAATACACAAGGATTAATCAGTCTTTACACAAGATAAACCGGCCAATCTCTTGTACTGTGGCTGTTCACAAGTCTAATGGCTTAGTGGAATGTTTTACATACAGGCAACATAAAACACATTCCTAATGGCATTAAAGTAGTCATGTAGGACATGTAGGGTCATTGATAATTTGCTCTTCCTTCCTAATTCCCTCTCAAGGACAACCTGTAACAGTTTAATATCTGCTAAAAACATGAATCTGTGCATCCATTCATAATTATCATATCATATCAACATGAGACCTACAGCAAAACATCTACCAGAAAGATTTGACAAACCCTCATTAGATTCAAATGGGACTAATTAATGTGCACATATTTTGTCTCCATATAATGAAGTCCAATACAATACCGCCACCACTAACTACAGCTTAAAATTACCATAATGCAATGTCGACAAAAACTGAAGATTTTAAGCTTCACAAAGACTTGCTTTATTGCAGGGCTGTTGTATTGAATTGTGCAGTGGAATAAGTATTCAGATCCTTTACTTAAGTAAAAGTATCAATATTGTCAAAATACTTGATTACAAGTAAAAGTCCTGAATTTAAAATCCTATTCAAGTAAAAGTGAAGTGAAGTATTACCAGCCAAATATACTTAAAGTGCTAAAGTAAAGAAAGTCAGAAATTCAGGCTCTGACTGATATATTAATACATTTAACAGTCAGTGCATAAGCAGCATTTTATTGCTGTAGCTGCTCGAGGTCGAGCCAGTTTGAACTGCATTATAAGAGTCACAATATAAATCTGAGGGGTCATCAGATTATAGATTGGTTAGGAAAGAAGAAAAAATATAGTTCTGCTACATAGATTTGGATTCATTTGTTGGAACTTTTCTTTAATATTTGTGGTTTTGTGAAATATTGGAAATTTTTGACCCCTGTGGCCTCAAATGGTTTATTATTTGAAAACATTTGAGGGGAAATGTCTCTTTGGTGGAACAGCTCTCACATCTTGAAACATGACAAGGAGACATAACTACAAACCAATGGTTTAATCTTTAACAATGCAATGCAATTTATAAGTTCATCACTAACCCTAACCCTAACCCCAATGTAGTTGAGTAGAAGTATCAAATAGTATAAAATGAAAATACTTAAATATCCCCTCTAGACATTCATTAAAATATAAAAAAGACTCTGTTTGGAACAATACTGTGTGTTTGATATGTTTTTTCCACGAAACAGTGTAATTACCATGTAAAAATCCTTAAAATGACATCTACCCCTTCACCCTCATTGAAAATTCCAGATTTAAACTACTTCACAGAAATTGTCTCTTACTTCACTGTAAAGTCCATTCTTAGTGTTTGTGCACTGGAGGCTTCAAGTTTCCACATCGCACTTGTGTAAGTTGAATATTGGACCAGGATTGGCTCCAAATGATTTGTGATGTCACAAATCCTGCTCATAGTCCCGCCTCTTAAAATTGGATTTTCAGTGAGCTCAGAGAAACTTTCCACTTTCAGCACATGAATGTGAGAACAGCCCTCTAGTGTCAAACATCAAACATCATTCTGCACAGTGAAGCACAAACATTCAACTGTAGGAACAAGAAGAAAAACACATTTTTGAGTGGAGGAGGACTTTAAGTAAAACACAAGTACCTTAAAATTGTACTTAAGTACAGTACTTGAGTAAATGTACTTAGTTACTTTCCACCAAAGGAATTGCGCAGGTGTACCAAGAAAGTGGCAGGTAATACTTCTAAAAATGAATAGAAATATGGTATAAAGAAACAAGAAATGGGTGACCAGCTCAGCCATAAGTCTATCAAAACAGACAATCTCAAGGCTGCAGCTCATTCAGAGTACAGCAGTTAGAGTCCTTACATGAACACACAAATATGAACATATTACACCCGATTTTAAATGTTAACACTGGCCCCCAGTACAGCACAGAATCAACTTAAAAAGTCTACTAACAGTCTATAAAACACTTAATGGTTTGGCTCCAGTATATTACTGACTTGTTCACTGACTACAGCCCGACCAGAGCCCTCAGGTCATCTGGTAGTTCTCATCTAACTGTATCCAGAATAAGGTCCAGGTCTTTAGAGGGAGCTTTTAGTTACTTTTCAGCTACTCTGTGGAACAAATTACCAAATGATCTGAGATCAGTTTCTACTGTTTTTTTACCTGAGTGTGTGTGGCTGGACACATTTTTATCGGTTTTATATTTATTTATTTCTATTTTTATTGTTATTGTTATTATTATTATTATTATTTGTGTGTGTATGTGGTGTTTTAATCCTTCCGATTTTTATTTATGCAGTTTTACACTGAATATTTACAGCAACAAGATGGCTGTCATAATCGAAAACGTCAAATAAAACAACAGTACTAGTAGTAACACATTGATAACAATAATTATAAAAAATATTACATCAAGAATGGACAGGGGAAACAAAAGAAAAAGGAGTTAATAGGAAAAAACAAGTTAAAAAACTAAGAGTAATAGCAGAGAGTCAATGTGGTGTTCATTTTTAATTGTATGTCTTTAAACTTTGCTTTAAAACGATTTCATCATGTTGACATATTGCTTTTATGCTGGTGTTCAGCACCTTGAACTGCCATTGTGTATGAAAAGTGCTATACAAATAAAACTGACTTGACTATTCATGAAACTAGCTATTAAATTAGTGTTACCTAGATTAAGGATGTATTAAAGTTAACCTCTAGACTACTTCAGATTTATGTTAACCCTTGAATCTGCATTGAATATGACAAAGACTAAAAACCAAACAAATTTTCTGCATATTTTTTAATTTTATTTTAGTTAGTTTTGTAAATACACAATATAGTTTCAGTTAGTTTTAGTTACCTATGACAACCTTGGGACCAACACATGCTTTGTGTGTTGTAAAAATAGAAACTTATTTGTAGAAAATCAATGTGCATACAGATAATGTCAGAATGTAGAAAACGTGTCGATGATTTTTCATCAGGCGGTCTACACGGACTACTACTGCGTAGTGCCGACTGCCCTGACAAGATGCTACGGGATTAGCAAAATAGATGCGTGTATCCCCTCTGAAAACACTTTACTTTAACTCTTTCCACCACTGGGATGCTGTTATTGTTCCGTACGAGCGCTGATATTTATTATACTGTCTTGCGGAAGAATGTTAATGTCCGTTGCGGTTCGTAGAGCTAGAAAACTAACTAACCGCCGCCTGAGCTAGCTTCACCTCGACGACATAATAGCTTTCAGGTTTTTTTGGGAACACGGTGTGCTCGATCGACCAAGCTCTCATCCAGGACAGCACCGGTAGTTTTCATTTGGTATCTTTAGCTAACGTTATCGTTCATAATTCGCGTGTAAAATCTTCCCTGACTGTGGTGATGGAGTGGCATCGGCTTACTTGCTAGCAAGCGAGCTAACAAGCAGCCGTTAGTTAGAGCGCTCGTTGCTAAAAATACACTTTCCGCCAGTCCACATTGGATTACTTGTGTTTGGCTTTTCTGGTCGCCTTGCTCGGAGTTTGGCACTCTACATGGTCGCTACAGTGAAAACAAGACGACTGGAAGAGCGAGTCGGACCCCGCGGTTGTGAGCCGAGCTGGGCGGCTTCAGGTGTCCAAGTGAGCGGCGGAACTCGGCTTTGGCTGGTCGGTGGTCGACGGTTATTTTGCCCCAATGGCCTTGTCCTCCCATCAGTAGTAATATAACAAGCCTCGGTCCAACCCAGGGTTACTAGACCGAAACTCTATTTTTAAGGTCAAAGGAAAAAACGCTTTGTTTCCACTGTCAACTGTCTTGAGATTGACGAGGCAGGCTTCATCCCCACACCATGTCGGAGGATAACAACGCAGACAAATTCATCAAGGTAAGTTAAACAAAATAAAAATGTGAATCTACATGCATGACAACTCGACAATGTAATAGTTTACATGTGTGATGAAAAGAGGGGTTCACAATTTTTCAAGTCTGTCCTAAAACAACAGTTAGGTGCCCATATTAACACTGAAAGAGGTTTTCCTCGCTGTAATCATTCCTCCTGTTCATACTGGGTATTTAAATGGGCTTTCAATATAAGTGATGGGGGGCAAAATCCAGTCATTTTTTGTGCAAAAATGCATTTTAAAGTTAATCTGAAGCTTATATGAGGCTTCAACAGATTGAGTTAGTCATATCAAGTGGATATTTGCCACATTTACCATCTTTTTAGCCTCTTTGTGTTTCCTTGGACAATGTTTCCCTGTTGAGCTGCGGTGGAAGTATAGTAACAAAATGAGGAAAAAGAGGGAATTTGGCACTAAAAAGACTAACTTTGAAAGATATCTACTTGATTTTACTAATTTAGATGGCTGAAGCTTCATATTATCTTCAGACAAACTTTTAAATACGTTATTGTACTGAAAGATTGTTGGCTCCCATCACTTACATCGTAAGTGCATTATGAAGGGATCTTCTAATGGTCAGTATGAACAAGAGGAATGGTTATGGATGAAAAAAAGCTTGCATTTGGGCACCTGACTATTGTTTTAAGACAGACTTGGAAAAATTGTGAACCTGTCCCTGCACAGGGAAGATTGATTTAATGAACTTTTTAGGAAGTGTCCCCCTTTATTAAACATCACTTTAAAGGATTACAGCGAGGAAAACATCTTTCAGTGTTCATATGGGCACCTGACAGCTGTATTTCTTATCGAGTTGGGAGGATCAAGGTTTATAGATCTCAATTTCTCTCTACCAATCATCACTCACTTTCCACATGATCAGTAACCAGCTACATTTCCCTTCACCCTGGCACAGGGATGTGTTCCTGGCCAGCTTCTCTCAATGTGTCACTGGCCGGGCAACTATGTCAGCAGTAAAATGTGATCTCAAGTGGCGCTGCTTTCACAGCTGGATCAGAATGTCCTTAATGCTGGGTCGACAGGGGGGGTGGCACTGAGTACTAAGAACACACACTGGGTGTCAACTTGGGCCATTATCATGGAAAATGATTATTGGGTTTGATAGTTAACTTTGAACTTAACTCAGGTTCTTTGGTGTCATGACGCTGGCCACTACCATTTAACCAGGATAGATGACAGGTCACCATGGTAACCTGTACTGCAGGCTGACCTTCTCCAGGACAGGTTAAGGTGTGAGAATCGGACCGAACTGTGTAAACAGCCAGTGAACTTTTTTGCCTAGCCTGATTGCTGCACAGGAATCAATGTTTAAATCTTGTCTTGTGTTAAATATGTGGCTCTTGATCTGTTACTTTTGCGTCTTGGAGCTTTGTGACACCCATTAGCAATGAAGAAGTCAGATCCCTCAAAGATAAAAAAAAAAAGTTAAACCCAGTTCATGATACAGGCCAAATCCAGCTCAAATCTGACGCCACAAAATCCTGTTCCACTAATTTCAACTCAGCTGATTGCAGAAGCTGTCTCCCAGTGCCTCATTACTTATTGGATGGCATCCTATCCTTCTTTTTTAACCTTTTTATTAGCCGCAGTGGATGAGATTACCCAGACGTATGTGTTTCATAAGCTGTCTCTTTTTCAAGGATGATCTATGTTAGGGATTAGCATTATCGTGAAACTAGACAGGTGATAATGGGTAAGATTGCTATTACATAACACAGTACTAATGTCACAGGGAAAAATGTATAAATGGGACTCTTCCTCAATAGAAAAATCTGCCTTCTATGTTAATAGAATGACAATCATTGTACCTAATGATATATTATGATAAATGGCTGTTTCAAGTGATATTTTCTGGAACCAACAATGATTGTGGTATGACCCTGTCATGCAGTATTTTCTTTTTTTTCTTGTTTTGTTGAATTGGATGTGACGGGTGTGGTGGCAGACAGCTGTTTACTGTACTGCATGACATAGATCATGTCGACAACCGAGAAAATTAAGCGTCTCCGTAAACATAGTCCTAGTTTTATAAACTAGTCCAGGCATACATGACTAGATTTTGTCTGTTTCTGTCTTTTCAAACATCTGATTTATTATTTTGGTGTTGTTGTCTTTCTCCTCAACAGGAGACATCCATTCTAGACGAGTACAACATAAACTGGACTCAGAAGCTGGGAGCCGGCATCAGTGGACCTGTCAGGTGAGAGTGTGTGAGAGAGAGATGGAGAGAGATAATTAGTCCCTTTATCTGTGGTCTGTTGTCCAAGTTATGTGACAGTCTGTTCTGTGTCAGATTGATCTCAAACAGTGTATCATGAGTCAGAATCTTCTGAAGTCATACAAAAGGATTATAGAGAAAGATGTTATGTAGTAAACATTGACACAGTGTATTACCCAGCCCCTTGTACTGCCTCACTACACCCCTGTTCTTAATGCTGCTTAGCTTTCATGAGTGCATGAAACTGAAAGCGGAAGACTCACTTTTGGCACAACAGCTGCTGGATTCAAGTATGATGTCAAGGCAGATGTAGAATATTTGCTAACTGGCCTGTTGAATGGACAAACTTTCAAAACTTACATCTTTCTGATGTTTGTCGCTTATACTATACTTAATATTACTTGGTTCTTTTTCTATTTGGTTTCAAATTGTCATGTTTGGCATGCCCCGGTAACCTACTGGTTAAGATACATGCCATATAACCGCAAGGTCCGCGGTTCGAATCCGGCTGCGAACCTTTGTTGCATATCAATCCCCCTCATCACCCCTTCTCTTCAGTTCCTGTCAACTCTCCTCAGTCAGCATAGTAAAGGTATAAAATGCCCCCTCCCCCCCAAAAAAATATTTTAAAAAATGTGTCGCACCAACTCACCAGCACAGTTTTACCTTATGCTTGACACACTAACACATGCGAAGGGACTGTTAACAGAGTTGCCGTTAACTGCTACATCATCACCACTCGAGACTTCATATGAAGATGTTTGGCACTAGTTTTGTTGTCAGTGGTGTTGGCTCAGACTCAAACCATGTACACTAACTGCAGAATCTAAAGACATTCACCTCCCATCCCACCTTGAATGAAAGCATCTCGGTCTGCTTTTAATAGTCTTCTTTTACAAATGAATACATGCAAACAGGTTCTGCTTTTATTGCTAATTCCATAGTTTTGTCAGCATTTAGTCCGTGTTGCTAAATGTGCAACTCAACTAACCGTCTTCTTAGAAGCTGCACTTAGATTGAATAGTGGACACTTGTGGATGCACGAGGGATCGATGATAGAACCAAATCTCAGCAGTTTCCTTTAAATGTGCACTTCCTCTCTGCGTTCTCCTCTCTTATCTTTCCCACTCTAACACACAGGGAGGAAAATACCACAGGAAAGCACACATTTCTGAAATAACTGATAAGTAGCAATGACTTTTGAGCTTTTTAGGTTCAGCCCATCGTAAAACTTAATTGATTTGTGTGGTTGAGGACAGACTGAAGGCTCTAACTAATGATTTTTTTCATTATGTATTAATTGTGTTATTTATAAAATGTCAGAAAATAGTGAAAAATGTTTGTTATAATTCCCCCCCAGCATTAAATCCCCCATTTTTGTTTTAAAAAAATGACTAAACGATTATTCAATAATCAAAACAGTTGCTGATTAATTTTCTGTTGATCGACTAACCGTTGCAGCTCTAGACTGAAGTTATCATCAGACAGGAATGACTTGACGATTTAAATATAACTTTTGTCTTTCATGAAAAGAAAATGCAAATGATGTCATTCTGCATTACACCGCAAGATGATTCAACGTCTGTTGATACCAGTAATTGTCTCACTCAGACTATTTTTCATACTTTGACAATGACAATGAGTGAATAGCTCTTCTCAGAACTGTCTGTGTACATCAGTATTTTCCTCCCATCTCGTACATCAACGTTGCGCGACCTCCTCGTCCCCACAGCTGTCAGCGATTACAGGAATAACTTAAATAAATTCTGTTATTGCACAACGTTACAGGGACATAGTGACTTCTCAAACAGTCAGTTTTTGCTGTGTGTGGTTTCCTCTGTAGGTCTGAATGGCCCTGCTGACTCCAACTAGATACTGGCTGTAATATATCAATGTCTGTCACTGATTCCTCTTGTGCATTCTGCACCTCCTAAGCCGTCGTCTTGTCAGGATCAGAACAGAACAACCTGTGATTTCCTAATGTGTGTAGTTTTGCCCTTAAGACACAAGAACACTCAGAAATTGACTCATCAGTTCTCTATTAAACTCACTTTTAAACTATGATTCATGCCATACTGTTTCTCTTAGGCCACCTCTTATTCATCACTTTTCTGTTGCTGTATTTCACTGTGATTCATGAAGCCTTTTGCTTAACAGTACTGCTGTATTTTTGACTCTCTTATTTCCCTCACTCACCTCTCTGTCTCATAACACATTCATGTCCTTTACTCAACCAGCGCCCCCACCCCCTCCCCCCACCCACCCTCCGCCCCCTGTCGAACTCTGTGATTCATTAGGTAGGTATTGCTTCCCAGTAAGTGAACTTTGGCCGAAGCAGAATGTTTTCTTGCAGTAATGCTTTAATAGTGTAATCTGAGTTTAACGGCCAGAGGTTGTTGTTTAAAGTGAGTGTTTAGGTCCTCGCTGCTCAGAGGAGGGAGAACGGAGTTAAAAGGCTTTTCAGAAAATTAAATGTATATCCATGGTGCACATTTCATCTGCAGTTTAAAGAAAAATACTAACAGGTGATATTCATTCAAATTTATGTCAACTTTGTGAGCGCAAAAAGTACACGACGGACTCATATGTCTCGCTAGATTCATATTTCCCATAACAAAGTGATGTTGACAAAATAAAGTAGGCTGCTTTCTTGTCTCTTTTCACATCAGGTCAAATTTAATTTCACAGCAAATATCACACGGACTTTAAGAAGGACACGAGTGTATAACAACTGTAAAACCGTTATTAAGTACATAGAAATGGACAATAAATCTAAAAGCTGATAAAATAAAATTAGAACTCAACCTCTTTACAAGCATGACAAATTCACACTGTACAGAGAAACATTGTTTATACTCACAGAAATATAATAAATGCCAAATATTTCAAGCTGATTATTTCCAGCCATAACAACATGGAGTCAATCAGTGTAAACATCATGTTGTTGCGATGAAGAGTTTAGAAAAAGATGATACATAATACAATTGATACTGTCAGACATTGTGGAATAAGATGATTTTAACAGATTTAAGGTGGTTGTATACTCCTGCTGACATTCTTGTCAGATGATGGAAATCCCCATTAAACCCTGTCCCGCCTCACCTTTCCGATCAGTGGATAGGGAGGAGGGGGTCTGTGCACGGCCATTTCTGTAACTTTCCGAAACCGTCAAGCCAACATTCACAACCGCTTCATGTAGTGATCGGCCAACTGGCGGAGGTGAAAAATGAGTCTGGCTTTGAACTTTTCTTTCTAGTTCTCCTTTTTTAATTTCTGACGTAACTTTTCATATGAACAAACAAACGCAACACTATGACTGTCTTCTAGAAGTCACTGCCTGATAATATGCGGTTATCCCTGAATTTCAACGATATGGCGTCTCCCCCGTCCCCCCCCCCCCCCTCTCTGTGACGGTCAGCTTTTCACTCCGCCTTGGAGTGAAGCCGTTCAGAACCACTTTAAACACATTTGATATCCGCTGTGGTCAAACAACACGTCATAAAAACCAGTTCTGATCGACCGTAAATCGACCTCCTATATAGGGAAGTAAAGGGTGAACCACATGTATGGTGACCACACGTTGGTGAAGAGAAAAGCGGAACGTATCTGCATAATTTGATTTTAGGCTACAAACTGAATGCATATTGATACCAGCTGTGTTTTGCGTTTGTAAACACTGGAGACTGTCTGGCATTTTATTGAACAGAGATGTTATCTGAGACTAATGTGTGGTTTCTGGCTATATGAATAACATTGACTTGATGTTGATCACGTTGCTTTATCATACTGACAAGATCACAAACAAAAATGTGTTTGAAACATGAGCTCAACATCAATGACAAAAGGAGCAATTATATGGTAACAGAAACCCCTGAAAGTAAGAAAATCCCCTCCAGACTACAGAATCTTCCTGATGGATGATTGAGTTATCATGTTGAGTGAGATGTTTTTTTGACTCTTGTTTCCTTCTTGTCTAGAGTTTGTGTGAAGAAGTCAACTCAGGAACGCCTGGCACTGAAGATCCTCATCGATCGCCCCAAGGCTAGAAATGAGGTTAGAGAAAACACTGTTGTGGTTTTGATTAATGCCTGTTTGTGATCTTTGGCAGTATCAATATGCCTTGTTCTGTCTGCCTGCCTTTTTATGAGTCTTAACTAATTCCTGTTTTTCTTTCCTTGTCAATCTTGTGCTTCATCTGTGTGTCTGTGCGGGCGTAACATTGTCTTCCTGTGGAAAACACTGTGTCTAGCAGCCTCTCCATGTCATTAGCAGCCTTCTGTTTTGATCAAGCAGCTTATACAACTGTTAAGCAGTGAGACACGCAGTCAAAACAAGCAGCACACACTTGCTTCAGACAAATTCTCACCACTGAACTGTGAAAGTTGACAGGCAGAATATACACAGATTATCACCAGTAATGAATATCTCTTCAAGCACTTTTGTCATTTGGTAGACGCTTTTATCCAAAGTGACTTATAAGTGAGGCAAGCGTTAGAGGACAGTGACTGCGAAAGAGCCGTGGTACAAACTCTCAAGTAGCTGACCAGGTAGGAGTGCAGAGGCATTATGTTTTCAGGTTATCCGTTCGTCCCATTCTCGTGAACGTGATATTTCAGGAACGCCTTGAGGGAATTTCTTCAAATTTGGCACAAACGTCCACATGGACTCAAGGATGGACTGATTAGATTTTGTTGGTCAAAGGTCACTGTGACCTCAGAAAACATGTTTTTGGCCATAACTCAAGAATTCATGCGCTAATTATGACAAAGTTCCACAAAATGTCTAATAGGATAAAATGATTAAGTTATATTTTATATCCAAAAGTTCAAAGGTCAACTTCTCTGTGACATCATAATGTTCTGCAAAAACACTTTTCTGGCCATTATTCAACGCCATAACTCAAGACCAGAAGGGGGGATTGTAACCATATTTCACATTTGGTCGGATACTGTATCTGTGGCACCAAACTTGGTGTCCACCTTGAAACTGTGGTGATTGTTTAGATCTTCTGTGGTGCCAGGTTGAAGATGTGTGTGAAGTGTCCACATTTTAGAATTTGTAGCTTCTTTGCAGCAACATCCATATCTGAAGCTTTGTCTACTGTCTTGGCTACAACTTTGTGTGAACTAACTAAGAAACAACAGGAAGTTGACAAGTGCATAAGAAATACCATAAGCAACAAGAAAGAAGTGCGACAATCAACAAAGTGCTAAAAAGGTAAAGGGGTTCAAGTGTTGAGGTGATCACGGAAGAGCTGAGTCTTCAGGCTTTTCTCGAATGCACCAAGGGAGTCAGCAGACTGTATGGAGCTATGTAGCTCATTCCACCATCGCAGGAACACAAATGAGAAAGAGTCTGGATAGTGATTTCGTACCAGACAGTGATGGTATTTCCAGATGTCATTCATTTGCAGACTGGAGTGAACATACGGCCTGATGAATGACTCAGTGTAGAAAGGTGCCATTTCATTTGTTGCCCTGAAGGCAAGCCTCATTAAGTTTTGAACTTGATGCACCCGCCACTGGGAGCCAGTGGAGGGAGACGAACAGAGCCTGTTTAGGTTGGTTGAACACCAGACGTGCCGCTGCATCCTGAATCCTCTGCAGTGGTTTAACGGTGCACGCTGGACGTCCAACCAGCAGCGAGTTGCAGTAGTCCAGTCGTGAGATGACCAGCGCTTGGTCATACAAAGTGATGTTATACAAAGTGAATCTGCATGACCAGAAGACTGCCGTGATGTGTTTGGTGAAGGTCAGCTGGTCATCTAGGATAACCCCGAGGTTTTTTACAGACTTGGATGGTAATAACAGGGATGAACTGAGCTGTACAGTCAGGTTGTGATGAACAGCGAGGCTCGCAGGGAAGACAAGAAGCTCGGTTTTGGACAGGTTCAAGCTGGAGGTGCTGGTCTGTCATCTAAGCAGAGATGTTGGCCAGACAGGCTGAGATGCGTGCTGGGACTGTGTTATCCTCTGGGGGGGAAGGACAGGAGTAGCTGGGTGTTGTCATTGTAGCAGTGGTACGAGAAGACATGCGATTTGATGATGGAGCCCAGCGAGGTTGTGTACAGTGTTTTGAGTTTTATTTGTGTTGGTGCATGATAAAAAGTTCTGTGTACAAAGGTAACATCTGCCTCCAGACACTAAGTAGCAGTTACTACACTTAGCAGTACTAAGTAGTCTTTCTTGGTCTTTCTTGCAATGTCCACTGCATACTTTTCATCATCTCAGTTAGCTACTAATTGTTGACACAATAATATGCAATTGGAGTTGTACAGTCAGTTATCTTTATATCAAGATCATAATTAGTCTTATAGTAACAAATGTAACCGAATAAAGGTAAAACCTGTTTCATGTCACAGATTCTGTATTAAGGTACTAAACCACCTTGAGTTTTCAGGTGTGTCTCTCTCTCACTCACTCACACACATACACATATACACATACATACGCACACACACTCTGCCATGACCTTTTCTGTAAATATCATGATGGGAAATGAATAGTAAGCAGGAACTTCACTCCTACTGGAACCAATAAAATGTCCCAAATTGTTAAACAAAACACAACAAAGTAGTTAGTATCAGTGTTGGATACTGAATTTCTGTTGACAATATATACTTTTAAAGCTGGAGCATGGGACTTTTGTCTCCCCCTTCTGGCAGCGAGAGTAATTACAAAAACACTGTCGACACTTGATGACGTCATAGGCTCCGCTGTAGACTACTCCGTCACTACTGTTGCGGATGTAAAACGGTGAATAAATAGTTTTGAGCGTCACACGACCCCTGCACAATGACTCGTTTCATTATTAGACTTTGATCCATTCGGACTGATAACATTTGGAAAGTCTAGAAGAGTAGCACAATTAAATTATTTTAACCCCATTCAAGTTAGCAGAGGGGCTCAGCTGGCGGAAGTCTCTGGTGCACATGGTGGTGATGGGCTTAATCAGTATTGTGTGAACTTGTTTGGCAAGTATGGCACTGTAGGTTTAAACAATAGAAACTTGTCAACTGTCAGATATTTTAAATATTTAAGACCTTTGTCCACCTTTGTTCTCATAAAATTACATGTACCATAATAGAAGATACCTAATAGTTATACATATTGCAGAGCTTCAAATTCTTTATGATAAAAATATGCTTTTTTGGCTTGCCTGCTCAGTAAAACTAGACTCCCATAAAGAGATAAAACAACTTCCCAATCACCAGATGCTCCGTATGTTATCCTGGCTGTACTTTCAACATATGGAAATGTGTGGCTTTCAGCTTGAGTTTTATATTTATCACATCCTGTGGGCAGAGAGGTGCTCATACTCAACACCAGAATTATATTAGGACGAACAGATTGAACCCACTCTACCAGAAATTTCACACTTTTATGTGTTTCAGTCACTGTTTACCTGTTTTTAAAATGTGAAATGTAACATGTTTCAGTGAATTTAACAGTGTTATTTTCCCTACCATGCAGGTGCGACTCCATATGATGTGTGCCAACCACCCAAACATAGTGCAAATCCTGGAGGTTTACGCCAACAGTGTCCAGTTCCCGCATGAGTCCAGCCCGAGGTAACAAGCTGTGTGTGTGTTTGTGTGTGTGTGTGTGTTTGAAAGAGTTGGTGCACAACCCCACACATTTTGTCCATCCATCTCGTCTTTTTCACTGCTTCCTCTGATCATTCAAATGTCTTCATTTTTTGTTAAAGAGCAAGGCTCCTGATCGTCATGGAGATGATGGAGGGTGGCGAGCTGTTCCACAGAATCAGTCAGCACAGGCACTTTACTGAAAAGATGGCCAGCCAGGTCACTATGCAGGTAGGTTAAGATGCACATCTACGGAGAAACACACACAGACTGATTTTCTTCTTAAAATATTTAACTGTGGTCAGTCAGTCTTTGTCCAGCTGTGGTTTCCTTCCCCGGTCATTATGTCATACTTCATCCGTCTGCGTGTGTCTTTGTGTGAAAATTTTTTTTTTCTGTGGGTAACAGCGTGTCTACTGGCCTCTGAGTGTCATTTACAGCCCCCAGCTTGGATCAAGGAGCTCACACAGCATTTGATCAGTGAGACACATGGTCAAAAGAAGCAACACTACACCCACCAGCTCAAATCAAGTTGACATGCAGTAGTGTCTCAGTCTGATGTCTCTTCCCCTGCAGATCAGTCAAGCCTTGGAACATTGTCACTCCCTAAATATTGCACATCGTGACCTGAAGCCAGAGAACCTGCTCTTCAAGGATAACTCTCTGGTAAGTTGCTCAAGTTGCACAGAAATGCACATAAATACTTCAACTTTATTCTGTATATAACACACTATTCTCTTAATTAACGGTATACTAATATCAATACTACTGCTGGTGCTAATAAATGGCGCACACAACATACAGTTTATACTACAAAAGAATAAAAACTTTACTTTTCAGTAAATCTCTGTAGAGTGGAAAACATTTCCTTGCTGCATCTGGCAGAATTTGACCAAGATAAGTACAGGATTTGGAAATATCCAATTTGCAGTTGCAGTGCCAGACATCAAAATCCATCCTTATTCTGGCAGCACCTTCCATGATATCCCTGGAAACCGAATGTTCTCCTTTTTAGAAAGTCTGTCAAGTGAAACTCAAAGTACATTAGTTATTTTAGTAATGCTCAGTGAAGTCAGAAACTAGAACAAACTGAAATGTTTTCCATGAAGCCGCTGAGATATGTTTCTGTGCTCGCTATTCGTTAATGATTCTGTCTTTTCCACAGGATGCTCCTGTGAAGCTGTGTGACTTTGGCTTTGCCAAAATTGATCAAGGAGACTTGATGACCCCTCAGTTCACTCCCTATTACGTAGCACCTCAGGTAAAAAGAAAACATGAAGTTCATACAAGCATACTTGTTTAACATACGCTCATATTTGCTTCTTAACGGGTCAGGAACCTCATGCAAGTGCAGCAACATTTTCATGTTGTCTCTCTTCTCTCATGGAATCTGCTCAGGTACTTGAGGCTCAAAGAAGACACCAGAAGGAAAAGTCTGGAATTATACCTACCTCACCCACTCCTTATACCTATAACAAGGTGAGACCCAGACCTGTTGACCTGTTCAGCCTTGCCATGGGCTTTCTTATACTTAAAGTCTTCTTTTTTTTTTTTAATAAATGTTTCTCTCCTGTCTTTCTCTAGAGCTGTGACTTGTGGTCTCTCGGTGTGATCATCTATGTAATGCTGTGCGGCTATCCTCCGTTCTACTCAAAGCACCACAGTCGCACCATCCCAAAGGACATGAGAAAGAAGATCATGACGGGCAGTTTTGACTTTCCTGAAGATGAGTGGAGTCAGATCTCTGAGATGGCGAAGGACATCGTACGCAAGTAAGTCTCTTTCTTTGCTCTGGACAGGTCACTACCTCTTGCTGTTTTTAGCCCCTTTATCCTCACATGTACCACCTCGCCCCTTATTTGCTTTCTTCTCCGATACTTACTCACTTTCATTCATCCCGTTATTCTGTCACACTCACTCATTCATCTTCTTTCTGTCCTATAACTTGTGCTTCCTCCCTTCCTTGTCCGCTCCCTGTAGGCTGCTGAAAGTGAAGCCAGAGGAGAGGCTGACTATAGAGGGAGTCTTGGCTCACCCTTGGCTCAACTGCACCGAGGCCCTTGACAACGTCCTGCCCTCCGCACAGATGATGATGGACAAGGTGGGAAGTCAAGGGTGCAACATGTAGCTTTTTTTTTTTTAAAATATGCTGACAAATGAGACCATTTTTGTACTGTCACACTGCTGTTTCTGAATGAAAGGACCAGTAGAGGCCACTGTTGACAATTAGTCTGCAGACTTACTGCAACATATTTTGACCTCCTGTTCGATCTTTTCTCTTGTGTCTCCCAGGCCGTAGTCGCAGGTATCCAGCAGGCCCATGCGGAGCAGTTGGCCAACATGAGGATTCAGGATCTGAATGTCAGCCTGAAGCCCCTAAACTCTGTCAACAACCCAATCCTCAGGAAGCGGAAACTACTCGGGTATGATTCCATTGGCTGACAAAAGAAACAACACACACTCAACAGACAGACATTTCTCTGTTCTCTGTTAAAGAGCAGCTGAGATTAACTCTAAAATGAGAATTGCTGGTCCACCTTAAAGGTCAGTCCACCTTAAGTGAGCCTGATCAGGTTAGGCTAAGGCATTGTTGCTAACTTTGGGGCTACCCCCTTAGATAGACGAGGTCTATCTAGACAAGGTTTCTTGGTCTTGAGAAGCTGCAGCATTTATTAACTGACACACTGCAGCCTGTACTGTACATTTACTGTCAGACTGACAACTTACTGCTCCACTCACATCACCATCACTTTTCTGCCACTTGCTCTCTCACTTAACCACTCACTAGGCTACGCTACATTCACACATATTACGCACTGCCCTGTTCCTTAATGGAGCTACACTACTCTTGTACCTTTCACTTAGATGTCCTTTGAAGAATTAAGAGAGGTAGGATGACTCAAAATAATTCCACAATGACACAGGGTGTTATTGTGCTTGCACAGTGTGCGAGTGAAAATCATTAGCAGCCCATTGATATTAATGATCGTGTGAAATTTTAGCAGTGGTGCTCATAATTTTTGCAGCGGTGGTGCGCCACTGCTGAATGAATATAGGGGAAACACTGGTATCTCATTCGTCCCCATGTAGTTTATAGAATTTGTTGTTTATTTTAGGGGACTGTATTTGATAAAATATCAAAGTTCAGTCTGAAATGTATGTTTTGGTGTCCATGTTTCAGCCCCAAGCCCAGTGACAGTTTCTTCATTCACGACCCAGAGAACGGAGGGGAGGACTCCAACGTAGCGCTGGAAAAATTACGAGATGTCATTGCACAGTGTATATTACCACAAGCAGGTCAGTGAACCAACGCTGAATTCAACACTGATGTTCAATATAAAATGCCTCGACTAAAAATAAATGTGCAACCAGGATTGTGCTGCGGAAGGAGCCACAAATACGCACACTTAATATACTGTATATATTACATACCAGAATAGATTGGCATATGGACTGGACATTGTGACTGCAGTTCTCTTTAAGTCATGTTGGCTTGATGCAGAATGTGCCTTCAGTAGATGCTTTTCTATCTTTTCTGTTCAACAAACAAGCATTTTGCCAGTTGGAAACAGAGAGACTGCCAATGTACACACAAAACAGATGATCGGCTATTAATAATATTTTAATATAATAGTTTTTTTCATGTTTTGGTGAGCTGAAGGCAATTTTCTACTCTAGCGGACAAAAGAGATATTCTATTTTATTCTATTCCCCAAAATATAAGCGGCTGTAACATCTATTTGTATGGTCTGTGAGACATCCACAATGCTGAGAAAGCTGCCCGTGTTTTAAAAGGGCATTATGAATAAACATCGCTGGAAATCTAATTAAGCTTTTATATGAGGCATGTATGTGAAGTTGTTCTGTAGCCAAAGCAAAACAGCTTTGAGGGAGAGAAGCTTCTGATGTTCATATCTTTGTTCAGGAGAGAACGAGGATGAGAAGCTGAATGTGGTGATGTACGAAGCCTGGAGGTTCAACAGGGACTGTAAACTGCTGAGAGACGGCCTGCAGGGGCTCAGCTGGGACGGTCAGTGCTCAGTATCATTGCTTACGGTCTATATCTGGCACATGCCTTTTATATCTCGTCTAATTTGTTTTAAACAGTTAAAAGCAAAGCAGCAGTTTTACCTTCTGACAACAAAAGAAAAACATCACACACTCCTGGGTGAAGTTTAAACCCACAGAGAGCGGTGCAGCGTCAGTTGTCTTCTCTGTTATTCATTTTTAGTTAATCAAATACTTTTCTTCTTCGTGTATATTTGTTTAGCTGCAATGACTCCTCACATCATCTGGCCTTTTTGCTCCGTCTGCATGCCAAAGAATCAGTTGTATCGATAAATTAATAGACACGACCAAACGTTACATTGCAGCTTTAAACTCAAAATGATCTTTGAATGAGAAACGAATTTAACAACTTTTTTGACTACTGATTCATTGTTTTAGTCACTTCTGAAGCAAAAATGGGAACGTTTGTTCCAGCTTCTCAAACGTGAGACTTGTGATACTAAATTGAATATCTTGGGGGTTTTTAGAAAGTCGGTTGTACAGAACAAGCAATTTGAATATTTCATTTTAGGCTCCAGGAAATTGTGAAGGCCACTTTTTATAATTTTTTGTCATTTCATAGACCAAAAGATTTAGTAAAGTAATCAAGAAAACGATCAGAAGAACAATCAATAGTAGAAATAACCATAAGGTGCAGCCGTAATTATCAGAACCAAAATGTGTAATTTACAGAAAACAACACTGAATATAATTTATTGTATTTACTGTCTCTGTGATTAAAGCCTATTAGATAACTGAAGAAGAAGAAAAAGACACTTTCTTTTCAAATGAACTCATTTATGGTACTCGGTCCTTAACCACCAGCTTTTCTCGTTACAGGAAGAGCCTTCTCTGATAAAGTTGACCGCTTGAAGTTGGCTGAAATAGTGAAACAGGCCATCGAAGAGAAGACGAATCTCCAAGAATCTCATTAGCGAACGCCGTCTTTCTATCTTCTTTTTATATTGTTTATTATGACCCTTTTTAACCCATATCTGTAAAGAAGCTTTTTTATGTAAAATGATGCGCTAAATTTTTTTTGTTTTTCATGAATTCACTTGCAAAGACCTATTGTACAGCTGTAGATATATTTCAAAGAGGACTCATTGGTACTATAATTTTTTTTAAATGGACACTTGCAAAGAACATGGAAAAACCTATATTTTCATTTTTGCAAAAAAAAAAAAAAGAGAAAATAAGAAAAAGATAATAGATGAGAAAAATCAGTGAAAGAAATTATTTTCTGGGAGGGAATTTTTATTAGCTGCTTGTCCATGATGTCACATGTTTTATCCCAATTATTTCATTTTATTCTATTTTCTGTTCTTTTAACCATCCTAAGAATTTTATTTATTTAAACAAAGATTTCCATTATTTTATACCTTTCCTGTAGCCTGGCAGTGGGCTCTAAAGTTGAGAGAAGCTGGTCTACTTTGCGACTCCACGCACTCTCTGAGTCTCAGACTGCATTTAAATGATATTAATCTTTATTTTTTGTGTCACTCGAGCTTGGCCTTTTTGTTTTACAGAGGTCAAGGAGGAGTGGAAATAGAGGTAAAAGAAAGTGTTGTGAAACGGAAAAATGCAGCCCAAAATTCATTTTGTCACAACTCTTCTTTCTTTGAAGCTGGCAAGAGACACACTAACTAGATCTCAGCAGACCTTAAGCGTAAACACTATGACTGGTTTTCTTTCTGGCTCATGTACAGTAGATCCACAGATTTGACAAAAAAAAAAAACTTTTTTCAGAGCTTTCAACTGTCACACAATGTTGCTCAGGCTTTGAGACGTGGTTGAAAGTTTAGAAAAAAAGCTAGTAAGTGGAGCTTGAGTTAAGATTTCTTTGTCAAACTGCTGTTTCCAAAGTTAAAAGCAGCCTTCCAGTAACAGTCAAAAGTTTGAACACACCCTCCTTGTTCCCCTGAATGAGGAAGTGTGTTCAAACTTCTTGACTGCTGCTGTAGGTTTCACAAACTCTCTGTTCAACTCGTACATGTGAGGTAAAGATACGGTTTGTCAGCTTCTGAAGTTTTTTGTCTGGCAAGTAAAAATAGCTGAATTACTTCATATATAATATTTGCAATTGCTTTTTACATGTTTGCCTGTTTCTGATGTGATTCTTAAAAAGGTCTTAAGTCCATTTTAAAATTGTTCATCTGTGAAATGGACACAATCTGAACTACTTTGAGTTATATATCTGCTGGAGTTCAGTTAATATGTACATTTGCTGCTTGAGCCAAAAGAAACACAAAACCATCTGACATTTTTAGTGCAATTCAGTTGACTTCTTCATGTCAGAAAGCATCAGTAGGATCCATAGATATCCATAAACAGGTCTGTTAGGATTTCAGTCTCATAAAACTTGCTGTGCTACCGAATGTGCAATAGGACAATAATTTAATCATGTGTTCATAGTGCTTGCATGTACATGGAGGTATGATAGTTCGTATCAATATGTCAGTATTACTGTCAAAACACAGACCTTTCCTGCTTCATTTCAATACCAACAGATGCGCCTGCTCCATTCTCTCATCCTGAAGTTGTTATTAATATCATATCATTGATTAGCCAGAGTGAAATGTCCACTGCACTGTTTTGCTCTAGCGCTTTAGTCATATCTGATATTATTTCTTCAAAGGAGGGGTTGAAAGAAGGGATTCATACAGCGCGTAGATGGCTGAGTGCATCTTCTCTTGTTCAGTGCTTGATCATTTCTAATTCATGTACATTGTTCATTTTTTTTTTTTTTTTTTTAATTCTCTGAAGTTTATGAAATTCTCTTTTGATGAAGTCTTAGCTTTATATGGAATTATTCCTCTACACATATTTTCATGTGTTTTTGACCTTAATGAAAAACTTATCTATTCAGAGTGATTAGCAAACACTGGTGCAATATACCATTACTCTCCAATTTCAATGATTTTTTTTCTTTGATATTTTTTTTTTTTAGATAAACTGAAGGATGAAGTGTTCCTTTATGGGATAAGGAAATTGTTACAAAGCTTAAAAACAGATGCTTTAAGACGCTGGACAATATTTAATCTGATCTTTTTCACAAAAATTGTAACTGACATGAAAAGAAAACATGTAAGCCTTCCTTTTGTATGTCTGTTTTTATCATTTTGGATTTAGCCAAAAAAAGGAAAATTACTATTATTGTTTTGAGAAAAGGCAGTCGGTACTAAAATGATTCTCAAAGATCATCTTGGCTTTCTGTCTTGTTGAAAAATGTGGGAAACCTTTACCCAGATGTTGCCTCACAGCTCCCGTTTAAAACCCAATGAGAGACATTTGAAAAGGCCTTATTGCATGGCTGAGTTTTACAAGCAAACGTGCCTTGTTTTTTTTTTTTTGTTTTTTTATGGAGTGGGGGTCTTCACCCTCTACTGCTCTTATCAGTAAAAATAAATTACAAGATAAAGGTGAAACTCAGAATCATTGCAAGTAGTGATTGCTATTTGTCCTTTTGGCTGTGATTTATTTGTTTCTATGTGGGGAAATTGAGATTTCATTCCACAATTAACATTTAGCATCATATTTTGGGGGGGAAAAAAACTCCACAAAAGCAGAGAGTCATCTTCTTATGACTTAAGATGACGCTGTAACTCTTCTATCTTTATGTTTCATGTTGGATAATTTCATTTTGGAGCTCACAAAACACATCAAACGTACAGTACTGCAGAATCAGCAGAGCTACTGTTGCTGTTTTGTTTTACTTTGACCAGGTCTGTGTGTGATGATGTGTAATTAATTTATGTACGTGTGTGTGTGTGTGTGTGTCTGTCTGAAGGAAGCGTGCTGTTTTGTCTTTGTATTTCTGGAAGCCTATCAATGAATCAGAGCTGCTTCCTTTAATCTCTTCCCCACCCACAGATAACAGAATATATATACATACATATATATATATGTGTGTGTGTACTGTATATCCTCCTCAGCTACCTGAGAGAGCATTATTGTTGAAGGGCAGTGTATTTATTAGCATTACTGTACTGTAAAATCAAGGCATCTATCTTGATATTGATAATCTTCACAATGAAAACCCCTGAGGGATCCTTGTAATCATGCTCAAAAACCGTTTAGCTGCTCAGTTCGGCTCAGTGTTAATTTAAAAAAAAAAAAAACAATCCCAAGATGCTACCTCCCTCCTCTGCGTCCTCTTGCCGAGTAGTCGCTACTGCAGGACATGCTAACACTGACATTCAGGCTGGGTGATCTATGTCATCATGTCTGACCCACCTGTACACATATTTCACAAATATTAAGTAGCTTCCACTTGTCACTTCCTCTTGTCGCTGAGTGGAAACAGACGAGATTTCTTGAGTTTTTTCCGACATGATAAATAACTTTAACACCAGCTCATTTAAAAAAACAAACCTGAAATGGTAAAATCAGCACTTCTAGTCTTGATAAATACCAGTTGCTTCCGTCTCCTCTGCTGATATGTGCACTCTTAAAGTACGTAGGTGGGTTTTTCATTTTTTCGAGTATGGAGAAAATGCTTGCTTTGGGAGATGTGAAGAAGAGCAAAAAAAAAGTACTTCACATCAAGTAGCCATCCATGTTTGTGTTGATCAGTCTGGAAGGATTGTTAGGAAAAGGAAATCAAAGTTCGGAGCCTTTTCTCTGCTTTACCAGTCTTTGCTTTTTTTTTTTCTGGTCTGGCAGTTATGTAGCATGTACCTGAATCCCTCATGAGAGTCTCGCTGTATTTCTGTCGACACATCAATTTTTTTTATTTTTTTTTTGCCTTTTCTGCCTTCTTTGGAATGTCATCAACTTGCTGACTTTGTAATAAAGGAATTCTTGACTTTTGAACATCTTGTTTTTCTTATCTTTGTTGAGTATTTATTGGTGTACATCCCTGCTGAAATGAACACACAGCCAACGATTGTATTACCCAACATCAGTGATGGGCAAATAAGGGCCTGAGGGCCAAAATCCGGCCCTCCAGAAAATATATTTGGCCCCCTGATAAAAGCAGTTTTTACTTTAATAATTTGCATCAAAACTTTGACATAATTCACAAATCGGCTGTCAGTAACAAATTAAACACATGTAAATCCCTATAAATATGTTCTATACTGTCCCCAAATGGTGGTTGCTATTTGAACATTGCATGGTGATTAAATTACACCTAATAAACTGACTGGAAATTCAATTTTAATATGTGAATTCCACAACTTTAGCCTATTCAACCACAACATTTATTTTCCACACACACACAAATAGGTGGCAGATGAACAGAAATGGTGTTGATGCCATTCCTAAGTCAGCAACAACAGTACTTTCAGTCAACCATGAATGAACGCAGCAGGCTACTGTGTGTGAACAAGAACAAAGTGCAACACAGAACATATTTGTATGCGAGTCATTTTTAACCAAAATAAGCTCTAACTGTTTATTATTTATTAATGGGAGAATGACATCTGCCTGCATGTACGAGTTCAAAATAAAACATGAAGGCATGTGTTTCTACTGCGCTGCTTAATGGCCCTTCAATGAAAAATCTTTAAAAAACCGGCCCCTGCTATACATGTTAGGGATGTTTGTTCGCCCGCTTTTGCTTAAAATAGCTTTAAGTAACTGATTAGAAAAAAACTCTTAACTGTTGCTTCTGTAAAAGGAAAAAAAAACGAGCATTTCCATCCAAACATCCTTTTCATAGACCATTTTTGATTAATTGTTCTATAACAAATGAGCACTATTAATTTCCATCTTTCAAAAATGTCTTCTCGGTGACACTTTAATTTAAAAATCTTTTATTGCAGAATGAAGACAGAGCAGATAGAAATAAAGAACAAAATCATCACCTCATGACAAAACATGCTCACACTGATACACCAACCAAAGACACACTCACTCAGTTACACATATTTAAGGCACTTTGTTGTTGTTGTTTTTTTTAATATATAATTTCTCATAAAGCAGCAATAAAAACCAGAAATTTGCTCCCAGGATGGAAATCAAACCATCAAAAGCTTGAAAGATTAAAGAGTTTTTGTGAATTCTGTTTTACAGGCAGCAGATTTTCGGTAACAGTGAACTTACAGAGGATGGTCGATGGCAGTGGAAATGTTATAATATCTCAGACCTGAATACATGCAGCACAGAATGGTGAGTTTTATAGAGGAGTAAGGAGACATCTGCCATATATGGCACACATTACAGATACCTCAATGTGATTAATGACATCCTTAAATTGACCAAGCAGATTAACACAGGAAAATCTCTCATTGGGTCCCTCAGCACACCCCATTATAAAGGGGAAATATTAAGTGTTTCTAATCCCTTTTTGGTGATTTTTTGTAGTTTAGTAATTTATGAGCAGCTTGAAAACTTAACTAGACACAAACCAGATCAGTCTTTTAATCTGCACTGGCACTTTAATGCCGCTGTAAATGGGTTAAACATAATCTGTACGTGTGGAATGTGTTTCTCAGTGCTTTGGTCCTCTTTCCTCCACTACATTTATTCTGCCCCTCAGCCAACAGTGTGCAACGGATTCTCCCAAGACAAATTCCTTACTTGTGAAAATACACTTGGCAAAGCAGGCGGACTGTAAAAATGCATTAATTCAATGCTCTGAAATTCACGCTGACTTGACGCAGAGGGTGGAGAACTGAGGTGTTTTGTCACACATGACAGAGCTAAAATGGAGTTACAGGAAGGAACCGCAGCAGCAAATCCATTTTAGGGCTGTAATAAAACTCTCCGTTCTCCTCAACCCCCCCCCCCCTCCCCTTAACCCCCCGAACCCAATAGAAGACAGTGACGATGTTTCAGCAGAGCCGGCTCAGTCTGAGTCCTCATCGTCCAAATACTCTTCAGCGTTGCTGTGTGTGCGGGTGACACCTGAACAAGAGGAACAGTCAGTTAATGACAGTAGTAGTAGCTGTCACGCTTAAAATGTCAGTTTCAGAATATGTGTACATAGTATGTGTAATTTTGCATACTCCTAAATAATGTCTTATGAATAATCAAATAGGGTGAAACATGTTTATAAATTCAAGATGCAGGATGATACAGGATGACATTGTAGTTGTGTGGTTAAATATTGCATTTTCATTCAAAGACAACTGGAAGTAATAAAAAAAAGATAGTCAATAACTGACAGTATCGGAGTTTAACAACTTCTTTCACCTCTTATATCTCTTTTCCACCGAGGACCAGCCCATAACACGAGGCTAACCCCCTCCTGAACCAAACCCTACCTCAATGTCATGCCGTTTACACAACATGCATGTATGGGAAATGTGTCAGGCAGCGTGTGACATAAACTGTTGTTTACAGTAAACCAAGCTGTCACACTTTCTCGGTAACGGTTTGAATAGCTTCATAAGCTCTGACTAATGAGTAAAAATTACAATTTTTACAGAGACTCTCACATTGTGGCTCGTCTCATGCTGCATTTAAAAGGAAAGTGATGTAATAATTTGTTATGAATAGCACATTCAGGATCATTTCTCAGCTAAAAAGACTATTTGCTTAAGTTTTTAAAAATGTTATTTTTGTTTGCAGCTGTGTGCAGAGCTCAGTTCAGCTTGTTTAAGCTGTCTGAAGGCTACTGGAACCTACAGCCTGTTGATAAAGACTACAGCGTTCGTTTTATGGATAATAATCATGTCTTGAAATTGAGTTAATTCCCTACAAGTACACATTATGTAGTGTGCACAGAAAACAAGCAAGATTGTGTTTCTGCACGGCTTCCTGTTCGATAATTAAAGCCTCTGAAAATGAAACTCCTGAACAGCTTCTATCAACTGACCTTTGTTGCTGGCGCTGGCGCTAATCTGGACAATAAAAATTTTGTTCCCTGTCCTTGTGATAAATGTGAGTGCTGCGATGCTGCCCCCTAGTGGCGGCTCTACTTACTGCTTCCCTGCTTCCTTTTGAGAAGTGAGGCACACTGGGCGTTGGTGGCCATTTCAAGAGCCAGCTTACTCTCATTGTTCTTGATGTCTGTCCTCGCATCTGAAACAAAACACACTCAGATTAAACAACCGGAAACTACACACAGACAGGCCGACAGAAGAGACACAAATATACAGCTGCGTGCGTCTAAGGACACAAACACACACACACACAATCTGCTGGTTATTGTCTTTTCCCTCTGGAGCCACATGTGGTATTTCTCCTGTAAGCTTTCTCTCCGGTGCTTTTCCTGCTCTATTTTCATATCCGTCAAATTAAAAAACAAGCACGCCCACATTACATTTTGAGACATAAATAGATACTCACTCTTGTTCAGCAACATCTCCACAATGTCAGAATAACCCTTCCAGGCAGCAGCATGCAGAGCAGTGTCCCCCAGTTTATTCTAAAACACAAAACATCATCGTCACTGACAAACACCCTGACAAGCTTTGACATCGTTAAACTTAGAGTTGTGACCCGAACCACAGCTACAAACATTTTTTTTTTAATTAAGATTGTTTTACATTGTTCAGTTACAGAGTCACATCTACACACAAATAGTTAACTAGTGTTTCAGTAGCATGTGGTCCCTCAAGGTTGCAAAAGCAGATCTGATTTCAGTCCGTGTTACTTAACAGGACAAACCTGTCTGCAATGTCCACTTTAGGATAGTCCCACTTCATGGAACAAGTTAAATATGAGCACTGGTCCAGACCGTGGTTTGTTCTTTCTTTGATCGTTTTGCTTTGCTGAGTTTTCCAAGCGTGACTAATTGCTGTTTATCGCATGCTGACACCAGTCTCTTAAAGTCCCGTAACTGCATGTTTTCAGGTCATTTCCTATTATGATTCCACCCCCTAACAAACTTCACTGAAGTTTTACTTACAAGTGCAGACGCATCTGCATTTTCAGGCTTGCTTGTTGTAGTACTTTGGTCAACATAAATATCAGTGGCATCATTTCCGTCTGATGTGATGACAACGACTAAAACTATAAATGCTTTACTGATTAAAGGTTCAAAACGCCAGATAAGCTGGAAAAACAATATAAAATGTCTTAGTAGCAAGTGATTAAAGGCATAACGACAACGATCGTGTAAGTTTATTTCATGTCACATTGTGCGAGATGGCTGTGATAAAATCTTGATGGCAGATTGTACGATATCAATATGAGGCATGTCAGGTTTGTGCGCTGAATGTGTGGTGAATCTAGGTTGTAAATAGAAACATGTATATAAAAGCAGAAGCAGGTCATCAGCTCGTGTCATCCATCTGTGCAGCTCTAATGTTTGGAAAATGCAGCGAAGTAAAACTAAGTTATATCGTTTTACCTCCATCGTTGTGATTTTTGTGTGTGAACGTATTAAGGAAAAGTGTGTTTTCTCTATAAACTTTCCTCAAAAAACCCCCCAAAAAACTGCGCTTAAGAAATGTCACATGACGGTGAGATCTAGGACCACCATTTTGGATTGACGGCCAAAAATTTAACCATGTTTCTCTCACGAATGTCAACTTTCGCCCAAGACATCCCAAACATCACACAAAAGTAAAGGGACTTTAAAGTGACATCCGTACAGGAGGAATCTTTCATTTGCTGAGTAGAGGTCAGCTGAAGGACAGCACGTGAGCTGCAGCTGTGAGGGATTTAACAGGAAATCCGGCAGGGTGACTTTATGCCATCACTGAGCCTTGATCATGATTCCTGTAGCTCTATACCTTCTCCAGTCTCACTATGCTGCAGTATGAGATGGGAAATCCAGATGATTTGAAGTCATGAGACATTGATGTTTTTCCCTCCTTAGTGAATTCCCTTTAATGTCTGTTCTGAGACTGTTCTCACCTGCTGGTTGAGCTCCACGTTGGGCTGGTTTAGCAACAGCTCCACCACATCTGGCAAAGACAAAAAAAAAAAAAAAAAAAAGATATAACTTGGAGTGACAGATTGAGGAAGGTTTTATTGACACATTATCACATAACAACAACTATACAGGAACAACAAAGGGCAGACAACTTTCATAGACCAACTTCCTGTTTTTGTCTACTTCTTCTCTCACGTCAAACAAATCTGCCACTCCGTCACAAATTAAACATTTATTCACGACCAAAAACAAGATTAACGTTTGTAAACCTAGAAATGAGATAAACCGAATCCAAACATCACAATTCAGTGTGTTTGTTAGAAGAAGCTGCCACGTTGTGACCTAAATCCATTCAACGTCATTGCCAAATTGTAAATTTTAGGCACTCTTATAAACAGTGTTTGTTACCTTTGTGTCCTCCATGACATCCCCAGTAGAGGGCAGTATTTCCAGCCTTATCCAACCCATTGATCCCCACCTTGTTCTCCACACACTCCCTCAGCCAGCTCAGATTTCCTGTTTAAACACACAAATGTGTGCATGAGCACACAGAACACACAAGTAGGAGGGTTACAAATAATGCAAAACAGTGTAAAAGCTCAGCAGCAGAAACAGAAAACATGTACAAAAATGTTCAGATATATAGATCGATGTCGCACCTCGCTTGGCTGCTTCATGCATCGGATTGTCAATAGACTCGGCCTGCTCAGCCACTGAAAAACAACACAAGACCATCAGTGCATTATGTAAGATTCGCTGATGAGAGGGAATTACAGTGTAACATGGTGCCTCTTATACTACATGTTACAAATGAATGTTATAAAATCCAAAGTTTGTCTTTTCAGAGTTTCCTACTCACCATAGTTACTTGGAATTAGTCCCGTCCTCCCCCTGCATGTTCCCTTCCACCAATTAGTGTCACTCTGGGGATAATAGCCAGACAAGGAGAGACTTTTAGTGATGCAGAATATTGGTTTCTTATACCAAGAATCAACTGCCGAGACAAACAGGATGTAGCAAACAAAAATGAAAGTAGGAAAATTATGCAAACGGAAGGGAGAAAAAGACTTACTGATGGTGGAAAATGGCAAAATAACCACAAAGACAAAATGCAGAGAGTGCAATATTAAAAGTCAACAGAAAGAGGAAGAAGAAGTGCAAATTCAGATTAAAAATGAATGAGACATGAGGACATGAAGAAGAAGACGGTAACTGACTTGCCGAGGTCTTACTTACTGTGTCGGAGATGTACAAGATGTCTCCTTCTTCAAAGTACAGCTCGTCTGGCTGAATAATTAAAGAGCAAAAAACAACTCAATGTTCCTTTGGGTTGATCAGACATGTTGGCAAGTTTAACACATTCATAGTATTCTGAACTAAATACTGACTTATGCGTCACATTTCACCCACCCCTTCCCCCCACAGTCCACCCTTTTCCTTTCTGTTCACTACCAAACAATGAACAATGATCTGAAAAATGAAACATCAACATAACGATATAAAACTAGAAATACCATCTTATAGTTGTATACCACCACCAACCAGTCAAGTTACAGTTTACATCCATGTCTGTGCAGACTCATGTCATATTTGTAGTGAAGGAATTTAATAAAAAGGTATTAAGTGTATTTTCCTTGTATGTGTTCACATGTTTGGCCAATAAAGTTGATTCTGATAGAACACAAAGTTGCAGCCATGACAGTAGACAATGCTTCAGATATGGATGTTGCTGCAAAGAAGCTACAAACTCTAAAACATGGATGCTTCAGACACATCTTCGACCTTGCAGCATAGAAGATCACTACTATTACCACAGTTTCAAGATGGGCACCCAAGATTAGTATCAACAATTCAGTATCTGACTAAATGTGAAATATGGTTACAATCTCCCCTTCTGGTCCTGAGTTATGGAGTTGAATAAGTGTTGTTGCAGAATATTATGATGTCACAGTGAAGTTGACCTTTGGGATATAAAATCCCATTTTATTTTGTTAGACATTTGTGTGAAACTTGTCATTATTAGCGTATGAATTCTTGAGTTATGGCCAAAAACGTGTTTTGTGAGGTCACAGTGACCTTGATCTTTGACCACCAACTTCTAATCAGTTCATCCTTGAGTCCAAGTGGACGTCTGTTCCAAATTTGAAGAAATTCCCTCAAGGTGTTCCTAAAATATCACATTCACAAGAATGGGACAGACGATCCGAAAAGATGCCTCCAGCCACAGCTGTCACCGGTGCGGAGGCATAAAAATATTAATAACTAGTTTTAAGCTGAAGAAAAGGGGGACCTTCTCAAAGATGTTTTATAAAAACATCTTTGAGAAGACATTTACTTACACGCACACACACATATACATATATATATATATATATATAGATAGATAGATAGATAGATAGATAGATAGATAGATAGATAGATAGATAGATAGATAGATATAGATATAAAATCTTTCGCTTTGGAGTAGGAGGGTATTTTCCCACTGATGCTGTCTTTTAACAGCGTATAATTGCACCTCTTCTAGATGAATTGATAATGAAAATAATTGTTAGTTGTAGCCCTATTTTGACCTATAAAAATGATTAAAAAAAGGCATCAACAAATGGCAGCAATAGTCGAATCCATAATCAATTATCAAAAATCAAAAAAAAACAAACAATCCATCTTAAACAAGAAGCTCTTACCGTTCTGGGGTCAAAGGTGAACAAAGCTCTGAACACCTTGACTTGGCCTGAAAAAGAGAAAACAAGCATGAAAAATGTGGTGTCAACATCATCCCTGCATACATAAAAGTGGTGAAGAGAGTCCCACAGTGCTTGAAAGGGAGGTAAAACCACATGTGATGCCACCTCACATTTCTGTAGAGCGAGCAGCTTGGTTTCACTACAACAAAGCTGCAGAAGAGTGCAATACATTGCTTTAATGTGGTAAATCAAACAAAAAAACATCTGCCAATAACATGCAGACACACCTGACCACTGCAACCTACACCTTTTTTTTTTTTTTACGTAAACAGTGATTAATCTGCTATGAGCTTCACTACAACAACTCCGCTGCAGCGCACAACAATACACATTTTTTTAGGGCAGGGACACAAACACAGAGTTGGTCCGTGTGCGTGTGGCCCTCGGGCCCCGTGATGGCTCGCTGTCAAGCCTGGCGTTAGCTGCGCTGCTGGAATGCCACCAGAGTGGTTGTGGCCTTAGCTGACAGCTGAACTAGTACATAGAGATTTACAAAAGAGCTTAAAGAAACAGCAACATGCTTTTTTAAAAATTTCTACTACTATTTCTAGAATAAAACGTATGTACATATGTTGTACTGTATATTTACTACATACACACAATGTGCTGGTTACAATGCAAAACAAAGTACCAGCTTTTGTTTTTAGTTAACCAAACTCCAACCTTGTCCGGCGCTGCTGCAAAGGTAATATAATTCATCTGCATTTGCATCAGATTTGCAGATAAAACATCACTCAGTGCTTCACTAGGCTGACTTCCCTTTCAGAAGATTTGTCCTGTCGTGCATGCCCCTGTTGAACGAGTCAAAATATACTTTATACAAACATATAATCTGTTTTATCCATTTGTTTGTTTAGTTGTTTCAACCTGAATTTAAAAGCCTAACCAGCCTAATACACATGACATATTGTCCATTACTTTTCTTATACAACAAGGTTTATCTGCATTGTCTCTGTTAAATAAACAAACAAATAAATAGACGAAAATGTTCAAAAGTTCATTATCCTCACGAGTCAGACGCTAGTGAATCATGAAGAGCATCTTTCAACGCTACTAAAGCATTTTCTGGTAAAAATGTTTAATGTGTTTGACACATTCAAGTGGGGGCACATCTTCTCTGTCCGCTTGCTTCGGCTTTAAATCTAAATATTGGCCTACTACTGCTTCCCTCTGCCGTTTACTCAGGGATTCTATTTATATTCGATTTAGCTTCTACTTAGCTAAGACACTGCCTCAGTGTCTCAGAATGAGAGGGGCCAAGTCCCTACACAAGCCGAGCTCTGTTCAACACAGCGAGTCTTCTCTGCAGGCCCGGTCATGTCGCTCAAAACACACAAGAGCCTGTGCCGACTAGTCTGGGGATCTCTCTGCATTTTAAAGCCTGAGGCAAATGAGAGGGTTCACTCTGTCTAAAACAAAACATAAAGATAAAGAACAATTTAATGTCAGAGTGAACAAAACATTGTCAGTATATTTTATTTGCTGGTGGGTTTTTGATGAATTCCAGCTGTGTTGTTTTATTGCAATAGCAGGCTCTAGTCTTGCCCCGATGTGTCTGATCTTGGTGGCTCCTTGATTCTCCATTCCTGTTCAAAGCCCAACCAAACAATAAAATAACCTGCAGCCTGCAGCACGGTGATACAAAGAGTCTAGGGCTGCAACTAATTATTATTTTCATTACAGACTAATTTGTAGATTATTCTCTCAATTACTCGATTAGTTGTTTGGTCTGTAGCGATAAGCTAAGCTAAGCTAAACTAAACTCTAAAATGTCAGAAAATGGTGAAAAATGTCGATCACTGTTTCCCAAAGCCCAAGATGACATCCTCAAATGTCTTGTTTTGTCCCGACCAACAGCCCACAACCAAAAGATGTCCAGTTTAATATCACAGAGGACTAAAGAAACCAGAAGATATTCACATTTGAGAAGCTGGAATCAGAGACCCTGGACTTTTCTGTCTTAAAAAATGACTTCAAATGATTACCAAAATAGTTGGCAACTAATCGATTAATCGACTAAACATTGCAGCTCTAAAAGAGTCATTAGTACAGAGCCTACAGTGTTTTAAATTACAGATAACACACACTGTTCTCTAGTATTTCCCTCTAAATCATTGGTAACACAAATACTGAGACCTACTCTTCCTGAAATGTATTGATTTTGAGGGAAAAAGAAAAAAAGCATTAAAAAAAACTCAACTCACAAGCCAAGTCGTGTTGAATCGGAGCACAAAAATGTTATCAGAGCATATGTGTAGCAGCCAAAGATCTCTTCAACCACCCCCTCATAAAAGGTTTTAAATTTCATTTTTGTGGGGAAATTTTGCTCCTTAGAACATCCATCAGAGGGGCCAGTTACAGACCAGCAGCTCTGAAGCTGGAGCAGATTAATTCAGAATGACTTTAAGAGGACCAAAACCAGCCAACATGCCCATCAGCACTTTAATCTCCACATACAGCACAAAAATATCTAAGCTGCTCTTGATCCAACAGAAGTCATGTAGGCAGCGAATCATCAGCCAGTCAAATAGGATGCATCTGGATTCTGGGATGTCCTCTGCTCGTCCTCAGCAATGATGCTTTCATTTTTGTGTCTCCACATGAATTACTGGCAAGGAAAAGACACATAAGTATATAGCGACACAAGAGGCAAACTTTCCCAAAGTGGACTACGGGCTCTCCTTTCCCAGGTGGCCATCTGTCACGACAGGTGACGGGGATAGGCGATAGCACCTGCCGCCACAACCAGGCGAGCTGACTCATGAATAACCACGCAGAGAATGAATGATAATGACACGTTCCAGCTTTGCACTCAGTGTTGTCACAGGGCCACAGCTAGCAGGTAAAACTAAGACTCAAAGTGAGCCTGTGTTCATCCCCTGGGTGGTTTCAAAGCACATTTTTTATAGACATACCTGTATTGTTTCTGTACTCGCTTATATCATGCACTAACAGCTGGGAGGATGGTTCACAGTTTTTACTGTGAACCTTTTTTACACCTGTCAGTATTTATGACATCGGGATGCACACCAGATGGGAGCTGAGAAGTGCTGGCTCTACTTTATGGTCATTTGTCTACTCTTATTGATATAAATGCAGTGAACAAAATATTAAAAGCACCTCTGAGTGTAACACAATACAACTCAACAAGCCTCCAAAATGACCATATAAAAGGTGAATAAACACCTCTGTAAAACTGTTTCAACAGAAGCTGAACAATACAACCTTGTTGAGGAGCTGTAGTAGTTTTAAAGGATGGATTCACAATTTTCAAGTCTCAAGTATCAAGTCTTAAAACAACAGTCAGGTGCCCAAATGAACATGGAAACAGGTTTTTCTTTCCAACATTATTCTCCCTGTTCATACTGACCATTAGAAGATCCCTTCATAATGCACTTACAATGTAAGTGATGGGGGTCAAAATCCACAAGCCTCCTTCTGTGCAAAAATGTATTTAAAAGTTTATCTGAAGCTAATACGAAGCTTCAAATGAGTCAAATCACGTAGATATCTTTCCACTTATTCTTTTTAGTGCCAAAGTTCCTCTTTTTGTTACCATAATTTACTACTCTACCGCAGCTCAAAACGGAAACACACAGAGTGAATTTTACGCTAAAAAGTGTGGCAGATATCCACTTGATATGACTAACTCAGATTGCTGAAGCCTCATATGAGCTTCAGATAAACTTTTAAATGCTTTTTTGCACAACATGACTGTGTGGTCACACTGTGGGTTTTGTCCCCCATGACTTACAATGAAACCACATTTGAAGGGGTTTTTTTAATAGCCAGTATGAACAGGAAGAATGATTACAGTAAGGAAAACCTCTTTCAATGTTCATATGGGCACCTGACTGTTGTTTGAAAACACACTTGAAAAAATTGTGAACTTATCTTTTAACATGGTAGAATATAATTTGCACACGTAAATGTCCTTTATTCACACTGAAAAAAAACCATGATGTGCACAAAAAAGCACACTTGCTATGAATTCTAATTCACAATTGCTATGAATGTTAAATTTCTTTTAACATGTTCGAAATAAAAATTAAAATGAGTTGAAATGACTCCTTTTCTGACTATATAGATACATCTACGTCGCCTGGCAAGGAGGTATCAGTTATAGCAGCATGCAAAAAGTCAGCAGGAAGTAAGACTGAGGTCACTGATCTTGTAGACTCATCATCACATCCTAACCTACGACCTAAAAAGCCATTGAATGACAGCACTCCCCTTGCATGAGTGATGGAAATAGGGAAGTCACAGAGGCCTGCTGCAGAGAGCTGGATCCCCCTGTCAGTCAGCAGTGAAGGCACTTTATCCAGCTTCACTGCTGTCCTAATCCACTCAGTGAAACTTCACAGTGTCAGCAAGCTGAATTGAAGTCTTTCTTTTGACTGGGTGATCAAAATTTCACACAAAAACAAAGAAATATCCCGATTTCACTCACTCAGGAGTGCTCACCGCCCGCCCATAGCGCTCGCATCGCCAACAAGGTGTGTTGTCCTCGTCGGAGACAGGAGCACAAGTTTTTTTTTTTTTTTTTTTTTTCTTTTTAGCGAAATTTACACAAGAAATCTTCATAGTGTTCAACTTACCTGGCTTGGCCGGCTTGGGAGGAGGCTTCGACATTGGCGATTGTCAAAAAAATAAAATAAAACAAAACGCACTGTGTGTTATTTCAGCCAGAAACGGCGTTGGACTGAGCACTTTGCTGTCCCTCCCAATGAGGAAGTTCAGTTACACTACAGGCTACGCGGAAACGTTCGACTGCGCATGCGCAGAGATGAACCTGTAACGGTTAAACACTAGGCTGACATCACATTTTCATGATAGCATTGTTTATTGTTTTATTGTTATTTTACTTTATTATCAATTTACTTTTATTGTTTATTCATTTATCTTTAATACTATTATTATTATTTTTTACATATTTTACTTGATTTTTCAAAATGTTTTGATGAGGTTTTTGTATGTAAACCCTGCACTTTCTGTATGCGAGCTCTTTTTTCTATTTTTGTTTGTCATCTATTTATTCATTTATTTTGAGTGCTCTGCATGTATACTCTGCACAATATATTTTAGTAATTTATTTATTTTATCCGCTTATTTTTCTTCATTTTTATTTATTAATTTATTTTAATACTATTTTTTTGTACATGTTTTTACTTTACATAGCTTTTTAAAATGTTTTGATTATGTTTTTGCGTGTGATTATATATATATATACAGACAGGTGACAAATTCAAGGAAAAAACTGGTAAAGGTCTGAATGCTTGACACCTACAGTGAGGAGATCTGATGGCTCTGTTATGCTTTAGGGGGCATTTTGCTGGCATGGTTTGGGTCCACTTGTCCCTTTAGAGGGAAGGGTCACTGCAAATCAATACAAAGTTGTTCTGAGTCATCACCTTTATGCTGTGATAAAACATTTCTATCTTGATGGGAGTGGTCTCTTCCAGGATGACAATACCCCCACCCATAAGGCACGAGGGGTCACTGAATGGTTTGATGAATATGACATTGATGTGAATCAGATGTTATGGTCTTCGCAGTCACCAGATCTCAACCCAATTGGACACCTATGGGAGATTTTGAACTGACGTGTTAGACAGCGCTCTCCACCACCATCATCAAAACACCAAATGAGGGAATATCTTTTTGTAGAATGGTGTTCATCCCTCCAGAAGAGTCCAGAGACTTGTAGAATCAATGCCAAGGCTGAATAAGTAAACACAATAGCTATACCATTAATATATTGGTGATTCATGTAGTTTATTTCACATTATTTAGTACTTTATTCATTTGTTACTATTATTTTAACGTACTTTGCTATTAATGTGACAGAGTCTTGATTTAAATGATATTCAAGCGTGGGTCTATTTTTTTTATTCAATCGTGAGTGACGTAGCAGCTCAAATCTCGAGCGTCCGATAGCGGAAATGCATGAATGAGCACGGACTTGTGTTGTGTCTAGATGGTAACCCTGGATTTGTGAAACTCTCGCGAACTACTTCAATAATTTCTTTTCTCGCTGTTTTATGATGTGAAAACGCAAATGTTGTGGTTTGGTTAGGTCTAGGCACAAAATCCTCTTGGTTAGGTTTAGGGAAAGCTACTGATTTGGGTTAAAATTATCAGTTGAACGTGGTGTGGGTTAAAGTCACTACTTCCTTACAAATCTCGCGAGAGTTTTCGCAAATCTAGGGGTTACCATCTAGACACGACCCAGAGTTGTTGAAGCACTGAGCATTACCTTCTTGACATGTCTGTAAGCAGAGAAGTCTGTATCTGCGCTGTTTATTAATGTGTTATCACAGTCTTATATATCTATAACTTTACAGTGACCAGCCGTGAAAAGCTGAAATGAAGACACTAATTGTGGGAGTTGGCGGGTAAGTAAATTCAACAGGATTGTAAACATTATAATGTGTTGTTGTGTTGATCTCCATCCAGAACCTCTTCATTGTTCCCCACGGGTCATTCTGCCTCCACACAGCCTGTTTGGCTTCAGATTGCATTCTGCATGCTTACGTTTTTTCACAACACAATGGATATAAAAAAAAAAGTTTTTTTTTTCACTTTTCAATTAGCCTTTGCTTAAGCATGCATGTTTCAGATGTTGAAATACTTCTTGGTGCCTGGTAAGGTAACAGGGAAATACAAAGAGACATGATGTTTAGCAGGTCACAGAAAGGCATCAGAAAATGCAATAGCTTTATCATATTAAAGGACATTAAAGGACATTTGCTAACATAGAGAAAGAACAGCAGGGGCACCATCAGATCAATACAGCATGTGACAGACATGTGGCAGCAAAGACTGATATGGGTTGTTTACTTTGCAGAGAAACCGTTAAATGTGTCCCTGTAAGACAGAGAGAACATTTCTAAAACTGTTTTTTTTTTTTTTTTAATGCAGTTAGTTTGTAAATGCAAAACATGCAGTGGCATGCAGATGTTTTCAGTATTCTCTAATACCAAATTAAGTGCCTAAAGCATGTCTATAACTATCATTCAACTATCATAACTATTCAAGGATAGGTTCACAATTATTCAAGGGTGTCTTAAAACAACAGTCAGGTGTCCATATGAACACTGAAAGAGGTTTTCCTTGCTGTAATTATTCTTCCTGTTCATACTGGCTATTAAAAGATCCCCTTCAAATGTGCTTTCAATGTAAGTGATGGGGGACAAAACACACAGTGTGTTCACACAGTCATTTTCTGCAAAAATGCATTTAAAAGTTTGTCTGAAGCTTATATGAGGCTTCAACAGTCTAAGTTAGTCATATCAAGTGGATACCTGCCACATTTACAGTCTTTGTAGCATCAAATTCAGACAGTGTTTCCCTGTTGAACTGTGGTGGAAGTATAGTAACAAAAAGAGGGACTTTGGCACTAAAAAGACTGTCACGTTGAAAGATATCTACTTGATTTGACTAATTTGGGCTAATGGCCAGTATGAACAGGATGAATGATTACAGCAAGAAAAAACCCGTTTCAGTGTTCATTTGGGTACCTGAATAATGTTTTAAGACAGACTTGAAAAACCGCAAACTCGTCCTTGAACTTATTGCTAACTGACAAAAGCAGCGTGTCGCCTTGTTTCTGGTTTCAGTTGTGTTGCACCCTTTCACCACACTGAGTGTCACTGATGGTTGTGGTTGGGTGTGTTCGAAAGTGTCCTGTGTTGCTTCTTTACACCCAACAGTTCTGAGTAGCTGATTTATACTGGATTTTTGAGGCCAATAGTAGTATTGATATTTGAAAGATTAGAAATTTGATAATGATATATCAGTTAATATTTATTTTTTACAGAAACACATAACAAATCAACATTTTTGATTAAAAAAATAAAGGAATAGAGTTTTTGTTTGTTGCCTGGCAACCTAACAGAGTTCACAAGACTCCAAGAGCCTGTTAGCACCTGTTAAACTTAGCCTAGTTATAATGTAAAAGTTTACTAAGTGGACATTTATCCCTGAATTAAAACTGATTGCACCACACAAACTTGTTCTTTCATAGAGATTAGTTATCACTAAATATTTACACCTACTAACTGGCAGGTGTAAACTAGCTAATTGAACCAACTGACAAAGCTGACGTTAGCTTTCTATTATCTGACCTGTTCAGATTGAAGAGTATATGCTGAATATGGTTGACATAATATCTGACCTGACACTTTACATTACATTTCACAGAAAAAAAACACACAATATACCTAAAATTACAAAACATTATGCCAATAACATTAGACTAAATGACCAAATAACGTCAGTTAGGTTAGCATAATCAGATATTTTCCTCTCACTGTAAACTGCATGAATACTACTAATGTTAAAAAACATATATTGCTCCCGGTGTGCAGATAAAAATGAAACAAAGTCATATCTACATTTACAAACGACTGGCATTTAAGTCTACGATAAATTTTGGCCACTAAAACTGGTCTTAAGTTAAGTTTTGTTCCAGCTCGTGATGCTATAGCATGTAGTTGTTTTTTTCCGATTGGATGGTGGTGGCGCTACAGATGTACACATACTAACTAAGACATCTCTTAGGTTTAATTGCTGCGACCCAATCTAGTCAACAAATCACTCATTTTAAACTGATTGGTAGATAAACACTTAAGCACACAAACTTTATGATGGAGTTATGATAAGCTGGTGCAAGTGAATACTCCCAGCCAAGAAATAGTCCTGCACATGACCACAACTGAGCTTTAGAGGTCCTGGCAGGCTGATTTTGTTACTTTTTGACAGAGCTAGGCTAGCTGTTTCTCCCTATGCTAAGCTAAGCTAACTGTCTGCTGGCTCTAGCCTCATAATTAATGGACCGATGTGAGAGTGGTATTATCTAACTCTCAGCAAGAAAGTAAATAAGCAAATTTCCCAAAATGTCGAACTATTCCTTTTAAATTTGTTTTTTTTAAATAACTGTGAACAAGATACATAATGAGTGGGACATTTTACAGGTAAAAACTAACTCCTCAATCATATGTGTGGTATTTCAGTACCACAATTTCTTGTTAGTTATTGTTCGACATAAACGCGGTGACACATATCCGCGATCATTGGCTGATATATCAACCCAGCTGAATCCTCATTCAGGCTCTAGCACTGACACACTTGGAGTACACCTCTACCTCTCTGCTGTCAGGTGAGAAGTTAAACCACTAGAGGTCAGCAAAAACTAGATTTTCGGCTGGTGTTCAGTTTCTCTTTAAAAGCACTTTTTAAAAGTTAGATAGTTAAATAGATGTCTGATTGAGGCAGGTGTGTAAAACAAGTATCTCTTTTTTAACTGTATTTGTGCAGCTTTAAAATGAGAAAATATAACATGTTCTCATTGCGGTATGTGCTGTTTTTCCTTCAGGATGACCAATGGAGGAAAATCCACTCTTTCTAAGAGTCTACATGAGCAGATACACAACAGCTGCATCATTGCACAGGATTCATTTTTTAAGGTAGACTGGTTTGCCTACTTCAAATCATATCACAGCTTTTATACGGTCACAGTCATGCTGGAAAGTTGAGAGCGTGTGTGTTCATGGTTGATACTCTTTTCTTCAGGATGACTCTGTGGTACCAGTGGACAGCAATGGTTTTAAGCAATATGACAGTAAGGACACTTTATTTACTCATTTGTTATCCAACATGAAATTACAAAGATTAAGTTATAAGACTTTATTTTATAATTATAAGTTCTGAAGAGGCTCTGAGCCTCTGAGAGAGCTAAGCAGAAGTGATATTCCAACTGATGTACTTGTGTTTTAGAAATTAGTATATTGTCATGAGCCCAGCTTTTCACAGGAAAATAAATTCATTTACTCGGAGCAAATAAGTTGCAATAGTTGGAAAGGTCAGCAAGTTTTTGGTTTTACAGTGAGTGAAATATTTGTATTTTCATTTGTTCATTAACTAGCTATATGGAGTAAAATCAAATATAACATTATTGTCCAACAGAGGGGAAAACTTATGCTCACCAAAACCTAAAAGCAGCACAAGACATATAAATAAAGTAACACATAGAATAAATGTGGTGACAAGATACCACTGAGACAAAAAATCTTAAGTATAGAGTACGCTACAATATAAAAGTATAAAAATATATGAAATACCTAAAGCAAAGCATAAAACATTAAAACCTAAAATACTGCAGAGCAAGATTTGTGGCTCAGTTCTTCATCATGTCACATCATGACAGTGTTGTTGCAGCTGCACTGATAGATTGATAATAATGGAAGAAAATGGAAGTTTTCTCTGATTCTATTTAGGGCTCGATGCTCTCCACATGGACAAGATGATGAGCGAGGTTGAATCATGGCAGAGAGATCCTGAATCGTTCCTGAGGGGACGAAGGCTGACCTCAGCGCACACAGCGCTGTCAGTAAATGAGGAAGTATTTGTGCTGATCGTGGAGGGCTTCCTGATTTACAACTACAGGTACACAAAGTGAGGCTTTAGTGCAACTACTGTTTTGTTTCAGTTCAGAGAGGTCGATTCCAAAATTGGACATACATTTGAAAAACGAGTAACAATTAACATTTTTGCAATAATTACCTAGAGAGATTTCATACATTTAATTAATTCCAATTAGCTGTAACCTAATGAGTCTTTTAGTCAGTGCACAGCAGGTCAGATGAACATGCAAAAATGGGGAATTTATCTACGGGCGACTATACAATTCAGCATATAATGTATATGAAGAATAAAGCTTCTATTAATCTATTAATAATTAATTCATATTTGGTTTGAATGCAGACACTTTTAATTGAAATTCTGCTAGAAAACAACAACACGACTAACTAATAAATTAGCTCTTTCCAGGAAACTAAATTATTAGAAAATAACATACTTGTGACTGAATCGATGACAGACCAACAAGCCCAAAATTAATTATTAAGTTGCATTAGGATAAAATATAATCTATTTGTTAAAAAATTGATAGCACTTTCAGACATACAGTACTGTGCAAAGGTTTTAGACGCTAATATTAAAGTGAGGATGCATGAATTGTTTTTATTTATCAATTGTGTTGTATCGGCTCTCGGATGTACGTTGCTTTGGATAAAAATGTCTGCTAAAGGAAAAATTGTTAATTAACTTCATACAAAGTGCAGTAAACAGAAAAAAACTAAATCAAATCAATATTTGGTGTGAGCACGCCTTGCCTTTAAAACAGCACCAGTTCTCCTCGGTACACCTGCACAGAGTTTTTCAAGGTACTTGGCAGGTTGGTTGTTCCAAACATTTTGGAGAATCTAAACAAACAAAGTGCCTAAAACATTTGCACAGTACTGTATTTACACACACAATCATCTTTATTTGGGAAAAATTAAATTGCGTTATTCAGGTGGGGATTTCTGCTTGAATTGATACTGTTTATGGAAAGTTACTATTCAGTTTAGTTTATCTCTTATGACACTAACTGATTTTTGTCTTTTACATTAACAGGCCATTGAATGAGCTATTTGACAAAAGATACTTCATGGAAATACCTTATGATGTCTGCAAGATGAGACGGAGGTTAGAATCTGTTTAAATCCATTTCCATTCATTTTCTTACCATAGATTGTTGTACTACTGTGTTTTGTTTTTGTTAACCTTTTCCTAGATGTTACTCTACTTCATTCATAAAGTTTGCTTTATTGTGTGTTTGCCCCCCCAGTTCGAGGGTCTACACGCCCCCTGATCCTCCTGGATACTTTGATGGACACGTATGGCCAATGTACCTAAAAAACCACCAGGAGATGGAGAGCATGGTGTCAGGAATTGGTGAGTGTCCATGTGTACTGGTTAGTTGTACTAGAAAGCTTTGTTGGATAAAGATAGTGATAATAATGTTGATGTGATTAGAAGTGTGACATACGGTTAGGAGATTGTTTTATTGAGTCAAAACATCATGATTATGTTGATACTGACGATACTGTCATCACTTTAGAAGCCTTACTGGTGTGTAATAGTAAAGCAAATCATCTATTTGTACAATATGTATTTTTTCCAGTATTTCTGGATGGACTGAAGTCAAAGGAGGAGCTACTGTCTGCTGTGTATAAAGATATTAGTCAGGAAATAAAAAGGCTCAGGGGTAAGTTGCAAAATATGTTGTATTATATATGTGATTTGATATATTTCCAATAAACGATGCTCCTTTGAAATTTGGCCCCAGATTATGTAAATAGATGTTTTTGTGTCTGAAAAAAAAAAAGAATTTACTAAAGTTTATTTACTCCCACTTCTCAGAAAATGTAGAGCCAGAAATATAGTCCTGCAAATACATGATTTGTATTTCTGTGGAATAGATAAGAAATGAAGCCAGTTTCAAACAATAATAAGCAATAAATCAGCAACAAATTATATGGAAGTCATGAGGTGAAATAATTTGATACCAAATCTTTGTTCTATTTATCTGTTGTAAATCCAAAAGAATCAATGTTGAATACAACCAACAGTGGCGGGGGGTCTTCTTCAAGACCTTTTAGTTAGTTCACTTAAATATATACACTATTATACACTACATTATATATACTATTCAAGAGGAAAAAAAGATATTAATTCGATTTTGTGTGTTTTTTTTTGTTTACAGAGAAAGACTGAAATTGTTGGAGTTGGATTTATTTACCCTCTGAAGGTGACGACAGCTTTGGAAGCAGATGTCAGGAAAGTTAGTTGTTTGAACTAATGTGCGACTGAAAGGATCAAGCCAAATGCCTCTTTGATGTTCTGGGAATACGTTTCAAGTTGAAACAACTGCTGATGACAATAAACTGATGCTGTAGCATCTGAAATTGTCCAGCTGGAGATTGGACAGACACTGCCAGAACCTCAGTGGACTCGATGTCTTTGCCACTACAGCCAGTATTTTGATGTGAGATTATACTCTGGGAAACCTAAATATATGAAGAATCTGATGTAATATCTGTTACTGCATAGTTTTTTTTAATGTATAGGAGGATTTTGATCCTAAAGTCTGACTCTTTTCTGACTTTTTTATCCGTATACTGTATATACACATACCGTTAACTTGTGATTTAACTTCATATGACCAAATACCAAGTGTGCATCATCATTTAAAAGACTCACGCATATTTGTATATTATTAATATTAAACAATGATCATTGCATACTGTAATTTGATAAGCATCTTTTTTGTTGTTTTGAAAACCAGACAAAGACTTTTCTAAGTCTTGGTCCATTAATGAAACTGAGTCGAGTGACATCTGCATATCCCTGATGGTGATTTGTCTCCACCTGATGGTGAAATATGATTCACTAGAGACAAACTAGTGACGAACTTCCCTACATAAGTACTCTCACTACAACCTAAATACGGAGCTCTATCCAACTCTGACAGCAAATTATAAGAAAAGACACATATGCACAGCAAGTAGCATTTTAAAACTTCTATTGAACTAATTCTCTTTAGTTTATTATCATGAAACCAATTAAAATGTCAATTTTAAGGCAATTTTGAGCATCATGTGTATTTGCATGTTTTTGGGAATGTACGAGGAAACTGGAGTTGAAGATATTTCAAATAGAAAAAGGAGTGCAAAACATTGCTGGATTAACCTGTAACAGTTGACTTGTTTACTCTCAACATACCGTAATCTTGAATTTAGTAGTGCACTTCCTTTTACCCATACAACCCTTGTGTTAATGTTCACAAAAGTGCTGCTGAGATGATTTTAACCCACCAAGTATCCAAAACGCTTTTACCAAAAATGTATCATTTGTCAACCCATTTTCCCATATTATTTCTTTTCTTTGATTCTTTCTTTCTTTCTTGACCAGGTGGTCTACACCACTGGTGAGCAAACAGTGATACTTTCAGTGAATAGATGAATGAATAGTTTGACCCTCTCCATTAAAACCATAAGACATTAGTCTCCCTTTTGATCCAGTCTTTGCAGAAACCCTCTTCGTGAACTGCATTGCACATCACTTTTTAAAAAAAGAAATTATTGCTTCAGCGACTACTTTGAATGAAATTATGAGCACATGATGCAATCCAAAAAATAAAGCAGATTTTCAAAAAATGCCTACGCTGCATTATTGCATCTAAAACGTCTAGAAAAATTCCATTTACTTATTTATTTAAAAATGAGAAAAATCTTTGGAGTGATAAAAGTCATCAGAGAGTTTTAAACCCATAATCTTAGAGGAGTCTTTGTCAACAGAACCACCAGAGCAGGTGCTCTTTCAGAGTGTGTGCATGCCTTTTTGATATGCTCCCTACCTTTAAAATCCTATTTATAGAAAGCCTACTTTCAGTTTTAGACTGAAACCTGTTTGACAGCAGTTTGCTGAGTGTATGCTGAGTGAACCGTGAGATGTTTCCTCTCTTGCCTTTGCGTGACTTATGCTATTGCAAAACCTACCTCTCATCCGCAAAGGTGCATTGTTTCCCACACACTATATGGTCTGAAATTTTATCAAAAAGTCCAAGCCATCAGCAGAATATTTATGTTTACCTCAGCAGTCAACTTGCTTGACCAGTATGTACCACAGATGTGGTGACTCCTGGGGATTGGGGAAATCTGGGGATTCCTTACTTCCCTGTACTGACTATATCCTCTTCTAACACGACATATATAAGTCTGCTGCAGCTTCTTTCACTAATCGATGCTCTCTGGGAGCCTCATACCATTTATAGGTCAGATTTAAGCCTTGCTTTGTCTCTGGAAATTAAGGGGAAAACATGTCAAAGGTGGGATTTTGTGCATTTGTGTGTTTACTTTTTGTCTGCTGCTGCTGCTTCTGTTGTAGCAAAGCTATGTCGACTAAAGTCAACCCGGAGGCTGTGAACGAGAGACCTGTGATTGGTGAGTGAAAGATAGCATTTGGCTTGAATGTTGCACATTTTACTGAAGAGACACTCACAAGATACAAACACAAAACAAAGTGTATGACGGTGTTTCTTTGTCAGCGTGTATTCAAACCTGCTGTGTTCTCGTCCCACAGGTATTTTGACTCAGCTAGTTTCAAGTGAAGACATGAAACCATTCGGGAGGACCTACATACCTGCCTCCTATGTGAAATACATTGAGGCTGGAGGCAGCAGAGTGATGCCCATCAGGTGGGTTGAGTTCCCCTTGTGTTGGCCTGTTGTGGTGTGTTTAACAGTAAAGATAATTTGACTGGAGCTTTAAGTAGCTTTGGAAAACAAAGACAATGAATCCACTCCCTAAATCTGCAAAACAGAGTTTATATATGTTGGGCTACTTTATCTTTTAATTAGGGATGGTGTCTTTTAAGATAAATATCTTCTGTACTTTTAATAATACAGTAATAAAGCACTGTTTGCTTTGTTTTCCCCTCACAGATTGACTCATACAACTACTGAATATGAAAACATCTTCAGGAAGATAAATGGGTAAGTTATACGACTGACTAATATAAATACTTTAATTGTGTTTTTCCAGTCCTCAGTTTGTCATTGTACTAACTGTTTGATGTCTGTTTAGCCTTATTTTCATTGGTGGAGTTGCAAATTTAGAGACATCAGACTTTGCCAGGGTGGCGAAGATTTTTTACAGACTCGCTCTGACAGTAAGTACAGCAGAAAATTATTTTCATTGTTTCTCCGCGAAGTGAAGTGAGCGCTCTCTGCCTGCCTGTCTGTCTGTCTCTCTGCCTAAAAAACACCTAAACTAACAACAATATCTACCTTCTTTTTTTGTAATTAAAGTTTTTTTTATTAGTTTTTGCCTTATAAACACAATGCGGCACAATACAACATACTGCTTTAAATCAACAAAGACCATGTAATAGTAATAATAAATCTGAGCACATATTTTTTATCTACCTTTTTAAAATATTTTTATGTCCTTTTTCTGTTAATTGTCTTTTGATTGTGCATTTACTCAAGTTACGTACATTTTTAGATATTGCTGTTGCACCTAGGTTGTTTTCATGTTGTTAGAATTTATTGTTTACTGTAAGTCCAGAGCATTTCAGAATGTTTTAGTCCACTGTATTAATAGTTACTTTGCATTATTAGATGTTGCTGAAACATGCAATAAGCTCATAAAACATGATTCCTTACTGGTGTTTAAACCAACCAACAGTTTGTGGAGTAGTTAAACCAATCCCAATGTTAAAACACCATTTAATGTTCAAGGTACATTTTAATTGTCATTATATGTACGCAGGATTGCACAACGAAATTCAAATTATATATTATAAATTAGAATTGAACAAAACTATCAATTTGGCAATAAAACAAAAAAGAACAAAATATATAAGTAGCACTAAAGAAGTCGTACTGTTGTAATGTACTTTCACTTAAGTAAGATTTTAAATGCGGGACATTAATCATCACTGGACTACTTTTCTACCATTTATTGAGCTCGATTTTATAATGACCTCCTTTTTAGAGGAGTTACCACACTGTTTCAGTGTTGCTTGGATCAAATATTGTTTCAGAGGCAGAGAAATTTAAAGTTCTGTCTCTATGTGTGTTTCAGGCCAATGATGCCGGAGACTTCTTCCCCATCTGGGGTACATGCATGGGCATGCAGCTGCTGACGGTACTGGTGGCCGGAGAAAATCTGCTGACCAAAACCACAGCTGAGAACATATCAATGCCCCTGAACCTAACTGAAGGTTATAACTTACTACATTGTTGTTGATGTCTACATATGTATGTATTTTTTGGGTTTGTTTTTTTTTTACATTTTTAGGTAAAAGTATAGCCTTGGTTTACAGTTTTTTGGAAAACAGCATGTATTGAATCGTACCACTTGGTGTCAGTAGAGACAAGTCACAAATCAGAGGGTGTTTTTGGGCCTTCATATCTGACCCTCTGCTACTATCACCAAATCATTTCTGCATGTTTATCTTGCCATAATGTCATTGTTTTATGAAACTATCTGTTTTTATATACATGAAGTTTATTTATTTACTTCAACACTCCTCTCCATTTCTCCTGCAGAGGCCTACACCAGCAGGATGTTTGAGGGTTTCCCCAGTGATCTTTTGAAGGCTTTGACCCAAGAACCCCTGACTGGCAATTTTCACAAATACGGCGTTACAGTAGAGGTACAGTAAAGCACTCTAGTGAACAGTTTCGCTGTATGTTCCACTTCCCCTGTCGGGATTTCATCTTGTTATTGTGTTGAGAAACAAAAAACCAAACACTCATCCGGTCGTTTCAACATTAAGAAACGTGTTTACCAATGTTTCATGGAGTGTTCTGTTTCATGGTAATGAAACCTGTGACTAAACACTTATAGTACAGACATTTATGTGTACGTGAGCAATCTGCTTGCATAACACTCAGTATTACTCCATCTGTGATGGATCAATCTAATATGCAGAAAAATGCTCCTCCAGACTTTCCAGGAAAATGAGAAGCTGCAGAGTTTCTACAACATCTTGTCAACAAACGTTGCTGAAAACGAAGTTAACTTTGTCTCAACTATGGAAGGTTAGAAATTTATTTTGATATTAATCTGCCATTACTTAGGAAAAGATTTTCTAAAACTTAATCGTGAGTTTCTAATAACAACATTGTATGTAATGTATATATTTTCTTTCCTCCCTCATGTCAGCTAAGAGATATCCCTTCTATGGAGTGCAGTGGCACCCAGAGGTGAATCGCTTTCAGTGGAGCAGCAGCCGAAACTTTCCACACTCCCATAACGCTGTCAGGCTGTCCTCTCTCCTGGCTGACTTTTTCGTCAATGAAGGTAAAGAGTTGAACACAGTCAATCTATCAATAATGAAAAGTTTTACTATTAACAACAGGAATAAAGAGGAGTCAAAGGAGAGCTGTTTGGGATTTTGAGTGTTCGAAACTATAAACATGTTAAAAGAACGTATGAACTGATACAAACTATCACAGATAGAAGTACTGAAATCTTTTACTTGAGTTAAAATAGCAATACCACAAAAAATAATAATCCATTACAAGTAAAAGTCCTGCATTCAAAATCTTACTTAAATAAAAGTACGTAAATGTACTTAAAGTCTCAAAGTAAAGAACTCATTATGCAAACTGTCCCCATTTAGAGTTATATTCATTATATATATATTATGTGAATATTAATACTGATTTATTGACATGTACATGTAAGCAGCATTTTAAAGTTGTCAGAGCAGAGCTAATCTTAATTTATACTGTTAGGTAGTCAAATCTATAAAAATCTATAAATCTATAGTTATTTTATTAAGATGATCATATGTTCTACGTATAAAATATTAATCTGAAAAGTAACTATAGCTGTGGAATAAATGTAATGGGGTAAAAAGTACAATATTTCCATCTAAAATGTAGTTAAGTATAAGTACAAAGTAGCATAAATTGGAAATACTAAAGTAAAGTACCTCAAAATTGTACTTTAGTAAATGTACTTAGTTACATTCTGCCACTGCTCACCATCGCGGTGTCCTGTGTTTCATTATATATTAATCTGCTGATTATTTATTCAATTAATCATCTGATCCATAAAATATCAGAAAATGGCAACAAAAAAATGCCCTTGACAGTTTCCTAAAGCCTGAGTTGTCTTCAAATTGCAATATTTTGTCCGACCAATAGTCCATATTTCATAGATAATCCAATCTGCACACTTAAAAGCTGAAACTAGGTTATGTTCGACATTTTTTCTTGAAAGATTACTATCAAAAATTTGCTGATTAATTTTCGGTGAAATGACTTATCAGTTAAGCGACTAATCATTTCATCTCTAGTTCACACACAGGGGCCAAACATGCCAGTGTGCCCTTGCATGTGCAAACAAAACAAACAGATTAGCGACAGGTATGGGTACAAATGTCAATCCAACAGCAGAGAACACCCACGTTCATGACATTTCCAGCGCTGTATTGAACAAATTAGGAAATATTCTGATTTTAATATTGTTACTTTATAAAGATGTACCCTCTATATCATGTGCAAAGAGGTTTTAAGAAGAGAAAAATAGCTGTAAAACACGACATTGCAACAGGTCAAGACCACGGAGGTCTTAATCCAGTTTTGATGTGAATTAACACAGAAATTAACACATGCAGTAAGTTTATAAAAACAAACCAACAATTGAGAACACTGTATGGAGAAATCTCAGTATAATCCAGTCTGATTATGGTCCAAATATCCCTCCAAATAATATAATTACGAGATACAATGATTGTAAATCTTGTTATTTCCTCATAGGGAGGATTCATCTATTCTGTTCTATTTTTTCTAATCACATGCATCTCACTTCTGCTTTGTTTAGGAAGGAGAAGTTTACATAAGTTTGACAATCCTGAGGAAGAGGCCTCATCACTGATTTACAACTACACGCCAGTATTTGCTGGGAACTTCTCCGGATACGAGCAGGTCTACTTCTTCTGAAATTATTCGGCATCTGACTGTGTGTGTGTGTGTGTGTGTGTGTGTGTGTGTGTGTCACTTTTCACATGAGCAACCGCACACACACACACACAAAGTCTGCTGAGTTTTAATCACAGCTAGCCATCTAAAAATGATTCAGAGTGCATTTTTATGACACTGAAGAGCCTTTTCTGCACCAGTACTTGTTGTTTTACCGACTTAAATGAATTGTGAATACTTTAATGTGATGTTACTGTTATTAAACTGCTTATTTGCATAAATAAACTTTTTTAACTTTTTCATTCTTTCTTCCTGTTTTTAAGCCCCTTGTAATTTAATATCTGGATGGATATTGTTGAGGGCCATAGCTACCATTTAGGAAACTAAGGTCATGTCCTTCGTTTATTTATGACTTTACAACAGACATGACTTTAGCCTTTATTTCACTATGCGGCAGTGTATTTAATTTGATAAGCACTTATAATTACTTGCTTGGTAATAGTGTGCACCACTAAAGCACAGCATGAATTGAAGGCATTAAAGCCTTCATGACTAAATAAGCAAAAATCAAAGTTAAAAAACATCTTTAGGTATTATTTCTGTTGCTAAACTCTGATTGGTACATGAAAGTATGTGACATCACCTTTTTCTAACTGGGCCACACCCACTTCAAACCAGCAAGATGAGCACAGAGAAAAACACAAACACACATTTATCTTCTGTTAATAACCAAAACTGCTCCAACTTTGGCAGAATATTGTGTGTTCATGCAGGACGCCGCTACTGACAGTGAGATGCTGACTGAGAAAAGAGGTTTTCAGGGCCTTTAGGGTGATATCTTTAGCTTGTGAGGAAGCTTGTGATATGCGGATGACCTTTCATTGTTTTATGGCTTGTGAAATGCAGTTGAAAGTTCCCGAAAAAAACAAACAACAAGTAACTTGTCAAACTTCCCTTAAAGCTTTTATTATTTCAGTTTATATTGTGCTAAAATGGTGTGTATGCTTAAATAAACTAGTGCTCTGTGTACAAAAGACCAGTGGTGGAAAGTAAGTATTTACTTAAGTACTATACTTAAGTTTTACTTGACTATTTCCATTTTATACTATACTTTCACTCCACATTTCAGAGAGAAATATACTTTTACTCCGCTACTTATAGTTGCTTATAGTTACTTTTCAGATTATGATTTTACATATCAGCATATAAATTATAATGTAGTGCTATGAACTACCAAATGACACATAAAGTATTTACATGCTGCCGACATATCAATGTGTCAATACTAATAATCCAATAATATAAATAAAAAACTGATAATAGTGTAACACTCATTACTGTAAGTAAGATTTTGGAAGCAGGACTTTTACTTGTAAGATGGTATTTTATTAGGGCTGCAACTAATGATTATTTTCGTCATCGATTAGTTACTTTCTTGATCAATCGTTTGGTCAAAAAATGTCAGAAAATTGTGAAAAATGGGTTTCATAATTTCCCCAGAGCCGAAGTTAAGTCTTCAAATTTCTTGTACTCACTGACTAACAGTCAAAACCCCCCAAATATATTCAGTTAACTGTCACATAACACAAACAAAAATGGCAAACTGTTAGGATTGATAAGCTGGGAACAGGTTATTTATGTTTGTTTAAAATGACTAATTGATCATCAAAATGGATTCCTATTCATTTGATTAATTGAATAATTGATTAATGGCTCCAGCTCTAAATAAATGCTAACACAAGGCATAGAGAGTGTATGAACTGGGGGTCAATAGAGGCCCATTTGCCCCAAGACCCCCTGAGAGAGATAATCCGGCCCTATAGGGAGAGGGGGCTTGGACTCATGTCCTCGGTATTTCTAAAATCCTGGCCCTTTATTAATCAGCATGTAAAATATAGACGCAATTGTAAACAGGGAGATGATGATCACTGGCAGGACCGTCACAACACACGCCGACCCAGGCGGCCTGAGGATTGGTCTCCCCGCACGTCACTCGCGTCTGCGGGGGCGGGAGCAGGAAAATCGAGCCAGTGTTCTAGTTTTTCCACCTCTCTCACACAGATGCTGCTGCTGGGTCAGTGTCATTCCGTCTATTAATAATAATATTAGAGTCAGATCAACCAGAGCGAAGAGCAGAAGGGGGAAATCCACATCATCACTACTTCCTTTTTGTTTTGATCTCGGCGCTGCTGCAAATAATGTGACATCACCCAGCCTCAACTTTCGACACGCTTGTTTTTTTTAAATCCTATTTTATCCGTTTTTCACGACCTTTTTTTTTTTTTAAACAGGTGTTATTGTCTTGTTCACCTGTCTCACTGCTGGCCGACATCACTGGCTGCTCTTGTTCACTTTATTACGGTCGTCCATCTGCACAGGCGGCTGCGGCTTGTTGGTAAACACGGATCGGATCCCGCCGGCAAGGACTCCCTCTGGTGCATTGATGCACCCGTTTCAGTGGTGTAACGGTGAGCAGTCATTTTATGTTATGAGAGCTGTGTTAGGCCTCTGTAATGTTGTGAAATATCGTCTGTTATTCGTACAGAGGGAATCTCTGAGGATGGCAGCGAGGGTGTAGTTTCTGAATCACTCCAGTGTTTTCTAAATTTAGACAGCCCCATTGTGAGCTCAGCTTAAAGAAAAACAAAATCACTTATTTAAAGATGTATGTGGTGCTTCACAGTAACTTTAAAGTGTCCTATAACACTGGTTCTCAAACTTTTTCACCCCTAAACTAACACAAATTAAACCACTGACCCCCATCTTATAAGATTTTTTGCTTTTAGGTGTTTTATCAGAGAAAGTGTATCAAACCCACGACCAAAATAGTCATAAATTCTGTCATTGTGTTACTTATAGATGGAATTATAGTGAAAATTAATGATTCCCCTTTTTGCTGGGGACCCCTGGGGGTCCCTGGACCCCACTTTGAGAACCACTGCCCTATAATATCACTTATTGTGTTTTAAGTCACCTACAGTACAATATCTGGCTGTGTAGAACACATTAAAATAGTTATTGTCTGAATGTTTTATCAGTTTGTTTATTGATTGCCAGAATATGGGCCTGCTCAGTCAATAGAAACCTTTATTTCCATCTAAATTAATTCCAGCTGAGAGCCACACAAGGCCAGTCATTGTGCGCTCCATGAAACATTTAGCCTCTCTGGGTAATCTTGTTTACACTGACTCTCTATCTGCAGTTTCTCACTTAAACTCTTGGCCTTGATCTGTTATCTTCAAAAGACAAAAGTCTGAACAACTTCTCCGTCACGCTTGAAACCTCCGCTGCTGCGTCTGGAGGTGCATCTGTCATGCTTAAATGAAATTAATCTCTTATATTGCAGTGAAATGTCAGTGCTTCTTTGTCACAGTGAGACCCACTGAAGATGATGGATTAAGTGGTCTTTTTCCTCCGACTTGGCCCGTTTGAGTGCAGCAGCCTCAGCGGTCTCCTCGGTGGACTGTCGCTGGTGTTCAGACAAGAACAATTACTCCCTTTGTGCTGCTCAACTCCCCTGCTATTCAGAGGGGAAACAGCGCAAAAGTATCAAAGAGTGACATTCTGCCGAAAAAAAAAATGAAGCCAGCCACAGCTCAGCTTCAGCTCGGTGTGTCCTGTGCGTCAGTGTATCTGTGATCATGCCTTTTTGTTCCAGTGTTTATGTGTGACACATGTAGTGCTTTCATGCATGTGACGGCGAGTTCAACCTACTTTCTTCTTGAAAACCAGCAGCAGCAGCAGCAGCAGCAGCAGAAGAAGAAGCAGCCATGCAGGCAGACTTGAGTGTACCCCCCCCCCCTCCATCTACCCCCCACCCCTCCCATGTGAACTGTTGAATATTTGATGGGAAGTTCTGTCTTTAGTGCGAGCAGCCGCAGCAGCTTTGTGTGAACACAGCGTATATAGGACAAAACCCCACCAGGCATCTCGTAGGAGCTGTCAGAGATGCTGCCATAGTCGAGGTATTTTACAGCTCTATCAAATCACGGAGGGACTTTCTTGCCTTTTTGTACAACAACACGAGAATCAGGATGACAGCCCAAACTCCGTATGAGTGAGTCAGATTCTCTGTCCTCAAAATGAGAACTTTCTCTAGGCCTCATCCTTTTTTCTGCATCCGCTACTCCCGGCGTCATGGCAACGGGGGCGCCTCCTGAGTGTGCCGATATATAGGTCAGTGGTCACGCAGGGACTCCACCCCCAGCGAAATAACACATATAGCTGTCTGCTTTCCATGCATACAAAAGTGGAGGAGGAAGTCACAGGCGTCCATCCATACAGACAGTCGTGACATGATGAACACACACACAAAGACTCGAATACACGTGACCCAGATTAGGAGTGTGAGTCTGCAGCAGCTTCACAGGTGATTTGTGCCATCAGCTGTGCAGTGACATGAATACAAGGAACAAGGAGACATGTACTCCACCCACTACGCGTGTGTCTCTTTGTCTGCTGAAGAAGCAGATGAATACACGACGAGGTCTACTGTTATTATCCACATGTTCACATTTGCACGTGTGTCCTTCGATCAGTTTGTCTGTGTTTAATTTACACCCTCAATCAGCCAGACGTCGATGTCACCGGTAATGATCGCCCCCCCCCCCCCCTCGCCGAGTGAAGTCATTTAGCGGTGGAACTTGATGGTGTAGCCAGCCGTCGATGAGTCCCGATTAATGGACCGTCACCGCTCATTCAGAGAGAGTGGAACTAAGAGGCGGGAAGTATTGATCCTCTCATGCTGCAATTTCCACTGTGAGGCGGGAGAAATGTCAAATAGAAATGTCAACGTGTTACTTTTGCTGCAGGAGTGACTAGAAATACCGGGATCAATGAGGAACTGTGCTGCAAGAAAACAATAGCCGTCACAGGGGAATGAAATTGTTAAAGGTCTTCATCCATCCATCTGTCTGTCCATCCATCCATTCATCCAGATTAACATTAAGATTTCTTTATTGTCATTTCTCAGCACTCACATACACTGAAACAGAATTTGTCTTCTGCATTTGACCCGCTCTAGACACAGGAGCAGTGGGCAGCCGCAGTGCAGCGTCAACTCCAGTTCTTTCTGCCAGTGCCAGTGGTCAGAGGCACTGACAGGAGTATTAACCCTAACATACATGTCTTTAATGGTGGGAGGAAACTAGAGCACCGGGGCAGAAACGGGGAAAACATGCAAACTCCACAAAGAAACGGCTGGGGTTCAAACCCAGGACCTTCTTGCTGTGAGGCAACAGTCTGTCTTCTCATTCATCCATTCATCCGTCAATCCATCATCTGTCTGTCTGCCCATCCATCCGTACATTTATCCATTCATCCGTCCACCCATCTATCATCCATTTGTCCACCATCCATTCATCTTCTAAAGCACTTATTGTGTTCATGATCATATGGGCCAAGAGCCCTTCCCAGCATGCACTGGGTTAGAGGCAAGTTACATCTTGTGTAGGTCGTCACTACAATACAGGACTAATGAATATAGACACTTTTAACACATTCACACCTACAATTTAGAGTTTCAATCCACCTCACCTGCAGGTGAAAAAACAGAAAAAAAACTAACTTTACACAAAAGATTTTTCACATAGTACTGTTTGTTTCTACAATAAGATGAGTAGCTGTGTGGTTTGGAAGGCTGAGAGTCTGCAGCTCTATTATGATTGAACACACAAGCTGATTTCACTGATTACCAACTTGTCTCTGAGTGAGAGTGCGCTAATCAGAGACATCTGTAGTGTTTGATCAAAAACTGCACATGACTCTCCCACATGGCCTCCTGTTCACATTGAAATCTGGAGAGGTTCATATCCCATGTTAGCTCTGGTTCACTATCACTCACTGGGTTAGTGTGACCCCGCTATCACAAAGCCCCTTCTCACATGCAGATACCGACTTCTCATTACTCATACTGTACAGACGCACAAAACACAAATGTGCTCTCTGTCTCTGTCTGAATTGTTTTCCTGCAACCATCTCTTCCCTCAATCTAATGTTGCCAGATGGGAATTCATGGTTATTCTCAATGCGTTTAATACACAATACGTGCAAAAATAATGAATGTAATGCTTTAAATACGTAGTGTGCACACTTACTGCACAATAAACACAGTCTACTGTCATACCACGTTTGTTCTTCAATCTTCACCCTCCCCCGCCTCTCTACCTCTGACCTTGACTGCAGACAGCAGCGATAATCTATTTCACGGTAAAACAAACACACACACACACACACGCAGGAGTTCAGCGTCAAAGCGATGAGGATGAGAAAAAGGAGGGCACCTTTATTGGGGATACCATCTGTTTGGATTGCAAAGTTCTCCTAAAAACACCACCCAGTTCAGGACATGAAAATATTTGATTACTGCATCTGTAATTTATTTTTACAATCATCAGGAGAGTATAATAGATGAACTATGAGATGACGAATATCAAAATAATGAGATTTGAGATTTTGTTCCACCGTTTTAATCAAATTGCACTCACCTTGGAGTGTTTTGAGTCTTGAAATGGATGATTTAATCAGCGTCTTTAAATATATTATAATTTTAACTCCATAAAAGAAGGCTGAAATATAATGGTCCTTTCATCTATGACTGCTTTCTCGTCTGTCCACTTTAATGGCTTTAAAACGACACTGACCTATTAACAGACACAGAAGCGAAGATCTGCTGTGCTAAGAGATACAAACATGTTGCTTAGCTACTGCATTAAAAGTGTTTTATATGTTTAAGTACAAAAGGCCATCACAGAAAGGTGTTTATCTACATCTTTTTCTCCACCTTTATGTCTGTGAATGTGTGTGTGTGTGTGTGTTTAAAGCTTCAATTTTTGGCTTCCATTAGAGGTGGACACAGCTGCAGATCTGACCCTCAGCTGCCCATGAATAGTTTAAAAGGATGTTGCATTTAGTTGTGTTCAAGAAACAGATTCTGATGTGTGGCAGTGCCAGCCTTTAGTTTTCTGCTCTTTGTACTATACATCTACATGTCCGGCTATGTACTCAGGTGCTTCCTGTACAGTAAATGTATTTTTAAGTCCTCCCTTTGTCTTGCTGTAGGGTGCTTCTGTGGTCTGGGACTGGTTTACTCCAACAAGTCGTGCACCATGCCGCCCATCACCTTCCAGGACCTGCCCCTCAACATCTACATGGTCATCTTTGGCACAGGCATCTTTGTCTTCATCCTGAGCCTAATCTTCTGCTGTTACTTCATAAGGTGAGAGGAGATAGAAAAATGTGATTTAAAAAAAAAACTCCTCTAAAGGGGAATTGTGTCTGTGTGTGAGGGAAGGAGGGAGGGACAGGGTGACCTCTCTCCTGCTGTTGACTGTGAACTCCCTGATGAGCTGAGAGGACGTTTGTCTCTGAAGGACGGGATATGAGGCAACAGGAAGCATCCCGTCACAATGTGTGAGGACAGCGGTGAGGGGAAAAGACTCGGCAGAGGGAAACTGTAGAGAAGCGCTGCTCAGAATAAACATGGCCTGAATAGCACACAGTGGGAGTACACGAAATCATCACATATGAATGTCTGTGTTGCACGAAGCTCATAAGGAAACATCAACACCTGCAGTAGGGTTGCAGTTGTTTGTTATCCTAAGCCTTCTTTGGGTGACTGAGCTTCTGTATTTGGTGAATTACCCGACTTCTCATCATGTGGTGTGCTATTTTTAGCATTGGACAGGATTTTGAATCGATGTCCAAATTGCCTGTGTTATCAAAATGTCAGTTGGTGTGTTGCAGGACCAACATGCTGTCTGGAAAACATGAAGCACAAATGGAAATGTCAGAATACAAATGCACGTCACTAACAATGACGTGGCACTTGATACTAAATGTTGTGTATACCTCCTTCTTTTTCTATAATAAGATAAAACTGAATTCGAACGACAGCATCCAATCAAATAGATAAAAATGCCATCTAACAAATCAACTTCTTACTACAGTTTAAACATAAAAAGTAGATAAAAGTTCATTCTTGACCTTGAAACACCAGCTGACAAAGTCTCATAAAAAGGTCTATTTAGTAGCAGTTTTGGAGCTTTCAGTCATGTCTCATTATCTTCCTCAGCAGATGGCGTTTGCCTAGTTGTCCCGGATCTGTGAATGTTCAAATTTTCACCTTTTTTCGCAGCATTTTACAGGGGAGGTATCATGCACATTTACAGGTCTTCATTTTTAATCTACTGGAAGATCTTTGCATGATTTACATTAAAAAAAAATCCTTATTTATCTTTATATATCCCTTTACCCAGCCCCTCAGTTCAGCCATTGTCTGAAACAGGCCTTTTTAGCTCCCGTCTCCTTAAGGCCCCCGTCCTGATGAGCCCACTCTGTTCTGATTGGCCAGCTCTTAGAAACTGCCCCTTGGGAGAAATCCCCCATCTCTGGAGGCTACATCAACAAGTCATTAAACAAACAGTAGTAGTATTTTTTTTTTGTTCTTTACTCGAAATGTCAACTTCTCAATAAATCCGCACATCTTCAATACTAAATCCAATCTGAAATATGCAAATATGGATAATGCAAACACATGAAAAAACCTTAACAACCAAGGCTACGGAACGGACGGCGGTCGCAAACAAAGCGTTCAAAGCAGGCTTAAACCCTGACTTTTGACTTGTAGGGAGCATTTCGACACAAGTTCACCTCAAGTTTTGGAACTTTGACCATGTTTAGCATATATGTACAATATTATACAGTATATAAATAACAGCAAATCACAAAAAACATAATATGTCACCTTGAAGGACATCTATGTTGCCTAAAAAAACCCACAAACTCCATCTACTGATGAAGATCAAGATTATCGGTTTGTCAACATTTGTTGCATTTTCATTTGGAAAATCAATTAATTTGAGAAACAGGGAAATTTGTTTCAAAATGGCAACTTTGAAGTGAATGCTTTAAAAGATAGAAAATCAGACATCAATTTAGAGTACTGTTTGATCTCGTAGCTATTTTTACATCGTCGTTTGTCACGGGTGTGTGAACTGGGCAAACGGGAGGACAACCCAAATGCAGACTCAAAGGCAGACATTTAGAATGAGAAGGAGCTTTAATAATCAGAATCCGAAATACAGGCACAGAAAACAGGCAAACGAGCCCGAAAGGGCAGGCAGGCAGGACATAAACAGGTGGAAGGTCTAAACCACTGGAATGGCAGGAACAGGTGACAGGATCAGGATGAACACAAGCGTACAATGAAGCAACATTGACAAATGGGCAGGGAATGGATAGCAGAGGACCAGTATATATACTACTGGGACTGATGGGGTAATGAGCAGCAGTTGAAGACAACTGGGGGCTGGCAACAGGTGAGCAGGTGGGTGTGGGAACCAGGCAGGAAAGTCCGGAGGCATCTGGTGGACAGGTGGAGAATGGCAAATCCAAGAGAAGAGAGTGAATCCAGGGACAGATGCAGGACTGAGGCAGGAATCGTGACAGTCGTTATTACCTAGAAAAAAGAAAACGTTTGTGAAAATATTCTAAATATATAATAAAAACAAGCATTAATCATACAACATGAAGATATCTCTGTTTTTACATTTTTGATTTATTACAATCCAATGTGTAGTGATGAGGTCAGGCACATTTCTGTAATCATAAGTGTTTTGTTTGGCTTGGGCTCGTTGCTAAATTGACCATCAACTTTTGTCAGAAAAGCTTGGATCCTTCCTGTTTCTCTGAAAGCACTTGCCTATGAATCATAACCAATGAGTCACTTCCTTTGGCCCCATTAACATGCTGAAGGTAGTCTTGGGTAGGAGTGTGATTGTGAATTCATTTATAGACCGGGTGATTCATCAGATGAATACTGAGTGATAAATGCCATTCTCTGTTGGGGGCAGGTTTCCTATTATTTCTCTCAGACAGATGCTTTCTAAATCCAGGGTACCCCGGGAGTTTGTGATGTTCGATTTTAGCATTACGCCAAGATGTTAAAAATCTGTCTGTCAGTACAGTATTTGATTGTCTATGTGAGGTTTTTCTCCATTATAAAGCACACAAAGCAATTTTATAAAAGCCTTGAAAGCTGCTGAAGGTTTGCTGAGCACACACGATCCTTTCAGCCCTGCCTCAGATTCAAACTGTTGCCGTTATAACACTGACACAAAGTGGGGGTGTGCTCCGGAGTACCTGCAGTGTTCAGGGGTGTAAAACCACAAGGGTGCCAAAAGCACACACCAAAAATATCATTTAATCATACCCCAATCTGTCCTAACACAGTTGAGTCTGTAGTCAAGTTAAGGAGCAGCACAGCAGTAAGTCTGTGAAATATTTTGAGAACCACAAGGTGTGAGGGCAAGCTGCAGGTGTTTCAGCCAGACAATACAGCGACTGAGAGAACAGACACTGACCCCATTCCCCCAAATAAACTCACTGACTCACTTAATTTATTGTCACTGATCCCTCAGACTGGATGTGTACAATCCTCTAACCGAAGAAAAAGGAACACAGTTAACATGGTTAGTGCATATCAACTGTTTAATAAGAGGATAAACCATGAAACTGGAAAGGGTCACACAGATACTATCTTACCTGCAGACAATTGGAGGACAGATGGAGATTGTGAAAGTAGTTAATTCCCAAAAAAAAGGGTAAGCTGGAGGTCATCTTCTAACACCTGTGAATATACTTTAGCAGTAGAGTCAGCAGCTTATCAGGAGAGACATCTATTAAATCTGTGAAAAAGTTTCTTTCACAGGGGAGAGTCATCAGGGTCTGTATTCATAAAGCTTCCTAGTACAAAGAATAAGAATTTCCCCTTACAATTAAGACTAGATCACAAAGCATTTTAGCCCTTAAGAGAGCTCTTAAGGTGAAAACTGTTAAGAGCAGGGAGGAGGACTTTTAAGAGGATTAAGAGTTTCTTAAGCACCGGAGAAAATTACGGAAAGACAAAGAGGTATGAATGACAGTGAGTTAATGAAACACTACAGATTAGATTGTTCATGGATAATGTTTGTGGTTGATCTCATTAGAGATACACTCATACCTGACGCAATAACACTATAACGCCAGGAATGAAAGTGATTACAACACTTAGATGTTTGGCAACTGGAAAAATTTAGAATTTGCTGGCAGCTGAATGAAAAAGATTTACATGCCGATCAACGCAGCTACTTATAAAGACTGACAAGCTATCACAGAAATTGATGAAAGCCAAGCGATTTTTCCCCTGATGATATGAAATAGATTAAATACTAAAATGACCAGCATGGTAAATAAACATAAAAAAATAAATATAACAACTATCAGCATGTGAATGGGCTACTGCACAAGTAGGCCTGTGTTTTCAAACATTTCATAGGCTACTTTTAAAGTATGACTTACAATTTATTCAACAGAGATGTTCATTACATAAAATAGTATTTATAATTACACCATGTCTTAATAGAGACTAAATTCTATGATTAGGCCTGTCCATTTCACTGTTCATTCTATGCCCATTATCACTAAGAGTGCTTTTTTTTTTTTTTGATCCACCAATCACACATTTTAAAAAACATGAATCATACCTAGCAACGGGATCAACCACACCTCCTCACAAAAGTAAAAGTTTCTGTCCCTTCTTCTGTGCTAGAAATCTTTAGGCTAAGTTAGGAGCTCTCTGAGAGTATCCAAGGAATGTTTGTGAATACGGTCCCTACGCTTTTAAAAAGTGTTTTTGTAACCAGAACTTTGTGCATAGATTTACCTGAAAACATGCAATTTATCCAAAAACTAGAAGTTTGACTGCAGTGATATTTTTTATGGGTGATGGTGAAAACCCAAAAGAATAGCTCATGGTTACTGAAAGATTACAGAATCAAAAGATTCTTTTTTTTCCATTTTTATTAAAGTTGTGCTTTCCCCTGAGGCGCCTGTCGCATATTCAGGTGTGTACAGATTTTTTCAATTTTTTGAGGACAGTTAAAAATCATGAAAAGTACCAAGCTGTCTTCGAAAAGTTTACCACAAAGGCAAAAAGAAAAGAAGGACAGGGGGTGGTCCGTTGTTATTTTTGATAAAATTAATTAAATTTGGGAATAAGACAATAGTCCGAACAAAGAATAATAATAACATTAGACCGTTTGTTCTGCAGCAAGGACCACAGGTTGGCAATTTTAAGACAATCACTGGCAATTTTTTTCACTACATCCATGACCCTGCGGAGCTGGAAACACCACCTAACTGACTTTTTACACAAATTCAACAAAATATTTTAGAGCAGGGCTGCAATTGATGATTATTTTCATTATCAGTTAATCTGCCACACACAATATCAGTCATCGTTGTCTCAGAAATGTCAGAAAATAGCCATCATAGTTTCCCAGAGCCAAATGTGACATATGTTGAGGTTGAGGCTCGTTTTGTTTAACCAAAAGTCCAAAACCCCAAAATATTCAGTTTACTATCATATAAGATTAAGAAAAGCAGAAAATTCTCACATTTGAGAAGTAGAAACCATATCATTCTCTGGAGTTTTTGCTTGAAAAATGATTCAAACAATTATTCGATTATCAAAATACATGTAGTTGCTGATTAATTGTCTGTCGTCCAACTAACCAATTAATTGACTAATTTTTTCAGCTTTTAGTATGTTCCTCACTCACAAACACGATGTAGCATAGGCCAGATTTAGCAGACATGACAGCGACACTGTGAAACATGACAGAAATATTAATATTAAACAAATGTTTGGCTAAAATCTTTATCTGAGGAAATAATCTAGTGTTGTATGTGCTAAAAAAACAGAATGAAGCCTGTCAAGATGTATTTGTAAAAAGAAGGGCGTTGGTTTAGTTGGGGGTGTAAAACTGGATTTCCCAAAGTTTTCTGCACTTTTCGTTATATCATTCACACCTGTTGAATACATTGTAACTCCATACAATAAGAACTGGTTCAATGGTGACTATGTAAGGATTTTTTTTTACTCTCGCAGACCGGCAGGGCACAATGGCTAAGCTGAAACAGTTAAATTCCCGTCATGCCCCCCTTTCACCCACTTCACATCATTCCCTAGGCATGGGAAACCTCAACACATGTAAAACGTGTATCCTCGCATTGTTCCACATGGAGGATTGTTAGCGACAATCAGTGTAAACAATAAACCGAATGACAAAAGCAACGAATAACTGTCATTTCCCTGCTTAAAGCGGCGACTCAGCCAGATATGTTTTTTTTTTGGGAGGGGGAGGGGGGGGGGGTAAAGGGGATCAGATCACAAATAAAAATTCAGCTTTCATCTCAGATGCTCTCACTGCATTTTGTTTCAGGCTCAAATCACAGACAGTGATAGACATTTGAGTCTATGTTTAGTTGTGTAAAAACAGGAGGCCAAAAATAACCGCCTGAACAGACACAGCCCACCAAGTGATAAAGATCTCCTCTCCATTGTTGGTTCTGGGGGTGGTGCAGGGATTCAAAGAGGCAACGTACTCATTAGCCAGGTTTGTGTATATGTGTGTGTTTGTGTGTGTACTTACATGATAACTTAAGTGTGTGAACAATGTGTGTATGTGTGTGTTTGTGTATGTGTGTGCTCGCAGGGGAGTATGTACTATCTTTGTCCATGTACGTGTGGCCACTGTAAGTGTCTGAAAAGACAGTTAATCATCAAAGAAGACTCTGCAATTACACAGCTTCTGTTACACACTGTCCTATAATTTAACCACACAAACTTTAATCTTTGCCTGAAACCAATGACCTGCTCTTAAATGAAGCTTAAAATAAATACAGACATCTTCATTTCCCAATAAACAAACAGTGGTGGAAAGCAACCCAGTACATTTACTCAAAGTTATGTTTTTAACTACAATATCAAGTTAACTGTACTTGAGTATTTTCATTTGATGCTGCAGTATTTTATACTTTTACTTGACAGAAATACTGTACTTTTTACTCCACTATATTTCTCGTTACTAGTTACCTTGCAGATTAAAATTTTACACACTAAACTTGATCAACTTATAAAATATGATGCATTGTTATAGATTAAACTACCCTAAAGTATAGAAAACAGTTAGCTCCACCTCGCCCAGCTACAATATTAAAATGCTGCTGATATGTTAATGCATCCATAATAATGATTTGATAATATGAAATATACTAATATAACACCCCTGAAAGTGGCCATTTTGTTATTTTGCGTCTAATGATTTAAGTGTACTTTTGTGATAATAATCCTGTACTTTTACTTAAAACCACACTTTCTATTAAGAGTTTATATAAAACTCAAGCAGATAGCATACGGAAGTGGGCCACTTCAGGCAATGATGTGGCACTGCTGGCTTTCTTCTGGCCCGGACGAAATGGATGTGAGCCTGAAAAAGCCCCTATGTAAAATAGCAAATATGGCCCAAACATCCCAAATCAAATGTGGGCCTTTTTTGGTAAAGATGCGGCACTCTCGCTCAATGTGAGCCAGTTCTGGTTCATCTGGTTTGTTCTTGGTTGATATATGGCATTGCTATGGCTTGCTTTTGGCCCAGATCTGGGAAACAGGGCCCAAGTGCCATCATTCCATGTGGTATGTGGGCTGGATGGAAGTGCCAGAAGTGTCGGGTGTGGCCTGGATCTGGGCCACAGCAATTTTGCCATCTGGGCAGGGATCACACATTGTCCATCACTTGAACTCACTTTAATAACACCAACTATTTTTCCTGATGAAGGTCTGAGGACAGAAATGTTGTGTAATTAAAGTGAGTTCAAGTGATGGACAGTGTGGAGGTTTTTTTCAAATTTTTTGATCACTTGTTACTAAATCTTATATTGTGCAGGAACGTTTTTGAAATGTTGACATTTAAATAGTAGCAATTGGTCAAATGACTATGTGTAATGTGGAGTTGTTCATGGTGACAAACCCACAGATAATTATCACCTGACTCTACTCAGCTCTACGCAGCGTTTTTTAGGATCTTTCATCTCATTACGGCCTATGACTTTACTGATTTGGTTCACTCTCACCGTTCTCATCAGTGTTGTTTCCAGATGCAGCAGACAGCTGCAAAACAGCTCTGATAAACCAACTGCATGCTACCTCTCCAGCATTGAACAGCACACAGACAAAGTTAGCAGCTAGCTGGTGAAGATAGTTGAAAATTTAGTGGCTAAAGAGTCAGGTATTTCCCTCAGGAGTTGGTCGAGACCAAAACAGAGCTAAAACCAGAGGGAATATTGGACATGCATTTGTTAAGTGGCCAGAAACATGACTTAAAATGAGTACTAGTGTTGCTCTGTGGCTGCTAAATGTATAAATAGTCAAATGTTAATGATAATATGCAAACTTTATAAGGTTGCAATATATAAATATTGTGTTTGCAAGGCTAAGTTAACATTTTGACGCAGGACATTAATTATGAAGATTTATTAAAGGTTATTTATTAACGTGTTTGTTTATTCATCCACAGTAAACTACGACACCAAGCCCAGAGTGAGCGGTTTGGATACAGAGAGGTAATCTTGATGTGATTATTTAACACATTTTGTTATCTATATCCCAAAAAAAATCTCTCTTAAACATATTTTGTTTTCTTACTCCTACAGGTAGTTTTAAAAGGAGATCCAAAAAAGTTGAATCTTCATGGGGTAAGAATGTGATTTCCTGTACATGTTGATCAAACACACAACATAAATCTGTTATAATGTGAAACAAAAACCAAAAATGATGCATAATAATTTGATCAAATGACCGTCCTCTCTCTCTCTCTCTGTCCTGTCTTTCACTCACACAGCAGACGTGTGCCGTGTGTCTGGAGGACTTCAAAGTGAAAGACGAGCTGGGAGTGTTGCCATGCCAACATGCTTTCCACAGGAAGTGAGTACAGGAGAGCACGGCGGAGTGTTTCTTCGCTCTGGTTACCACTTTACACCAGCCTGGGCTTGTTAAAATGAAAGTGGTCAAGTTCAATTTTGGGGCAACTTCAGTGATCACACGCACTTCTAGTTGCAGACTTCCTGATGGCAGCGTGGTGCTACATTTTTACTTGTTCAACAATGTTCAGTTCATGAATTCATTGTCGTTATGCTTATTCCTATTTAAAGGAGAAGTCTGGTGATATTTTATATGAGCAAGTACTGCTTATGTAGTCTTATTCCTCTGTGCCAAAGACTATTAAATACACATGAAGGAGCCACGCTGTTGCTGGGTGACATGTTCCTTCATTATGGTGAACATGGTTACTGTGAGTCAAGTCCACACACACCATCCTGCAGCCTTAAATACTCACTAGAGCACCAAATCTGCTGAAAACGGTCCCCAACAAATACACTGTTCAGTCCTGAGTAATATTTACTAAGCATTACAGTGTAAAGCTGTTTTGGGAAATTATTTAAACTATTTTAAAAATGAAATAATATATTTGTGAACTGTTTGTAAAGATCAGTCAGGGTAGGTAGGTCAGAAAATATTGTGAGATGGATTCACACATTGTTGGTTTTGTATTTATAGGATTTTTATAGAATATCACTAGACTTATCCTTTGTGGTCAGAGAGGAGTTTCAGGGCTACTTAGATTTTGCCAGGGGAAACAAGGCCTCATCCTGATGTTTATTACTGTAGGTGTGTAAAATTCTGGCATGTTCAACATGAAGAGCATTTTTTTCAGGGTGTTAATGAACTTGGTGCTTTGAGATGAGTTTGGAAACCAGAGGCCTGTTTAACAAAAACGATCTTGAGAGCACTGCTTATCTGCAGATTGCAAATTGTGGCAGCGTCACGTTTCAGGAGTGATTGTCCTCTGCAAATTGCAGTTCAATAAGAAGAGATCAGTTGGAAGTTTATTCATTCGTTCATAACCTTTATTTAATCTCGAGTCATTGAGTTTGCCCTCATTTACAATGACATCAAATTAATAATATCACAATGAATAACAATAAGACAGTAAAACACACACACACAATTCATAAATAGTTGGTAAAAGACAAGCTATTAAATCAATTAAAACAATTACAAGTTGAAATACAGTGATTCTGGACCATGGTTTTAAATTGCCTAGTAGGTACAAGTGTATCAAGCCTCAGGATGTGCTGAAGTTTATTGCAGGTGCTTGGGGCACAAGAACTATAAGTTAACTCTGCCATTTTAGAATAGACACATGGAACCTGGAGTATAAACCACTCATCAGAACGTGTATAATAAGGACCATGGTTCCAGTACAGTAACAATATAATGTAGGGTGGCAGTTTCCCAAGAAGAGCCTTATAGATGAACAGATACCAATGCTTGTTGCGTCTTTCAGACAGAGAAGACCAGCCGACCTTGTTATATAGGATACAATGATGAGTGTGATAACTATCACCTGTAATAAATCTAAAGGCTGAGTGGTTTACAGAGTCCAGGGGCTTAAGTGTGGAGGCAGAAGCATGCCTGTAGATTACATCACCATAATCCAGAACCGGCATGAAAACTGCTTCGATCATCCTCTTCCTACTACACATTGGAAAGGTGTCTCTGTTTCTGTAAAAGAAGCTGAGTTTTTGCCGCAGTTTACCAACAAGGTCGTGCACGTGATATTTGAATGTGATATTGAATGTCTAGCCAAATGCCGAGGTATTTATATTCTGTCACTCTATCAAGTGTAAAGTGTGAAGTGTAAAATAATATTTATTGAGGTTAACAAATGAGAAGTGTTTGCACTTAGACGTAATCGATGTGAAGAGCCTTCATTAAGAAGATAGGAGATATGGCAGAATCCACCCAGAGTCTAGATGGTGGTGTTGGAGTAAAATCAGCAGGTGGTTGATTGAAACTCTCAGTTTAGTCTCCATGGACATCCTGGAGGTCATGTGGGTGATGATGAGGTGGTGAGTTGCACAATAGTAGGTCCTAAATTACAATTTATATTTAAAGAATGGCATCTAAGGACTGATTGACTTGAGGGCAGAAAGATCATTGCTCAGATAAAGTGATAATTGTAAATGTGATGGAGCAGATTAGATCTGGAAGAAATGCTAGAAAGTTATTTATTGAGGAATAAACACAAAACTTGTGAGAAAAGATTTAACTTTTGCTAAAACGTCATAGTCTTACAGGACTCCCACATGTTTCTGCATGTGCTGCAAGTGTAGTGTGTGTTTACAGATGTGGTTCCTAAACTTTTTTAAACCACGGCACCCTGTCAAAGGAAATTTTTTTGTCATGGCATCCTGAGCCACCCAATCCCCACACTGCACACTTGGCCCAGTGCCGTGGGATCCAGTTTGGACACACCTTCCCATTCATTGGAATGAGAAAGTGTGTCCAAACTTTCAACTGGTACTGTATGTGAATTGTGTCAAAATGACTGAGAGGATATTGTTGCAAATTTGTTGAAACAGTTTTGAATCTGTTTTCATTTTGTCTCCTGTCTGTGTTCATCCACTCAGGTGTCTTGTAAAGTGGCTGGAGGTGCGCTGCGTCTGCCCCATGTGCAACAAACCCATAGCCGGCCCCCCTGAGCAGCACCACAGCATAGGGACTTTGCTGGATGAACTGGTGTAATCTAGGGACCCCTGCCAGCTCTTGGAGGGACGCCGGCGCCCGGCCAAACCAGCTGGCTTAAGTTAGCAACCAACAGGATGGGGGACCACAGTTTTGCTGTTAAAACAGCAGTGAAACACCAACATGATGATAGTAAGTTGGGGTAACCTAGTTACCACCCGGAGAAAGACTCTGAAGGATGCTGTTGCCTAGCAACCATCCCTGAGATGGCAACACAACACCTTGTGGTGTCTGAGAGATTATCTGCAGCCACCCACACATCACTCCACCACTCTTCTTTTAACATCCCCCTCTACACCCGTTCCTTCACATCTTCTCTTGTTGCCTCGAGTGAGGTTAATGGCACCACTGAAGTGGAGGAGACACAGTTGCATTTTCCACAGCAGTGTGGAAAGAAATTAGTGTGAAAGGATGAGAGAGCGCTGGGTAGGAGTCACTGATCCTCTCTTGAGCATGTATGAGTGTTGTATGTTGTGGTGGGCAGTGATGATGTGATTTCAGTGTTGGCCGAGGTTATTGAAACTCTGATGGAAATGATGTTTTGAGATGAAGCAGCAGGCAAATTGATATTTTTCAGCTCAGATAGCCCCGGCAGTAGCACAAGGACGTGTTGACAGAGGTTACACTGCAAACAAGACAGTAAATTCTCAGAGTTTATGAAAAGGACAGACTGAACAAAGCTGTCTGGAGCTGGCTATAAGAGGAGGAAGTTCTATAGAACATAAAGAAATTTGATTCAATCTGGTTTTACAGAAATAAAAAAGTTTGTTTTGAAAATATTTGGTAAACTGAAATGACACTGGTCAAAGTTAAAGATGGGTTCACACCTCTTTAGTAGGACCTAAATGACTCATTCCAAGTGTAGCAAGTTAACCAGTGTTTTCATGAAATTAGAGCCTTTCACACACACCGACTAATTGTTTGCGGACGTGTGCAACTGATACTGATGTGTAAAATCCATTTTGTGGCCCACCTCTAATATTATGTACAGTAGATCCTACATACTGTACATGCTCCACTGGGATGTTTTATTGTTCGGACATGTTTTAATTGTGTTATTCTTGACGGCAGGAACGGCCTCCTCCTGCCTCTCACTGTTCTGGTTCTTTGTTGAAATATGTTGAAGATTTCTTAGGTATTGCACTTTGAATTCACACAAAAAAAAAAACTGTTTCCATGCCTTTTTTTCTTATGAAATGTTAAGACCTCGGCTCAGATGCACCACACAAGGTCACTTGTTTTCAGGTGTGGTGAATCTTTTATCGAGTCTACGAAGTATCAGAGATGCTGCTGCGTCTGAAGATAAAGGAAACAGCAGTAGAGACTTTTAGTGTTGTTCTGTGAATTCATCTGGGAAGAAACTACATCTCACTTTTGTTCACAGCATTTTGTGGCATTATTGCTGGTGATTCTGTTTTACATTCCATGGTTGTAGGTTGTTTTTTGTTTTTTTGTGGTTTACAGTGATTCAGAAATCATAAGCAAAACACTGCCTAAATTGAGCACAAACCTCACGAAGCACATTGTCCAGACACAGTGGGCACCTGCACTGTAATTAAAAGGCAAACACACAAGCGAGGTGAGTCTGTGTGCAAAGAAAAAAGAAGAAATGGAGAACGAGAGAAATGTGTCTATCCTGTTGCGTTTGCAATACATGAGCAAGAGAAATGTTTGCTCTGATTCTGGCCACATTCCACATTTTGTAATCCAAAGGATGTAAATAAATTGAAACAATAATAAATCCAGTTGTCTGTTTTGCTCAGCCTCTCTTGTTTATTCCCTGATAGTCAAGTATCTGGCGCCACCATCAGGTGAAATAATGTATGAATTATTATTGTTTATGCTCTAGATCCACTAGTTCTCTTATTTGGCTTGTGACCTTTAATAGCCAAACAGTTGCTACTCACATCACCTGTTACAGGTAATTTAATGTTGTTTGCTTCTCTGATTAATTTGAGCAGGTTTTAGAGTCCCAGTGAGGAAAAACTGCAGTATTTCATAAGATAAAAGCACAATTTTGAGAGAAGTCAGTTTTCATGGAACAGTAAAGTTTTGTCTTTATTTCCTCTGTCTTGTTAATCATCTTATGACCCTTTAAGTTCTTGCAACCCTTTTGGGGTTCCCGACCCCCAGGTTGGGAACCATTGTTCTTAATTACAGCACTGTTTTCTCAGTCAGCAGCATTATTACATTATTACACTATTCAGACATGACATATGTCAAAAACCTGACCCGGTGTTCTGAGGATTGGTGAGGTGATGTGGCTTTAAAGGGTCAGTCCACCCAATATACAAATAACATATTTGCTCACTTATTTTCAGTGGTATCTTGCCGTGCAGATAGTTTTGGGTTTAATTTACCAAGGTTTTCACACATCGATCTTTGAGACTGATTTAAAAATGACAATTAAAAAATTTAACAGCAACGTGTCCTTCCCATTACTGAACTAAACAGAGCCCACCATGCAAGTAGGGTTGCAACTAACAATTACTTTCGTTATTGATTAATCAATTAGGTGTTTGGTGAAAATGGTGAAAAATGTCGATCACTGTTTCCCAAAGGCCAATGTGACCTCCTTAAATGTCTTGTTTTGTCCCAACCGACAAAGATATTCAGTTTAGTGTCATAGAACCAGACAATATTCACATTTGAGAAGCTGGAATCAGGAAATTTGGAAATTTTCTTCTTAAAAAGATACACAAAATGATCAATTTATTATCAAAATAGCAATCAATTTCATGGTTATCAACTAATTGATTCATCGACTAACCATTGCAGCTCTACGTGCAAGCATTTTTCATTGGAACTACTTTATTCTCAAGAAATGTGACATTTGAAAACAATCTCTTATCACATACTAACAAAAAAGAAGAAAAAAACCCCAAATAAATACATAAATAATTTGAAGAGAGAATCTAAAGGTTAATTGGTTTGCCCGTTAAAGGTCAGAAAATTTTCTGTCACAAAGTTTGGAAAGAGGTCAATAAATTAACAGTAGTAATGGTGATGATATTTAAGTTAACGATCTGATTTAAGTGAACTGTTCAAGATAACTATATTTTATAGAATTTACTTTCCTGTACATTTAAAGGACCAGTGTGTAGGATTTAGTGGCATCTAGAGGTGAGCTTGCAGATTGCAACCAAATGAATACCCCTCCCCGCACTCTCCCCTCCCAAGCATGTAGGAGAACCTACAGTGGCTAAGAAACTTCTGAAAAACGCAACAGGTCCTCTCTAGAACCAGTGTTTGGTTTATCCACTCTGGGCTACTGTAGAAACATGGTGGGCTCTGTGGAAGAAGACCTGCTCCCTATGTGGATATAAAGGACTCATTCTAAAGTAACGAAAACACAATTATTCTTATTTTCAGGTGATTATACACTAATTAAAACATACTTATGAATATTATATTCTAAATGCATCTTTACTTCTGTCATGCAATTGGTATGAGTAGGTGTTTGCCTGCTACCAGTTATGCACAATCAATCTTTGTATCAGCTACTAAAAATTTTTAAATACATTTGTGGCAGAAATCTCAAAACCTGTACAAATAAAACCAGAACTACTGTATGTGTGGCGAGATACGACTGGAGGAAAATTAAAATTTGCCAACCCTTAAAACTGACTGATAGACACACACACACACACACACTGGTAATGTGTGTATTTTATTAATCATTTGCTTGATACTGCCAGAAGACTGCTGAATCTGGATACACCTTGAATAAAAAATAAGTAAGTAAGTGAAGTTTATTTATATAACGTCCTACTAGATCAGATGTTCACAATAAAAGTGAAAAACAAGACATGAAATACAGACAATCTATAAGAGTGATAAATAAAACTGAACTAAACTAAAGCAAATTTAAACAGTTGGGCCTTGAGCTGCTTTTTAAATGTGTCCACAAAATGTTGTAACCACAACTTCACAAGCACAGTGTCCTTTAGTTTAAAGCCTGAAGTGAAGAACAACCAACAAGTCCTGATCAGAAGACCTCAGAGACCTACTGGTGATGTCGAGCTGCAGTAGATCTCTAATGTCAGCAGGTGTCTGACCATGAGGAGCTCTAAAAGTGATCACAAGAGTCTGGAATTGGATTAAGACAATGTTTAGACATCAAGGTTTAAAGGCTTAGCAGCAGCTTTCTGCACTACATGTAAACAAGCCAAGAATGTCAAGCTAAAACAAGTGAAGAGGGAGTCACAGTAGTCTGGATGGGATGAAATTAAAGAAGCAGCATCTTCATCTCAGATTGAGACACAACAGACATTTAACGATATTCCTCAGCAGGACAAAAACAGGAATGAATCAAATATTATACTATTAAAATATCAGTATAAGTTCCACTTTTTTCCTGTTTATCTTTTTACAAAACATTTGACATGAATTTAAGGCAATGCCACTGCATGATTACACCCAAATTTCAGAAACACCTTTTAGAATATTATGTTAACAATTATTAAATACTATGTTAAATGTATTTATAGCACATCATTTACAAGAAAAATTGTTTTATATAAGTGCATAACAGGAGAAACGAAGAGGAAAACTTCAGGAGTCAGAGCTCAGGAGTCAGAGCAAATGAAAACAAGGACCATCTGTACGGGGCCTCATTAAATGTGCAAGACCCCGTCCTATTGGTGGGATCCGACTGGTACCTAGCTATTTCCCCCACAACAGATTGCAGGTGGCAGAGCATCGAAGTCTGAAGGGCATTCCTTACTCCGGTTGCCTTCTAATTAGACTTAAGGGCAAAGCGGAGCCTCGGAGGACCTGAAAGGGAATTCAGGATGAAGGCAGATGGTGTGAAATCTCATCGGGATGGGAGTTAACACTGGCTCTAATAGAAAGTGAGAGATGGAAAGAGAGAGACGAGAGAGGAGACGAGAGGAGAGGGAGGTGCTGGGAAAAAGGTGGAGACTGAGAGGAGAGAGGATGTACTCAGAGATCTCAGTAGTTCAGTTTACTCATGTAAGGCCATTTCAACCCTCAATTTTGGCGAGGTAGAGAGTTGTGTCATAATTTCTGTCAATTTCTCACTTTTTTAATACTAGCAAACAAACAAGCTTTCTAAAGAGACGGAGGAAAACCTTGCAAACGTTGTTAGATGCCGTTTTTGAGCAAAAAAAACAAAAACTGTCACAAACTGAAAAATGAGCAGTTTAGGATGATGGATATCGAGTTCCTGTGAGCAGCAGCTGGTGAGTAGAAGTTTCTCTTTTTCAATCTGTCTGCCTGTAATTACACCTTTAGAAAGTGTAAACTGTGTATTGTGTGCATCGCTCATGTTTTTGTGATTTCAGTTTTTTTTCTTTTGCAATCAGTTTCATCATGAGAGCTCATAAGCCTGATGACCCCACTGCCTGTGAGGTGACAGCAAGATGAAAGCTTTGCGGTCATTTTAAACAGATGAAAGGCTTTTTTAAAAAAAAATCAGCCACAAGAGATGAAAGATTACAAACATGACTATAACATTTAGGCTTAAACACTGTTTATGCCATGTGAGCATTCAGTCCTTCCATGCAGAGTCTGAAACAGGCTGCTATGTTTATTAAAATGACAGATCTTAATGGTAGAGTGCTCTAAAAGGGGGCTGCATGGTATGAACACATGCATGCATCTATAATCACCAACACTCTCTCTCTCTCTCTCTGTCTCTCTCTCTCTCTCTCTCTCACACACACACACACACACTCTCAGCTTGGGTGGACCTGGAAACATAGCAACTCTTTCATGAGATCAGCCTCTACCTGAGCAATAAAGAGCCAACTGTGCTGTGAATAAACTGATGATGGCAACACACACACGTACACACACGTACACACACACACACAGAGAAATGCTTGTTTTCTGCCACTTCCCACCTTCAGCTTCGTGGCACTCAGAGTGAATGTAAGGTCAGGTTAGTTTCTGTGCATTTTTCTACTAGCCAATCTAAACCAGAGCGGCAGTCCAACAGCAACGGCAGCTGTTCCAACAAATATTGAGGCGCATATCAGACTGAATAGGTCAGTGAGTTTGCTTTGTCCTGCCGTAATTTGATTTATTAAATGTAGTTAGGTTTTTGTGAATTTATGTCTGTGTGTCTTTGCTCTAATTCTTTCTTTCCGTAAAGTCCTTTTGACTTTCATGTGAAAAAGTGCCACGTAAAAAAAGAGGAACTTGACGCTGAACTCTTTGCTGTTGCTGTTATGTTCACAGCAGGTGCACAATCAACCCCATTCGATCTTTTGTTAGTGCCAATAATTTTACGTTTGACTACTTAATCCTTAAAAACAGGGGTTTCTGTTCTGGAGGTCAGAAACCCCCAAGTGGTCCCTAGAAAAATCTGAGGTCTCCCAATGATTACAAAAATTCTTTTACACAAAAGTACTGTAATTTCCTCTGACTTCTCTCTAATTTTTTGCCTTTTTGACCCCTTCAGGCCTCTAAAAATCCTGTAAAAGAAGCAATCTAAGAAAGATTGTCTGGCTGATCTGCTCACCGTTTGTGTTCATAACCTGTAATGAGGTGTCATTTTGCCTTATTTTGAAGGGTCAAAAGCCAAACGGGATGGGAACCATTGCTTTAAAATGAATGATTTTGTCATTGTAGGGCGTTTCAGCACTCTGGCGATGCGACACGAACACATTTATCCAAGAGAAATGAATGTTCGGACACCCTGTGGTGATGCTATCTGTGGATGTGACCGATGAGGACGCCAAGAGAAAGGACAAGGATGTTTTCTTAAAAAGCCATATTTTTTAATCTGTGCTGCAGGAACTATGGGTTACTTATCTTTTTGTTGTTGCATCTCCTTGTGACAAAAGTTTTGTCATGTTTTAATAAGCCTCAAATATTTAAAAAGCCTTGTTTAAAAGACAATCCACCATGTTTAAACGGTGGCTGCTAGCCCTGGTGGCCCGTGTCGGCCTCATTGTGCTTGGCCTCTGCTGCTGTCTGTTTCTGTTTTACCTGCTGGCCTGTAAGCCTGCAACCCACAGCAGCCAGCAATCCCCGCTGTGGTCTGGAGGGGCCACCAGTAAGGAGGGATACATGGCCTTGTTGCAGGAGAGGGAGGACTCCCACAGACATTACATCAACAGCCTGACAAAGCAGATAGCTCAGCTGAAGGAGGCTCTCCAGGAGAGGACGCAGCAGCTTCAGGAGTCGCTGGATAAAGCAAAAACAAAAGGGATTCTGCCTCTGGGTCTGGACAGTCTGCACAAAGCCCCGACACAGTCTGACCTGAAGGTAGGAACACTGGGTGCAGCATGATGTGGAGGCAGAGCAGACTCCACGTAGGCTGGTGAGATGAATGAGGTGTGACATTATAGGTGTAGTAAATATTACATCATGTCCTCCAGGAGTTCTTCCGCTCCCAGCTGAACCAGGCAGAGGTCAACTCAGGTGTGAATCTGCCCAGCGAATATGCAGTGATACCTTTTGACACTTTCAACCTGCGGAGGTGAGTGAGTCAGTGGGGACAACAGCAGAGCCTGCAGGAGTATTGTGTAGCGTACTTTTGTCATGCTGAGTTTCTTGTACAGAGTGGGTGATTTGTTATGTCGCTCAGAGTGTACCAGCTGGAGACGGGGCTGACCAGGCACCCGGAGGAGAGACCTGTGAGGAAGGACTGCAGGGACGAGCTGATAGGCACCGTGGAAACAGCTCTGCATGTCCTCAATGGACCTCAGCAACACACAGATAACACTAGACGGAAGCACACATACTCTCCTTCAGATTTCATAGAGGGTGAGTGAGATGGGTGAGATCTTCTTCACTTGCTTAGTTATTGTTAGGGACACAGGGAGGGGGCTGAAGTCGCATACACTGAGCAGAAAACCTTCAAGAGACCTATCAATTCTTTGCTGAACTAACAATAAAACTGTAGTTTGAGTAGCTTAAAGTGTTCACCTGACTTGACTGTCTGAGAGGGAACTAGGAGCCTGATACTCAGACTAAATGTTCACTTTGTTTCACTTCATTATTCAGTCTGACATTGTGTGCATGTCAGTGGTTTTCTGTTTGGGAGGTGTTGTTCTTGTCATTGTCAGTTATAGAGTCACATCAATCCAACCTTTTCTTTCCTGAGGTATCTGCTGATACTGAGTACTGATCTGACACCGGTAATTATTTTATACAAACTTAAAATCAGCATTCCTCACTGTGTGGAACTCACTGGAATCATTTTTATGTAAGATGACATGAGACCAAGGATCGCTAAAAGCGAAGTCAGCCAGCCTTGACTAATTGAATGTAACTGATAGCAGAAACATATCATTTTTATGATGACATTGATGAAGAAACTGTATTGAATGTGGATCAATCACGCTGGGTTGATACTCAATATATTGGATAGGTGCATCTCTGGTCCTAGTTCTTTTATCCTAACCAATCAGTATAGAGTGCAGTAATATATCTGCCCTGCAGAAGTCATTTCAGTCGACACATAAGCTACAGTAGTGGTCGCTAAAAGCAGTTTGCTTAATGTTTTTTATGACTGGTTCTTATTTTCATAAGTTGATTTGCAACAACATGTTTAGTTGTGTTGATCTCAGCCACGGTTGTCAGCATGTAATATTTTTTTGCAGCCATTTTTCTTTTTATGCACAAGAACATGCAAGCTCTTCTTGGCTCTGTTGTTTTTCCTAGCCAGTAAACATCTGTCAGTGAGTACAACACCAAACATATTTGAATAGCTGAGGTGCAATTCTGAGTTGTGGAACGAGACTGAGAAACTAGTGGACACATTGGAAACTATAATGAAACCAGAGAACAACAATGCAAAAAGGATGAAATGTGCAAATGTCAAAGTTCAAACCTAGGACAGAAAATCAAGATGGAGTTCTTAGCATTGTGTATAAACTATGGGAAATACTGTGATGATTGTGTATATAATAGCATGGCATCACATCTGTAAATGGAACACTTAAGCCTCTGTCTGAAACCAAGCACACAACTGTAAACTTCAAACAGGTGCTCCTTCATTAACATTTATTAAATCTTCTCTTTCCTCTTATTGTCTCTGTCACAGGGCTGACTCGTACAGACAGGGGCAAAGGAACTGTTTACGAGTTGATGTTTAAAGGCGACGGCTCTCAGGACTTCACGCAGCTGGTGCTCTTCAGGCCGTTTGGCCCCGTGATGAAGGTGAAGAGCGAGAGGGTTGACACACGCAGCATGCTCATCAACATCATCGTACCTCTTTCCAAGCGGGCCGACACATTCAGGCAATTCATCAGCAACTTCAGGTATCTTTTAGAAGTGCATTAACACACAGGCACCCACTCACACTGACTGTGGCTGCATCGTGACATTATTGATCTCAAACTTAAGTAACACATTTGGAAGTGTTGAGTGAATCCTTATCTTAATGGACTAGCTCCTCGCGTAGTTTATAGATTTTAAATGCCAGTTTCACAGATGTGGATCAAATTATTGTCCTTCACTGAGTAACAGTGATTTCTCATATCTTTCTCAGTCTCATAATGCCGCCTCCTTCTGTGTTTTTGGTTCAGAGAAGTGTGCATCAAGCAGGACGGCAGGGTCCATCTCACTGTGGTCTACTTTGGTCGTGATCAGATTGACCAGGTGAAAGCTATGCTGGACCAGACCACCAGGTAATGTACTCATCAGCTAATTGGCTTGGTGTGTTGAATTATTCAGAAAATACATGAACTGAAGCAAAAACCCACAATTAAACAATATTCAGCCACATATCTTCTTATGATCTTGGACAACTCAGTCTCATCTTTAAAGATGAGACATTAAAGAAAGTTTTTGATGGCACTGACACACAGTTATAGGCTCCAAGACTTATTTTAAACGCCTATTTCATATGTTTATTTTCTCCTCTGTGGATGTAAAAGCTCCACAAAAAGTATTTTATTATTTCTTATTGTATTTATTTTTGATGTAATAACTCGAGGTTTTGTGTCTGGATGATACAAGCGATTAGAGGGTTTAATTTCCAGCTTCTACATTTTGGAAAGTAATTATTTGTGGTCATCAGTAGTGATGAAACTGTGCAAGATTCAGAGGTTGGGCAAAGTCATTTGTTTTGCAAGTCTCAAGTATGTCTCAAGTCTTTGCTACAGTATGAAGCCCTGAGTCATTTCCTTAGTTAAGTCCCAGTCACAAACTGCGTGTTGAGTCCTAAACAAGTCATTGCAATATAACAGTAACAGTATATAGTATAGTTAATGTACAGAAATATGGATGTTTTTAAGTTTTGTAGTGATTATTTTCATATAAACTTAATAACATTTAACATCAAAATGATCAGGTTTGTCTTGGTTTTCCTGTAACACAATTACAGTCTCTTTTCTGAGCTGAATGTTTTTCATGTCGACATCCATTTTTTTGTATTTTTTCTTTTTAGTCTTTTTATCCAAATGTGATAATCTAATCTAATCTTTGGTCATGGTCAGAATTCAAGTCATTCCAAGTCAAAACGTTTAAAGTCAAAGTGAAGTAAGGAGTCATTAGTGCTAAGTTGAAAGTATTTTTTAACTTTGTTAAGTCTAAAGTTATCAGATTTGTCACTCAAGTTTGACTTGAGTGATCTGACTCGAGACCTCTGGGAGATAATAACGGCACTGACTGGTGAATGGATCAATGTCCAGAAGGAGAGTCAATAACTGACTGCTGTGAGATGAAGATGAAATATGTTTCCTCTTCTCAGCTCTTTTGGAATTCACCATTATAGATATGTCTGTGCTGCATTGCAGATATGTAGCTCATAAGACTGTAAAAACAACTGTAAATGAGAGAGTATCAGTGTTTTAGGGCTGCAGTTTAATAATAAACAAATCCTCTGAAGCCTCTCGACCTCCTGAGAGCATCAAACCCCTGTTGAGTTACAGGCTGGGATCATAAAATGCAGAATCTACTTCAGGCTTTTTGGAGAAAATTACTGCTGATCTTCTATGTATTACTGTTAATATTACTGTAATATATTGTTAAACAGTGTACCAGGCTGATGAGACTGAATGTCTGCAGGTTGGTTGTCTTTGAATGCTTCTTTGCTCTAAATATTTCAAAATTAAAATGTTTAAAAAGGAAATACCTGTACAGCTACACACAGATATTAATCCAGATGTGACTTCTTCTTTCCTTAGGGAGACTCGGTTCAGGAGCTTCACTTTGATCCAGCTGAATGAGGAGTTTTCTCGTGGGCGGGGCTTAGAAGTAGGCGCCAGGGCCTGGAGGCGGAGCCAGAATGTGCTGCTCTTCTTCTGCGATGTTGACATCCACTTCACTGCTGACTTCCTAACTTCCTGTCGCCTCAACGCGGAGCCTGGTGAGACAAGGGACTGCTTCAGCTTCTTCAACATATCCTCATAAAACATTTACACCATATCTTCCAGAGATGTTATCCAGGCTCGATTCATATTATAAACTGCTATTAGAACAATAAAACAACTTTGGTTTAAAGCAACAGTTGATGATTTAATTGATTAAAGGCCCTGCTCACCCAGACAGATGTTTAATTACTATATTGAGGTTGAAGTTGGGCAGAGATATTCTGGGAGTTATGTGATGTCACAAAAAAGTCCAAGAAGTAATCATACAAATAAAAGCTTCGGTCTGGCTGGATTATGTTCCCCATTCATTTCAATGAAGAATGAGGCGAGACAGATTTGCTTGCAGTTGTGAATTAATCCTGCCTCGTTTGTTTCAAAAAAGAGTTTAATCTGATTATAGTTTGTCCTGAAAATTACGAGGCTCTTTGACATCCAGCTAGTTTGAGAATATTAACCTCTCATTTAGGAAATACTGATTGTTTATGTCCTTGTTTATTTCTGAGAGGATGGGATGCTGATTTGCTGCAGTGAGTGAAAGGACAATAATAGAGGTTAATGATCATTAAGTCTTTGATAAGAAGCTTTTTGATTTACAGTTTGTGGAAGACAAGGCAAATTTATTTTTATAACAGAATTCATACACTGAGGGCAATTTCACAGTAATTTACTTGTCTTAAAAAAGCAAAACAAAATTGAATGCTGCTGTCAGCGAACCAGCTGGCTCCCACAGTTTATGCTAGTCCTGTCTGCTTTTGGCAACGGCAACCAAAATCCATAAATTTCACTTGATGAAATCTGGTCTGACCACACCAAAGGAATGATGGTGTCAGTTTTCATGAAAAACTATCAGGAGATTGAGTGAAACGTCCATCAATCCTGGTCTGTACAGTCCTGAGAACAGGTCTAATCAGGCAACATAAGTGAAAACACCTGTGGGCGTATACCAGGGGTATGAAAGGCCTTTAAGATTAATTTAAATTTAAATTAAAGGGGCAAAGCCTTTTTTTTTTTTTTTTAGAATTTTTTGAAACCTGCATTGTTTACATCAATGCTTACTTGCTAGCAGTCTCCTTCTTGCCTGCCTTTAATTGTGCATTGCTGCGTTTCTTGGTGCGATACCAAAACCTCAAGATCAGTGGATTAGTATGAAACCAATGGCATACTCATTTACTCCTTGTACCTTTTTAATTTTTGGAACTGGCTTACTACTGAGTATGAGGAAGTACACAAAACTCATACTTAAAATAACAATTTATAAGATTATTTTGTCTCTGTCTTTCCTGATAAGTGTTCATCCTTGTGGTGTTTCTTACCAGAGATCATTTCGTAATCAATCAGTACTTTCAACACTGTAATGTGAATCTCTGAATGAGGTGGTCCTCATTTCTTCTGGTGCTCATTTTTGCATACACTAACTACCAAGTTCTTATTCTTTTCACTTCAATCAAACGTTTGCTGGTTCTGCCAGTAATGAAGAGAGAAACCGACCTGACTCCAGGTGTTCAAAACAAAAAATGTGGCAAATGTCACTACAGCTTGAATCACTGCTGTATTAAAATCAGACAATTAGCAAATCAGACATGTATTTATATACAAATGTCACAGATTATCACTTCAGTTATAAAGTTTTTATTGGTTGTGTTATTAGTAAACTTGTCATAGTGTGGAATAAAACTGTTTTTGTCTCTAGGTAAGAAAGTTCACTATCCAGTGCTCTTCAGCCAGTACAACCCATCTATCATCTACAGCAATCAGACTCTTCTACCTTCTGTTCAACAACAGCTGGTACATACAAAATCATGTACAAACAGTAAATACTTGAATTAATTAGAGATAATGGGTGAGTGTGTCAGGAGGATGTAAAACTAATCTCTGGTCTTTTTGTCTCAGGTGATCAGGAAGGAAACAGGTTTCTGGAGAGACTTTGGGTTTGGAATGACATGCCAGTACAGGTCTGACTTCATGAACATAGGTAATGACAAATCACCACTAATTTCACACAGAAAGACATAATACATTTAAAATTACTTTTTTCTACTGTGTAAGCTAGCAGTTCATTTCATAATATATATAACTACATAACAATAGATTCATAAAACTGCAGGATTTTGCAAATTTTGTATAAAAATTCCACCATTTTGACTTCAAAGACTTCTTTAGTGATAACCTAATGATGCAGGAGTGGATGTACATAAAAAGTTAAAATAACTGTATATTTTAAACTGTTCTGGCCTTTTCCTTCCCTGTAAAGCAAAGCTCTTTCTCTTCCTCTTAACTTACACATTTAAGAGCTTCCCGCTGCTTTCTGTCCTTCCTCTGTTTATGATTTTAACACCAACTAAAATTATCCTTCTCCTGATTCTCACTGTTATGCATCACGTCTAATCATCTACATTTCCCTGCAGGTGGTTTTGACCGTAGCATCAAAGGTTGGGGCTTGGAGGACGTGCACTTGTACAGGAAGTACCTTCACAGTAAGCTGATGGTGATTCGCTCTCCGTCTCGTGGCCTTTTCCACCTGTGGCACGAGAAGAGCTGCGCAGATGAGCTTCCTCCAGACAAGTACAAGATGTGTATGCAGACCAAAGCCATGAGCGAAGCCTCGCACGGCCAGCTGGGGGAGCTGTTCTTCAAACCAGAGATTGAGGCTCATTTGAACTCCCAGAAGCAGATAAACGGATGAACATAGAGAACAATTGTTGGAGATGCTGATGAGATAATGTTATTAGTCACTGTGATGCATGTTCTGGTTTTTATGATAATTTATGTTTACTTACCTTAATGTAAATCTGCCCAGGAGACTAAAGACAAATTTACTTGGGACTTGTGCAGAAGCAAAACAAATACTGTTTGATTTTATTATTTGTTAATAAAAAGAACTATCTATATGTGTTAATTGTATATTCTTCTGTCTGTAGAAAAGTAATTGAGGGAAAGCAGCAAGAAAAAATCAAAACTTTGATCAGTTTGTTTAATAGTTTGTGTTTTAATGTGGTTTCCTTATGGCAGTGATTCCCAAACTTTTTCATGTCCGGCTGAAGCTGAAAAAATCCTCATGTGGTTGATATTTATTTCCTATTTATCAGCTGGTAACATTACTGAGGAAACTAGAAACAAAAAGGTAGAATTTTATTGAAATAACATTAACAAGAACATTCTCAGTAGTCTAAAAAATACAAATTAAACTTTTTTCAAATTGCCAAACTGACAGCTACACTGATTTAGATTTGACTGATGTGTTTGCTTGACGAGCATCACAAGTTTTTCTTCTCTTCCCTGTCAAAAGTGTGAGGTCATCAAAGATGTCTTGTTTCTTTATCGCTCAAATTAATCAGCGTCATAGATCCTTTTCACAGCAGATATTTTGACTTGTCACAGCAGGAAAATCACAGATAATTAGTAACATTTTAAGTCAATAAGATTAATGATGGTTCTGTTGAAGCAGATAAAGGATAGTTTCACAATTTTCCAAATCTGTCTCAAAACAATAGTCAGTAGCCCAAATGATCATTGACACCCTTTTTACTTTTTACAGTCTTTTTTAGTAAAACATTCCCTCTTTGTGTTTCCTCTCTTCGGCTGCAATGGAAGGGCTGCAACAAAAAGAGGGACTTTGGCACTAAAAAGACTGTAACATTGAAAGATATGCACTTTATTTGACCAACTCAGACGGCTGAAGCCTCATATTATCTTCAGATAAACTTTTAAATACATTTTTGCTCAAAACGAGGGCTGTAGATTTTGTCCCCCGTCACTTACACTGTAAGCACATTTGGAGGGAATCTTCTAACGGTCAATATGAACAGGAGGAACGATTATAGAGAACAAAACCTGTTTCAATGCTCATATGGACACTTGATTATTGTTTTGAGACAGACTTGAAAATTGCGAACTCATCACATCACCCTGTGTTTGACTCATAAAGTTGCACTACATATTCCTGTATATCACAAACTGTAGGCCTATGACATTTCAAAATACCTTTAAAGGTGCAGTGTGTAAGATTTAAGCCTCATTTACACTCCCACGCAGACGCGTACACGAACAGCTGCAGATGCGTAGTAGCTCTGTTTATACTACTCTCTGGAATATGTTTAGAGGACGCACATGCACAGTAGATCGGCGTCTACAGGAAGACAGTATTGTGACCACGTGGACTTGCGCGTACCAGTCTGCGTGGTTACAACAAATTGGAGGTACGCAGATGTCTGCACGGAATCTATGCGTACAGCCTCTGGTGATGAAATTGATGTCACGCAGACCCTAGCATACTTGTGGAAGGTATAATTTCAGTTATAATTTTTATAATTTTAGCTTTAGTTGCATCTAGCAGTGAGGTTGCAACCAACTGAATACCCCTCCCCTCCCAAGTGTGTAGGAGAACCTACTGTGGCTGCAAAACTTGCAAAAAACAAGAAAGGCCCTCTCTAGAGCCAGTGTTTGGTTTGTCAGTTCTGGGCTACCATGGCAACATGATAGGCTCCATGGAAGGGGACCCGCTCCCTACGTAGATATAAAGGGCTCATTCCAAGGTAATGAAAGCATGATTCTTATTTTCAGGTAATTATACACTAATTAAAACATACTTATGAATATTATATTGCATTTCTTCCAATATTTCTGCCAATTGATCCCTCTAAATCTTACACACCGGTCATAAGATTAATTTTCCACTTTAAGGCAGTAAATAAACATGAGGGGAATTCCTACACAGCCACATCTACTCTGTCTGGTGTATCGATGAGGAGACACTAAACTCCTCTCTATTAATAGGGTTGCTGATGTAACCTCATTACCTCTCACGCAGCGGAGGGAGGAGCAGCTCAGGCAGCATCAGGCGACGGCTGTCGTAACATCAACACTGGCACACGATAGGTCTGAAACTCCGACTACCACTTCCCTGTTTTGTGCTGCCTTCAGGTGCACCTCGGAAATTCAACTTTCAAAAAAAGTTTGACTAACTGCAGAAGAGATTTCACAAACAATCATCGATCTGTTTACTTGACAAATAGGACTTTACTCCAGTCAGGAGAGCTTTAATGATAGTCACGTCAGCTACTACACAAAGTATTAAAGATAGAAACAACAACACCAACAAGAAAAAAGGCCTTTTTTATTTTTATTAAATAAGCAAGATAATATAAACCAAGATAATTAATCAAGGTGTTTTGAGCATTTTGAAAAAGAATTCAAATTTATAGTGAGAACATTCAATTAATCGAGTTAATTAGTCAACTCACAGAAAATTAATCACCAAATTTATGGCCAGATTGACCGTTAAGGAGGCCCCTCCTCCTATAACGTATGTGCAATTTGTACAGCTTTTTATGCTATTATCCTGCCGAGCCTCGGATTTACTGTGAGGTAATCAGATTAAACATGTAGGAATAAGCACAAAACCGAAACAAAGAAAGTCTTAAAACTGCATTTTGACACAGAGATCCTCTTCAAGATAGGGCCTCAAGATCGGATAATGAAGGCCCTTTTCATGTCAACTGATATTGTGCTTTAATGGTGCATATTATTGTTGTGGACAAGGCTGGATCAACCAACTGGCCTGTTGTTTACTGTGTGCCACATGGCTTGTGATAATTTAACTAATCTAATCTTGAGGGCCTGTGTTGAAGAAGGTCCCCGTGTCAAAATATAGTTTTAGGGCATTTATTATCTTAGATGAAATAGTACTTACAAGGTACACAATCCTAAAATTTGTGTTTAATGTAGTAGAAGTCAGTTGCATTTTGGACTGTTTGAAGACGATTTGAAGACGTCATTGTCGTTTTTCCAAACTTTTGATGGGCATTTTTCACTACTTTTTAATTAAATGTATAATTAAATGATTTAAGTACATTTACCCAAATACTGTACATAGTACAGCTTGGAGGTTCTTGCTCTTTACTGGAGTATTTCCTTTTAATGCTACTTGTTAATGCTAGTTACTCTACAGATTAAGACTTTACATCGAAAACCTATGATCAGTTTATAAATTATGATGCTATGTCATAAATTAGATTTTTCTCTGGAATGACGTTACCGAGGAAATCAGGCTGGCTGAGTCAGTGACTTCCTTTAAGTCTCTTCTTAAGAATTTCCTGATATTACTTGGGTTTGTATTTTGAACTGTCTCTTATTTCTATTTTTATCATGTGATTGCTGCAATTGCAGCTAGAAATATGTTTCCAATTCTAACATGTTGAGCATGTTTCCACAATGTGTGCTATTACTTTTATTTTTTCTAGCATATTCCAGTGAGTTTATATACATTTTTAAAATAGTAAAATTTATAATGGCAGTCTGTGGAAGGAATGATAGACCTCAAGACGGATGTTGGCCTATCCCGATTAAACTTCAAAACATTCAGCAAACTTTCAAGATTCAAGATGTTGTGATACCTTTTGTACTTTTGAAGCAATTTAAGTCCAAAAGGACAACTTTTACAGCAGTTTTCAGATCTTATCAATGTGTGATGTCATCAGGTACAGGCTGAAGCAGCCATTTTCCCTAAAATGTAAATCCGAAATACGTCTCACTCCCAGTTTTAACTCTCCAAGCACATATCATACCTCAAAATGTTTCCACAAACATCCTCGCTCTCAAAATGTAAATATGGTCAGCTTCCCTATGAGATTACGAGGTTGTGGGTTTGATTCCCACACCTGGCGAGACTGCTCCTTTTAAGGAAATGCAGACACGGAGACACAGCTGGCGCCAATCAGCCGATTGTGATTCTCTCTCTCCCTTTCAACTGTTAGTACGTCCAAACATTCAGTGGCCTCAGGTTTCATTTACAATTCAAAACTGCTTCAGTCTCTCTCTCTCTCACACACACACACACACACGTTGTCTCCTCTTTTCAAATTAAGTTATTTATAAGCAGTGTTTGCTTATTTGAATATACTTCTCAGCATGCATTGCCATTGTTGTGGTGTGAAAATTGTCCAGAAAACTTTTTGTCTGGGCAACTTACATAATGGAGGCTATTATGTGTCTTTTTAAACATGTGAGTCAAAGGAGTCAGATGGTTTTCTCTCTGATCAACATTAAAACAATCCAAACCATGATGAAGACAGATGTGCATGTTACTCACTTGCTGTGAACTGTTACAAGTATAAGTTTCACATAACTTCACCCGTAGGTGGCGCTACAATATTAAAATAAATTTTTGCTGGAGCAGCAGCTGGCAGTCTCATCAGCTAGCAGTGATGCAGGAAATGCACATTCTTAAAATTTGTCTTGTTTTATCTTACACTGAATTGGTTTTATCTGTCTTGTAAAATCTAATGATTTTATGATTTATCTGTTTCATTTTGTTTTCTGTGTGAAGCACTTTGTAAGGTGGGTTTTGAAAAGTTCTCTATAAATAAAGATTACAATGATTATTATTAATAAACTCCCCAACAGTATATACATCAGTTAAAATTAGCTCTTCATTGTCAAGCTACAACATTAACATGCTATTTACTCATCCTTTAGGTAAAACTTTGTATGCAGGACGTTTACTTGTATCAGAGTATTTTTACATTGTGGTGCATCAAACCACTTGTCTCAATACTTCTTAAATACCAGTGTCAGATCCTTTACTCAAGTAAAAGTACTAATATAGCAATGGAAAAATACTCCATTACAAGTGAATGTCCTGCATGAAAAATCCTACTCATGTAAAAGTACATAAGTATTAGCAGTTAAAAGTACTTAAAGTATCCAAGTGAAAGTACTCATTCTGTCTCTCTGACTGATATATTAGCCTATTATATGTGACATCATTAGATTATTAATACTGAAGTATCAGTGTGTAGGCAGCATGTTACTGTTGTAACACTGTTGCGGCTGCTAGTTTGAACTACTTCATATACATTTCGTTAGTTTATTCCTGTGGTTCCCAACCTAGGGTTTGGGCCCCTCCAAAGGGTCACCAGATAAATTTGAGGGGTTGTGAGGTGATCGATGGGAGAGGAAAGAAGAAAAAACAAAGTTCTGATACACAAATCTGTTTTCAGTTTTAGGACTTTTTCTCTAATCTTTGATTTATGGTGAAATATTGGATCATTTGAACATTTATTTAAATGAAACCATGTGAGAAGTTTAGAGGGAAAAATCACTATTTGATGGAGCTGTTAACAACTCATAAACATCTGAAATGTGGTCCCGACTACACACTGCTTTTTGTAAGACATCAAAAGCCAAAAAGATTGGAAACCACAGGTTTCATCTTTAACTTTTAAAAGCTCGTTATATTATCCATAGGGTCAAATCCTTATCTGAAAAGTAACTAAAGCTGTGAAATAAATGTGGTAGAGTACAATATTTCCCTCTTCAATGTAGTGGAGTGGAAATATAAGTAGCATCAAATGGAAATATTCAAGTAAAGTACAAGTGCCTCAAAATTGTACAGTACTTGAGTAAATGTACTTAGTTACTTTTTACCACTGTTAGATCTCTCCTCCCACTCAACGTCACAGCTCAGAAGCTCAGGTTTCACGCGTTTGCTTTTTTCCGAGCTGTACATGAAGGCATCACTAATCACAGCGGTGAACGGGCGCTTCTCCCCGCGACTCTCCGGTTATGTCTCATCTCAGCACCGGACGGCATTATGAGCGGAAGAAATCCTGCAGTGCTGGTTTTTGAGAAGTTAAAAGGGTGAGAGGCTGTTCACGTGTGTGGTGGTGTTAGATTAGTTATAGCCTGTTAGCTGAGTGTTTTTGACCTATAGAGTATATTTTACCTTTTAGTTTTATAGCTTACCGGAGAGTCCCTGGAGTTTTTGGCAGCACAATGACACTGTTTTAATTTTTTGCTGGAAATAGCGAGACATGTGCGGCAGATAGGCTGCGTCTCGTCTCGCCCAAAACCAGCCGGCACTGTCAGGACCGGACATTTTTCACTAAGACAGAGAGCAGAAGAAGAGGACGCAACATGTTTGAAGCTTCAGGGATGCCGCTCATCCTGCTAGACATTACCTGTCTGCTCCTCGGTATGTACCGCTGATCCACCCCCTGCTGTTAAACCCACCTTTTAATCCGTGTTGTTTATTTATTTTAGGACTTGCAGCTCATTAAAATAAAAAAACAACTCTTAGAATACTATTTTGGTGAAGACACATTTTATAAAGTTTAAGCTACCGATTTACACAAACGTCATATAAATAGCAATTGGAGAGCTTGAGGTCTAGGGAAGCAGACAGGAAGATGGAAAAAAGGCAACAAAGTCCCACCCTGTGTGTTTTTTTTCCAAGCAAAGCTGTATTTTTAGCTCCCTGTTTGGAATGTAATCATAGCAAAGATACATGCTGCAGGGCTATGACATTTAAAGGGGAGTGACACTGCGATAAAAAAAACATTTTAAAGCCCAAATTTGTATAAATTCAGGACTTTACTGTCCATATTTTCAGTGTGATAGCTACCATAAACACACAGAGTTCCAGTAATCTTCTCCTGTGATTAATCTGCTCTGTCATTTTGCTTAGTCAGTATCTTGTGGTTGGCTCTGCAGCTCACTGCACACCAATTATCTCCTCTCGTTTTGTTTTGGGTTGGCAGGAACAGCCAAACTGGATAATGTAATTACTTTTTCCTTTAAATCATTATTGAGTCAGTCTTACTTCTGATGTTTTGTGATCTCCATGTTTTATGTGCTGCTGCTATCTTGGCCAGAAGACTCCTGTAAAAGAGATTTTAAATCTAACTGAGGCTCCGTCATTGTGAATTAAAGTTACATACTTAAAAAGTGTTCGTCTGTACTCTGCAGTAAGACATTACTGCATGTTGTCTGTTTCAACTTTCAGTATTATTTACAGTATATATAAAACACTAATGTCTCCGTCTTTTCATCTAGTTTCTCATTTTATCGTCCCTTCTTATTTGACAGGGTCAGAGGGATATACTGTAGCAAAAGGGAGATTTGAAAGCACTCATACAGATAAAAAAAACAACAACATACAAATAATATGATTAATACTGAGAAAAAACTGTTAGATCTTTAAAATATGTCATCAAAATACAGACATATTGATTATTTTCTTGATTTAATCAAGTAATCATTTGGTCTTTAAAAAAGCAGAAAATGTTGAAAAAATATCAGTGATTATTTCCCAAATCCCAAGATGCAATCTAAAGTTTCATGTTTTGTCCTGACCAATAGTCCACAACCCAAAGATATTCAGTTTAGTGTCATAGAGGACTAAAGAAACCAGAAAATATTCACATTTTAGAAGCTGGAACCAGAGAATTTTGACTTTTTTTCTTAAAAAATGGCTCAAAACGATTAATCGATGAATCTACTGCAGAGAAGAAATAAAGAATAAATAAATAAACAAATATGTTGGAAAAAAAATAGATAGTGGATTATTTTAAACTACTATCATATTCTCCCGCTAGTTGTGCTCCTCTCTTTCTTGGGGTTAATGTTGGACCCACCCTTCTTATGAAGAAAGTCTCATTCTAGTTAAAGTAGATAAAATTTTGATGGATTAATCATCAGTCAGTAAAATCCACTGCTGTCACGCATAACCAGTTCTTGTTTATCCAGAATTTCGAAAGACGTCAGTTGAAGTAATTTGCTCTGCAGTAAGTTTATACTAACAAGTCTAAACAAAGATTTGTGATTGTATGATAAATCAAGTATCCTGTAACCATCAATACCAGTGAACATACTTGGAAGACTGCCTGGTGATCCATCAGTGACTTCTGTTTAGTCAACTGTCTTTTTTTTGCAACCTCCGTTCAGTTTTGTAATAATCTGGAAAGTTGCAGATAAAACGGAAAGTGGTGAATAAAGAATAAAGGGAATTAAGTCTCCTCAAGCTAATCATTGTCAACACATGATTCGAATGCTTGCTTTTGCAATATTGTTCTGCCTTTACTCAAAGCTCTTTAATTCAGTTATTGTGTAACATTATGGCTTTGCACGGAATGAATATCTTGCAGCCAAATAACAACCATGAGAACCACTTTTAAAAAGAGCTTCTTTTTTAAGAGGGAAACGCCTGTGTGATTCCAACACGTTACGTTTCCTGTGACTAAATCATAGAATTACAAGCATTGTGTAATTGATTAGTGGCTCATCAAACTCAGTCACACAAGTTCTTAAAGCTGCTTGTTAAAGGGAAACTTCGGTATTTTTCAACCTGGACCCTCTTTTCCCATCATTTTGGGTCTAAATGATTATTGGGGACAAACATTTTTGAAATTAGCCCAGTATGGAGCGAGATCGCAGCCACGAAATGGGCTGCAATGTAATCCTTGAGGGCAATTGAGCCTGTCAAAGTATGTCCAGTAAAAGTGCTTGTTTTTGCCATTGACAGGCTCAAATTGTTATTATAACTGTCTGACAACTAAAGTAAACACAGGAAGTAGCAGTCTGTAGCAGCATTAAAGCTAACTTTTTAGTTTCCGTATAGTTCAACCGCGGTGAAAGTCAGCCTTGTACATGTAAACAATCTGGCGTGTGCGGATGAATATGTGGGTGACTTGCATACTGTAACTCCTCACAATTACATGTTGAAATCATATTTTTCCTACCCTATGAAACTGAACATTTGGTCTAGCCAGCCTGTTAATCCATTTGTAGTATTTACACAGCGGTGATACTTATCCGTGGACGCTTCTAGATTTTCCGAGTCTGGCAGCAACATGTCTCACTCTGCAGAAAAAGTTTTCCTTTTCACTCTTCAGAAGTGGAGAGCAGTGACTGCAGGAAAACCAGCAGTTTTGCTGAGTTAACAGTTACTGCCTTTCTGCCTCCTTTCGTCGTTTTTCCTCTTTCAGTTGTTTTAGGTCCTCTCTGTGTACTCAAATAAATACGCTTGGCTAGTCAAAGTGACTCATGATCATCTTCATAATAGTCCACGGGATAATCCGTCATTGCGGTAAAAGTCTTAATACATGTACACAAACTGTACAGATGAATATGTGGGTGTTTTTTTTAGCCGGTAAGCTGCACCAGATATAGATCTCTATGCATTTAGCCATAATGCTGCTACAGGCAACTTGTTCCCATGTTTACTTTCGTCGTCAGACACTTGTAATAACAATCTGAGCCTGTCAGCGGCAAAAACAAGCACTTTTACTGGACAGACTTTTACGGGCGCAGTTGCCCCCAAGGATTACATTACATCGCTCTCACTCAATACTGGACCAATTTCAAAAATGTTTGTCCTCATTAGTCAGACCCAAAATAATGGGAAAATAGCATCCAGGTTGAAAAAAAAACAGTTACCCTTTAACATGATGTACATTTTCGATGTTTATCAAGCTGTAAGACGAACATGTTTACAGTCGTTGTCTGGCTCTCTCTTCTTTTTATCAGTTGGACTTCCGTTTTTTATCCTCACTCCTCAACACAACCCATTCAAACGAGGATTTTTCTGTAATGATGAGTCTATCAGATACCCCCTCAAGGAGGACACCATATCCTACCAGCTGCTGGGAGGAGTCATGATCCCCTTCACACTGATTGTGGTAAGTAATCACTATTCTTCTTCTATAAGTCCTCTGACCTTTGAATGTCACTGCACAACAAGTTTGACTGCTTTGGTGTGTCACTGTTTGCTTGAGAAAAGGTTACTTATTGTTTAATCTCTTCTCTTACAGGTCATATGTGGCGAGTGCCTTTCTGTCTACTTGTCTCGCATCAAGAACCAATCTTTGGGCACAAAATATGTGGCGTGTGTATACAAAGCTGTGGGCAGCTATGTATTTGGAGCTGCTGCTAGCCAGTCTCTGACAGACATAGCCAAATACTCTATTGGTCGTCTGCGGCCGAACTTCCTGGCTGTATGCAAACCAGCCTGGGATCGCATCAACTGCAAAGCTGGGGGATACATTGAGAACTTTACCTGCACTGGAGACAAGTTCCTGGTAGATGAGGCCAGGTAATAGCCTGTCAGGCATTGGGTCTCATGGATAATTTAAGAGAGCCCATTTATTTACATTACTTTGGGGTACATGTGGTGACTGTGAAAAAAAACAAACAGTTAAACTGTTAAAAGATACACATGCAAAAGAACAATTTCTTAGTTTCAGGCTGGCAATCATTACAGGGATACTCCAGCAAGTTAGTAAAGCACTTCCATAAAGTTGGGGGAATTTTGTGAGGAGCAAGAGACACATTAAAACATTTAAAATATGCTGACATATTCTGATTTTTAATCTGGAGTATTGGTTGAGATCCAAAAATACTGGATCCTACACTTCTCATAATGCAAGCTCAATAGTGTCTTTTCGTTAAATCAATCAATCAATCAAGTTTATTTATTTGTCACATGTAATCATATAAAGTACAATCACAGTGAAATGCTAAAGGCCCATGTCTTTGAAGCCCCCAATTTGTTAATTAGGTTTTTTAACAAACTGCTAACAATTTGACATCAGCAGGGCTTATTTTCCCAGATAAAGCTCCTCCAGAACACCTATAGAAATTATACAACTGGGTCATTTTCAGCCTGTATTTTGATGTATAAAATAGGTGGAGTTCCCCCTTAATCCATGTGTAAATTTATTTTGTAAAAAATGACAATAATAAAGAATTTCTCATGAAAAGAGCTTTAATTTAGAATATCCTGACTTATTTTTTATTCGGTATCTCTTTATCTTTTGTAGACTGTCCTTCTACTCTGGCCATTCATCCTTCTCGATGTACTGCATGCTGTTCCTTGTAGTAAGTACATATTTTCTATTTACATAAAAAGTTTTAGCCAAATTTTTGCCTAAATATGACTGCTAGAGATGCTCAAAATGCAAAAAAAAACCCAATGCAAATTCTAATAATATAAATCTTTGCTTCTTCTGGTTTTCTGTCTATACCTGGTTTCATAAGCTAATGCCTTAAAATGTACTTGTTTATGTCATTATCACATCTGAATGCAAGACTTGTTATAAACTACAGAGCTCTTTCCAGCAAAGGCATTAGCCAACAACACCTATAGCGTAAATATTAGCTTGGACAATATAAACTGCATGTACAGGTATGACTCCACAGCTTTTTTTTGTCTGTTGATATATATTTTCTCCCTCTCACTACTGTAGCTGTACATTCACGCCAGACTGAAGTCAGAGTGGGCGAGGCTTCTGCGTCCCACCATCCAGTTCTTCCTGATTGCAACGGCTGTGTATGTGGGTCTGTCCCGGGTGTCTGACTATAAACATCACTGGAGTGACGTGCTCGCTGGCCTCCTGCAAGGGGGTGTAGTGGCTATTCTCACAGTAAGTTTCGTCTAAGGAGCTATTAATAACTGCAGGATTTTATGGTTTAATTCTCACAATATGCAATTAAAAAAGTCAATTTGTTCAAGCAAAATTTAGAAAGAGCATGTGTTGACCATAATGAAGTGCTTTTAAAATCAGGTTTAACACTTGGTTTTACTTATTTCTTTCCTCATAAGTGGCTTCAAGTGTAGAAAAATCATCTGCGTCGTATACTGTAAATTCTGCATGCTTTCATCATTGCATCAAATGTAAATATTCCACATATATTGGTTATATTTTTACAAACATTTCCCCCAAAATCCACCTGAAATTTTTGGTATCTTTGGAAACTTTGGAATCTCCACTAGATATCAAAAACAAAGGGGTTTGAACAAGGTTTGTCTGCACAGCATGATATTTGAATGACTGGCCCACCAGAGGAGGCTTTAAAGTACTAACACTAATAAAAAAGTACTAATAGAATAGCAAGTAAATAATTCATTTGTTTGTTCTTCCACAGGTGTGCTGTGTGTCCAACTTCTTTGAACAGCCAGTTGACCCAGTGGTGTCACAGGAGGAAGAGGCCTCACATAACAGTTTACAGGAAAACCCTTCCAATGGGAACCACTATGGCAGCACTGACTGAAACTGAGGCCTCATAGAAAATACTGTATAAGGCCGGCTGTTTCTTTGCATTCCCTCAACATGATTTGCTGCCGGAGCCAACGCTGCAGCCTGCAGGCATTAGCTGCTACCTTTTGGTGTGATCAGTAAACTTTGATTGCAGTAAGAAAAGTGCACTACAGAAGGCAGTACTTGAACTTATGTATAATAAAGAAGCAGAAGTTTCTGCAAAGTTTTAGGTAAATCCAACAGTTTATTACGGAATGACACGACAAATGTTGGATTTACTTCAGAAACGGTGGCTTTTTTTTACAGTGTAAGCTTGTTGGAAATGTGGTTGCTCATGTATATTGGTCGGATGTTGCCGTCATGAATGAATGAAATTCCATTTGCCCAGAACATAATGAGCGTCTGTGTGCTCACTGCAAGCAGGCTTGTAGAGGGCCTGGCACCTGTGACGAAGAAAACCTGGACTGTCCTTAAACCTAAAATGGAAACTGAACTCAGAAATAATATATTTTATGTCCGTTTTTGCCTTAGTCAGATTGTTGCTGCTGTCTGCTGTTCAATCCCCTTCCTGATGTAATTTCATGGAAACGTGATTTATTATGAATACAATGCATTGTTTTTCTTTCTTTTTTTACAGTTTGTATGAAGCTCTCTTTGTGTTTTTGTCCATGCTCTGTTGTTTAGAGCAGTACTGGGAATAAAATTGACATAAAAAAAGTTCCATTTTGCTACTTTGTTAAAAAGGAAGGAAATTATTTTCCGGTATTTTGTCTGTAAACAATACAAGGCAGATATAATACAAGATAAAGGAGTCTTGGTCAGTGTTTGAGGAAGTACTCAGATCCTTAAGTAAAAGTAGAAATATAACAATATAATACTCCATTACAAGTAAAAATACTAGATTTAAAATCCTACTTAAGTAAAAGTATCATCAGCTAGATTTACTTGAAGTATTAAAAGTAAAAGTACTTGTTTAGCAGGAAATCAGGTTGTGACTCTATAAAATACATTTAATAAAGAACATTATTAATACTGATGAATCAGTGTATAACCATCATGTTATTGTTATAATTTGATCTTCAGGACTTTATAAGAGTCTCAAGATGAATCTGAGGGACAGTGAGACAATAATTTGAATAAGGAAGAAGAAAAAACAAAATTCTGCTACATAAATTTGGATTCATTTTCCAGAAGTTTTCTCTCATCTTTGCGTTTTTATAAATATTGGAGTTTTACCTCTTTGGGTTTTATTTATTGGAAACAAAGTTTAGAGGAGCAAACAACTCAGATATCCGAAATATGAAATAAAGTTTGGGAACCGCTGGCTTAAATAATGCAGTGTAATTTATAAGCTTATCTTATTTCATGTCACATTTTAATCTGTAAAGTAACTAAAATTGTCAAATAAATTTCCCCCTGAAAAGTGGAGTGAATATGTTAAGTAGCATAAAATGCAAATATTCAAGTAAAGTACAAGTACCTCAAAATTGTACTTAAGTAAATGTACTTTCCACCACTGGTCTTGGACATGGTGAAAGCTGCTGATTTTGAACAAAAAGTGTAGACTAATTTGCTGCAGTAGAGTAGCTGATTTGTCTTTTTCCAGACTGCAGAGTCAGAAATCGAGGAAGAGAAACTACAGTGAGAGTGTTATTCAGACACCAAATGTCTCAGAAATGCAGATGTGAAACAATGGCTTTTCAGGTGTTCTCAAAGGAAACACTAGATTGGGTGGGTCATCCGCTGCACCTGTATAGACAGCCCATAGAAACCACTAACATGCAAATATAAGGAAACATCTGACGTCAATGGAAAAACGTGTTTGTCTGTCTGTGTGGTATCATGGATATGGAGGTGAAGTGCCAGTCAGCACATTAAGAGGCAGACACATTCTTGTTGTTTCTGACAGGAACAGAGGTCAGCTTGTCTTCATGCGAGGAAAGTTCAGTCAGCAGACAGTTGCTGATCCTTGGCAGTAAATAGAGTAGAGGATCTACTAGAGTTTAAATCCTATTATAGTGACTGAAGGAACTAGGCTATGTAGGAGTTTAATGACTCAGTGACAGCAACAAACTAACTCACCAGTGTTGGTCTAAGTGTATTAAAGGATATGTTCACAAATTTTAAAGTCTGTCTTAAAACAATCGTCAGGTACCAAAATGAACACTGAAATAGGTTTTTCTTGCCATAATCATTCCTCCTATTCATGCTGATCATTTGAAGATCCCTTACAATTTAAGTGATGGGGGCCAAAATCCACAAGTGTCATTCTCTGCAAAAATGTATTTAAAAGTTCATCTGAAGCTAATATGAACCTCAGCCGTCCAAATGAGTCAAATCAAGTAGATATCTTTCAATGTTACAGTCATTTTAGTGCCGAAGTCCCTCATTTTGTTACTATACTTCCACTAGAGTTCAACAGGGAAACGCTGTCCGAGGAAACACAAAGAGAGAATTTTATGCTAAAAAGAATGTAAATGTGGCAGATATCCACTTGATTTGACTAACTCAGACACATTTTTTCAAGTCTGTCATAAAACAACAGTCAGGTGTCCATATAAACATTGAAAGAGGTTTTTATTTGGGCACCTGAATATTGTTTAAGACAGACTTGAAAAATTGTGACCCCATCCTTTAGTCTAGTAAACAGTTAGCGCAACAGTAAGTTAGCTAGCTAACATTTGAATTAGTGTTAGTTTGGTTAGCAGTAAATTGATCATAGAAAAACTACCAAAAGTCTACCACACCTACAGATAATGTTACAACAAGAGCAATTGGAAAATAGATAAAAGATGCCTATTAATTAGATTTGCTTGGTCATATATCTGAAAAAAAATAACAGAATATAACAATGTCAGTTAGTGTTAGCTCAACTGTAACTGCTCTAAAACATCATGGGTTGCTACTTGCAACAGCTGATCAAAATTTAATATCTCATTATAAACTACACTGTAATTATACAATTTCATTCTCAAACTTCAACACTCAAATGAACTCTGAATATCTGTGGACTTTGTTTCACTTTATGGTCGCACGTTAAACTGTTACTTCCCAGTTTCCAGGGTGCCCTGGTGGCTTAATGGTTAAGGCCCACATAAGCACAATATCAATGATTTGATTCCTGACTGGGTGACCTTTGTTGCATTTCACACTCCTCTCTCTTCCCTTGCTACACTGACTAAAAAAAGGCAAAATGCCAAAAAATAAACAAAAAAAAAAGATTCAGTTTCCAACTACCAAACTGAATATTGAGATAATGCCACACAAACCGCAACCTGTAACTTTAGGAATGTGTTGATGTGTGACATTTAGGTAATTCCCACAGAGAAACTTCTTATTGTCTCTTTATTGACTAAACTGTGGTGACCATATTGAGCAAATTTGATTTAGAAGTGAAAGAGCACTCTTTGTGTTCACATTTAAGATACAAAAGTCTCCAACATGCAGCGCTATTTAGGGGATATTTGAGTGTCTTATACATACCTCTCTAAGCACTTTTATTTGAAACTATGCAAGCAAATCATAAAGGGAACTGGGCATGGATGTAGAAAGGTAGCATTTTAAAATGAAAGAAAGGGTGAATTTTCACGGGGAGATCAATCTATCAATCTAAAAAGCCAGATTATATGCATTCTCATTTTTAGGTAATTAGAAAAAAATGATTCATGTGACATAATCAGAAATATTTCATGGGTGCTGCATCAGGTCTCCACAAAACAAACAAACAAACAAACAAACAAAACAGTTAATCTCATTGTGGCATCACTTCTACCTCCCCCACGTCTGAAACCTGACCGGTCATGTTGTTGCTCCACAGAGCTCTCTCTTGTTGTCATGCTGACCTCGACAATAGTCCTTATTGACATCCCGCTCCATCCACTCTTTCGTCACATGTCTCACATTATCTTGCCAGGCAGTGATGCCTCTGGAGAAACAAGCAACTCAGAATGCAGTATGCAAAGGAATGATCACTTCAATAATTGCTCAAATTAATTTTCTCCACACTATACTCAGGCTACTTTTGTTGCTTACACATACTTTAAACATAATGAATGTGGTGGTGTTGAACTCCACCTATGAAAGAGTGGAGAACGGAGAAACCCTGAGAGAAGTACTCGCTTGAAACGTAATCTGTTTCATTTGGTTCCTGCTTGAGAGGAGACAGGGAAGTAGAAAAGAGAAATAGACCACAAGGGAGAGGAAGGAAAATAATATCAGTCATGAGAAATGAGGTGATTGTGATGACTGAAGCAAGGAATTATTCAGGGGCCCTAGACAAAAACAAACACAGGCCCTCCTCAATAATCCACCCTTTCCTGATATGCTACTTTGATGTTGAGGTAAATGTAAAATAGGTCTGAATGCAAAGGCTCTCACTGCACCTGAAATGCAAATTATCATATCTGGTGCTGTCTGGAGTAAACAGGAGGAAACATGAAAAATAGGAAGAAATATTGTTACTATCAACATTGGCAGCCACTGTTTGTTTTGATGAGGTTACCACAACTTCACAACACAACTTCAAGTTTACTCTGTGTCAGTGTCAAAACTGAACTGGATAAGTAATCTTTAGGCTTTTCTCTTTTTAACCTCTTTTAAAAATGTAACATCTCTATTATACAGCACTGTGCAAAAGTTTTAGGCAGTTCAGATTCTTATCCATCATGCACTACCATCTGGGAGGCGTCTGATCGGCACCAAATTTACTCTGCAGCATGACAATGATCTCAAACAAACAGCCAGAGTCATAAAGAACTGTCCTGCAACAGATGGCGTGGCCCCCATAGAGCCCTGATCTCAACATCATGGAGTCAGTTTGGGATTGCATGAAGAGACAGAAGTAACTGAGATGTCTAAAACCACAGAGGAACTGTGGCAACTTCTCCAAGATGTTTAGAACAACCGACCTGCCGAGTACCTTGAAAAACTGTGTGCAAGTGTATCAAGAACTGCTGCTGTTTGAAAGGCAAAGCATGCTCACATCAAATACTGATTTCATTTAGGTTTCTTCTATTTACTGAATTTTGTATGAAGTTAACTGATTTATAAAAACTGTTAATTGCATTATTTTTGAAATTATCCTCCCTTTACAGCATCTTTTCAGAAGTGCCTAAAACTTTTGCACAATACTGTATATACTGTATGAAGGGTTAGGGAGAAAATGAGGAAAAATGGAGAGTAGGGGTTCACATTTGGCTGCTTACATACTGTTACATGCTATTAAAAACAGCTCTGCTGAGAGATACAAGAGGACTGATGTTGCCCCCTACTGGACAGTAGAGATACATGGGCTGGACAAAATGTGACATCCTGTAGAATAAGGCTGATAATATTCTATATTTTTCTTATTGTCAACAAATCCAACAAAAAGACCTAAACCAACAGTGTGTTTGTCCATGTCTCAGTGTTTTCTGACTTTTCTACCCTGTATGTGGCACTCAGCTCCAAGCCTGTAAAATTCATCTCAAATATATACATTAATTTTTTGACTAATTTATAAAAACTGCTGGGCACTGTAGTCTTACACAAATGTTACTCAAACAGGAGCAAATACTGTATTTGTTTGGGACTATTTTCAGCAGTGGATTTGGTCCTCTTGTGGATATTTACCACAGCAGAATGGTCAACTCAAAATAGTGTTCATCATAATGACAGTACAAAGAAAAAAGGAGGGGAGGACGAAGTGTCTCCCAGTGAAACAGTGTGGCTCATTGATGTGTTTTTAGTTATTTGAACAACAGTGGAGGTCATTTGCAGATATCAGGCTTTACTTGTTACTAGGATCAGTTCATGTTGATTTGGGTCTTTTTTTAAATGGGATTTGTTGATGACAAGAAAAATATGGAAAAATCACCAGACTTATTCTTAAAATGTTGCATCCAGTCATATGCAATTTTCACATAATGTTTTGTAGTAAAGATGCAAGATGAATCCTTTGAGTTTAAAGTTCATGATTGTTTTTTGGCTTATATGTAATATGGTTTTCACAGGACCGACTACAGCCACAACATTGTAAATATTCTCACTTGTCATGTATGTAATGTAATGTAGTCCATTCTGCTTAGGGAATTTTACCCATCCTATTCAGTCAGTTGTTTACAGGATGTAATGAAGTTTAATTACATAAAATGGTGTAATTCTTGTAACTTTGTGCAACATTAATCACATCATGTTATTTGTAATATGTATATTTTCATGCCCTTTGTAAAATGTTCACTTTGAGAAAATGAAGACTGTGATAATTAGTCGTGTGACTCAAATGTGTTTATCACACCTGTGAGTATTCAGCAGTTGCACTGAGCGAACCTGAAGAAGCTACAGACGAAACACGTTGTTCGCTCTTAATTTAGTCACAGTAAAGTCATTACAGTGTGCGGTGGTTTATTTTGATTTTCATTCTCACTTGTCACTTTATAAAAATGTGATCATGGTCTTGCTCAGGACATACGACAGGACAAGATAAGATTGATTTAATCTGTGACAGTATCACAGAATTTATTACCAGTATCAAACAGGTCAACCCATCATTTCAACCACAGGTGAGAAACTAGGCTTTGAACTTCACCCCTTAAATACTCAGACACTCAAGTCAAATCTAACACCAGTCATTTGCCCTCCCATAGATAATGCTCTTATGAACAATTCATTACAGTACAGTAAACAGCAGGACTCATGACTATGGTGTGTGCATTATAATGCATTTGATCAAGTCACTTTTGTAGTTCGATGCACTGAAATGCTCAGCATGACGTGAAAATTCAACACATTTTATGCATTTAAACAAAAGTGTTAATTCTCTGATGTCATTACTCTTCTGCTACTGGTGAAATCTGCTCAGAGGGCACCAACCGAAACACTAAACTTACTGTAGCTAAGCGTACAATCAGAACAATCTTACCGCATAGTGGGGTTGTAAAATTTTATTTGGAGAAATCTGTACATGGAGGTTTTGGCCTTCAGTGTGTTCACATATATAAGCATAATGGGGACACAGACAGGTGGCTCACTGAAGATCAAGAGAAGTGCTATCCATTACTCGAAACTGGACAGGAAGGTCAGTACAATCTGCTTCAGTTTAGCGTCTGATGCCTCTGAGATTTTTCCATCAGCCCTGAAATAGAAAAAAGGTCAAGTCAATTAACAGACCAGTGTTAACCTGGAAACGTCTAATATTTTGGTCCAATACTTGGAAACTCAGTCATTCAAAAGATATTGTTGGCTGTGAAACCGGTCTTACTTGATTGCGGCGAGCAGGTCCTGGTGCTGGCTGAGAATGTGCTGCAAGAAAGCCTTCTCAAACTTTGTGATCTTGCTGGGCTCCATCTTGTCCAGGTGACCTCTGACACCAGCATAGATGACTGTCACCTGCTCCTCAATGGCCATGGGAGCTAAAGGAAAGGTGGAAGGCAGAGTTTAGGGGTCTGATTTTGACACTTAACATAAACTTCAACACCAGCCTAGCATCCTATTACATAATTTCAAGATTTGCCAATTGCTCTTGTGAAATGAGAATAAAGTTTGAAGGAATCGACACTCACAGTACTGTCCCTGCTTGAGCAGTTCAGTCAGCCTGACACCCCTGTTAAGGAGCTGCTGGGTGGCAGCGTCCAAGTCAGAACCGAACTGGGCGAAGGCAGCGACCTCACGGTACTGAGCCAGCTCCAGTTTCATGGTACCGGCCACCTGCGAGGTAAAAAGAAACAAAGTGTTAAAGATCATCTGAGATTGTAGTGTGCTACCACCTGATTGAGTTTCTCCAGGACAATTGACTGAGGCCAAACTTGAACATGGAGCATACAGATCAGTGTTGCCAACTTAGCGACTTCAGACCCCTTAAGTGACCTTATTTATTAAAAAAAAAAAAAAAGCAGCTAGCAACATATTTAGTGACTTTTTGAGCAGACCTCTATTCCTCCTTGACGGGAGTCGTCAGTAATTCTCAGTGAATGTTATGTGGGTGGGACAGAGCAGCAGCACCTTCAATGGACCAATCATCAGCCAGATAGAGTCGTGAATGAGCTGTGAATGTGTGTATCTAATGACTAATCATTGATCCTCATTGTTTTTAATTCTAAATGATTTAACTTAACTAAGTTTGATTTTGTTTTGTCAAAATAGACAGAGTTAACAATAGTGAATTTATGCCAGTGCATGATCATCTCTCTATTCATGATATTTCAATTAGAGTTGATACAACAGTCTGCATAAATATCATTATTAGGAGGTAGATTTAGATAAACATTGAGGAGCTGCTTAAAAAGAAAAAAATAGCTAATGAAATAGCTAGTTAGTCAGTTTAGTTTAATTTAACTTAACTTTCTTTAGACTTTCTTTTAAAAAATTTTTATGTATGCAATTATGTCAGGACGTCATAAAGATGCAAAGCATGTGACATCTAATGACTTTTCCAGCAGGCTTTGGCTACTTTCCACTGAAAATAGTTGCAACGCTGATACAGATGCTCATTTTTTAAAAACAAGTCTCGGAGCCAGATCTTACCTGCTTCATGGCTCTGGTCTGGGCAGCAGAGCCTACTCTGGACACAGACAGACCCACATTGATAGCTGGGCGGATACCCTTGTAGAACAACTCAGTCTCCAAGAAGATCTACAACAGACAGATGAAAACAGTCAATATAAGAGCTTTGTAATACAAGATGTTTTTATGAATACAATCAAGGAACACTTGAAATGATAAAAACAACTTTCGTACAAACCTGTCCATCTGTGATGGAGATGACGTTGGTGGGGATGTAGGCAGACACATCACCAGCCTGGGTCTCAATGACGGGGAGGGCAGTGAGGGAGCCGCCTCCGAAGTTGTCGTTCATCTTGGCAGCTCTCTCCAGCAGACGGGAGTGCAGGTAGAACACATCACCGGGGTAGGCCTCACGACCAGGAGGACGACGCAGCAGCAGGGACATCTGACGGTAGGCAACAGCCTGACAGGAGGGAAAAAAAATATTTAAAAAAAATTACTGAGTGCCTTTTGGGAATACAGCTCCTATTTTCTTATTGAGGTTCATAGAGAGCCCCTTAAAGTTCAAGGTATCTTTTAGTGCAACATTTTTAAACTGTGATCAAAAACAATCTAACATTTTAAAATCAATTTCTGGTTTCTCATTACGACTGCAACCTGATCCCTCACCTGCTTGGACAGATCATCATAGATGATCAGGGCGTGCTTGCCATTGTCTCTGAAGTACTCTCCCATGGAGCAGCCAGAGTATGGGGCCAGGTACTGCAGAGGAGCAGCATCAGAGGCGGTGGCAGAGACCACGATGGTGTACTTCATGGCGTCAGCGTCAGTCAGCCTCTTCACCAGCTGAGCCACAGTGGACCTCTTCTGTCCGATGGCGACGTAGATGCAGTACAGCTTCTTCTTCTCATCAGTTCCCTCATTGAAGCGCTTCTGGTTGATGATTGTGTCAATGGCAATGGCGGTTTTGCTGCAGAGTGAACATAAATAATCATATTTACAAGCTTATTCACCAACTTTGCTCTGGTCTTTACAATTGCACCTGAGCTACAGTCTGCAGATTGCTCACAGGACATTCAAATCTCTGTAAGAACTTTATTTCCAAGTATTTACCCAGTCTGCCTGTCACCAATGATCAGCTCACGCTGGCCTCTGCCAATGGGCACCAAGCTGTCCACAGCCTTGATTCCAGTCTGCATGGGCTCCCTCACAGAGATACGGGGGATGATACCAGGGGCCTTCAGACCTACACGCCTACGGGTGCTGGCGCCCAGGGGACCCTGAGAAAAAAAGAAATATGCATTTTATAGCTGAACCATCAAATCAAGATACTGACAACGTTTAAAGGGAATACTAAATACTATTTAATGTAAACCATCAAATCTTGTTATTTTAAGAAAATAACAATATCTATTCATAATAAAAGAAAAAGAGTGCAAGATTTGGTAACATTTTCAGGTATTAAGTCTTTCACCACACAAGTGGATGCTTACTAATTTAGAAACAGGGCACACTTTACAAAAGCTTTTTTTTTTTTTAGCCAAGCCTACCACTCAAGGCAGTGGTACCTAGTGTTTTGTTTTAATTAAAAATATGACACTACTTTCAACAGTAATGTTGTTAATCTTAAATATAAGATATACTGATAAATGGGAAACAGTATCGCTTAAATGGGTACCAGTTAAAAATAGTCTTTCATAGACCAAACAATAGGTTTATTTTTCATTTTCTACTACAGAGGTTATAATAATGGCTTCAGTAACCTTTCCATCGATGGCGTTTCCCAGAGCGTCCACAACGCGGCCGAGCAGCTCCTCACCAACAGGAACATCCACAATAGCACCAGTTCTCTTCACAATGTCGCCCTCCTTGATCAGCTTGTCATTACCGAACACCACAACACCAACATTGTCAGGCTCCAAGTTCAGAGACATGCCCTGGAGGAAAAAAATTAAAACTTGTTAGCACAATGACTTTGATTGCCATCGCAATCGCATTGCAATAGTGGCATATAAATATATGAATTTAAGTTGAATTGATGACATTGATGATTTGAGGCTGCTAAGTGTTTAACCTTTTAGTTTAGGAAAAAGGTACACAATGTTCTTTTTAGGTTTGCCTATTCAGGAGGACAGATGGTAAAGTCTTGCATGCATTATGTGCGGTTGTCTGTATTATAGTTTTAAATCTGTAAATTCAGAACTTAATCCAGAAACATTTCAATATTATAGCCTTTTGTGTTTTAAGTGTCCTTTTCGACGTACCTTCAGGCCAGAGGAGAACTCCACCATCTCTTCTGCCTGGACGTTCCTCAGCCCGTACACTCTGGCAATACCGTCACCAATGGACAGCACACGTCCCGTCTCCTCCAGATCTGCAGAGGTGTCTGCTCCCATGATCTTCTCCTCCAGGATTGAGGACACCTCAGCTGTGCCTGTGAGAGATCCGACATGCATGTCATTGAATCTTACTTAGCCACAATGAAATGCTTTCTGATGTGACATCATCTTTAATTTCAGTTAAATGATACAATTTTCTAAACATGAGGACCACAGTCCCATTAGTAATGAGATTCTGCCCCCCTACCCCCTTAGCAACCAAATCATTCATTAGCTTAGGATAAATATTGTTAAGGCCGACAGAAAGATCACATATCATAATTGATGTTAAGATTATTATTAAGATATTGTGATGTTGCTGTGATTTTGTCAGTTAATTTTTCCGATGCGAAAGAATAATATCACTTTACTTAGATAGTACCTTTGTTTTTCCTCTTTTTGGTGAATTTATCAGGTGGCTAAACATTTAAAATTCTTAACAATGGCAAGCATGAATACTGATGAGCTGGTTTGTCCCAATAATCTTGGGGTAAATATGCAAACCTGAAGTACGCTATTCTGCCTATATGACATGGCAAATATAATAACAAGCTCTGGAAACAAAGTATTAATAAATGACCTTCATTCACCTTCGGGTGCTGACCCATAGTGAGAAGGATACCGTTTGTGTGGTCATGTTTTTGGCTTTCTCACCTGTCTTCTGCAGCCATGGTCTGTGTGTGTGGAGGTGGTTGACCCCGACGCAAGCGGCCGGTACAGCCTTGGACACCTGGATTCAATGACAGTCGGATTTAAGTAAACACTGATTGCAAACATACGTACACTTAACATGTTGCAGCGGCGATTTACTAATAAATATGCAATTCAAAAGCCGAGCCAGTGTAACGCTGTGCAGCGGTGAGAACATGCGCTGACAGGCTTTCTGACCTTCAAAGCGTGGCTGAATGAGCCGCTAGCTGGTGACTAGCTTTAGCTTGCGTGCTAACTTTAGCGCTGCCTGCTGCAGGACGAAGCCGCTTCACAAGGGCAACGTCAAGACACATTTATTATAACAATTTCAATGTTACAAACACGCATTATCCGTTAAGACGGTTTAGCTGCATTATTTATAAAAGATAAGTCGATGCCAAGTTAGCTAACTTAGCGGCCTGCGGCGTTAACGTTACCCTTCACACCCACAAAGTTCACAATGACATTTAATTAACATGCTGCAACATCTCCATCAGATTCAGATTGTTTGGATAAAATACTTACAAATCCAGCCCTTCTGGGAAGGGTTCTGGCCAAAGCTGCTGCAACTCTCACGGATAACATTTTCTCGGGTTGCTGATGACCTGTCCTCCACCAGAGTGTGAATGTAATGGCTGAATGAAGTCTTCTTCTATTTATGTGACGCTACTGTTAAATGTACTGCTCTGCTGCTTAGTGCTGCCACCTGCTGGCACGGAGAAGTTACGCACGCACACACATACACACACACACACAACCTTTTTGTTTTGTCGTTGTTTTTCTTTTGATTAACAAGACAACTTACATGTACATAACATGTACAAAAGGGTACACATAATGAAAATAATAAAAATGTAAAAGAAAATATACACTTTTTAATGCTATAGATTAACGCTAGGGGGCATAAAGATATACTGTATATGATTTTTTTTAACAGTACAAGCTGTTACAGTTTTAATGACTTGAAAGTGTTGAATTGAATAAACATATTGTTTGAACTCTTTGCTAAAGGCAATAAAGCATGGTTTCTTACCTGTAAATTTACATTTATGAACATGGAATTTGGCCATATGCACCCCAACAACTGTATTTTTCACCATTTCAATGGATATCAAAATGCACAGGCAAGGCAAGTTTATTTGTATAACAGATTTTAACAAGGCTATTCAAAGCGCTGTAAATAAAAGATAAAAGGTGTTTAGACAAAGTGTAAATGCAACATAAAGCAATATAAAAAGACATTTAAATACAATTAAAGAGTTAAACAGAAAATAAAAATGAGCTAAAATTGAATGAGACAGATAACAGGAGAGTAAAAGTTACAGTGCACTGTAAGATATTAATCAAAAGCCTAAAATTTGATTTAATAAAAGGCAGCAGCAAACAGTCTTGATTTAAAAGAACTAAGAGTTGCAGCAGACCTCCAGTTTTCTGGGAGTTTGCTCCAGATATGTGGTGAATAAAAACCTGCTTCTCCATTTTTAGTTTTGATTCTGGGGACAGAAAGCAGACCATTCAGTACTTTATGAACAAAAAGCAGTATTTTAAAATAAATTCTTTCACAGACAGGAAGCCAGTGTAAAGATCTGAGAACTGCAGCTATCTGACCCATATTTTAGGGAGACCTGTAAAGACACCGTTACAGTAGTTGAGTCTACTGAAGGTAAATTCATGGATGCGTTGTTCAAAATTCTTTAATCCTTGATATATTCTTCAGGTGATAGTAGGCTGACTTTGAAACAGTCTTATTGTGGCTGTTGAAATTCAGGTCTGTGTGTCTGTGTAATGGCTCTTTTGCTACAATAAAACTGCTGTGGTTACCTTTTCAGTTTTGCTGCTTTATTTTTCAGCTTCAGTTCAGAATTTTTCTGTTTCAATTCTGACTCAAAGCTCTCATGTGTGTAGGTGTTACAGGGCTGCGTCCCCATTAGCCAATTACTTTTGAAGGGACAGGTTAATGGTAAGTTGTACCTACTTGTTGCACTTCCAAACCACAGACACTGAAAAATTCTGACCTGAAACTGAAAAGTTCAACAGTGAAATGAAAAATTAAGCAGTAAAAAGCTGGCATCACAGAACCATTATCACCTACAATAAAACTGTATAACATGACTGCTACAATTTAAAAAACTAATTATAACTGCATAATTAAATTAAGGAAATAAATAAATACTCCTTTAGATAAAGTCTTGCAAAATGTGATCAACACTGATAAACTGTAGACTAATAAGATTAATTGACTAAGAGAGAAAGTCAAGTGAATTTTTATAACACTTCAAACACAGGAGGTTATTCATAAAATCTACGTCTATGTAAATAACATGTTAACAAAATATTATTTACCAGATAGTTTGCATAAATATTCCAAAAACAGTGTTACTATAAGGTGAAGTATAGTCTTTAGAGCATAACCATGAATACAGATCATTCCAAAAGGGTGAATAAAATATAGCCTACAAATATATATTAAAAAGGTGATTTAATGATTCAGCATTAGATTTATAGAATGTTCATATATTTTGTTGAATTAAACTTCAGTTTAAAGAATTCATTACATGGATTTAATCTGTTAATTGTTTTAAAATTCACTTCTGTTGCTTTTGTTGAAATGTTGAATATTTGGTTGCAACTGTAAAGTGATCAGAATCGAGTTTGGAAGAAAACAGGAGGGGCAGAGGACAAGGTTGAGGAGGAGGCCGTAGAGAAAAAGGAGAGTAGGAAGTGGAGGAGAGGAAGAGGTAAAAAGCAGGAGAGTATAAGTGTCATTTAGGAGTCTAAATGAATAATTATTGATTCATGATCAGTACAGTTATAACATATCTAATTTCTGCATTAAATGTGGAGTATTACCCTTCATTGCTGAAGCTTTGGCATCTTCTAATGGTAAAAAGATAAACTGCATGGTGTCAGTTTAATGAACACAGATTACATGAAGTGTTTTTTAATGATAAAAATACTTAAATATTGTTATTATAATTGTACTAATGACTATTGTTGATCATACTGCTACCAAAAGTGATGTTTTCAATACAAACATTGAGGCTTCATCCTGATCTGGATACTTGACTTTTAAAGTAACAGAGACTCAAAGAGAAATTCTCATGATCACCCTCCAGTGGTCACTGTCAGTAACTACAACTCTACAGCACCATAGACTAAAAAATGATGGACGTAGCCACCATGACATCACCCATTGGTTTGTGGACTCCCATTTTGAAGCCTCGAGTTTGCATTTTGACTGTCGCCAGTTTGGACTTTTGGAGCCAAAATTGACCATATTTGGACAAGGGGGTAGAGCCATGGATGTATAAAGAGAACTGGATACAGCGTTGGAGGCGGGGCCCTGTTCTTTCCTATGAAAGTTGCTCAGTGGCATATGAAGCAAAAAAAAAAAAAAATCGATTTCCAGGTATGAAAGTACCCAGATCTTCCACATTGTGCGGCCCATAGAGCATGCACACTAGTGACTTTCACTGGCCAAGCTGGCTTCTTCCGGTTTAGCCCTCTGGCTAACTTGAATGGGGATAAAACAATTCAATCATGCAGCTCTTCTAGGCTTTTGAAATGTGATCGGACCGAATGGATTTAATTCTAACATGGGCATTTTAACATGGGGCTCTATCTGTATTGACTCGCTTTTGAGGCCAACCTCAAGTGGCCATTCAAGGAACTGCAGTTTTAGGCACTTTAAGCCCTGGAGGTTGCCGCTTGGCATAGACCATATAACAATACATATATGTATGTGATTGACAAACAAATTGGAACCAAAAGGAAGAATAAAGCCATATTTTAAACTACACAAAGTCCTTGACTTTGTCATCTGTTGATGAATACTGATTTGAGAGTTTCAAGTGTACAGTGTGGACTCTCCAGTCCAGTAGACAGCAGCTTCACTCCTGAATCCTGCAGGTTGTTGTTACTCAAATCCAGCTCTCTCAGACTGGAGGTCTGGGAGCTGAGAACTGACAGAGCTTCACAGCTTCTCTCTGAGAGGCCACAGTCAGTCAGCCTGGACAGGAAATAAAATGGAAAAAACAAGTAAGAAGTTATTTATTTTTCTCTCCTGTTCAAAAGATTGTGTATAGTGTATTTAATAATGATGAATAAATAATGATGAACAAATCCAACTATCTGTCTACTTACAAAGCTTTTTTGGAGGCTTGACCACTGGCAGCAGCCTCAGAAGAGCTTCCTCTGAAGTATTTCTTCAGGTCAAACACGTCCAGATGTTTTTCTGATGACAGTAAGATGAAGACCAGTGCTGACCACTGAGCAGGAGACAGTTTACCTGTGGAGAGACTTCCTGATTTCAGGCACTGTTGGATCTGCTCCACTAGAGAATGATCATTCAATTCATTCAGACAGTGGAACAGATTGATGCTTCTCTCTGCAGAAAGATTCTCACTGATCTTCTTCTTGATGTACTCAATTGTTTCCTAATTGGTCTGTGAGCTACTTTCTGTCTGTGTCAGCAGACCTTGTAGGAGAGTCTGATTGGTCTGCAGTGAAAGACCCAGGAGGAAGCGGAGGAACAAGTCTAGGTGTCCATTTGGACTCTGTAAAGCTTCATTCACAGCACTCTGGTAGAGATGTGTCATCACGGATTCCTGTTTGGTTTCAGACTTCTGGGATGTTGTTTGTTCTTCTGCCAGCAAATTGACTCTAGAGCTTATGAATGTCAGATGGACATGAAGAGCAGCCAGAAACTCTTGAGCGCTTAGATGGACGAAGCAGAACACCTTGTCCTGATAGAGCCCTCTCTCCTCTTTAAAGATCTGTGTGAACACTCCTGAGTACACTGAGGCTGCTCTGATATCGATGCCACACTCTGTCAGGTCTGATTCATAGAAGATCCAAATCTCAAATAATTTAACTGAGAACTATTAATCCTGATTTAGAGTTTGGGTCATATTGTCCAATAACCCAATTTTTATACAGAGAACAACTAATTTTTTATCAGATGAATGTTGTTGTTTAAAATTAATATCAAAACCCTTTGACTGGTCTCTCTTGAAGGATACACAGCTAGGTTCAGGTCCAGGTCCAGCAGAGTCTGGTCTGTACTACCGCTCTGGGCTTCAACACAACACTTAGAGAGCTTTGAGTGTGAATAGTGGTGGTGGAGTGATGTCAAGTCAAGTTGATTTATATAGCATGTTTAAAAACAACCGGAATGAAGTTCTGTACAAATTATAGAGAAAGGCACAACAATAGCGACTGATATGACAAAAAGCACATATAGTAGTAAAATGTGATGTGATGTGAATGGAGAACAGTCATGGACAATTAGAAATCCTCATCTCACCTCTGAGCATTGGTCTGGCTGTCATGTTCCCAACACAGAGAGCTTTTAGAGGGAGGGACTCCTTCCTCTCAGTCCTCACATTGATTCATGCTGCTGAAGTCACATCCACATCAGTCACACACACTTTCTACCTTCATCTGGAAAGGAAAGGAACACAAATCATCCTTTACGTCATTTCTCCTGCGAAATCTTACATATCAGCTGTTCCTATTGTGATTGGCTGTTATCTTCCACCATATATCAGTATGAGGCAGAGAGAGCTGCCATCAGTTGCTGTACTTCTTCTATCAGTCCACTACATGGCGTCATGGAGCTGCAGTGATGTGAAGCGCAGCACACATGATGCACAGAGGAGGATTTACATTCACCAACACGCACTGGCTGAATTTGAGAGGAAGCTTCATTAATCAATTCATTAGTTATTCATTATTCCTTATAACACTGTGCAGGCAAGAAATATCTGATGAGTCACAGTAAATGCCATTTGACATGCATTATATTGAAAAAGTGTATGTACACCCCCACCAACTATGACCTCAGTAATAAACATGAAGTAGAATTACTGAAGTAGTGAAAATATAGAAACTTCATAAAAGAATTTATGGCAGAGCTGTTGTATTGGATTGCATTAGATTGTTCCTAATAAAGTGCTCAGTGAGTGTACTTTTGGGTAGTTTAATCTATAACAGTGGGTGGTATTTTATATGTGCACTCATATAATGTAGAAGGGCATGTGCATTTGATTGATTGTATCTGTTTTTAATTGTTGTTGCTGTGGTGATAATGATGTCTATGTCTGATACAATTTATTTTTTTTATTTAAAATCTTAATCATAGCAGTGGAAAAAATGTACTGGAGTAAATATAAAATATCTCCCTGTTATGTAGTGGAGTGGAAGTATAAAATAAATGGAAGTACTGGAGTGAATGCACTATATCTAAGTTGCAAAAGCAGAAGGATCCTTCCAAAAAACCTCTAAATAGTTCCAAGATAAATGACTGATTCTCAAGACTTTTGATGACACACATTTGATGACACATTTAAATAAAGAAGCAACACTAGTTCATTTTGTGGCAATAAGATGAGTGCTGTCTTTCTGAATACATACATATTAAGGCTGCAATATTTATTTAATAAAATATCTTAAGCCCCTCACCACCCACTGAACGCCCTCCGCCGCTGTCTCCACATCAGTCCTGTATTATAAGTATAAACAGGTCTATAAATAAACAGACGGAGCTCCACGGGCTGATTCAAGAAAGCCTGCCTTACGGCAGTCATCAGTAAGTTGTGGAACACAATAACAACTCTGTGTTCAATTACTGAGGGTGAATTCACTTCTAATGTTAATCCACACATTCAAACCCCTCAACTACAAAATACCGGAAAATGTTCCAGCCGTTAAATTAGTTGTGAAACGACACTTTCAACAACCAAACGGCAGATTTATGCTGTTTACACAAATGAACAAGGAACAATTAAAGTGTCAAACAGTGGAAACTGTCGGTAACATTACCTTTAGATGGAGAAGAATCTGCATCACGATGTCAGAGAAAGAGAGAGTAAATGTAAACAGGAAACGTGTGAGAAACGTGTGAGAAAGCGAGCTGCTGTGTGACGGTTACCTGTAGACTGTATGCATCCATGCTGTATGCGATGACCTTGCTTCTTCTTTTTCTTCTTCTTCCTGTTTAATGGCGAATTGCCATCATTCGGAGCACTACCGTTACCAACTGTTGAATTAGATAGTTCTTCAATCCTTGTTATTAAACCCGTGCTTTGAGAGGTGGAGACATGTTTTAAAATAGAATTTCCAGAGTCATTTGTAAAGAGTGTTTTCAAGTCCGTCCGATCAATCCCTTTATGTTCTAGTTCATTCTTTAACAGCTGTCTATGTCTTGTATATTTGAGACAATGAAAAAAGATGTGATCCACAGTTTCCATGGCCATCACAAGTTCCGCTCAGATACTTCCCAATGAGATGTAGCGATGAGTTTAGTTTTGTGTGTCCCACTCTTATTCTGCTGATCAGGCACTTATGTCTCCTGTTTTTCCCCTGCTACCTTGCCTCTCCAACCTCTTGTTGAATCTGATATAAATGCCTTCCTTTAGTATCCCTATCCTATAGCCTTTGCCACTGTGCCTTAATCCTGCTCCATACAAAAGCTTTTGCCTCTATCTTGCTTATTGCTATTACAACTTTTACTTGGTTTCTATCTAATTCATTTTTGGCATGATGATCCACAACCTTACTTCCCCAGATGCCCACATGCACTGGTACCCATGAAAACTGTACATCAATTCCTAATCTAATAATTCTATATAAAGATTGCATAATGTCATAAAGGATACCCTGTCTGCATCTTGAAGGGGTATGCTTGAGGCTAGCCAGGGCTGGACTTGAGTCTGAGCAAAGCAGTATACACAAAGGTTTGACTTCCTCTATCCATTGCAGGGCTAACAAGATTGCCATCATTTCAACTGCATATACAGATATATGATCTGTAGTTCTCTTGTTCACCTTCACTTTTATCTCTGGGACATAAAATCACTACTTGTTTTCCCATTCTCTCATTTTTGACCCATCTGTAAATATTTGTACATATTGCCATATCTCTCATGTAATACAGTGTTCACATAAGCCTGCAGATTAAATGCTTTGTTACTTGAATGAACATGATCCAAAATTGAGAAATCAATAGATGGTTGAGACAGTAGCCATGGTGGAATAGCTGGCATTAAAACAGTTTGAGTAATAGCCCAATCACTGACTTCCAATTCCTTAGTTATATCTGATATGATTGCGCGAAAACTCTCCTTTTTGATTTTGCTACTTTCCCAAAATCTATCCATAACCTTTTTTAGTAGGTGTAAATCTTTATAACTTTGTAGATTTGCCCCCCAATAATTAGCCATTAATTGTCTCCTTCTTAACTGCAATTGCATATCCCCAACTTCTACCTGGAGTGCTGACAATGGTGTTGATTTGACTGCCCCACAACACAACCGCTGTGCTTAAGTCTGAATTCTGTCTAACTTTTTTAAAGAGGTTCGAGCTGCTGATCCAAATACAACCCCCCATAGTCTAGAACTGATCTAATCAAAGCTATATAGATATTTTTTCTAGCTAGTCTATCAGCTCGTCAAACAGTGCCTGTCAAGCATCTTATAATGGGACAGGACTTTCTTACATTTATCTTCAATTTTGTCTATATGAGTCTTCCATGTCAAAAACTTGAACACTTTCATTTTTCCTAATCTTTGATTATAAAGTTTCAGGCAAACATCTTCATGAACGTTCTTTCTAAAAATAGTTTGAGATTTTTCTTCAGATAATTTAAATCCCCACATCAGAGACCAGTTTTCAACTTCATTGATAGCTTCCTGAACTTCTTTAACAATATACTCTACATTTCTTCCTCTTTTCCAAATTGCCTCGTTGTCTGCAAAAAGTGATTTTCCAATATCTGGACTGACTTGCTTATATATATCAATCATTATGATTGAAAGTAACAGAGAACTAATAACACTGCCATGAGGAGTACCATTGTCAACTAAATATTTCTCGGAAAAAGAATAGGCAACACAAACTTGAATAGACCTGCCAAATAAAAAGTCCTTTATCGGATTATACATTTTGCCGCCAACACCCATGTTATCTAATTTTATTAAAAGATCTTCTTCTCACATCATATCATATGCCTTTTCTATATCAAAGAAAACAGCTACTACCCCTTCATTATTTGCTTGAGCTTTCCTAATGTCAGATTCCTGGCAAATTAATAGGTCTATAGTAATACGCCCTCTTCTAAATCCACTCTGACATGGCATAAATAAGTCATTTATTTCCATATGGTATGTTAATCTTTCCATTATCATCTTCTCCATGGTCTTGCAAATACAGATGGGTGACAAATGGAGGGGAAAACCAGTACAGGCCTGAATGCTTGAACCCTACAGTGAGGGGATCCGGTGGCTCTGTTTTTGGGGGCATTTTGCTGGCATGGTTTGGGTCCACTTGTCCCCTTAGAGGGAAGGATCACTACAAATCAATACAAAGTTGTTCTGAGTGATCACCTTTATCCTATGATGAACATTTCTATCCTGATGGGAGTGGTCTATTCCAGGATGACAATGCCCCAATTCAAAGGCATGAGGGATCACTGAATGGTTTGATGAGTATGAAAATGATGTGAATCATATGCTATGGCCTTTGCAGTCACCAGTTCTCAACCCAATTGAACACATATGGGAGATTTTGGACTGATGTGGAAGAATGGTGTTCCTCAGCCTTGGCATTGATTCTGCAAGTCTCTGGAACTCTTCTAGAGGGATGAACACCAGTCTTCCAAAAGATATTCCCTCATTTGGTGTTTTGATGATGGTGGTGGAGAGCACTGTCTAACACATCAGTACAATTCATACTTGAGGTACAATTTATACTTGAGAAACTTCCCAATGAGCCAGTTTCTCATGTATATTGTGAGCAGATATGAGACATTTAGGTGGCAAGCCAGGCCTTGCAGTAACCATCAACGACCATAAGAAGCATTTGACTGCAGCAAATCAAATGATGCAACATTAACAAAATTTTGCTTTACTGGGTGTGATCTTTAAAGGCAAGAAGTGTAACCAAGAGTTCTGAGTTTAAAGTCAGAACTCAAATAAATTTTTCTTATGTGGCCCAGATCACGTTTCATGGATTCAGTTCTTTTTTTAAATTTTTTTTTGATCAGTAGTTTTTTATTGTTTTTCTTTCCAAACAGGTCAAGAAACACATCAGATACATCATATGCTGTTGAATGAGCTGAGAGACAGGACACATGGAGTAGAAACAATGTCAAAGTTAAACTAAAATACAAGAGTAAACTAAAAACTTTATTGAAAACTTCAAGCTGGCATCACGGAACCATTATTGCCTACAATAAAACTGAGTAACATGACCTTTACAATTTAAAACTAATTAAAGAAGAATATAATTAAGGACAAAAATAAATACTCCTTTACATTAAGTCTTGCAAAATGTAATCATGACTGATAAATTGTAGATTTTAGAGAGAAGGTCAGTTAATTTTATGAATAACACAAGAGGTTATTCATAAAATCTACATCTATGTAAATAATCATGTTAGCAAAAATAATATTGTTTACAAGATTGTTTTCATAAATATTGCAAAAACAATGTTACAATATTAGAAAGTTGAAGTGTAGTTTTTAGAGCACAGCCATGAATACAGATTGTTCCAAAAGAACGATTAAGATATAGCCTACACTCATATATTAAAAAAGGTGCTTTAATGATTTAGCATCAGATTTACAGAATGTTCAAATATTCTGTTGAATATTAAACGTCAGGTTAAAGAATTTGTTACATGATTTAACCCGTTTATTGTTTTAAAATCCACCTCTGTTGCTTTTGGAGAAAATGTTGAATATTTGGTTGCAACTGTAAAGTGATCAGAGTTGAGTTTGGAGGAAAAAAGAGGAGCAGCAGAGGAGGAGGTACAGGAGGAGACCGTAAAGAAGGAGGAGAGTAGGAGGTAAAAAAAGGAGAGTATAAGTGAATAAGAGGAGGAGGTAAAAAAGAGTATTAGTGGAGGAGAGGAGGAGATGAAATGAAGGAAAGTATGAGTGGAGGAGAGGATGAAGTAAAAAGAAGGAGATTATGAGTGGAGGAGAGGAGTAAAAAGAAGGAGAGTATAAGTGGAGGAGATGATGAGGTAAAAAAAGGAGTATTAGTGGAGGAGAGGAGGAGATGAAATGAAGGAAAGTATAAGTGGAGGATGTAAAAAGAAGGAGAATATAAGCCTCCATCACCGCCTCTATCACTGCTGCAACTGCCGCCATCACCGCCATCACCGCCATCACCGCCATCACCGCCATCACCGCCATCACCGCCATCACCGCCACCACTGCCACCACTGCCACCACTGCCACCACCGCTACCACTGCCACCACTGCCACCACTGCCACCACTGCCACCATCATCATCACCTCCACCGCTGCCATCACCACCACTTCCAGTCTTGTTCTTGTTATGTTGTTCTTGTTATCTTGTTCTCTGTTATCTTGTTCTTGTTATCTTGTTCATGTCTCGTTCTCTGTTGTCTTGTTCTTGTTATCTTGTTCTCTGTTATCTTGTAATTGTTTTCTTGTTCTCTCTGTTATCTTGTTCTTGTCTCATTCTGTTATCTTGTTCTCTCTGTTATCTTGTTCTCTGTTATTGTGTTCTTGTTATCTTGTTCTCTTTGTTATCTTGTCCTCTGTTATCTTGTTCTTGATATCTTGTTATCTTGTTGTCTCTGTTATCTTGTTCTCTGTTATTGTGTTCTTGTTATCTTGTTCTCTCTGTTATCTTGTTCTTGTCTCATTCTGTTATCTTGTTCTCTTTGTTATCTTGTCCTCTGTTATCTCGTTCTTGATATCTTGTTATCTTGTTCTCTCTGTTATCTTGTTCTTGTTATCTCATTCTCTGTTATCTTGTTCTTGTCATTTTGTTCTTTTTATCTTTTTCTTGTGTTGTTCTCTCTGTTATCTTCTTGTTATCTTGTTTTTGTTATCTCATTCTCTCTGTTAACTTGTTCTTATCTCGTTCTCTCTTTGTTATCTTGTTCTTGTCATTTCATTCTCTCTGTTATCTTGTTATCTTGTTATCTTGTTCTTGTGTCATTCCCTCTGTGGTCATGTCAGTTGTGACCATGTTGTTGTCACAAACTAAACCTCCTGTTGGTGTTTCTACTCTTCAGGTTCATGAGTTCCGTACCCAAGTCGGTCTGCAGAGGGAAAGTGAGCCCAGAAGGTTCTAGCTAGATCGTCGATGTGTTGGTATCCGGCATGTTTCCTCAGCTCCTCCACCCAGCCGAAGAAGTCGGAGGAGGTCAGCGCCCAGTTGGGGACGTTGCGCTTCTGTCTTCCTCCTGCGAAGGAAACAAAGTGGATTTCTGCTCAATGTTAAGCATCTTCAGACTGTTTTTTATGATCACTTCTTCTGTTGCACATTTTCAACATGTCTCAGGCAAACATATCAGCATTTGTGTCTGTAGTATTTTGAGATATTTAAAATCTCACCTTCGTCTGTGTCGACCCCGCCCTCCTCTGCACCTGAAACACAAAGAAGAAGCTCAGGGAATCTGCTGAGAGCTGAACTTTGTTGTGATTTCTTCTTCTGGCTCTTATTTGGCTTTTCTGTCTTTTCCTTTGTCTCTTCTGCTGCATCAGAAACCTGCTGGTGAGAAACTCAGTGATCTGTAAATCAGGAGGTGTGAGACCTCGTCTTACTCTCACACACTCTCTGCTTTGGCTCACAGAAATGCAACGCTCAGAGGAAACACAGGAGGGCGAGAAGGGTCGAGGTTTGTTGTCATCTTCAGCACAGATCCTCAGAAAATATCGTCAGTGTGAGAAATGTTTGTCTTCGAGCTGAGCAAGTCAGGATATGGGCATTATTTCTTTCTAAGATTCTCAAGTTTTGTCTCTCAGGCTGAATGAGACAAAACTTAGGGCTGAAAATAAACTTTCACCTCCTCAGGATGTTTTAAATGTTTTAAAATAAAACAATATTATTAAATAATTAAATAGAGGAATAAATAAGGAGGCTCTTCAAAAAAGAGTGTGATAATCATCATTTCCATTTAATATAATAATATTGAGTCTTATTTAACAACCTGAATGACAATTTTCCAAATGTTGCTATTGGTTCAAGCAACATAGATAATATGTTGACTATAATATAATTATATATATTTAACCCTTACATACTGTTCATATTCAGACTCTTCACAGTATCCTGCATAATTGATCCTTATATCAAATTTGTGCACAACAAATCATTTATAAATACCTCATCAGTCACAGATAAATATGTGATTAATCCTTGCTGAAGCTTTCAGACAGTAGAGAGAGTTTATTCTTTAGTTTTTATGATTTTTGTTTATGGAGAAAAAACATTTACAATCACACTATATAACGGTACTGTGTTACGTAAAACAGGGGAACATAGCGAGTTCAATGAATTATTTTAAATGTGAAGAAGGCAAGAGTATTTTTTTTTTTTAGTTTTGAATAAATATGGGTCAAACACTCTACAAAAAATGTATATCAACTGCACACAAATGTTTTTAAAAAGTTGAAATATTTCCATTTTTGTATATTCTGGGTCACATTAGGGGAAGTCATCAAATTTCAGGCTAAAAGTATTTAGTGTGTTTTTACTGCTCTCACATGTAAAAATGGATCAAATTTGACTCTGAACAGTATGTAATGGTTAACCAGGGGGCAAAATATAGAAGTGTCATCCTTACATTTTGTCTTGATTTAGCTTTATAAAGTTTAGCAGGTGTAGCATTATTTAGAATTACAGTGATTTATGGATGTACAGAGAGTGAAACTGTGCCTCTTTCAGGTCAGAATGAAGTATTCATACTGTATATCAATATGAATTCCAACAAACAGAGGAAAAATATGTTTAGTTGAACCCATCCAGATTGAATCGTTGGAGTTTATTTGTGTCTCACCTGCAGGCACCAGCAGCGTGAGGACAGACAGCAGGATGAAGACACTCAGCAGCTGACGAATCATCATGTTTCAGCCCAACTGCAGAATCAAACAACACATGATCAGAGGATTTTTATCTCTTAAACTGTAAACTCTTAAAACCTGTGATCATTTCTCCTCACTGCTGCATCAGTCTTTCATTTGAAACTATTTAAAAAAAAATCTGATTTAGCTTCTACTTCAAGTTCATGAAAAACCAAATGAAGAGCTGTCTTATATTTTTATTTTCCATTTTTCTATTATTCAGCCTTATTTATTATTATTATTATTATTATTATTATTATTATTATTATTATTATTATTATTATTATTATTATTTAATTGTGGTAATTTTACATCACTGTCTCCTTGGGTTTCAGTGTATGTAAAGCACTTTGTAAAATTGTAATATACAAAATATATAAAATTGCTATACAAATGAAGTTTATTATTATTATTATTATTATTATTATTATTATTATTATTATTATTATTATTATTATTATTATTATTATTATTATAAGAGCAGAAAAGGTTTTGATTTGACTTTTTGATTCAAGATAAATCTCCAATCAGAAGCAGAGACATCCAGATATAAAAAAACACAACATAAAAGCATCAAATATACACAAATCCCTGAAACAGAGAAGGAAATATACAATTAAGATTTCAAAATTAATGTGGCTTGTAAAGGTGCTACACAAATAAACTTTTAGTTGATGAACTTCATTTCCAAAATGTGAAAATGTTAAGGACTCTAAAATCAGGCACATGATTATTTCTAATAATAAGAGTTTCTTAACGGACTGTAAGTCTTGTTTGGTGAAATGTGGATAAAGATTTTGTTTTTCCCAATACCCAAACAAAATACATGTTCACTGAAGTTTGACGACAGGAGCCTAGTTGATGTTAGAGATGTTTGTATCTCTCAAATGAAGTTAATAAAAGCAAAAATCTTTGCTTTTTAGCTGATAAAGTAAATTGGAGAACTGTACCTGGATCTGTAGATGTGATAGTTTCTCCTTGATGCTTGCAGCTCTGTGTGCAGTCTGTGTTAAGATATTGAGCTGAGAGGTTTTTAGTTTCTTCTTTGTTTCCTCTCTCAGCTCCTCGTCACATACCTGATCTGACCTCTGACCTCTGACCTGCTGATTCTCACAGCAGAAGAAGACAAACAGACGTCTGTATTCATTCTTTGTGTGCAGAATGTTAACCAACACACGTGTTTCACTTTTTTCTTCCTGGCGTTTATGTAAAAGCAGTTTTACATTTTTTTTTCATTTTTCTTTTATGCTTCCAAATATAATTATTAATGTACATAATTTATGTAAAAATGTCTCTCTTCATTAAAAGTTGAATTGTGTGAAGAAATGAGAAACTCACCCTGCACTAAACTATGTTTGTCACGTGTGGTACAGGGCAGAAAGGTGGAGTTCCCAAATGCAGATAATACAGACTGGCAGGTTATATGAGAAGGGATTTTAATGAGGAATCCAAAACACAGGCTTATAGATCATAACGGGGAGTCATTCCAAGAACAGGGCAAGGCAGGCAGGCGGGTCAAAATCAGACTGAGGGTCTAAACCACAAGTTTCCTATTCAGCCTCTGAAAAAAGTTTGAAAAAATAACTCAAATGATATCAGGGTTATCTCATCTTGGTTTTGAGAGTTAACGCTTGCCTTATAAATTGGAGGTGTGGAGTTTGAAAGCAGTTGGCATTTAGGAGGCTGGGAGAGGGTCTAAGAGAGTTGTCAAGTGGGTTGGACGCCCCTGGTTCATGCACAATTTCAAGCAACTCTATGGCTTTGATTGACATGAAAGTCTCCAGGTTAAATCATCAGTCCAAAAGGTTAAAGGAGACCTATTATGCTAATTTCCAGCTCTATTTTTTGTGTGTTTTTTCAAAAAAAATTCTGGGACTCCAGTAGATTAGTTTTGCATGATTCACAGTTTAAAACACTCCTTATTTATCTTATACTGGCCCTTTATGCAGCCCCTCAGTTCAGCCTCTGTCTCTTAACAGGCTGTTTTAGCTTCTGTCTGTTTAAGGCCCCCCTCCTGATGAGCCCACTCTGTTCTGATTGGCCAGCTTTCTGGAAGTCTGCCCAGGGGCAGCTGTATCAGAGTTGTGTTAAGTTACCGTTAATGCAAACCCAACATTTCCTGCTTAACTGCTTCATATTAAAAAATTTTAAATTATTAAATTACAGGAGAATTCTTGTGAAGAATTTACAGTAAATTAAACATGTTCCTCACCAAATAGCAGAGCTTCATTAGCATCACTAAAAACTGGTCAAAACAACAATATATGGACATATTTTGAGCTCTTTGTTAAGCTGTTCAGTTACAGATAATGCAGGGAGGAATAGTACAAGCACAAACAGCCACAGTGAGATGACTGATGAAGAGCTGCAGACAACCAGCACACCTCCAAGCGGTAAACAACCTTTTTGCTTTGCCCTGCTGTGTAATGGAAAAACAGTCATAGTGTGCCAGCTCGACTCGAGTCATGTCTCAGCGTGACTACCCCCAAAACAATGGAAAAATGCCATAGTGTTAGCGGAGCAGAGCAGTGAGCTTGTGCACTGTGTGTGGAGCAGATGACCATTTAAAGAAATCCGCCACGAGCCAACATCAGCTTGGGCTGAAAGTAGAGACAAACATTGGAAATCGAGTGTTCAGAGCAGTCTGAAGCTGGTGCTTTTTACTTCTACTACGTTTACCTCATTATTTGACACTTTGGCCACGTTCAATATGAACATCCGACATTGTACCATTATGTATATGACTGAATGAAATATGGAAGAGCATAATAGGTCCCCTTTAACAACTGTGTAAGAAAATTTCCAGTTCTGGAGTGCCATGATAGCCGAATGGTTACTCTGCATGCGACATAACCGCAATGCCCCCGGTTTGATTCCAGCCAGGGACCTTTGTCGCATGTCATACCCATCTCTCTCTCTCTCCTGGTTTCCTGTCTGCCTTCTCACCGCCCACTATCCAATGAAGGCAAAAATGCCAAAAAAAAAAAAATCTTAAAAAAATAAAATATCCAGTTCTCTGATAAGAAAGTTGAAAGTACGAGCCAATTTAAAAAACTTTGAGGTAGGAGTTAACTACGACTCCCAATGTGCAATGTGTTTCAACAAGAAGCATTAAATGAGGTGGAGGTGCAACACTAAATCAATGGAGTGCCCCTTTAAAGGATGAGTTCACAATTTTTCAAGTCTGTCTTAAAACAACAGTCAAGTGTTGGTCGCTGTTATCATTCCTCCTATTCATACTTCCTATTAAAAGATCCCCTTCAAATGTGCTTTCAGTGTAAGTGACTGGGGCCAAAGTCCACAGTGTGTCCACACAGTCATGTTGTGCAAAAATGCGTTTAAAAGTTTATCTGAAACTTATATGAGGCTTCAGCAATCTGTGTTAGTCATATCAAGTGGATATCTGCCACATTTACAGTCTTTTTAGCATCAAATTCCCTCTTTGTGTTTCCTTTGACAGTGTTTCCCCGTTGAGCTGCGCTGGAAGTTTAGTAACGAAAAGAGGGACTCTGGCACTAAAAAGACTGTAACGTTGAAAGATATCTACTTGATTTGACTAATTTGGACGGCTGAAGCTTCATATTAGCTTCAGATAAACTTTTAAATACATTTTTGCACAGAGGGAGGTCTGTGGATTTTGGCCCCCACCACTTACATTGTAAGTGCATTATGAAGGAATCTTCTAGTGGCCAGTATGAACAGGAGGAATGATTATGTCAAGAAAAACCTGTTTCAATGTCCATTTGGGCACCTGACTGTTGTTTTAAGACAGACTTGAAAATTGTGAACCTATCCTTTAAGTGGATGTGGAAGTATGGGGAAATTCATATAAAACAAATACTAATCCAATCTTCATACTTCAAAAGAGAAATAAACAAAAATAAACAGCTCGCACACTGCTGGGATCCAATTTCCACTTATTTATTGCCCCAAGGTGACGTTTTGAGCACCACTGCTCTGATGAGTCTGATAAAGAGCAGTGGTGCTCGAAACATCACCTTGGGGCAATAAATAAGTGGAAATTGGAGCCCTGCAGTGTGCAAGCTGTTTATTTTGTTTATTTCTCGATTTGCTCACTTGCAGCCCAGCACTTGCCCTCTCTGGTTTGAATGTGTGTGTATACTCCTATCTTATACTTCAAAAGAGAGCCATAAGAATTTTAAATAAAACTACTTATACAGAACCAACAAACTCCTTATTTTTTATTGAATTAAAGGCTCTAAAATGTCTGGTTGTTTTTAAAATGGTTCAAATTATGTATAGAGCAAAAAATTCAATTATTACCTGAAAGTATCCAAAAGTTGTTTAAAATGAAAAAAGTCAGTATGATTTGAGAGGACTTTGCATGTTTAAAAAACAATTACTGAGGACCAATGTAAAAAAATCATTGTATTTCAGTCAAAAGTGAGGTAGTAAGTTTAAAAAAATGTTTGAAAATAATTTACTGAACAAATATAAAAATTGATGGAGACAAACATTGGCATAGAAGGATAGGGTACAGGATATGTAAGTTGTTTTTGTTTTGCATTGTTTTGTTTTTGTTGTTTGATGTTACCTTTTGAGGTCAAATTGGATGTGTTTCTATAAAGGTAAGTATAATAAGCTGAAGCTTCAGCCTGCACCTTTTTTGGACTGCAGAAATCTTTAAAGGTGCAGTGTGTAGAATTTAGTGGCATCTAGTGGAACGGACTTGGCAGAAATGGAATATAATATTCATAAGTATGTTTTAATTAGTCTATAATCACCTGAAGCTAAGAATCTTTGTGTTTTCGTTACCTTAGAAGGAGCCCTTTATATATACCTACAGAGCGGATCCTTTTCCACGGAGACCGCCATGTTGCATCGCCATGTTTCTACAGTAGCCTAGAATGGACAAACCAAACAGTGTCTCTAGAGAGGGCCTTTCACATTTTTTGCAAGTTTGGCGGCCACCATATGTTCTCCTACATGTCTGGAGGGGGGAGGGGATTGGTATTCATTCGTTTGCAATCTGCAACCTCACCACTTGATGCCACTAAATCCTACACACTGCACCTTTAAGTTGTGTTGTTTTCAACTGTGGTATCTCAGCATCTGCCTTTTTGTTATGCATTTCTGTATGTAGTATGTGTTTATATGAATTTATATATTTATACATAGGATCTAATTATTTTTCTGTTATTGATTGCAGACCTAAATACATTTCATAATTTCAAATGTGGAAAGATTTCCTACTTTCCACATGAGTTCAAGACTACAAGGGGTGGAAAATAATCAATAGCCGTTCAATATACTTAAAATCAAGATTAATTGACAAGGCTGGAGAGGTTAACCTTCAGCTTTGGCATGTAGCGGCACAACATCGCCCTCTTTTGCCTCGGACATCAAATGACATGTCTGCTTTTGTCAACCAGGCGAGTCAGACAGTCGTATCGTTTGGTTCTCCTGTAGCCAGCCAGCAACAACCAGCCGCCTGAATGTAGATCCGCATGGGCTACTACTCCTCCTCTTATCTCTCCAAATAACCCAGCGGAATCATAAGATAAGGATCCCAGGATGGTGTTAGTGCATGTCGGATATCTGGTTCTTCCTGTATTCGGCTCAGTAAGAAACAGAGGTACGGTATTAATATTAATATCGATCCAAAGACATGTGCCCTGTTTATCTTAATATTCACTGCAGCTGTTGGCTAGCTAGCTCGAGCTTAGCCGTTTGGTTAGCTTGCGTTAGCTAGCTTAAAGTTTTCGCTTAAATTACTCGCGAAAGTGCCCGAAACGTGGTACTACTTTAATTTGTATTCATGCTGATTCATATAAACCACCGAATAATGTATATTGCCGGTTGTAATTACTCCTAATTATAATACAAAAAACCGCCGTTAGAGATAAGCTAACTGGCTCTTTGGCTCCGGCTATATCTTGGATCGGAAACATTTCTCACAAAGGATTTCACATGCAGCGAGTGTACGATCCAAAATACGTGATGTGAAAAACACATTCCTGCACAGAGAATCGTTTTGGGACAACACCAGTAAGATATATATTTTATTCAGTCGGTTTTTAATTTTATAAACGTTATGGTGCGTTGTTTTTCTCTCCGTGTATTTGCACTGTAAAATACCGCAAAATAGACGTAGCCTCTCCAGCCAGTCAGCTTATCTGTGCCTGGATGATGTCATTTGAAGATCATCTGCTTCTGCCACAGCTCGCCGCTTTTTCCCACCGCGATTTTTTTAGTAATTATTATTCTTGTCAAACGGCCAATGTAGTAATCGATACATGGCCAGCGAGCGTCGGCTTCCCGAGGCATCAATTTTAACAGTCGCCTCTTCTGTTATTTGCTAATTGGCACTTCAGCAGCTGTTTGTTTGAAGCTGCCGAATTGCAAAAAAAAAAAAGACCCGAGTCTTCCTGCACAGTTAAACACATGATAAAGCTACAGTGTAACATTAATTTCATAACAGTGGCATCAGTGATTTCATTGTGCTTTTATTTCTGTTCTTATTTCCCTGTTTCATAGTATGGAGGCTGGCTCTACATTCTGCATTTATCAGATCTTTGTCGTCCCCCCCATTGTGTAGCTAATGATCATCTGCTGCTGTGTGGTGTGGCGTGGCCTCTGCCTGTTCTCTGCATTTAGCTGTATTGTGAATCCCTTCTTCATTTCCTCTTTCCATCAGAAGACGACATTGGTATTAAAAAGCACCCCCTCCCAAGATGTATTCAGCCATAGACTTTTCCATGTTAAGCAGACTAAAAAAAAACAACAATAGCTAACACCTAGAACAGAGCACCTTTTTTGTCTTTTTTTCTGTCAAATTGCTGTAGCACTGAGTAAACATTTTAGCTCCTTTTTTTTAGATATCAGTTGAATGTCATTGTGTACCTCCCATCCAGTCTTGATAGACAACATGCTGTAAATTCCTGTAAAGTGGATACATTTTGCATGATCTCAAATACTGCACTGCATTGTTGAACACCAGAATTTGGCTCATCTTCCTTCTCTTCACACAAGGTGCAATGTACATGATGAAAGTGACCTATGATTTGGAAAAAAAACAAAAAAATACATGCAAATTGGAACCACATGCATGCCATATTTATTGTTAAACTCAGCATTTCAGCTAATGCTGCCATGTGATCACTGGAAATGACTGAAAGTACACTGCACCTGCACACAACAACCTGCCATAACTTGTCTCCATTTTTGTGTAATCCTTTTGTTCCCTTTGCAAATTTCAAGCTTTGAATCACACTGAATTGTCAGGGCTGTTTGCCATTTAATAGGCAAACGAGACTCTAAACATATATAAGCAGGCAAAACATGCTCACTGGTGGTTCATTATTTCCCAATTTTTCCCCACTAACATAAGGCCAAAATGCTATCCATTTCACAGGGATGCCTATTTTCCTGCACTGCTAAAGAGATCCTCTATTAGTAATAACGTCTTTATTGTTTGGTTGTGGTCTCTCTTTACCTTTTGTTCTGGTAATAGTACTTTCAATGCATGGTCACATTTATGATTCATAATTTTTGGTTTTTGTTTTACTACATTGACTAGTGAAAATCCAATGTAATCTTTCTGTAGTAAAGATGTTACCCTGCTGTACTGGAATCATGTGCTGTAGCCAACACGTCTGCTCATTGGATGCCGCTTTTGTTCTTTTTAACCCTATATGGAGCATGGTGGGCCTTGCCTTCAGTCTATGTTGTTTATTTTTGTTGCATGGATTTATACTATTATTACAAACAAATAAGAAAAAAACACAAATTCCACATATACTAATATTTTTCAATAAAGAATATAGTGTTTTTCCTAACCTTCAGTGTGCTTCTTGCTGATTTCCATTTATTGTCCTCCCTCTCCCTTGTCCCTACCTGCCCCCCTCCCCTTCCCCTCTCCCTCCACCCCCCACCCACCTCCTCCTCTCCCTCTGTGACAAAGATAGACGATTTCCACGCTTCCTCCATCACAGGGCCTGAATGAGTCTATCTGCTGTCATTCATGGTGACGTTTGAAAACGCAGTGTGCTACTTACAGTTAAGACTTGAGCCTTTGACCCACAGCAGCAAGGTCATCTCTTGTCTGCCCGGCTACAGTGACGAGGTGTCAAGCTGAAAATATTGCTGGAAAGTCATACCGCTACCTCTGTCTGGTTGTGTTTAAACAAAAAGAAAAAAATCACACTGCATTTTTCAAGCGTACTCCTAGTAAATGCAATGTAGACTTTGCCTATTTCATCATGATTACAAAAAAATAAATAAAATCCTGCTGTTTACATCAGAATTCGTCATGTCTTTTACCCCGTCAAAGCAGATTAAACTCAAACTGTTGTGTAATTTTGCATCTTCTACTACAAGGACTGCACAATCTAAACTTTTAGCCTTCTGAAAAATTCACTGTTTGTTTCTGCCAGATGGATATAATGGAGCACAGCATTTTGAATGTAGCTCCTCCGCATGCCTTTCTTGGGCCAAGATTTCTTTAAAACTTTCTAATAAAGACTAAATTTGTTATTCCAATTTTTCAGCCATTTCTTAATCAAAAAGGTCTTTTCTAAGCCTGAGTGCTGTATTAAAAACATATTTCACTACAGCACAAGTAAGCCTGGCTTTTTCTCCCTGTTGAGTCTCGACAGCAGCCTGTTCGCTGCAGTTGCCAAATAGCTGTGGTTAGGGAGAGTAAAAAAAGCATTCAAGCTATTTCCTCTCGACTCCTGAATGTTCATACGGGAGAGGATCCAGTAGAGCTGTACTGTATGTGTAAGAAACAAGATACAGTAGATTTCAGTGAAGCACAGATGCATAATGTTAAATTTATCGCCTGGTTTCATTTATAGGGAGGAATGAATTGTTCTTTCAGGTCATATAGATAGAGACTTGGCACCTTAACAGTTTAATGTATATCTTCCAGACAGCTAGGTACTAATGGGTTCTCCCCTGAGTGCACTGACCCACTGTCAGCTGCAAAATTTACAAGAATTGAGCTGCACTGAAGATTATATACTGATAGTTGCAGACTTCCATCTGCTCTGATCCAGTCCCCTTTTCTGTGAATCAGAAGACCAGGAAACCAGAACCAGAGGTCAGAAATGAAATTAAAGAAATGAAAGCTCATGTTTTGTGTGCAGGAGCAAAAAAAAAAAGGTTTTCATTTTCATGGTATTTGTGGTAACCATCATTTTCCCACCCCCACAGAAGTATTTTTCACCATAGGTAAGAGGTAGGGCTTCATTAACATGCTATATCACACACAGTGACACTACATTTCACCCACAATTAATTCCAGCTAATCTCTCCCCTCAGGTGCCTGACAACTTCTCCTTATCCTCCACAGGATCCCATTTCAACCGGCAACAGCAACAGCAGCAGCAGCAGCACAGCCATGCTACCTCTTGCCGGCACTTCCAGTTAGGTCCTCAGGCCCCGCTGCCCATGGACTTCCCCATGCCCCACCCAGGGCAGCCACAGTCAGGCATTAACCCCCACCTGGCCCCTCCCGGCCACCAGCATGGCCCTCCACTCCACCCACCCCTCAACCCCCTGCCCACCCCCCAGTTCCAGGACATCCCTGCCCCTCCCTTCCTACCTCAGGCATTACACCAGCAATACCTCCTCCAGCAGCAGATCCTCGAGGCCCAGCACCGACACATCCTGCCACCCTCCAGGTATCCACACAGGGAAATGTACAGCACAAGAGAAAATGTTTAGCTGCTCTGTTTTCAGTTAACCTCATGGTTCAAGCAGCCCGTTGGGGACTACAAACTCTTTGCAGTGACATCATATTTAAGGCCACTTCTTTTACAAACCTTTTTTTTCCAGGATGTATTCAAATGCTTGGTTATTTGTCTTAGTAGACGCACCCCAGAGAGAGTTCCTCACCAGCCCCACAGACTGCGGCCCGGCTACGAGTTTGCCCCCCCTCTTCATGTCCCTCCTCAGCCTGTGGTGCAGCAGCCCCGCTACCTGGCTGAGGGCACAGACTGGTAAGAAATGTATTATTATAAACCTATATGCACTCGTGTAGAGGCAAACTATACCAGATATTGTTGATTTGTTGGAACAGTTGACTGTCATGATGTAGATTTAGATTTATCACCAACAGAAACTACACCAAATGATGAAACATTATATACAACTCACTTCTCTACTGATGATACTCGTTGTACTCTAACTTGGACAAGACATCCTTGTTATTTGACAGCACCACACCACCGTTTAGTCCACCAAGTTAAATTTCAGGTGCAGTTGAGTTTGAGTCAAGACCAGCTCAAAGGTTTCAAGGCCAAGCTGAAAACTAACAGAGAAAATCAGTTTCTGTTTGACAGCAAAATAAGCAAACAATGGGATCCTTCTGCCAATTGTAACATTATTGCATAAGGTATTTCCTAGGGTTTAACAGGGAGGTACAACATACTCTCAGCAGCTTTATTTGAGACACTTCAGGTCACTACAAGTTAATAATTTGATATGCAGGAGAGAAACAAACGCAGACAAAGAGGAGCAAAAAATGCAGATTGTAAAAAAAACAAACATGAAGTTAAAATACTCAAAGAAAAATGGCAAAGCATGAAGCTAGTTGAAGATAAATCTTACATCTACCAATTCACAGATTCAGGGGTATGGAGGGAATTCTCCTGATTTATTTTTTTTATTGCACCCAGGGTTAAAAGTATATATATATATCAGTTGTACAGTGCTTTTTCTTTGTAATCTCTCTGAAGAAAGTGTACTAGTAAGCAATAGCTAGTCAGGAAATATACTATTTATAGCAAGTAAAAAAAAGCTATTACAGGGCGGTCAAGGCAGGACTCAAGCACTACAGTGCCAATTCACACACAGCCAATGTTAGTGATTCCCAACCAGGGATACATGTACCCCAGGGAGTACTTCTGCAATTATCAGAGGGTATGTGAAAGACTGTGGAGTAGCTCAGCTAATTTGAAAAAACAGAAACTGTGATTAGTGTGGTTATAATATATATATATATTTGTGTGTTTAGGAGGAAAACAAAAACACAAATAGGATTACAAATTAAAGTGAATATTTATACAACATGCTGACTGCAAAGGACACACCTCCACCAACCTGAGTCAGCTGTAACACCTGAACACCACCTGCTCATCTGCTGTTGTCAGTTGTTACTAGTTCTTAAATAACATCTAGTTTGAAATGAATTCAAATGAACACATGACATTTTGAACATGACAGTCTGTGTTTATGAAGTCCTCTGTCAGGGTGGTGGTACGTCAGATATAAAATGTTGGGAAACACAGGTTCAAGTAATGCTGTGGCTGTGAAGGGCTACTGCGCTGTTACCAAGAAAACGTGTGAAATAATGACTCATGTGCCATTGAGTGCCTTGTTTTTCTGTTTCTGTCCAGGGATCTAAGTGTAGATGCTGGACTGCCCCCTCACCAGTACCACATCCACCCGCTACCGCAGCACTATCAGCACTACTTGACCTCTCCAAGGATGCACCACTTCCCTAGAAACAATGCCTCAACACAAGTGGTGAGCCCTTCCGCCTCATTGCAATCAATCACTTTCATCTCGATGAACTCCCAGCGATCCTCCTCTGGGTTTCTCAGATTGATCTCGATATCTAGCAACGGGGGATGACCTGTGGTTCCGTTTCTCCGATTTCCTTTGCAGAGCTGACGCTAGCTTCTTTTTTATCTGTCATGTCCCAGGTTGTCCATGAGATCAGAAACTACCCATATCCCCAGCTGCACTTGCTGGCTCTGCAGAGTCTCAACCCCTCCCGCCACGCGTCTGCTGTTAGAGAGAGCTACGAGGTTGGTGCCGCTACTTCTCTCCTCAGCAGACACACCAGTCTACACTAATTTATCATTGTTACTCTGTGACCAATGCTCTGGACAGGCTCGAGTGTGTAACTGATTTTCTTATTTCCAATTACTCCGGGCTCCAGATGCCTCAAATGGCCCAGCTGCCTTTAATCTCATGACATTTGTTTTCATTTGAGTAGGATGCAATTGTTTTCTAAAGAGGCTCTTTCTTGTTCCTTGAAGCACCAGTTTTATTGTTTTACATCAAAATATTGCACACTTCTTCGATTTTTGCATTTGAATGTTTTTATTAAAGAAATCCCTTTTATGTGTTGTTTCCTTTGTAGGAGCTTCTGCAGCTGGAGGACAGACTGGGCAGTGTAAACCGTGGAGCAGTCCAAACCACCATAGAGAGATTCACTTTCCCACATAAGTATAAAAAGGTAAGACTGGAGGACTGGACTTTTTTTACCTGCTAGCTACAGTAGGTGATAGATCTTATTGATGTGGTCTTGTGCCAGTGGTGGAAGAAGTATCTAGATCCTTTACTTAAGTAAAAGTACCAATACAGCAATGTAAAAATACTCCATAAGTAAAAGTCCTTCATGAAAAATCCTACTTACGTATTAAAGTAGAAATGAGTAAAGAAATGAGTAAAAGTACTCATCTTGTCCCTCTGACTGATATATTATTATATGTGACATCATTAGATTATTAATACTGAAGCATCAGTGTGTAAGCAGCATGTTACTGTTGTAGCTGCTGGAGGTGGAGCTAATTTGAACTACTTTATATACAGTTAGCTAGTTTAGTCCAGTGGTTCCCAACCTAGGGGCTGGGCCCCAACAAAGGGTCATCAGATAAATCTGAGGGGTCATGAGATGATTGATGGGAGAGGAAAGAAGAAAAAACAAAGTTCTGATACACAAATCTGTTTTCAGTTTTTGGACTTTTTCTCTAATCTTTGATTTTTGGTGAAATATTGGATCATTTGAACATTTATTGAAATGGAACCATAAAAGAGGTTTAGAGGGAAAAATCACTATTTGGTGGAGCTGCTAACAGCTCATAAACATCTGAAATGTGACCCCAAATACACACTGCTGGTTTAATCTTTAATGATGTGTTGTATTTTAAAAGCTTGTTATATTATCCATTGTGTCAAATCTTCATCTTAAAAATAACTAAAGCTGTCAAATAAATGTAGTGGAGTAGAAAGTACAATATTGTATTGAAATGTAGTGGAGTGGAAATATAAAGTAGCATCAAATGGAAATACTCAAGTAAAGTACAAGTGCCACAAAATTGTACATAAGTAAATGTACTTAGTTACTTTCCACCACTGTCTGGTACAAACGAAGCGTTGGGCAAGAGAGAAGTTGCACTGGATGTTAAAGAATGGAATAGAAAAGGGTCGGGAGGATCAAAGAGGGGAGAGCATAAGGGGGGGGGGGCATCGCAACTCTCGCAGCAGTTCAAAGGTCAAACTAATTTCCGTCGGCAGATTAGTGAGACAGGTCTGCAGTGTGCACAATTCAAAGCGAGGGATGACTCATCGGGCTGTCTGCAGATATGTGCGTGAAATGAATTTTAAAAACTGTCTATACTGAATATGACCCCAATACTCGGGGAAAGAGTCAGATCATTTGGTACAGAGTGAGTGAGCAGAAGTAATTTAGTCTTTTCCATCTTTTTTTTTTTTTTTTTCTGAGAAGCATGATTAGGTGACTCTTTTCTTTTCCTCGTCTGGGCTGACTCAGAGACACCCGTGGTGTAAACATAACACACAGCAGCACGACATACTTTTAATAATTAAAGTCTGTTTGCCTCTGCGTGGTGCTCTCTGCAGAGAATACCCCAGGACCTGAAGATGTGTCTGGATGACGAGGAGCTGGACACTGATGAGAAGTGCACCATCTGTCTGTCAATGCTGGAGGATGGAGAGGATGTCAGGTACAACCAGACTGTCATCTTTTGCTTTTTTTAAAAGAGGAAAATGCTTGATGTGCAGATGTGGATGCAACTGCGTTTTGTCAGATAATATGTTGTCTCCTGGGAATTTGTTTTACCCGTTCTGGTTCTGGATTATTTTTTGGTAAATCTGTTGGCGAGTGCTGGGTTTACCTCTATGTTTCTTGCCTGGTGAGGTTTTGGTCTGACATTATGGAATGTCTCATTTGCTCATAGTATTTGTTTTTGCAGCCAACCTCTACAATGCAGTGGACCTTCACACAATGATGTGACTGAACTTTACTCCTCAGACAACACTATTCCTGCTAATTAGACCTCAGGGAGACCACTTCACATTGCCTACTTTATATAACCCTTCAGAATCGATGCACATAATCCTTAGTCTAAGCAGTTTTTAACCCTAAATTGGTTCTGCCACGTAAGTTCAAAGCATCAGGTTTGAAAATCCTATCACAGGATTTTCTTGAAAAAACTCCCTGAAGGCAACATTAGCATTTCATAAAATCTTATGATGTGTGTCCAGTGTTTTGATCTGTCTAACTGGCAAAGTGACAGAACATTTTATCTTAGTCTCTGGAAAAAAAGGACTAACTAATAAAGCAGTTGAAACTTAAGGTTGGCTAAGGTTGAGGGTATCTGGTTATATGAAAATGGACGAAGAAAATAGAGCAGAGATGCGTTTAGTTTGGTAATGCTTAAAGCAGACTCAAAATCTCAGAGGTATGCTGTAGTACTTTATACTATTCTAAGCCTGCAAAATATATTGTTTATGCAGCTTGTTACAGTGGGAGTCCATAAGTTCTCAATTCATCCAAGCATTCATCATACATGCTTTTGGAAAGTTTGTCTGCACCTGTTTGTTTTTTTTGCTTTTTCATTTTATTCCTTGTAAAGCACTTTGTAATCTCTGGTTTTGATAAGTGCTATATAAATAAATGCCATTATTATTTAGGTGTTTAAGAAAAACATATGCATTTGGTTCTGTTCACACATGGCACTAAAATGCATCTCAGGCAATAATAGGCGGACAGCTGTAAATAAATAAATAATTATTTACACTTTGAGAGATGGTGAAGGACTCCTGCGGTAAAAACTTTTATGCTCCTGAAGGACAGCATATCATGTGCATATCACATTGTTGAAGTCCATACCACGCAGAAAAAATAAAAATGTGAGTTGTGAAACGAAATTTGATCACATGAGGTCACTTGAGACGCATTCTGATGTCAAATGTGAACCACAGTCAGACTCGACTGGATCTATTCTGGACACAATCTGGATACTGGACACGACAGTCCTGTAAGTCACATACATGTAGAAGTTTGAAGGCCTTTAACTTCAGCTGTTACATCCAGCTGTTAGAACTTTCCTAATTGGTTTGATTTAATGATAACATTGTAATGTATTTATAAAATACAACATATCAGACTTTGTTGTTGATAAATTGATAAAGTTCTTACTTCCTTATTGTCCTTTATCAAGATGGAGACAGGCATTCAGTATCTGACGTTGAAAAATATTAGAAAATCTGAACTGAAAAAAATGAAAATTTAAACAATTGAAAAAAAATTTTCAGGAAGAAGACTAGAGCTGTAACAAATTATTTTCTTTAAAAAAAAATAATTCTTAATTAATCGATTAAAAGTTTTGTCTATGAAATTTCAGAAAATTGTGAAAATTGCCCCTTATGATTTCCATAAGTCAAAGATGACCTATTTAAATTGCTTGTGTTATCCGACCAACAGTCCAAACCCCAAAGATATTTAGTTTACTAAATTAACGTATAGACTTTGGAGAAGTTTGAACCAGTAAATGTTTGGCATTGTTTGAAAAATGATTGAAACAAATACTTAATTATCAAAATACTTGCAGATTAATTTTTTCGTTGATTGATTAATCGTTTTAGCTCTAAAGGAGACAAGGTCAAAAATATCATAGACACCAAAAAAAAAGAAATCTTTTCATCAAAGACAACAGTTGTAAATATCAATATACTACAAAGTTAAATATGGAAAACATGTTAACTCTTAATTCTGTCTTTCAGACATTGATTAGCCTTTGCTTTAAAGGTAGAAAATTTTGACTGGGGCTGTAACTAACAATTATTTTTTATTATCAATTAATCTGCAGATGATTTTCTTGTTAAGTCGTTTTATCTACAAAATGTCAGAAAATAGTGAAAATACTCGTTATAATTTCCAAGTCAAAGGTTATGTCTTAAGATGTTTTATTTTTTTCTGAACAGCCCAAAACCCAAAGATATTCCATCAACTATCATGTATGACAAAGAAAAGTGTTAAATCATCACATTTGAGATGCTAAAAGAATCTAATTTTGGGGGCATATTTGCTTTAAAAATTACTAAAACCATTATTCAATTGTCAAATTAATTGCTGAGATTGATGTCAATAATTTAACAAAATAATTTTACAAAAACTAGCTTTGTGTAATGTCTGGTGTTAGTCAGGACAGAGTGTTTTAATGTTGAAGACACTTACTGATCAGCTGATGTCTTGCTGACTCCTGCTATTGCTGCTTCAGACTGATGGTTAACGTTACTCCTCACCACGCTGCAAGAAGTGCACTGTCCACACTGCAAAAAATATCTTCCATATGTCCTAATGCTGATATATGAATATTCAGAGTTTGCTGCTTAATTACTTTCAGAGTAGTCTGCAGTCACATGTTAACTGGTGAAGTTAGCAAGCTGTAGGATGTTGATGAAGTCCCACAGCAGCTCCCGCCATGTTTTTTGATGCAACTGAGGTTCACTAGTCTCTCACGTGGCCAGGTCTCATTGTGCAAAGAACCAAAGGCTGGTCATGTTAGACTAACAGGATTAAAGCTTCATGCATCCAAGGGAAAAGGCATATATTAAAAGATCAATCTCGGGATTCTATGAATCGATATTGGGTCATTCAAATGAAGATCGAGTTGAATCGGAAAATCTATTTTTTTTAAACCCAGCCCTTTTATGTAGATACATAAAATGTTAATTAACTGACTGATACATTTGTACTGCATTAATTTAAAATCCTAACCCTGTCTCTTCTGTCTCTTTAGGAGATTACCCTGCATGCACCTCTTCCACCAGGCGTGCGTGGACCAGTGGCTGGCCACCAGCAGGAAATGCCCCATATGCAGAGTGGACATTGAGACCCAGCTGACCCCCGACAGTTGATAGCACCTGTCGACTCCTGCAGCTTTGGATCTGGTCTCGTGATTCTCCATCGCCTCCCTCTCCTCTCTCTGGTGGGAGGGGGGGGGAAAGCTCTGCCAAACACCCCTCTTCCCCTCTGCATCACTCAATGAGCCTGCCTTCTGAGACAGCTGTGACAGAGGGATCAACAAAGCACACTCACCTACAACACAGCGAGGGATTGGGGTTGATGCGTAGATAGGTGGCTGGACTGAAGGTTGGTTGAATGGACTTACTGGATGTAAAAGGTAGGAACGGACACGTATGAACAGATGTGCTGAGGCTTCACACGACTCTGTCCGACTGTGCACCCTGTGTACTTTTCTCCGTACAGCTACCAAGAGAGGACACTCTGACTACCAACCACCCCAGCTTGTGTGGCGTATTAAGGCCATTTCTCTGCCACTATATCTAAACCCCTTCCCAGGCCTGTGAAAAATCCTTTAAGCTGCACTCTGCCCAAGCCCTCAGCACATCTGTACAGAACATTATCAAATGATTAGCATGAGGTTGTTTGGTGTGAGCCCTTGTAGCTGAACGCTTGTGGTGTAATGGAGTATAGTACTGAATAAGTATTTACAGAGTAACAGTGTTGTGTAGCAAGCAAAAGCCTTTTCGCTTTGAGAAATATGTTTGTGAAAAATAAAACCTACAGAGAGGGTGAATACAGCTCTAACAGTGAGAATTATCAGCGTGTTAAATCTCCATGGGCGACGAGGAGAGAGCTGGTTGTGTGTAAAAAGGCCAAAAACCCCTCGTTCTTGTCTAACATGGTTTTGGATTTACAGTTAGTAGATGCCATCAGAGTTGATGCTAAACCCGCAAACTGCAGGCATGGCTTCCAGTGATCTGTGTAGTGTCGTAGTCGGGCCTCTATAATCTAGAGCAGAGGCCTGAGATGTGCATGCTGTATGGCAGGCTTGGGCTGTGTTGTTATTGTGGAGCAGTAGAAACAGGGACTGTGTCTGTGCATGTGAACCGTATACTATGACTCCGACGATCCCACTCATTCATAGAGGAGGACAAGAATGCACCAAGAAAAAAAAACAAAACCCTTTTCCCCCTCCCTCCCTTTACACCCTTCCCCACTCATCCTGAGTAGACCAAAGTTGCCCTTAGACACCGATCTCAGACCATTGTAGCATTTCTCTCCTAACGTTAGGATTCAAAGAGCTGCTAGCAGGTCTGTGTCTAACAGCAACTCCTCTCTGTGGCCTCGCTCATGGCATGATCATGAGAGGCCGGCATGGGCTTGAGGATGCAGTGCCTGAGTCTTGCCATTAGAGTGAATAAAATCTGACATTTGTATTACCTTTTACCAGAACCTTATTGCCTATCGAACAAGCACATGTGATTTCTATATACAGTGAATTGCCTCTGTTGTGTATCGGCTCCTTTCATTTCAATCTAAGTTGATAAAAGACTGTCCGGTGTTACAGGGAAAATACAAACTAGTTTGCCTGTGATATGTGCTAGAATGTGTATGATTGCCCCCCACCTCCCCCTCCCCCATGGTAGTAGTGTATGGTATTGCTAGAACAACTGTGATAATGTTCAGTGATAGAAGCCGTTTTCTCTATATCATGCATGAAACATGTCGGCGTAGTTTCACTTGAAGGAGGGTGAAAGGGAGAAAAAGCCATCCATTTGAAAAATACCAAACAATTGTTCTTAACATTAAGTTTAAAATTTTATTTCAATTGTCTTTTTCTGCCATTTGTTTTCTTTTTTTTTCATTTTACTTGTAATTTTATTTAATTTTTTTTTTTTTTAGCTCACATGCCAATTTGGACATGGTACTAATATGCCGAGTCCTTGTCCATTTTAACCACAGTGAAGAAAAAGCTGCAATGCTGCAAAAACATATTTATTGTTGTTCTAATGTAGCTTGTGTTTTGTAAATGCACTATAATATGGAGTTGCCTGATTTTTTGGTTTGGTGGTGTGGGTTCTTCTTGTCCTAGATTTTGTGTTTCTATTCAGTTCCAAGTATTTTCATGCTTCCTTGTGTATTATTGGAGGGTAACTTGACTGTTTGTGTTGCGTTTTTATTTTCTCTTTATGTATGAAACCTCCATCCAAAAAACTACAGATGGATGAAAATGGAGGTTTGCTAGTTCACATAGAATGCTGTGATTAAAGATGCCTTAAGTATTTAACAATCATTATTTATTACTAACTGTAGCTAGCTAGCTATTGTGGTGGAATATTTAATGTCTCTATCTCATAACTTTGCAATTTAATCAATATATTTATTTAAAATAACACAAAATATTAAAAAAAAGGATACCTCATTATGCATTGGTCGGTGGGGATGCTTTTGCATGCCGTCTGTGTTTTCTTTTTCAAAGGAGAAAAAAAGAAACTTGTTGAAAAATTGACTGGGTTTGTTCCCAACACATTTTCTAGCCAGCATGGTGCTGTTGATCTGGATTACATTCCATTCATTTCATCTCTTGATTTTATCTTTTCAACTGTTTTTTTTTTGTTGTTTCTTTTAAACACAGTCCCTGCTTTGGTCCAAAGTTAGACGACAGGGTACAGCCCTCTCTTTTTTTTTTGTCTTAGTACAGTTAGCTCGCTTTTGTTATGATACTGCTTTATTTCCCATATTCAGTCATATTTGATTTTATATATTTTTTTGTTTTAATTTGACCATGTTCATGATATTCCATCATATCTGGATCTCAATTTAATGCTTATTATTTTAGGACCCACATAATGAGCGGTATTATTTGTTCTTATGTATTGCTGGCAATTGCTTTGTGTGGGATTTTGGGAAGTATCTAACATGCTAACTTGAGCCATTGATCTTATTGAGCAAATTTCTGGTGTACTGTGGTTATACAATATAGATAGCGTGTTTTACACCTGGGTATAAGCTAACTACGTTTTCGGTGTGCATTTCTTATTAATACTCTACTAATCCTGCAAATTATTATAACATGGATTGGAATGAAGCTGGCTGGTCTTACTATTATTATTATTATTATTATTATTATTATTTCATTTCGTGCTCTCACTGGCCTTACCCCATGTCCTCCACAGTGTACCCCATTACTCCAGAGCGAACTGGACAGTAGCCATAGTATTAACTCAAGCTCATGAACCGGAATGAACAGTAGAACTTAAAGCACAAGCTTTTTAATGCATGTCCTTCTCAGGTTTTCCTATGTGTATGTGGGAGTAGCTCTGTAGATGTGTTTAATATGATGCTGTACCTTCTTGAATATTTCAGATGTTTCTTTGCTGCTGAAAAAATGTTGATTATTAACCTGCCAGTGAAAAAGGGAAGTGGCCATCTTTGTACAACACACTGCTGTTTTGCTGTAACCGCGCAATGTTTTATGATCTTGAGTATTTTATAGAAAAGTAGAAGTATGTATCAATAATATGAAAGCAATAGCTAAATCATAATGAAGAATAACATGATCAGTGAATATTGTGGAAAATCTTTAGATTCACTTTGGGTGGATTTTGTACTGTATTTATTACTAATGATGATGCAAAAAGTTGCATAGCTTAACCCAAACTGTTCTGTCTCTTTTTTATTTATTGTCTTGTATATGATCTTTTTGTATGTGTTTTTCAAATAAACTGCCTAAAATGCTGAGAACAAATCTAATGTACAGTGTTTTTTGGTGCTTGCTGTATTTATTTACCATAAAAATACATGAACTCTGTACACCGTTCTGTACACACATCTATCACATGTCTGTCCTTCTTGGAAGAGGGATCTCTCCTCTGTTGCTCTTCCTGAAGTTTCTCCCATTTTTTTTCACTGTTAAAGGTTTTTTTTATGGAATTTTTCCTTATCTGATCGAGGGTCTAAGGATAGAGGATGATATACTGCTGTACAGATTGTAAAGCCCCCTAAAGGAAAACTTGATTTGTGACATTGGGGTATACAAATAAAAACTGACTTGACTGGAGAAAAAACTGTAGAGTTGTCAATTTGAATTACATATTATGGCTGATATTAGCTTGTAGCAGATATACAGTATATGTATCATCATATATGTCGGCTGGTAAACTGCAGCACAAACAAAGACATGTTTCGGGTTCATAAACAGTGTCCTTGTCCTACTTAGTACATGTATTGGTCATAATTACAAACAAATTTAAAGGATCCTTATCAAAAATGTTTGTTAAAAAAATAATAAATCATTATTGTTAGCCTAAAAGATTCCAGACATGTTCCCAAACAAATCATGTACACTTGAGGTCAGACTGCAGCTTGGAAATCATAATTTTATTACTAAATAAACTTGGAAGGCTGTCATTATTTTCCCCAGAAACAACATGTCAATATGTCAAGTATAAATATAAAATCTGAGTATTTTCGTCCCAATTCATGTTCAAATAATGTGGGAATATATTACAGAATAACAGTGTAATTTTGGGTCATTAAAGCACATTTACTAATGCTAATCTGTCTGGTTTACATTTCTCTCAGCCATTTTCCAATGCATGCTTTCTAAAATACAAATATTTAAAAAAGAAAACTGCTCAAAAGTAGCAACAAAAAGAAATATTCCAAGTACAAATGACATGATGTTTTTTTGGGGACTGTTTCCTGGCTTCCTTTTTCATCCTGAGGGTGTCAGGTGATTGACACTAAGCAGAGTATAACATGATGTGCATTATGATCTGAAAACACTTAATAGATGAAACAGAAAAAGAAGATGAAATAAAGACTAAATGTTTGTTGTGTTGGATTATCTATTTTAGACAATTTTCAGGCCTGTGGAGGTTAATTTTCTCACGTACAGGTTGGTAGCAAATGGCTTTTTTTAATGAAATTAGAAGAGGGGCAACCAAAACAGTTGGCATAAACTTAAAAAACTCCTTTCAACTTGACAAAGTTACATTCAGGTCTCAAAGCTCATCTAGCATGCTGTAAAAAAAGAGGTGACAAAAAAGTCTCTAAAGGAAATGCTCACCCGCTCTTTGTTTCCAACGACCTGCTCCTAATACCTCGGGTAGAGCACTCGCTGAATCTGCCCGTCGGCTTTTTGAGTGTCCAGCCACTTCCCACACTGGAAGATGGTTGTGACTGAGTTGGCTGTGTTGGTCACTTCAACACACTCTAAATACCACCCACAGTTGGAGCGGGTGTTGTCGTGCTCCACTTTGATCCTCAGCAGCTCCCCGAGGTCCAGCATCTCAAGTACAAAGCAGTCCGTTTGCCCACGTTCAAAAAGGTTGCGGAACTTCTGCCGTAGATGACGCCTCCCTGAGTCACCGTTGACGCCATAGATGGTGATGAAAACGTTGGCGTCTGTACCGGCCCCTTTGACGTCCCCGGTGATGATGATGATCTCATACTTGACAGGCACCAGGTTACGGACTTTGCTCGCAAAGCTCTCAATGGACTTGTAGCACTCAAATGTCAGGAACTGGTCCTTCTTGGCTGCCAGAGGGATTTGTGCATTACAGTGGAAGAAATACCTAAACATGAGGGGAAGGCTTGGAGTCACATCAACACCATCAACGTGACATTTTGTATTTTATTATTTTATATAACATAATGTAGGTTGTGTGAGATTTCACTGACTTGTTTCCCAGCTCCTTCTCTGTCACCACCACCTCCATGATGTGCCAGAAAGCTTCATTCTTCACCTTCTTGCCGTCTTTCGTTATGTGGCCGAGGCAGATGCCGGCAATCTCTCCCACGTGCTTGGACGAAAACTCGAACGTGCCAGTGGCACCACTGTGAAAGGACAAAAAGTTAGAACTGCTAGCAGAGTGTGTGTTTGAACAGCGAACAATGAAATTCACTGGTCTGCCAGAGAGTTTTTCTTTTGTGCGTCTCATGGGATTAGCTCTCCTGAGAACAGAGACTCGGAGGACAGAAAGCGAAGCTACAAGATAAAAGAGGGTAGGAAAACAAAACGTGAAAGAGAGGAGATTATGTTAGGCCACATAAGAGGTTTTTACCATCAGCTGAGGCACCTAGACTCTCTTTGAAGACCTACCATAAGAACTTATTTTTCTTATTCTCCAGAACAAACTCCTTGGAACGGGCTTTCCTTCCTTCCAACACAATCCAGGCGTTTTCAGTGGTGGAAGCATCGTCTGTGTTAGCAGTTGTTGTGGCAATTTCATATTCTGTGGCAGTGCAGAGACAGAGATAGTCGCATTATTGTCATTTCACATCTGGCAAATGGCTATAATTAGCTGCAAGCAGCTATTATACACACGACAATTATAGAGCTTGTAATTATGCCCACAGACTTCCATATTTACTAACGGGTTTTGTCACTGAGGTCTATTGAATCGTTGTTGGCACAGGCCAGCTCCCTCATGATCTGCCTGTCGTCTTCGCTTTTAGCCAACCAGCGGTCGCAGGGGAACCTAAAGGTCTGGTCCATGGCCTCATCTTTCACATCAATGTACTCCAAGTGCCAACCTGGAGCTGGGCCTATTTACAGCAGAGGTGACAAATTCCATTATTGTTTTAATGCTTGTGTACACACATGATGTGTCTTGTTCTGTTTCACCTTTTAACAGCCTGATGATAAAAATATTCTGTGTATGTAAGCCTGCATTGCAGCTCTCAAATGCAAACGTTCATACATATATCAAATTGGTTGAGATGTTCCTGTCTACATCTTAATGTGACAAAAAGATTAGATTCTGGTTTTAAATCCAAATCCTTTATTCAAGTGGAAACATTGCAGGTAGAAACTTAGAAACAGGTGCAAACTTTGGATATTGTATTTGATTCACAACTTTAACTTAACTTTTAAAATTTAATTTGGCCCATGTCAGATTAAATTAGAAACAATTTGACAACAGAAGCAAAATTATTTATGAGTGCAATGTAGAGCTGTAATGATTAATTGATTGATTGATTAGTTGGCAACCAGTAAATTAATTTCCAACTATTTTGATAATCAATTAATTGTTTGGAGTCATTCTTTAAGACAAAAAGTCAAAATTCTCTGATGTGAATATTTTCTGGTTTCTATGATAATAAATTGAATATATTTGATTTGTGGACTGTTGATCAGGACAAAACAAAACATTTCAGGATGTCATCTTGGACTTTGGGAAACTGATCGAGATTTTTCATATTTTTTTGACATTTTATAGACCAAACAATTAATCAATTAATTGAGAAAATAATCAAAAGATTAATCAATCATGAAAATAATTAGTGCATTCGTGATTCTCCCTGATATTATAACATTTTTTGCTGACCACACAAACAAGCTCAACGCACCCAACAAAAAGCCAAATTGTCACCATCAGTCTGATAATTCATCAAAGTCTAAATCATTTTAATTCTGCTGTTTTAGGGAACAAAAATCCCTTCAAAGTGAATCTGTTATTCTGCTCTGATACCAGCTTTGCTCCTCACCTTTGTTATCATGCCAGACTCTGACTTTTGACAGCTCGCCCAGACTGAGCATGTCAGGGAATCTGAACACATCTTTCATTTTACGCTCAAACTTGTTCCGGTTGGTGCTCTCTTTCAGAGGCAGCGTCCCAGTATCCCCGTACTCCCCGAACACCATCACAAACACATTGGCGTCAGTGCCGGCAACTGCAACATCAGAGGCAGTTAAACAATGAAAAGAGATCTTTAGATTAAACTAAAGTGGATATATCAATCAGTAGTGATATCATTGTTCATTTTAAGCACCCTGAGAGCTTACATAAGTAATAGATGTATTTTGTGCCTCATTTATAAGTATGTTTGTATATGTAAAATGCCTAAAGAGGCTATTCATTGCTCTTTGTTTTAGACACAAGGGATACAAGACAAATCAGAGGGATCAAGAGATGATTAACAGGACAGGAAAGCAGAAAAACAACAAAGTATTCTCCTTTTTTTTCAGACTAAATCGATTCTTGAGTGTGTTACTATAGTAGCTGAGGCAGCGACGGTCACATGACCATACTGCACAAAACTCATGTGACCCACATCCGACATCACTGGTCTGGACTTGGATGATGTAAGTCGTGTTCTCCACCATCTCCTCCTCATCCACCACAGCTGCCAGCTCGCACACTTTGGTCCTCTTTGGCCCTTTAGTCTTGGACAGCCAGTTCTCATAGGTGAAAACATACACTTCCTCTGTGATCAGGTTCCGCATCAGGATCTGAAAGAATTTATTAAAAAGGCTTACCATGCAATCATGACAATACACATGTTTGAATGCAAAAACTACAAGTCTTCTTGGTGAATATCACTGTTAAGTCGCAGCAGATGATATAATGGAAGCAGATCAGCATCAGTCATTTTTAGAGCTGAAAGATTTGAGGAAAATATTGCAATTTTTAGGACCAGTATTGTGATTGCTATTTAAATTCCCTGTGGAGTCCCCTAGTAGCACTATGGAGCGTTTTTTATGAGTGGGCCCGCATTTTGTTTGCCTCCTGCACACATATGAGGACATATATGCACATGAGTGATGCAATACACAGTCCTATCAGTCGTTTCACACTATTCCACTGATCTACAGGTGGCTGTAATGCGCAGAGAAACACAGCAATGTACCAGCAAAGGCAGAGAAGAAGGAGACTGCAAGCTTGTAAACATGGGTGTTAACAATGCAGGATTTAAAATACTGTTGCTGTTGTCAGATGGTATGTTTTATGAGGAAGGTCTGTTTACAAGAAAACTCCAAAGGGCATCTTTAAAATCTAACATTAAGCCTGTATTTGTGGCTTAGAAAGTATTAAAAAAGATATGATTGTACCAAACATAGTCACATATTTATCTTGTTTCTACATGAATAGAATCAGATAAAATAATGCAGTTGCTCTTTGCATTTTGCTTGGGATGAACAATCAGTAGTTTTTATATCAAATTCACCATTTGAAATGCTGTTATTTTCAAATTGCAGCAGCAGTGATTTTATATAATTAATGTTTTAACAAGCTGTACGTGAAATTTAAGTGAAAAATTTCACTGTTGATTTCACTGGTGTTTCACTAGATACAACCTTAATTTTAGCTTTATTGCCACTGCAAATATTTTTTTTATCATACTTTCTTACATACATAGGTATTACCAAAGATGGTGACCCCATAGATAGTTTCCCTAGTAGTCTTTATGTTACCCTGTCCAGAAACCAATCTGGACGACTCCCAGTGCCATCAATCCGAACTCTGATCTTCTTCAGAGGAGCAATGTCATCTATCTCCAGGCTGAATGTGTCCTCTTGGCCTCTTTCAAACCTACATGGAAACAATGTATGTATGTTAGAGATGTTGTCTTAATAAAAAGTAATCAGTGCAATTAGGGAGTCATTGGAAGACCAACCTGTCTTCATTTTTGGGCAGCAGCATTTCCTCTGTGCTCCCATTGGCTCCATACACCGTCAGGAAAATGTTGGTATCAGTGCCTGCATACTGAGTGTCACCTGTGACAACCGTGGCTGAATAAACAACCTACAACACAAGTAATACAGACACGGTGGAGACAAATTCAGTTTTTATGTAACGCATTCACTGAACGTTTTCCAAGGTATCATATTTTCAGTGCTGTGACTCACTTTGCGGATAATGTTGATCGTGCTGGAGTCCAGCACGTTGAACAGTCTGGCAGTCAGACCATCTCCCCTGTCTTTAGCCAGCCAGCACTTACATGGAAAGATGTACTTGATACCTTTGGTTGGCACGGCAACCGACAGCTCATCCACCAACCAGCAGCTCTCTGGTGTGACACCGTTATGGCCGAGCTGAGGAAGAGACGGAGAGAGGAGACAGAGAAAGTGGGGGGAAGGTAGAGCTGGGAATTGATATATCATTTGATTTTATTTGATCTAGGTACCAGAAGGCACTGCTAGAATTAATTATTGCTGAGCTAGAATGGCTTAATTTAAATTTTTAACATCAGTGCATCTGAGGAGGCAGCAGAAAGGGAGACAGTTTCACAGATTTAGCAACAGAGACAGTCCCAGATTCTCACTTCCACACGCTTGATCTCTCCTACGTCAGTTCCATAACACACAAAATGGTCCATGGTGCCAGCTGTGAAGGATTTCTTTCCCTCTGGCGGGTCCAACCATAATCGTTCTGTCTCGACTTCGCCGGGGCCAATGATGATGACATAGACCCTGGCTGTGGTGCTGCTATCATGGTCAATCCCCGTTGACAAAGTGAAGTGATAGGGGATGACTGGGTGAGAGAAAAAGGGGTTTTTATTTGATTTCAGTTCATTTTAAAAAGAATTCATTCATTAAAATTTGTGCTTTTGCTCGTGATTTTATGCTCGCAGGGTGTTTAGATTTTACTTGTACTGATGGTTTTGCTACTTTACCTTAAGTAAGTGGTTTTACATTGTTCCAGTATGTTTATAACTATGGTACATAAAAGCATAATGTTCTTGAACCTTTGCTCTGTTTATGTAAAATACAGGCTAGTTTTATTTCTTCAGGGCTCTAAAAAAGTGTTAAAATAAAAAAACAGGAGAATCCCTCCTTTGTCGTAAGTAGTCATTGCTTCTGTTGAAGCGGAGACACATGTCAAAAAGGTTTGAAACCACTGCACTAAATGATGGAAAAGATGACTAGCATATTCCACCTGGAGAAACAGGAATATTTCTGTGGTCTTACTTGGACCTTCTTCCACCACTGCCACCTTTTTCTTCTTTTTCTTCTTGTTGGCATTTCTATCCAGCCCCAGTTTGGCCTGAGCAATCTTCTTGGAATTTGGGTCAGTGTTTCTTTCACCCTCGTAGCCCTAAACCAGACACAATAAGACAAATAATTGACACATTTCCTTCTCGTAAGACATCAAACAAGAAGAGCAAAGTTTTATGACACTCTTTCTCACCATAACCCAAATTTAACAAACCTTGACAAAGAAGGTCCTCGCTAAGCGTTTGTCCTCTTTCTTTGTCGACAGCCAGCGCTCACACAGGAACATGTACACCTCCTCTGCTTCCACATCCAGCACCTCCACCTGGTCGAGGTACCAGTCGGCTCCTGTCATGGAGTTGTCGTGACGAATGTGTATCTTGAACACTTGGCCCAGGTCCACAGCCTCGATGGTGAACTTGTCCACCTGAGAGACAGAGAGATTATAACACACTGTGATACCATTTAGACACTAACAGTGTGTGACATCGCACCTTCCCTCACATACCTCTCCTCTCTCAAATTTGTTCTTGTTGTTCTCAGATTTGGCGAGTTTGCGCTCTCCAGTGTCTCCCAGGTCTCCGTAGATGGTGAGAAAGACGTTGGCATCAGTTCCTGCTCCATACATATCACCTGTCCGCACAGACACCTGGTATGAGTGAGCTGTGATGGAAGAACAAAGTCAATAATGAATTATAGAAGCTTCCAATACAACAAGATTTGTGTGTGTTAATGCAGAATATAAATGTATAAATGAATGACTTCTTCTACCTATTGGACACCAAAACCCCACAGAACTTGAGATCTATTTTATGTGAAAAATTTACATTTGAAAATGATTACAGCCACAATATTCAATAGAGCTGCAACTAATTATTGTTCATTATCGATTAATCTGCTGATTATTTAGTCAATTAATTGAGTAATTGCTAAGTCTACTCATGTCAAAAAATTGTGAAAATGTCCACCACAGTTTCCTTAGAGTCCAAGGTGACATCTTAAAATATCTTTTTTTGTCAGAAACTCAAGGATATTCAGTTTAATATCATGTAAGAAAAAGAAAAGCAGCAAATCCTCATATTCCCCATATAAAAGAAGGGGATGTTTGCCATTTTTGCTTTAAACAATCCCTTAAAATCAAAATAGTTCTGAATTTATTTTTTTTCAATCATCTAATCCATTAATAGACTCAGCTCTGTCATGCAATTTTCCATTTTAAACATCTGAAGAAACAGTTATGTGTTTAAAACCATGAACATGCTGCCCATACATTAATGAACCCCTTTAGAATTATGTTGGGCTATCTCAAGCCCTGGATCCACATTGCAATCAGGGTAAACCTACTTTCCAAAGCGTCCTCCACCTCTGTTTCGGTCCTCTTCAGCGTCCCATCCCTGAGCAGTTTCTCTGTGATGATGTCAGAGGGGACCAGCTCCCTCACTGTCTCCCCATCGTCTTCAGATTTGGCGAGCCAGCACTCACACGGGAAAATGGTTGTCTCTGAACCCTGTCATTAAACACAGATGAATCCCCAAACTTGGGCCCAGCTGTGCCTTTGTAACACTAAGGGCAAGTATATCTGACTATAAGAGGTGTGTGAGCCAAAGGGTGTTAAATTATTCATCTTTTAATAATTTAATGAGGGCACAGAGAAGGAAACTCACAATGATGCACTTATCTATGTAGGTGTAATCTGTGCGGGAAAAGTGGATTTTTACTACCTTTCCTTTCCTGAGCTGGCGTCTGATCTCCACCCTGTCGAGGTGCCATCCTGGGTTGGTGCCCCTGTTGTCATGTCCTATCCTGATCTTCTCTATAATGTCACCGACATCTTCCAACTGGGAGAAGACAACGCATTGTTTACAGAGCTGCTGCCACCGTCTTAAAGGATTTACAGCCCAAATCCACATACTCACCTCCACAATAAACATGTCCTCAGCTCCCCTCTCAAAGTACAGCCGTCTCTCTCTCTTGTTGACACACAGGTGTTTCTGCTGCGTGCAGACTCCCTTCCGGCCGTACAAAACTATGAACACATCGGCGTCCGTTCCAGCGGCAAACACATCACTGGTGTATATCTTTATCTCATACGGCACAACTGGAAAATCAAAGGACGAGGTGACAATTGTTTTTTACAAGTATGATGGAAGATGTTAAAGGATAGGTTCAGAGTTGCCTTTAAGCAATTGTAAGGTGCCCATATAAATACTGAAACAGGTTTTTCCCGCTGTAATCATTCTCTCTGTTCATACTGACCATTATAAGATCCCTTCCTGTTGTGTTTTTCAGTGTGAGCAATGACAAAGGCAATGACAAGGACAAAATCCACAGTCCATGTTCTGTGCAAAAGATGTATTCCATAGTTTATCTGAGACTAATATGAGGCTTCAGCTGTCACTTGTTACTATCCTTCCACTGTAGTTCAACAGGAAAACAAAGAGAGAATTTTCTACTAAAAAGACATAAACTTGGAAGATATCCATTGATGTGACTATTTTGTGTGGCCAAAGCCTTATATGAGGTTCAGATAAACTTTTAAATGGGCACCTGACAATTGTTAAAAATAACAACAACAACAACAACAACAACAACAATAACAATGATAATAATAATAATAATAATAATAATAATAATAATAATAATCTAAACAACTTTACTTAGACAGCACTTTTAAAAACAAAGTTGCAAAGGGCTTTACATGGATAAAACATTTAAGTTTTGCAATTAAGCAGTTAAATCAGACAATTAAAATAAAACAGAATAAAATACTGCAGTATGAGTTTTTAAAAAAACTATAAAACAATAGAAGTAATAAAATAGATATGACATGTTGGAAATAAAACATTGTGGTAACAATTAAATCAAAGCCTTTAAGTTTTAAGAAGTGATGTAAAAGATGTCACTGATTCTGCAGCCTCAGATCTTCAGGCAGGGACTTTTGCAGTCAGAGACCCTGACTGTAAAAGTCCAGTCACCTTTAGTCTTGAGCTGTGACTTAGGAACAGCCAGAGGGGCCGTACCTGCCGATCTGAGGCTGCGCTCTGGGTTGTAGGAGAGTAATAAGTCAGCAATGTAGCCATGAAGTGCTTTAAAGCTGATCAGTAAAATCTTAAAATCAACACTAAAACTGACTGGTAACCAGTGAAGAGAGGCTAAAACAAGAGTGATATTATCTTGTCTTCTAGGATTTTGTAAAAGCTGTGCAACTGCGTTTTGTACCAGCTGAATACAGCCAATTACAATGATCCAACTGAGACGAAATGAAGGCATGTATCACCTTCTCATGATCAGGTCAAGAGAGGAAAAACTTGATTTTTGAGATGCTCCTCAGTTGATAAAAACACAACTGAACAACTTTTGTAACTTGCTTGAGGTCACTGTCAAATATTACCCCTGTGGTTTCTGGCTGCAGGTTTGACATTTGTAGACAGGGAGCCAAGATGTTTCTGTAACATCTGTGTGGACTTTAAAAGGATTATTTCTGATTTGTTTTCATTTAGCTGGAGAAAGTTTTGGGACATCAAGTTCTTTATTTCTGACAGACAAGATAATAAATGACGAAAGTTGCCTTCTTCACCAGTCTTTAATGGCACATAAATTTGCATATAGACAGACTTGGAAAATTGTGAATCTATCCTTTAAGGGATATACACCATTTAATAATTTGGTGTTTCATAGTCACACTCTCATATACAGATGTGGAAAGTAACTAAGTACAATTACTCAAATACTCTACTGAAGTTCAGTTTTTGAGGTAATTCACAATTTTACATAAAGAAAAAACTCGTATCTTTGCTCCACTATTTTATTTGATGATGACACTTATAAGTAACTGTGACTAGGTATTACATGCAAAACATATTTTAGTCTCATAAGATACATTGATACAAATGAAACTTGCACCTGTGATTGATATGTGATAAGCAATTAGTTGCTTGATAGCAAAATCAATTGTCTGTATTATTAAAATAATGTAAATTATTCTCTCTTTAGATGAGTCAATAACAATTTTATTTTATGTAATTATTGCATTGATTACGGTTAATTAGATGATGATGAAAACCTGCTGTAGAAGGCAGAGTTTACTTGAGCAAGCATGAAGGTTAAATCCACCAATAAATGTAGTAAAGAACTAATTGTGGAAAATGAAAAATTTCACTCAGCTGGAAGTGTGGAAGCATTAGCAGTAAAAGGTATATGAGGTAATTTTTGATGCAGCCTAAACACAAAAAACATGTCAACATTACAGAGACCCTCCTTCCTCCATGTACTATAATCTTTAAGTACTTATTTCACTGCTGCACACTCACATGGCATGTAGAACTCAGTCTGTAACTCAGCAGGATAGAGATCCCTCACTATTGCCCCATCGTCCTCTCCTTTGTCCAGCCAGCGGCCGCATGGGAAGCGTAGTCTTTGACCCTGTGAGGGGGCATCGATCTCGACCCAGTCCAAGAACCAACCAGGTGAACCCCCTGAGAAAAGAGTCACATGATATGTCATTTTCTATTTGGCTTACTGCTTATAACTTCAGCAGCTCTTCTCTTTCCCCACCTGAGTTGTCGTGGCCAATTCGAAGCTTTTCCAGATCGCCCAAGTCCACCGCCTCCACAGTGAACTCATTGATCATCCCCTGCTCGAACTTATTCTTATAGTTCTTACAGGCCTTCAGGTTGACGATTCCTGTGAGTCACATGACACATTAACATTCACGCTGGTTATTTATTGGTTATTTATTTGGTTAGTAATCTTACCCGTGTCGTCATTTTCACCAAATAGGATGGCAAAGACGTTTGCGTCGGTTCCAGCATACTTCTTTTCTCCAGTTTTTATTTTAAGAGTATATGTAGTAGACATGGCTGTAAGATAAATTTAAACAGTCAGTACTTTAATTCTTTTCATCTTCACACTAATACACGTATCCCTCTTTTCTCTCCTCCACACCTGCATGTTTCACCACTCAGATAAATACTTCAACAGGGCTCCCTTTTATCTTTTCCTTTTACTAAGACATGAGCCAGATTTGAATCTGTGTTACATTTTTGCTCGAGCCCCAGAGTGGCGCCGGTCCCCTCCTCGTCCTCATCCTTCCTCATGAAGGCTTCGTCCACAGGAACCAGTTCTCTCGCTATCTGACCATCGTCTTCGTCCACTGCCAGCCAGCGGTTACAAGGGAAATAATACCTGCAGGCCCGTGAAACACCTCTGATCAACACTCTAACTAAAAGACGATATGTTGTTACATTACCATCAGTTATATAATTATATGAAATTATCAGCATATTGAAAGATCCTTCTTCTTGTTAACTGAATCACTGAAGCCCATGCAAACTGTTTGTGTATGTGGATTTCACCTACGTTGTATCATCCTGTGTGTCCACTATCTCCACACGATCCAGGTACCACGATGAGTAAGACTGTGTATTGTCATGACGGATACGAAGCTTCTTCAGAGGACCCAAATCAATAGCTGTCACAGTGAAAACATCCTCCTGTAAAATACAGCAACCTGAGATACCGCTCTGTTCCAGACAAAACAAGGTATTTATTTGACAGTTGAAAAGAAAAATGTACAGTGATGGAAAAAGGCTGGATGATATGCAACATATGTCCCCAGCTGTAATCGAATCAGGGATGTTGCAATCACATGGTAGACATTTTTAGACCACTAGGCCACTGAGACACCCCACAGACAATACTTTTCACCACAAGATCCATTCAGAGGCTGATTTTGTGCTTTTTTCATGTTTTTCATTAAAACTGAACAAACTCCATCTGCTGAGGAAGATTGTGTGATATGACTGAAAGCTACTGAAAGGACAGCTGCTGGTAACAAGGTCAGGAATTTTCTATCTCAATATCTGTTATTTTTGCCTTTTAAAGGTGTCCAAACAATATTGTACATTCAGTGAACCATGCATTTAATATGATTTTTCTCACTTACTGATTTTTGTTGTAAATACTGTATCTGTGGCTGTTTTTGTATGCAAAAAAATCCCTTCACTGAATGACAATAGGCTTTTGATCTGAGAGGAAGAAATAAACCTAATTGTCTGTGGACATGAGTTTTGTGTTGCTACAGAGCGAGGTGTAACGTAGAAATGAATAATTCACAGGTTTGAATTAAGTAATGAGTAAAAGTAGGGCAGGTTCAATGACACAGAGGACTCCTCATCCCTCCTCTCAGTCACAGCTGGCTCGCCCGCAGGAGAGCTTGTAATCCTACCAGAATACATTCCCACCCACACCTCAGTGCAAGGCTCATGTTGCGTGGAAGTGCTTTGACTAACTACTGGTTCAATTCCAGCAGGATAACCTTCCAAGAAAGTGGGTAGAATTGTGCAGCCATAACGAAAAGATGTATTTGTTTTTCCTTTAAATTGAAATCTAGTCTTGTCAGCTGGAAAATGGCTCCATTTTTTGCTCCTGGTTAATGTTTGAATGCATTTGTATACAAGATAACTGAAGTATAAAAATGTCATTCAGTGTAATATAAATAATGTATCTTCATAAACTAAAAGGGAAGATCCTTCTCAGCGTTTTTCCACTTCACCTGTAACAACACGTTTTTAAAAAAAAATCTGATTTATTTGATTCCTTCCTTTTATCTTTAGCTGAATTACACACTAGTGGTCATCTCTGCGTTTAACCCGTCATACCTGCCCCCGCTCAAATTTGTTGAGGTTGTCAGAGCTCTTGAGGTAGCGCTCTCCGGTGTCTCCGTTTTCTCCATAAATATTGATGAAGACATTGGCGTCGGTCCCAGCACCCATCATGTCACCAGTGAAGACACTCACTTCATAGGTGTTCACTGTCAGACAATAGAAGGGATGAATTACTAACACCTCTTTAACCTGTCCCACATATGTCGGCCAGGAAACTGTGTCAAGTCAAACCATGCATGTCTATTGCATCAACACTAAGTACAAGATATAAAAATGTGCCAAAAAATAAAAAATAATACAACTGAGCTAATAAATGACGTCTTAATATGTATGTGTGTCTACTGTACCTATTGTATATACACACACTTGTGTTATTAATCAAATTCATTTTGTTCTCTATTGTCCTTTATATCTTTATTTATGACAAATATTGTTAAAAAATTTTCATGTTCCAGGTTTAATTCAATATGTTTTTGATGTTTTTGTGTTTTCTGAATATATTTCTAAAGGATGTGATAAAAGGAGGAAAATAGCTTATGGTAGATGAAATCCTCATACTTTACTTCATATGGATTACAGACTATTTATTCATGAACTGGATCAGATATATACAGTGTTCAACATTAATGTAGATCTTGTTTTGCTTTAATTGTGTGTGTTTTTTTAATTTGTTTGTTATGTTTGTGTTTGTGGGGCACAAACATAATATATGCAACATCATGTGTAGGTTGTTCATACTTGGATGATGTTAATGTGTTGTGGTGTTAGATGATGGTGGGTTTACATGCCGCAATGTTTGGTTTGTTATTGATTAATGTGTCTGAATAATTCCATGAGGGATGGGTCATGTAAATGGCCAGACAAGGAAATAAAATAATTAATTCATTCATTCATTCATATAAATACACAAGATTTTATAAAAGGCAGCAGTAGCATTAGGAGCTCTTGGCAACACACAAACTCATTAAGCAGCATTGAAGAGAGTGTTCTGCTCAATGGGAATTATGAAAAACTACAAATTGAATATCTACTCTACATAATTGAAAATGCAAATTAATTGACTAATTAATTAACTGATGTAAGCACAGTATTAATGGTATCCACTATAAAAGGAGAAGCATGAAGAACACAGAAAGTAACTTAATGAAAAAGTCTTAATTAGTATTGTAAGTTGCTGCATTTTAAATCAAAGAGATGTTCCTCTTATCTTTTTTCCTCTTGTTTAAATGTGCTATAATCACAGTGTTTACAGCTGTAGTTAATTTTCTTACTGTTTAAACTATGCATCCAGATGTTTTTATATAATTGATGTAAATGTGATGCAATACTTTATGGCATAATTCAAGGATTCAAATTGCAACAGTGATTAATAAAACTGTATAAAATCGTGAATGATCTGGCAGCTCCATTACATTCTGCTTGGCATTTGATCTATTATGAGGCCATGTAATTATGTTTCAAATGTTTGTAAACATGAGTGATTGATTCAACATTCTGCATGTGCTGTCACTTCCTTTACTGAGATTGTTTTGGTACATTTTTCATTTTGCAGACATCTACTTAGTCACATATTTCCCAGGGAAGTGAAATCACGCCCAACATGCAGCATGAACTCAAATGGTTGCTTATTCACTTATACACATTTTCTCTGAATAAGTGCAACATTACATTCAGTTATATTTGTTTTGTACCTTCCAGTTCCTCTGCATCCTCAGGCAGCAGCTCCACCACCAGCTCGCCATCCTCCTCTCCCCGGGCCAGCCAGCGAGAACAGGGGAAATGATAAGTCAGCACCACTTCCTGCATCTCCTCTCCCTCCTCGTCTTCATCTTCCTCATCCTTCTTCTTTTTCTTCTTCTTTTTCTTGTCCTCTTTTTTCTTCTCTTTGGGCACCAGGGCCATGATTAGATGTTTGACATCAACAGTCTCCAGGAACCAGCCAGCTCCGATCCCTGAGTTGTCATGACCGATGCGGATCTTGAAGACCTTTCCCACATCTTTGGCCTCTCTCTGGGGAACAGTGGGGAGGAGAGGTACAACAAGTGGTATTTGCTTGAATTTTTAATGCTTTAATATCGAAGTATTGCTTTTGGAGCCACTAAAATCCCAACCTTTGATACCTTGAATATTTCTGTGGTGTTCCGCTCAAAGTTGTTGGATCTGCTTTTGAGTGTGATGACCTCCGTCTTCCCTTTGTCACCGTAGATCTGGATGAACACTCTGGCGTTTGTGCCGGCAAACGTCACATCTCCAGTCACTACTGTAATCTCATAGTTAATTACTGGAAAAGACAGATTAACAAATGTAGACAGACACTAATTATTTTGATCTGCACACAAACAGTATAGTGTATGTGTGTGTGTGTGTGTGTGTGCATGTATTGGCTTTTGTGTATTTGTATGCATGAAACATTTGCACAATGCACATACACAAAGAAGGTTTTGACAGGAAGACTGGTGTGCAGTCAAAATTCATCAATCTTGTTTTTAATCATATTGCCACAATAACAAAAGGCTTTTTAACTTTGGTCATTTTTGGAGCAAAATTTACAAGTTCTTAAACAAAGAGCCTTTACAAGAAAGTAATAATGAAAGAAAACTAATACAAAACTATGTAATAATAATAATAACACACATTTACTCTGGGAAAATTTGGCTGAACTCATTGTTTAAACAATGGTTGAACTTTAAATTTTAGTTGAAATGGAATTGAGGTCTTGAGGTTATTTGTTAAAGAAGCAGAAAACAGCTGAATTTTTCTTAGTCAAGATCAATTACTAGCACTTCACAATGTCAGATATACAAAGCATGTATGCCTTCTAAAGGTGTGAGTGTGTGTTGTTTACATTGTTCCATGTCCAGGATCTCACTGGGGTAAATCTCCACCTCTGTCTTGCCGTCAGCTTCATCCTTGCACAGCCAGCGGTGACTGGGGAACATGTAGTGCTTTCCAGTGACTGGAACCATGATCTGAACACTGTCCAAGAACCAGCCGGCACGCATGCCTTCATTGGTGTGGCCGATCATCATTCGGTTGATCTGGAGTAAAACAACCTTGTTAAATACATGATAATCTTAACATGTTTACTGAGAAGTCAGATGGAAACAGGTTTATAAAATAGAAACATACAGAAACATTTACTGTATGTGCTGAATTTTAGGTTTCATCATTTTTGTACAGTTTCTGAACCTTTCCTTTGACTTCACACTAGGACTGAAAATATACTGATCACTTATTATCCTCTCTTTCTACAAATAGACTTATCACCCTTTTCATCTTGGGAACCATATCTGCAGGACCAAAAGCTCTAAATTAATACACAGTGCTTGCACAAACTAGTTAAGGTCCTATGAAGGCAACTGACTATTTTGCTAATCCTCTGCAGTATAATTTCTTGATTGTAATAACATGATGTTTATCATGGGGTTAATCTGTTATTACTATGGGTTAATTAGCGTTGGTGCTACTCGCTGACAAGGCCATATTTATCAGAGACACCTGATAATTGTAGACTGAATACTTATTGAAGATTGTTTCTAAATCTTCCTCACAGCAAAGTATTATTACCACCAGATCTCTAACCTGTCCAATTTCAAAGGTTTCCACTGTGAAGATGTCAATGCGGCCCGTCTCAAAGTAGTTCCCCAGGTTGTTGTCAGAGACCAACAGCATCATCTTACTGGTGTCACCTTTCTCCCCGTAGAGCTTGACAAACACGTTGGAGTCCGAACTGCCGCCAGGGATGTCACCTGTCTTCACTGCGATGTGATATTCAACATCTGGTACACACACACACACACACACACACACACACACACACACACACACACACACACACACACACACACACACAGATATACTGTATATAAGTTTCAACATAAGATGGCTTCAAGTTTAGTTGTAAAAGTTAAAATAAAACTCAATTTTCTCAAATTTACTGTAAAGGCGTTGCCCATCTGAGAATGGCACCAACTCTCTAACAATCTGTCCATCATCCTCGTTACGGTCCAGCCATCTGCACAGCACACGCAATGAAGACACTGTAATCCCATGAATTACATACAAAAAAACACCTGTAATATTTGTACAGCACATATTTCACTTGGACACTGAGATTTAGTGTCACCTCACCTGTTACAGGGGAATTCTACAGCGTTCGCCTCAGCCTGCCCCTCTTCTCTTACAATCACTTTATTAAGAAACCAGCCGCAGCCTCCACCTTTGCCGTCATGTCCAATCCTCACCCTGTGGACCTGCCCGATGGCTACGGCCTCGATTATAAACTCGTCCAACTGAGAAGACCAACAACAGCAAGAAACATGACTTTATAGTGTCTTGTTATACTGTATGTTAAACAGAAGAGTGTGTGCTGAAGACTAGCTGACAAAAGACATCTTTGTTGAATTAGCAGATACACTTATATGATTAGTTACTGCATGCTTCCAGTATTTGTACTACAAATACTGTAAAACATGGCCAATCAGGGCTGCAGCTATGAATATTTTCACTTGGTCTGCAAAATATCAGCATGTAGTAAACAATGCCCAACACAGTTTCCCAGAGTTGATATTCAAATAGCTTTTTTTGAAAGATCAGCAGTCCAAAACCTCAAAAATGTTCAATTTCCTATTTATTTTCCTATCTTGGAGAACAAAGACAATCTTCCAATATTCACATTTGAGAAGCTGAAACCACAAACTTTTTGCAATTTTTTCCTTGAAAAATTATATACACAATGAATCATCAATTAGTTATTGTTGCCAATTAATTCTGTTTCGATCAGCTAATAAATTTAACAACAAATTGTTTCAGCTCTAATGGATATGTATGCACTGTTAATTAAAATTAGGTGAGATTACAGTCAGAAAAAAGAAACCAGTGATAAACTATTTTGATAATCAATTAATCGTTTTGTCATTTAGTCATTTTTCAAGAAAAAATACTAAAATTCTCTCGTTCCACCTTCTAAAATGTGAATATTTTTTGGTATCTTTAGTCCTGAATAACTGAATATCTTTGAGTTATGGACTGTTGGTCATTGCACCTTGGGCTTTTGGAGAGAGTGATCACCATTTTTCAACATTTTCTGACATTTTATAGACCAAACAACTAATCAATAAGTCTAGAAAATAATAAACAGATAAATTGACAATGAAAATAGTTATTAGTTGCAGCCCTAGTACATATTCATTTATATGCAGATGCCAGCACCTCTTGCTCTGAAGTACATATTTTGCATAAAAACTCTTCACTCTTTCAGGCTAGCTTAGAGTTTGGATCGATTTTATTTGCAGCTAAGTGGTTGACAGCTAATTGGGTTGATAAAAAGCACACTGATTAGTGATTGGTGTGTACAAATGAGAGGAATAGGATTTAGCCTATTTATTGGATGGGAGTGAGATTTATTTTGATTTTAAAATTGAAAGAAGCAACAACCTAGAGGCTGTTAAAACCATAACTAAGTCTGTTAGAATGTGGCCTGAGGCCGCTGTTTCTCAGCACCAGGGTTGCTTTAAGGCCACAGACTGGGATATATTTGCAGGGAGGAATATACTACCACATACCACATAAATTACTGTGTGGACAATATTACCAGCAGGCTGATCTGTGTATTTCCCTCCTATACTTCTAACTCCATCATTAAATTCGCAGATGATATCACAGTGCTCAGCCTCATGTCAAACAATGATGAGTCTGCGTATAGGAGTAAAGTACAAAAGCTGGCAGTATAGTATAAGTCCCTACATAAATGCAGTGGAGAAGGTTGCCAACTTCAAGTTCCTGGGCCTGACAGAGTCCTGGGGCACCAATACCGCCTCAGTGATTGGGAAAGCTCAACAGCACACTCTTTGAAGTGAGAAAACTGAAGAAAGCAAACCTATCGCTGCAGCTTCTGGTGAATTTCTACCACTGTGTCATAGAAAGTGTGCTGATATACTGTGTGTCAGTGTGGTTCACCGGTTGCATGAAGGCATCTTTTTAATATCTATTTTATTCTAAGTAACTATTTCATTCTGTTCCTTTCTATTTTATTACCACTTTATTACCACTATCTTACATTTTGCACTACTACAGGGAGATGCTTTGCTGTTTCATTGTTTTATACAATGACAATAAAGATACTTGGACTTGGATGTACTGTTGGATGTACCCACGTTTCCTTTCTCAAACTTGTTGATGTTGTTTTTGCAGTTGACAAGCTCTCGATCTCCGGTGTCCCCTGAGTCTCCAATCAGATTGAGAAAAACGGAGGCATCTGTGCCACTGCCACCCATGGTCCCAGTGCAAACAGTCACTCTGTACTTTATCACTGTAGAATAGAATCACATTAGTTATTCAAGTTGTACTTTTTTTTCTCTATATTAAATGAATACAAATATAAATTCGTACATACAGGGCAGCGGCTCAGTGATTAGTTCTCCGGTGGCAGGTAACTCCCTCACAACCTCATTGTCGTCTTCATTCGTATCCAGCCAGCGCTCACAGGGAAATGTATACTTCTCCTTTGTTAATGTTTTCATCAGAGTTGCCTATGTGGAGAAAGGTAATGCTGGGGAGCTATGATTTGAGATTTGAGTGAATGGATGTCTTGCTGAACTCCTTCACTATCCTCTGAACTCTCTCCTTATGTTACTTTAAGGTATGTGAAACACTTAATTTGCCTTAGGCCAATTTTATTCAAAAATGATTTATCTGCCTTCTGGTTGAATCAAATATTTAAACTTGAGATACTCTGTCATTTCAATTACATGTCTGTTATGAACTGAGGATAGTGAGCTATCTTAATATCCTATATTCCATGTTAACTAGCATATATAGAATTTATAATATTAATATAGAATCACAAAAACAAATATTTATCGTCAATGAAACGTTGTCAGAAATGGATGTGAGTGATGTCATACTGACATGATAGATATTCATTTGCACTCTTATTAGATATTTGAGATTTCCTCACCTTACTAAGATGCCATCCTGCGAAAGGATTTCTCTTCTCATGCCAGATACGGAGTTTGGTCAGTTTTCCCAAATCAGGCAGCTCAACCTAAGATCCCAGCAGGTTAAAAGCAGACACTTCACAACATCGTCATTGATCTGATATTAACGGATACTTACCATGAACCTGTCCACCTGTCCCTGTTCAAAATTATCTGTTTTGTTGTCCAGTCTGATCTCGTCCGACTTGCCCTTCTCTCCATACACCTGGAAGGAGATACCTGCGTCGGTTCCTGCATTGGCCAGATCTGATGTCCAGATCCACAAGGACCAGGGGTGCTCTTAAGGAGAAACAAAGCTCTGATTTAGGAGTGCTGTTTGGTTGATCATATTCTAGATCAGATTATCAGTCTCCCACTATCTTCAACAATTGTTTGTTACTGTGACTGAGAGTTAAATATAGCTTCTCCCTTGCTCTTGTTAACACATTTGTGTGCAGCAGTTGCCTGTATGATTTCTTGGACTGGTTTGGAAAATGTAAGTGAGAGAATATATACAACTCACTCAACACTTCAGTGGAGAAGCTTAAAAAGTTTTGCTTGTTGAAACATCATCTCTAGGCAGTTAACTCTAAACTATACATTTGTGAAGTTTTACAAAGATGAAGAAAGGCAGTGGAGGAACCATGCTGGTTCAAATTTGTGTGGACAAAAAAATAAAAACAAAGAAGAGAAAACACAAATTCTATACATTTATACGTTTGAGAACCAGAGGAAAACATACAGTTCATAACAACCACACTGACATATCAACTTCACTTAAAAGGAGATATTTGATTCCATTTGAAGGAAAATACTCTTAACAAAAACACAGAAACAACAACACTGTAGAAAGAAGTTTGTGTGCACAGTGATTACGAAATTGTTTGATTGATTGATGTAATATTTTAGTTCTTCTATTTCTATTCTAATTTTTTTGGCAAATAAGAGATTTACTGCCACTGCACACTCAACCATTATTTCTAACATTCAGCTTACTTTTCTGTCTTTTCTGCCTGAGTGAGACCATCTCGTAGAGCTCTCGCTCTATTAGCCCATCTCCCTCCCTCTCATCCAGCCATTTACTACACGGGAAGGTCTGCTCAATCCCTGTGAACGGACAGTACACCACCACCTGCAAAAACAACCACGCAATGTTCAGTTCAATCAGTTCACAATAAATCACCATATTATCATGTGTGCACATGTGTATACCTTCTCACAATACCACCCAGCACTGACTCCTCCATTGTCGTGTCCGATGGTCACCCTACTGAGTGGGCTGAGGAGCGCAGCGATCTCAACATTGAAGATGTCTGTCAGGTCACGCTCAAACTTTCCTCCTTCCAGGAACACCTGGATCAAATATGTTGAGGTAAGGTTGATGGAAATGGTGGTTCATCCACTTTAAGACTAATATACCCAGAAGAGATTTAATCAAATTCATACTCAGTGGGCTGAATTTATAAACACCGACCTAGAAATGTGTTTGATGGGATGTTTTCATTGGCAGCATGTATGGTTGTTGGTTTTTGTTCAAGAATTCTGCCCATATGTTAAATGACAACCAAATCGTATGTTATTGCAATAAACAGCAAGCAAACAAAGTAGGGTTTGATTATTTTCATTATTGATATATCTGTCGATTAATTGATTAATCATTTTATCTATAAAATCTATAAAAATTGTGAAAAATTCCTGCTGTAATTTCCCAGAATCAAAGGAGACATCTTACTATGTCTTGTCTTGTCCGACCAGCAGTCCAAAACCAAAAGATAATTAGTTTACTATCATGTATAACAAAGTAAATCAATAAATCATCACACTTGAGAAGCTGAAACCAGCTAATATGGTATTTTAGCTTAAAAAATTACAAATAGTTGCCAATTACTTTTCTCTCAATTGACTAAGTGATTAATAGTAGCTCTAGTGTGTAATCTAGGTAGTAAATTATGTACAAATAGCCACCACTGCTAAACAAACAAAAATACAGCTCCTACAGAAAATCAAAGTCTATTAACAGGAAAAGATGCAGCAGTTATGACCTCACTGTTTGCTTGACGCACAATCAGGCTCTTTGGCTGATCTATTTCATCCTCACTCATCAGCTTGCTCTCTTAGGTCAAATAAGCTAAATTTACTGTCTGTTTTACTCACCCGCCTAAAGACCTGTGGTGATTGAGCTTTTGAGGCTGTATAGCACCTAAACTGTGAAATGGTCTGTCCACACCTTTAAGGTCTGCTGATTATGTGGATTCTTTTAAAAGGTGGCTAAAGACATATCTGTTTAGACAGGTGTTTGGGTAATGTGTATGCACCAAGTCTGCATTTTATGTATTTATTGTGTATTTTCATTATGTATTATGTTTTTTAGTTTTGCACCTTTTAAACATGTGGCTCAGGTGGTCACTTCATCTTCTATGTTTTTTCTCTTGTATGTTGTATAATTCTCTTGTAAAGCACTTTGTGACTTATGCCTGTAAAAACTGCTATACAAATAAATTTTACTTACTTACTCACAAGTTATGTTTAGGAAGTGCAAAACGCTCCAGAGCTAATGACCATTTAACACTGAAGATGTCAACAGAATAAAATAAAAATCCTACAAATTATTTCTAGAACAAACCTAATTTCATGTATTACATAATAAAATATATGTATACAGTAAATATTCCCTCATATACTCAAGTAAAAACTACAACTGCAGCCTTTCTTTTTTGCATTAATTGTAAGGTCTTTCACTGTTTCTTGTGTTCAATCTCTTCTCGTTACCTTGCCACTATTCTTCATGCCTTTCGAGCCGTGCATCACGATGTGGATTTTGGAGTTAGTCCCGGCCCCTCGGATGTTCCCTGTCACAATCTGGACGTTGTACACAATACCTGGCGGGCACAGCTACATGTCAGTCTATCAGAGTCTCTGCCAGCAGGTCACTGTGGTTCACAGCACCTAAGCTCCCAAGGGAGCTGAGCAGGAACCAGATCAACTAGATCAAAACATTGATAGTCTGACCCGAGAATTAATGATCACACAGTGGGCCTCTGGCAAGCTGGAAAGAAAACACATTTATCTTTTTGGGCTGAATAAGTAAGTATAAAACAACAAATTATCTGTTCTTTGGCAATAGAAATTTAATTTGCTTCCAATCCTTTCTGGAATAATTTTCAGACCAGGCAAGCAAATTCTTTTCACTGCCAGAATTCAAATTGAGGCAAATAATTTAGAGGAAACAGACTGTCTGTTTCTTGAAATATGGCTAGACATTTACTTGTCTTATTGTTTTAAATTGCTATGGATGTGACCTTTCTTTTGAGAAATGATCATGTGTGTTTTCCAGGCTCGTAGACATCTCACCTGTGGGCTGGCTCCCTCCCACCAAAATGTCCCTCTGTATTTTTCCATCATCCTCATCGATGGCAAACCACCGACTGACTGGAAACTCATACACTGTTTTGTTTCCCAGATCATCCAAAATCACCTGCATACACAGAAACAAAACAACAGAACAAGCTTGTAATCATAGCCATCATGTGATGGCGATCTATTGTGCCTAAACTTATAAAAAGTTACAGTAAAGCAAGACAATTTCCTTTGAGTTGCAGAGGCGGTCAGTACGATGGGTCACACTGGATGAAGAAGTCTGAAGTCTGTTGATCTTAAAATTGAATGTATAATCCCATATTTACAGTTAATGAATTTATGAACTGTATAAACTAATTTAAACTTTGCTTGCTCTTATATTTGTCACTTTGTGTCTATTAAACCCATGTAGGTCTCTTAAATGTAAGAGATTTAAATAAAAACTTTTCTCATTGTATATAAGCTTCAGGAACAACAAAACACAACAAGTGAACCAAAGCCAATACAACATAATATTTACCTCCAAATACATACATACATATATGCATAATGTATCATCATTAGAAAACATTGCTGATTACATTTGTATGAGCTTCTCAAGGCAGCACAAAGCAGATGTTAGCTGTTAATACGATATGATTCATTCTTGGTGTCACTGCTGATCTTTGGTGTCATGGTGCTGCAGTCACTGGCAAATCCTCCGACTCATCTGTCTGTTTGCTGCAAGGCAATCCCTTAATGAGGTATGGTTTCCCTTTACACACAGGATAGTATAGGATGACGACATGTGTGAGTGTGTGTGTGCGTTTGTCTGAATGAACTCATCTCTCAGTTGTGCACGCTGTATGTGTTGGAGGAGCAGGCACACCAGGCTCAGATGAGAAGACTGAGAGGAAATAAGAGGATCACATGTCTTAAGTACCTCTGCACATGCAGAACTATGCAGAATGAGATCCAGTAAGAAGCCAAGACAGAGTTTTGTTTAAAGATAAGGTATAGTAAAACCCTTAAGTTACACATTATGTAACAAATGAAAGCAGCGCATGTCCTGTTAATATCTGTCTTGGGAATTGATAAAGGGGGAATAGTTTTGGGCCTAAAAGTTATGTATTTCAAATACATTTCTAGGTTACTAAAGAAACACAGTCTTGTAAACAATGTGTGTTCAGTTTTACCTTATCCACAAACCATCCTGCTGAGGAGCCTTTGTTATTGTGGCCGATAGTGACTTTTCTCACTTTGCCCAAGTTTGGTGCTTCTATGGTGAATTTGTCCTCTGTGCCTTTTTCAAAGTTATTTTTCTTGTTGTCAAGTAGCCTTTCCCCTAAAATAAGAAAACGATTAGTACATTATATAAAATAATCCTAATTTAAATCCAAGTGTCTCTGTTTTCTTACCTGTGTCTCCAAACTCCCCAAAGATATTGATGAAGACATCTGCATCTGTTCCACTGCCTTTTACATCAGCAGTAAAAACCGTCACCACATATTTATTATCTAGGAAATTAAGACAAATTCAAAAAAAAACAAAAACATTTTAAAGCACAAAACAAAAACATCAAAATAAATATTGTCCATGTGCAACCACTGATGTGAATTAAGTGAAAACTGATTCCTGATTTTTATATTCCATGCTCTGGCTGATTCACTTAATTAATCACTAGAGGAGAAATGGAGATGCCACAAATACTAACTTTAGGGATTTGTACAAAAATGATACCTTATATAAGCTCATATTAGTGTTACATACATTTGGGCATTTCCATGGGGTCCATGCTGCCCAGCAGGTCTCTGACATAAAGGCAGTCTCCCTCCACTTTACTGAGCCAGTTGTTACAAGCAAAGTAGAACCTCAGGTGAGGCCTGATCACATCTGTAATCATCACTCTGTCCAGGAACCAGCTGGGGTTCAGGCCGGTGTTATCGTGCTCAATCCTGAAGCAACAGATGAAAGATAAATTAATCTCATTCTACTTGAAAACAAATGCAGGGGAGTCAGCACAACCTGAGCACAAAAACCTGCTTTAATGAGTCTAAATCCGATACAAGCTCAGCAGTGTTTGGCCCAGATCAAACTATATTGTCATAAGAATAACAATATTTAATTTCTCACATACCGTATCTTCTTCAAAGATCCAACATTGTGAGTTCTAATCCTGAACACATCAGTTTTAGCCCTCTCAAATGCAGTGCGACTCCTGAAATAGCAAAATAGTAAAAAGTTGACTGTGAAGTCAACAATGGCCATGCTCTAAAACGTCTGCAGACGTGAATCTCATAATCTTTTAACAACACTAAATTCACAAAAAATCCAACAAACAGGAAAGCATAAAGTAAAACTAAAAATATTCTACATTCACAACCAGTGCATAAGAGAACCAAAAACCTTTAACTGATAACATCATGCAGCAGATCATGCCATGCATGCAAACAGTTTGCAAATTCAACTCCAAATATACATCACACATGTCTGAGCAGTCATTCTTTCACCTCCACCCACTGCATCAAGAAATAAATACCTCTTCTCTGTGCTGTTAAAGTGGAAAATATGACAAAGTTAATTAGTTTTAGTTCAAGCACAAGAACCTGTTCAATCACATGTGGAGTCTAACTGGCCGAGGTCATAACTGAGGCCTTTTACTGGTACAGGGCAATGAAACAATTTAATCTATGTTCAACATGACAAGTACAGACAAACTAACATTCAAATTCTAGTAGAAGAACTCACTTGCTCGCCAGATGGACTTTGGGAGTGATGCCATAGTCTCCGAACAGAGTGACAAACACGTTGGCATCGGTGCCTGCTCCTCTCTCATCACCAGTGATGGTCACCACTTCATACACTGGAGGGTTGAATGACATAATAAAAATGGAAATGTTTTAGAAAGGAGATACACAGTATGGTTACTGTGCAAAAGCGTATGTGGAGACAGCACGGTGAGGTACAGTAGTGAACAGATACACAGTGTTCAGGTATAATCTGTGTGTGTTTTTGTACTTTTATCCCTTTGAGAATTTTTTTAGGTTTTTTTAACTCTTCAGAAAGGATTTTGTTGGGAAATCATGTCACAGCATATGATTTTATCTCTTAAATGTATTTAATTTCTTCGGTAAAAGCCTTGCACACCCGCATTCTCATCTCTTCCTTCTGTTTAGACCTCCACTCAGCTTAAAGTCCCCCTCCAATCAAAAATGTGTTTTCTTCTTGTTCCTTCAGTTGGAAGTTTGAGCTTCACCTTCATTGTGCTCACCTTAAATCTGAGTTTAAGGCTTGTACCTATAATTACTATTGTGACATGATGACAAGTGTGGAACCAATCATGGTCCAGTATGCAATTTACGCAAGTGTGATGTGGAGACTTGAAGCCTCCAGCGAAGAAGGAGACATCTTGTATCCAGCAGTTAAATGTATGAAATTAACTATATTTGCATATTCATAGATTCTGCATTCTTCAATAAGGGAGAAGAAGGAGATGTAATTTTAAGGATTTTTAACAGCTGTCCCTGACTCAGGAGTTTCACAGTCGACTCAGAGTCGGCGCTGCAGACCAATGCATCAAACTGCGTGGGAGGACACTTGCTGTGGGGGCTTTAGATTTAAGATTATTTAATAAAAAGTAGATTTTTAAGGATGTTCTTTATGGGTTGAGGCTTTTGTGAAGGTTATTAATTGATTATTAATGTCAAAAGAAATTCATTAGAAAATGAAAATGAATTTGTTAAAATCTGCAGTACAACAGTACAGTACTAGTAAAAAATTAAATTAAATAGGGTTAATTGCTTTATCATGCTGTCATTGAGGATTTCTGAAAAGGGCTAAAACTTGCAGTCTAATTAAAGGTTGGTGTGAATATGGAGTGAATGTGTTATAGAGTGAGAGAATATATGAGTGTTGATCAGATAACTATTCAGTATGGCTTCATAATTGAACAGTGAGAGCCAAAAGGGAACTTAAGAGGACTGTGAAGCTCTAATTAGGATGTGACCCCCCCGTCCAGATTAGTGAGTGGCAGGTGTCATATAGCTGTAGGTTGAAGATAACATACTGACGATACGTGGATACTACTTCACTCGGTGTAATGTTACCAAGGCCATCATACTAAAACATGGGCACATTACTCCTGCAGCCACTCAGAATCCAGTCATTGCAATCAATCAATCAAGGATTCACTTCTCCTCTGGGTCTCGGATGTCTTTCCTCAAACAGGACTTAGATAAGATTGTTCTTAATGACATGAAACATTTTAACTCTGCACAGTTTAAAGAGAGACTATATGTTGGCAGTTACCTTTCTTTTTGTGATACTCATCTTCATAGTTCTCCACCTTTTCTGGCTCATAGTTTTGGAGCTCCTTCTCGTAGATTTCAACATAATTTTCAACCTTCTTCTTCTTGCCTTTTGTCTTCTTGGCGTCTTCATCGCTATCCCCCTTCACAGATCCTTTCTTCTTCTTGTCTTTCTTTTTCTTTTTCCCTTCCTCTTCATCCCCAGCTGCCTGCTCTTCCTCTTTCTCTGAGTCCTTCTTGGACTTTTTGTCCTTTGATCCCATTTTGTCTTTCACTGAGGACTTCTTTGTTCCTTTCTTAGTTGTCTGAATCACATCAGGGAGTTGTCCACCTCTCTTTTTACTTTTGGAGTCATTGTTGTTATCCTCATTATCTGTATCCTGGGACGCATTGCTCAATTCATCACCGCTCTCCTCTTTGGCTTTTTTCTTCTTGTTCTTGACCTTTTCTTTATTTTTCCCTTTTTTCTTGTTCCTCCTCACATCAGGGCCTGATGTGTCAGAATTGTATCCTTCTTCATCGCTGTCTTTAAACTTCTTCTTCAATCTCTCAGCATCCTCTGACTCACTCACCTGCTTACTCTTCTTCTTGAGCTTTGGTTTCTGATCCTCCGAGTCCCTGTCATCCACATCTTTGGTTTCATCCTCCGCTCTCTGTCTTGTTTTTTTCTTTTTCGTGGGCATCTTTAATTTATGTACTACCTTGTAACTGTAACTGATTCCTGTGTGCTCTGGTGTAACTTGATTAAACTGACCCTTGACTGCAGAGGAGTAACCCGCTGGCAGGACAGGTCCGAGTCAGAGCTCACAGACGGGTGTTTGGCAGGCGGCTAGGGAAGGCCCTCTCTGCTGGTGATCCCCATCGACAACAGCAGTAGATGCTCTGACCTCATTAAAAATGATAATCTGCTTGTTGTCACCTGACCAATGGAGGAGACCCTCCCTGGGACTGGAGAGCTGCCAGAAAATTCCAGAGTAGCATTACACTAATCCCACTTTTATAGAGTGAAACTGCAGTAACAAATCACTAAAGAATGATACAGGCCAACATACAGCAAAAGAGTGACATTATACGACACTCTGAATGATGAATGAACACAACAAAATTAAAAACATGTAGGAGGCTTGAAGATAAGCAGCTGTTTAGAGGCCTGTGGCCAACAGATGGCCTCCAAACGAGCAAATTACAAATGTATTTTGTAATACACACTGTTACAATGTTTCCTTTATCCAGTTTTTAAATGATTCCGGCTGTGATTATTAAGTACTATTTTTGAATTATAGCTCTCTCTGTGTGAGGGATTTTTGGCCACTGGGGGACTCCAAACTACACGTCCCTGATTATTAGTGTCTTGGTGCTATCTACCTTAAAAGCAGGACTTTATAAGATACTTCTTCATGTACATTATGAGGAATAATTAACAAATACTAACAAGAAAAACATAGCGGGCCTGTTAGTTAGTTAATTATTCTTTAATGGTTACACCTGTGTTTACCCAGTTATTACAGGTCAAAATGTCTGCAGTGATAAGGGCCCATTATCCTATAAATGTCAGTTGTAGCCAATAGGATATAGACCTTTTTTACCATTAACCTATTAATGTCAATCATATAGACACAAAGGTTATTAATTAAGAAAAACTGATCAAGGACACTTTCATTCAGTGACTTATAATACAAAGTAGCTTTGAACAATGGATGGTGCGCAAACATTTGTTTTTTTTTGGGTATGTTTTTGTTGTTAGTTTTCAGGTCACTGTGGAAAATGAGACTCAGACTTTCAAAAAGCAATGCAATTAGTAGATAAACTTTTCCTCTGTTACAAAGACCACCCATGTTGTGGGTTGCAGAGCAGATGGACCCAAATGCAGAGACCAACAAGCAGGGCTGAGGAAAACCTTCTTTATTCTGAGGCTTGTGCAGGCAAAAGACAAAACTAGCTGAGCCGAATACAGTACAGTACATAGGATCCAACAAAGACTGAGCTGAAAACCAGGGTTAAAATACAAACTGAGCAAATCAAACAACAAAGAACAGGTGGCAAGACACAACGGCAGGCTGGGAGCTGATAGGCTGAGGGAAACACAGGGAGCAGGGCAAGGCTGATGAGACTGATACAGGGCAGGTGTGAAGGCAACAGCAGGCTGGAGAAAACACTGAGAGCAGGGCAGGGCTAACAAACTTGATACAAGGCAGGTGTGGAGGGAAAACGGGCTGTGGAGGAGTGCAGAAACACAGGAGGGAAATGGAGTAAACCAAAACCCAGAAAACACAATACTCTTAATACAATCCAGCATACATTAACCCAAGAATACACATGAATATAAATCCAATTACACAACCCCATACTAATAATGCAAACTAATAATGCAAGGCAGTCCTTTAAACCTACAATCCAAATCATAAACAAGCAAAATCATATGACCAAAAGGACTGGACAACAGAAGTGTAACAAAGAGAACAAAAACACAAAGAGTCCATGACAACTCAGAACATTTTGTAAAACATTCAAGCACAAAAAAAAAAAAAAAAATCAAGTAAAGGCTTCAGTGCCAACTAACCAGTTTGATTCAGAAAACATTTTGTAAACATCCAACCACAAAAAAGTTCAACTTGCCTAAAGGCTTCAGTGCCAACATTTTGTTAACACTCAACCACAAAAAATTCAAGAAAAGGCTTCGGTGCCAACTAACCAGTTAAGGGAATGCTTCCCATTTTGAGAAGTCATATATTATGTTCTTCCTGAGCCTCAGGACAGTTCAGTCAGTATTTGTGAACATGCACCACTCTCTCCTAAACCTAGAAAACAGAATCCTCCAATCAATGTTGGAACTGGAGTGTCAAATCTGGGGCTGCTCCATAGAAAACGAATGGTACTCTGAATTTATGAAGCTTTGCAATGTTTGTGTGAGTCCCATGAGCCCCATTAATTGTCTATGGAGCAGCCCCAGACTCTACATGCCAGTGACAGCACTGATCGGAGGGGTTCTCTCTCTGGTTTCTGGCTTTAGGAGAGTGGTGCATGTCCAAATACTGACTGAACCGTCCTGGAGCACAGGAAGAACATATGTGAATTATTAAAATGGGTGGCGTTCCTCTCCGAGTAATTGATTTGAAATCTAAACATTTTGTAAACATTCAACCACAAAAAAAACAAAAAACAGGTGAAGGCTTTAATGTCAACTAACAAGTTAAGAAACTGACTTGAGATTCAGAAGACATTTTTTTTAATAAAAGGTGCAACCATAAACTGGTGCTTTAAGTATGAAATATAAGTAAATAAACAATTTATTGAGAGTTTTATTTCCCTCAGATTCGTAACAGGACTTAGGAGTGTTTTTATTCACTGTCACTGTTGTGACAGATAGAGATGCTGTCTCTCTGTGCATGCTTCTTGCGCCCACACTTCACATAACACACACTGCACCCAAACGTCACCTGGCTTGGAGGAGATGAAGTCCTTACCATAGACGAGGTATTCTGATTTTTTACCCTCATGAGAAGGACCATTTCTTGCTTGGCAGGCTCTTTCTGTACAGGTAGCTTTTTTGTTGTTTTTGGCATCCGTTTTGCCTTTTCCTTATCCAAGACTTGCTTGACAGAGGTGTCAATGAGGACACACCAAAGTCGACGTTTAAAGATATCAGCACTTCCAGCTGCTCTCAGATGGAGCCTCACGAAGATGTCACTGTTTAGATTCTTCTTTTTGTTTGCACTTTTATTGTAGTTTTAAAGTGATGAAACTTCAGGAAATTCTTATGAAAAGTTATACCCAGGGATGAGGGTTTTCATTTCACTTCACCTTCAGCCTTCTACTGGAAGGGGCTTTAAGTAGCCTACCAGGCTGTTTGGTTTGGGGAGGACATATGTTGCTAACTTGCTCTCAGTCAAACATACAATCATCCTTGTCCAAATCTAGCACTGTTACAGAATAGACCTTCCACCTTTCTTCCTCGGTATTAGAGAGGAAGGTTACAGACTGTGAGTGTCTATAGGATTAATAAAATATAGTTCACAGTTAGCAGTGGTGGAAGAAGTACTCAGATCTTATACTTAAGTAAAAGTAGTAATACTACAATGAAAAAATACTTAATTACAAGTAAAGTCCTGCATTCAAAATCTTACTTAAGTAAAAGTATTGTCAGCAAAATGTACTTAAAGAATCAAAAGTTAAAGTACTCATGATGCAAAATGGCCCAATTCAGAGTGTTATATTTATCATACATGTGTATAACATGAATATTAAAATTGATTAATTAATGTGTACATGAAGGCAGAATTTTAATGTTGTCAATATAAAGCAAATGTAATATCATTATACTGTTGAATACTATAGCTGTGAAAATAAATGTAGTGGAGTAAAAAGTGCAATAAATCCTGGTGAACTGCGGTGGAATGGAAGTGTAAAGTAGCACAAAATGGAAATACTCAAATAAAGAACAAGTACATCAAAATTGTACTTAAGTACAGTTCTTGAGTAAACGTACTTAGTTACTTTCAATCATTGACAGTTAGTATGAAGACCTACTACAAACTCGAGGACAAACCCTGTCCACCTTAATAAAAAGAGATGAACATAGATAAAACAAAATAGTGAAAATCAGCATAAAGTGAGACACCATATAGTCACGTTTGTTAAATCACAGTCATCTGAACTGCATATCAACTGTAAATTCAAACTTTTGAGGTGAATGAAGCAAGGATGCAAATGAAAGAAACATTTTTGAGTGTAGTTTTCATTGCATCCAGCAGAGGGAGACCCCTTCATTTATATTTGAATTACTGGCATATCCCTGTTTGCACCTTTTCATTTGTTCAGCAGAGGATGAGCGCTGGTTGCATCATTCAGATTTTGACAACAGTCTTCGTCAAAAGACTCACAGCTAGTTTCCCCTTGTTCATGAATTTTCCCTCAAACCTATTTTTCTGTCTTAGTTGTTACATATTTGATGGAAACGGTCCTGATATTCTTAATACTCTCAACACAAAACAAACCAGTAACCACAAAGAAAACCTCCTCAAATGCCTCATCAAAAGAAAACTTTAAAGTCAAAACTCAATGGCGTCTTCATTTTCTGTTACATACCAGTATGTGCAAGTGTAAAATAACACGTACAATAACAAAGTCTATGTGAAATGTAAAGCTTTTCACACATCATAATAGAAGAAAATACAGAAATTGTGACTACTGTCTACAACCAAATTAAATGTAAAAAAAAAAAAAAAAAAATACAATACAATACAAAAGGCTTCCTCCTGTATTCATTTTCTGTCTGGCCAAGTGTTTTTGTCTCCACTTTCAGAAATGTTTCCTTTGGCTGTACAGCAGACATTTTGCCTGGCATGATGTGTTTAGCCACAATGAATCCCTGGATGCTCTTCCTCTTCCTTGTCCTCATCTTCCTCCCTCTGTTTTCCTCACCCTTCCTCTCCCCTCTGCCTCTCTGTCTCAGCGGTACAGTTTCATCCAAAATGGGAGGATCGATTTAACCATTCTACTCTCATTTAGAATAATTTGACAGTGAATGTTTGCACCTGTAAATCATCAGCGAACAATACTGGAGTCGTGTTGTAATTTATGAGCCAAAAATCTTTAAGTATATTTGCAGATTCTGGCTAAGAGTTAAGTTGACTTTTGGGTCATTTCATGTGTCAAATTCCAGCGCTAGCATTATATTCATTCACCTAAAATGACCATTAGCTGTTGCTGCTCAGGTTTCAAGTCTGTCTTAAAACAACATTCAGGTGCCCATGTGAACACTGAAAGAGGTTTTCCTCGCTGTAATCATTCCTCCTGTTTATACCAGTTATTAAAAGATCCCCTTCAAATGTGCTCTCAGTGTAAGTGATGGGGGCCAAAATCCACAGTGTGTCCACATAGTCATTTTGTGCAAAAATGCATTTAAAAGTTGATCTGAAGCGTATATGAGGCTTCAGCAGTCTGAGTTAGTCATATCAAGTGGATATCTGCCTCATTTACAGTCTTTTTAGCATCAAATTCCCTCTTTGTGTTTCCTTGGACAGTGTTTCTCTGTTGAGCTGCAGTGGAAGTATAGTAACAAAAAGGGGGACTTTGGCACTAAAAATACTGTAACCTTGAAAGATATTTACTTGATTTGACTAATTTGGATAACTGAAGCTTCATATTACCTTCAGATAAACTTTTAAATACATTTTTGCACAGAAGGAGGGTTGTCGATTTTGGCCCAATCACTTACATTGTAAGTGTGTTATGAAGGCCAGGAGGAATGATCATGGCAAGAAAAACCTATTTAAATGTTCATTTGGGCACCTGACTATTGTTTTAAGGTGGATTTCAAAAATTGTGAACCCATCCTTTAACTGTTTTTGAAAATATATCTGGATTCCAAAGAGCTGATAAAAACAGGTCACCAAATCAATTTGGAGAGACGGCTTATATAACATGACCAAAACTGTCAGACTTTGCATACTACACATCATTTTGAGTGACATTCTTTAAAAAAGAAGGTCTATAAAGAGAACAACTGATATCCGCTGACCTGCTCTGTAACCTTTTTGTGGATAGGACTGTTAGGTAAGGAGATTGACATGTTTGTAAGATGCATATCAGTAATGCAGGCAGGAAAATGAGTTCCATCAAGCCTTTCAAGATATTTTTCCAACAACCTAAACAAGGAAGCCTGCAGAGTTTTTAAGTTCTTTCAGATTCATCGAGAGTGAGGAAGCATTTTAGACTACAGAGGAGCGGATAGGCGGGTGTACATGGGTGTACATGTCCACTGGGACCAGATACTGGACTTCTGAAGTAGCATTTATTTGTAGTTTGCCTGAAAATACTGTAGATTCAGTGGGTTGAATCTCAGTGTCCATGGTCAACCCATTATCATTGCTGGGTTGGTCACTGGAGAAAACTAAAGGATACTGATACCATTAAAACTATGTACTCAGAAAGTACAAAAATGTACTTAGTCTGTCTGGTTCTATGTACATAACATGTGTCTGTGTTAAAAGTCAGTGATTTTTGGTACAGCTTATTTCTTTCCTATCACTTAAACCAATTTCCAGTTGGCTCAAACAGTCAGACAGTATAATACATAACAGTCATGATAGACTTTATTTGTATTGCACCTTTCTATTCTATATATGGACTTTCTCTGTTGTTTGGAAATTTATATGCAGCACTCTGGTCCTGATTTGTATGTGTAGTGTTTTGAAGGCCCATGCAGGCTAGGCATAGTTATATGATGACACAGTAATAAAAAATGTGATTTATTCATTCAGTCATATGAAAAGTGCAATACAGATTAAGTTTTTCATAACTCTTATACGTTATATTGTCTGTCTGTCGACAACAGAGTCAATTTAAGCATCTTCCACAAATCTTGAGACCATCAGTGTCTACAATAAAATTTGTAAATCACTGACAAAAACATATGTGATATAGAATAAAAATTCTAATTAAAATGCATAAATGCAGTTCAATGTGCTCAAAATAAAATCACATTTTAAAAAACAAAACAAACTAAAAACAGCTACACCGATAAATCAAAAGGTTGCAAACAAACAATTTAGAATAAAATTAAATCAAGTAGAATAAAATAAAAACCTGTCATGATAACTCAATAAAGTTGAGTAAGGGTACAAAAAATACCAAACAGATTACTTAAAGCAGGATGAGTTAAAGCAGATGTCGCATGTCAGATATTTATTAGCAGGCTATTCCACTTTAAATTCTTTCTTCAAATCAGCACCAATGACTATAATTCTGGTTTTGTCTTCATTTAATACCAAATAGTTGACATTCATCTGAGATGTGCTATTTCTTAACGATTCCCTCCAGACAAATAAGACATATAAAAATACTCTGCTTGGAACAATAATATGTGTCTGATGTGGTTTTTCCACAAAAAAGTATAATTACCACTTTAAAATACTCCATCTCCTGCATTAAAAAATCCAGAATCTATAAATATGTAAATATTGTTCATTACAGAAGTTTAACTGCTGGATACAAAATGTCTCCTACTTCAATGTAAAGTCCATTCTCAGTGTTTGTCCACTGGAGGCTGAAGTTTCCACATCACACTTGTGTAAGTTGAATACTGGACCAGGATTGGCTCTAAACTAGTTGTGATATCACAAATCATGCTCATAGACCTGCCGCTTAAACTCATATTTTCAATGAGCAGGGAGAAACTTTCCACTTTCAGCAGATGAAGGTGAAAACGAACAGTTACGATATTGTAACCCAAGTCCTCTTAAGCACAGGTGGAGCCCTCCACTGGACTCTAGGGGTAACATGCACCCACTGAAATTTGCATGTATGTAGCCAGCCAATCAGGCTGCGCCTACGATTATGTGTGTCTCACACAGTATATAGGGCAGCGTCTCGCTGTCGCTCACATCCAAAAACCACTTCAGCAGATGGTGTAGGAGTGGCAGGCTCTGCCTGTGCTTATAGAACTAGGGTTACAATAATGTAACCTTTGTTCTATGTGACACAGGTTCCACCCTCTTCTGGACTCTATGGGTACGGTAGCCTGATGAATGTTTGCCCTGCCGTAACATGTCATCCGACTGCCTCACTGAGCCCGACTGGCTATAGGTTAGTTGCTGTGGCCCTCCTACTGCTTTATAATCCAAGCCACTTCAGCGGAGCAGTAGGGGGCCCAACCCAGCCCAGATAGCATGAACATGAAACTGGGTGCAACCATGGCCTAACCTTGCAGGGGTCAAAAACGACACAACAGACACCCTGCACACCTCATTCCCCGAGTCATCTTGGATCACGGGAGAATGCAAGCGTATATTGCCCAGGGGGTGGGGGGGTTCAGGGGTACCACAGCTGACGCTCATCTGACCACCCTTTTCACAAGTCCTGAGTCACCCCTGTGAGCATGGACCTTGAAAAGGAGCCCGTCATGGACCAAGACACTGCCGTGCATATGTCCCTGACACTCACCCCACTGAATAAGACCGTCAATGGTGCTACACCACATGTGAAATATGCTCAGACCACGGCAGGGGGGTCTTTACCTGCCTACCTGTAGGCTTGGGAGACGCATTCACAAAACCAACTAGCTAGGCGCTTCTTGGATAGGGCTATACCGGCCACTCCCTCTCCATAGCATATGAACAGTTGTTTATTGCACCGAAAGGGGGCTGTTTGTTCAACATAACATGCCAACGCACATATTGGGCACAATAGATACGGTTTTGCCTCCTAATGTCCCCATGGGATGGAGGACAAAATGCCTCTCGCTGAATAGTTCTCAGCCTAAAGGAACTCCTTATGTTCTTGGGAACAAAGGAGGGGTTCAGTCTGAGAGTAGCACCGCTGTGGTCTCCATGAAGCAGTAAACAGCTGGGGTGAACCATCAGGGCACCCAACTCTCTCAGTCTCTTAGCTGAAGTCAGCGCAAGCAGCAAAGTTGTCTTGAATGACAACGCCCTCAGAGAGGGGCGCTCCAGAGGCTCATAGGGAACACTCACTAGAGCCTCGAACACCTATAGTAGTTCCCACTGGGGGGCGTAGACACGCATCACCGGGCGTTTCACGGAAGCGTTTCACAAAGGGGTAGGTGAAGACAGGTCGGTCACCAAAACTCTCATTACAGGAGGAAATAGCTGCAGCATACACTTTAACAGTGGCATGAGACAGCCCCTTTTCCACCAGATATTGTAGATTTTGTCCCACTGCACATGTCCGGGGGTCTAATCTCCTTTCCTCGCGCCAGCCTTGGAATGCCAACCACTTTCCTTTGTAGCAAGCAATGGTGGATCCTGCTCTTGCCGCCTGAATGGTCTGCATCACTTGCGCAGACAGTACAGCCTGCATCAGCCTGTCCCTCTCAGGAGCCAAGCCTGGAGAGTTCGGTCCAATGTGGTTGGCACATCTGTTGAGGCTGCCTCCTTGGGACAGGGCCCTCCAAACTTGGTGGATGGACCAGGGCTGGGCTGCCAACATCTGGGTCATCTCTGTGTACCTTGGCACTGAACGGCGGTCCAGGGCTATCAGGATGACAGACAGCTGCTATTTTCTTGCTCTCTCCAGCAGAGGAGGAATGAGATGAAGAGGAGGAAAGGCAAAATACGTTCCAGCCAGGAAGCTGTCAGCTACCACAACACAGTGTTTGATGTTGTGTCAGTGTGTCTGCACCCCTCCATATTTCCCATAGAAATAACCAGAAATAACATTTTGGCACCACAGACTTTCCCTGTGCGTAGGCCCGCTTCTGCAGGGGTCTGTTGGTGTTTCTTGCCCCAGCAAGGGCTGCTCCGTGGTTGCAGGACCACACTGTTGTGGTGTCTCTGTCAAAGTGGTCTGGGAGGTGGCCACCGGGACAGCCTGGTTCTGTGTGGCCCTGCACTCTCAGGAGGGAAATCAATCCCGTGACTGTTGACTTTGTTTTCAGCGGCTCCTTTTAAGATGCGTCAACACACTGCCAAATGTCCAGGAGAGAAGGCGAAACAAAGGCAGGATGAGCCGGATGAGCCAGGCTGTAAAAGCCGTCATGTCGTTGGCTAACTGGTTTGGAGGGGATAGGCAGGAGCATTGAGGGCCCTACACGCTCCACCACCATGGCCATAACCTTCGAGAAATCATGGTGAACTGAACATGGATTTCTGATGGTCAGCAATGTTGCAGACACAGAGGAGAGGCTGTTGTCATTGTCCATTGGTAAAGCCACTGAGACAACCTTGGCCGAGACGTCCGGCAGTGGCGCAGCACCAGACGAAGGGGGGGACTCGTCATTGATGCAGGGATCTATCTAGAGCTCCGGGTTGCTCTTGTCCCAGCAGAGCGAGACGTCACACAGCCAGAAATGATCCCACCATTGCCGATGTCCAATCATAGGAAATCCTCGGCACTCTGCGTGGTCCCGTCCAAGGCATTCAAACAGAGAAGATGTCTGGCGGGGGTGGCGATGAGGCCGGGGCACAATGGGCAGGAACAAGCTTGGTGGAGCGGCGATTCCATCCGTGGAGAGCTAAGATCAGTAAGCAGATTCGCTGTCATTGAAGTGAGAAGGATGTGAGCGGCAGTGAGACGCTGTCTTATATATTGTGTGAGACACACGTAATCGGTAGGCACGTCCTGATTGGCTGGCTATGTACATTCAGATTTCAGTGGGCGATTGCGTGTGTGTGATTGGAAGAGAGTATTACCCATAGAATCGAGTAGAGGGCAGAGCCTGTGTGAGGTAGAACATCCTTCTAGTGTCAAACTCTGCACATACATTATTCTGCGCAGTGAAGCTAAAACATTCAACTGTAGGAACAAGAAGAAAAACATTTTTGAGTGGAAGGGGACTTTAAGTAATCTTGTTTAGACTGTTGAGTCTATGGAAAAGTTTCTGATACACATGATTTGTGTGTCTGTAAAGGTTGAGAGCAAACAAACAAACAGATGAAAATTCTTCTGTACACATAAAGTTCTGATGATTTAAACAAACAGTCTGATTCATTAGTTTTAGAAATGAAGTGAACTGAATGACTCAGATTTATTTTGGAGACATAAACATCAAGTAGCAATGTAAACTCAGATGAGTCTGAAATATCTCCTGTACGTGATGCTGACTTCAGATCCTTTCAGAGGCTTTAGATTATAAGTTTAATTGGTTTCCCAAAGATACAAATGTTTATTTTCTATTCACTCCAGAAGGAACTTCGTGATAACATAGCCACGGCTCCTGACACTGAAGACACTCTGCAAAGACTCTCAAAACAAACACACTGGAAGGTCCTAAGGTTCACGCAGGATGCACAGAAGGAAATGAGGAGGAAATAGATTGTCACAGCAGGATACGTGAGGAACACAGTCACTGTCATGTTGCTCAGCCAAAAACCTCCATATTTGTGGTCAAATTATGTTATGACAAGGGGATCAGATCATGGTGAAACCTAAACACTGATTCATTTGACAAGGGCAAGGTGGTTTGCTCCTTCTCACAGTAATCTGCTTGTGTGGTGGTTATGCAACTCAGAAAAGAGTGGTCACCACGAGAGTTGGCAAGCTCGTTATTGTGGCCAACAGGTGACACTGATGAGAAGAGAGCCTGGCCTTCAGAAGTGAGTTAAAGGTGCCATGTTGGAAAGAATCCACCCTGCATGAGTATGACTGAGCAAGACAGTGAGGACATCATCTTCTGGACAAAACCAAACAGATCTTTTCACAGATTTGACCAATTTTCAAATATAGATTTTGCCAATATATCACCCACTCTGTGCGGTGGAAAAGCAGGTCAAAATTTCAGAAAAGCATGATACTACTTGTTTAAAACATCTCATACATCTCATGATAAGACCCCAGTTTATACTTTTGGTTTCATACTTTTTATAGTAACCATTTGTTTGAGCAAGTCTTGCATCTTCCAACATCAATAATAAATGTGTATATTCTACAACATTCCCCTATTACAAGTCCTGAGGCCAATAAAAATACAAAGTTTGCATGCCAACACATGTATGTTAAGCTATATAAATGTTAAATATAGCAAACTAAGCCAGAAGATGCATGTTTTGTCCATATAAATTAAAGGTTTTGTGTAAGTTTTCATCTGATTTTAATTCCAGAATAGGATTGTTTTAATGATGGGTTTTTCACCATCCTCTCCTTCTTTTTTTCTCTCTGTACTGAAAAGCACTTTAGATCAACTGTGTTATATTTAAAGTGCTTTATAAAGAACTGAGTTGAGTTTTTGCAAACCTTACTGGAATGTATATACAGTATTTGAAGGTCTGTCAATCAATTTGGGAGTGATACTATGCTCTACACTTGTGCTTTTGAATCTTTCAGTGATGGGAATTTGTTAACATTTTGCTATTATCACTTCTAACGACGGCTATTTTCCATGCAAATTTTGCTAAGCACTTGACAGCCCTGAAACAAAAATGTTAAAGTAATTTGCTTTTCAGGTTGTTCAGGTTGGGATGCAAAGTTCATGGTTTGACTGGCTGAAACATTAAAAAAACAAAAAATACAAAAGTGAACTTGTCAGCATCAATGCTCAACCCCAGTTCAAAAGATATTGTGCACTTTGAAGCTGTAAAGACAGTTCTGCAATCTTTAGTATCTATTTCAAACTTTGAATTTATCACCATCTTCCATCTTTCAAAGTGAACTTCCCGTTTTATTTCGGTTTCTATTTAAATTGAGCAAGATATGGGCACTTCAAGAGGATAACTTTCTAAAAGCGAGGTGCTTTCAGTGCATTGTAATCCAAGCAGGGTTGCAGAATTATGGAAGCAAATAGTTAGAGACAGAAAGATTGGTGCCATAACCCCGACACACAGCTTTGTCAAATGTTTTTTTTTCTACCTCCAAAGTGTATAACAGCCTTTTGATTTATTCAAAGAATGTAAAATATTATCATATTTTATTGTACATTTATGTAGTGTGTCGCCTTTAGTGGTGAATATCGGGAAATATGATGCAGTACATCCACAAGAGACTTTTCAAAGAGACTGTTCAAGTCAATTACATGGTCTATAAACCGAATGAATATAAATACACCCAAGTGAGCACTCTTCAGTTGTTGGAGAGGACAGTTACGCTTTTAAATCAGGTGGGACAAATGCCATTGACATAAAAAAGTAATTATTTCCCAAAAGTGACGCTGGAATCATTTACTGCTTGTGTAAGAAAAGTGAAATTCACACCAGCTGTTAGAGCAAATTTTAAAATTACTAAATTCGGTCCATTACTGCTTAACAATATTCCACTATTACCTCATTTGACACACTTCAGTTAGCAGTACACAGTTAATAGTCATTGATCAGTATCTCAGAGCAGGTTGGCAGGACGTCCCTTTCTCAGTGAGCGTTACATTTTATAGCAGGGAGATAATTAGTACCTTTCTGGAACAACACGGCCAAGCTCTGGGCATGTGAGTCAGTCTGTTTAGTTTGCAAAGCCTGTTTCAGCTTGTGTAAGAACATTACATTAATTGGACAGGCGACAAAAAAGTTGAGTGTATTTTGGGTACTTAAATATTGAGTTGCTTTCTGGAGCTGCATTAAGAGAGCCATGTGAGTCCCTCTTTCTGTTGCTCTACCCTTATAGGGGGATTGTTTGGAAAATGTATGTAGGGGCAGAGAGACAGAGAGCAACAGAAACAGATCCACCATAGATGCCTCTGCTCCACATCTGCACTTCTTCACGTTTGTGATGTCTTTGGTACTTTTTTCGCATGCTGAAAGTGCACTTAGAGTCGACATCTGATATAGTGTGTGCAAGCAAGCACACTTGTTCTCCGTTCCCAGTCGCTGGTAAAGCACTTACATTCAGGTTGATCCACGCCACTGACAATTAGTGGCCCTGGTCCGGGCAGTGGAAATGAAGACGGCGTCTCATTACCTTTGGTGAGGGTCAAGGAACTGAACTCAAGAGACACACGTGGAGGAAACCTGAGCTCTACGGGCAATAACTCTTTAAATACACACACACATAAAAACATGCAAAAACACACATATTATGATTAATAACGTGTATAATGTGCTCACTAGATGCCCAGAAACGCACTGTTCCCACTCATTTCTTGCCCTTTTGATGTCAGTGATTTCATAAACATTTCAGGTTGACGTTAAATAGCTGTTTTATGACTTGTTGCTGTTGTTTTTTCTCAGTAGCCAAAGTGACCTCTCCACTAAATCATGTTCCTCTAGTAAACTGTACCTTTCGCCAGTGTAGTCCAGGTTTCCCATGCATGCTTTTGGCTCAGAGGCACAACTGACAAGATACAAATACGCACCATAAAAAAAAAGAAAAGATCTATGCAGCAGCAGTTTTAGACATGTAAAGAGTGCACTATGCATGACTAAAGTTGTGGCAAATACTGTATCACAGTGTCCTAAAAAGCATAGCTAGTGACTCATAACCATAATTACTGTCCTGTTTATAATAAGTGATTAATGAACTGGTTTGATACATGAGTCATCTCTAATGCTGGCACACAGAGCAATCTGGATTTGAGTTATGAGGTGCAGAAATCTTAAAGCAAATCAGGATACAAGCGGCATTAAAGCCATCAACATTGCTTCAAAGCACCATTTGTTAGAAAACCTCAGAGTGAGATGCTGTAATCTGATTCCTGGGCAGAGCAGCAGCTCAGCGTACTGAATCTGGAGAAGCTCTGCGGTCAAATTAACCGGTTTTGAAATGTGTGATTAATGGTGCAGAGAAACGATGAGGGGGAATTCTACTCAGCATGTAATAGGTGATCGCAGGGGATAATGATTATTTGAGAAATGAAGGAAAAACACATTTATATTAAGCTGCTGTTAAAAAAAAATCTGCTGAGTGCTCCAAGAATCACTGAGTGAGGCGCAAAGTTGGCAGAGACAGTGGTGCGAGCTGGGAAACGCTGCTGGCTTCCAGTATGTGCGGGCACGTGACTTTCTGTTGGAACGCTTCTCTGTGGACCTGAAACTATGTGGTTAAAGTGTTTACCGTTACATTTTGTGCACACATCTGATGCAAACAACTTTGAAACTGCTTGTCATAGATGTGGTAGCAGGTGTGATATCTTTACATGAAATGACTTTTATGTTACCGTATCATTACTAAACTCATAAACAAAAGCTAAACTTCCTGTACAAAGTTCATTTTGACAGCAGTTAGTTCTCTCAACAATCTTGTCTGTACTGGATTATACAGTATTATGCATATGCACACTTCACCACCTATTGTTTACTTCAGACCACTCTGAGATTCATAACAGTTCATGACTTTTGAACTAAGCATTGTTATTTGTGCAGGAATCAAGATTGGACCTTTGTCTCACCTACAGTAGGAGAGACCTGCACTCTTCTGCATGCTACTTAGGTCATGTGTCCAAGTAACCCCCCATTCCTGCAGAAAGATTTTTTATTCAGGGTTATTTAATTAAGTGGTTTTTCAAGTGAAGTCAATTTTATCTATATAGCCCAATATCACAGATCACAAGTTTACCTCAAAGGGCTCTACAATGTGTACAACATATAACACCCCCTATCCTTAAATCCTGATTCTAAGGAAAACCTCCTTTCAAAAATTACAATACAGAAAATGAGGATGTAAACATTATAGATAGATTGTGAATGTAAATGAAGAACATTGATACTGGAGGATGTCGAGCAACTTCCAGGTGCCACCAAGCAGATAGGACCTGAGCCACATAACCTCCTCTCACCATGGAGACCTGGAAGGAGCCTATTTGATCATTTATATTAAAAAATTATATTGTATGTCACAAAGTTTCTCATAGTTAAGACTGTTTTTCTAATTACCTTATCCCCTTCTGATCCTAGCACTGAGTTCACTACGCTGAATTAGGGGTCTGCAGGCCCCCAGATTCACAGAAAAGAAGATACAGAGGATGTGACCTCAGTGTACTCAATGGTGCAAGACAGACTGCAGTATTTGCAAACGTTCTGCTTTACTAGATCTCAGGATTGTCTTTTTCTGGAGGTTCCCAGTTTTATTGTGTAAGATTTATGATTTTTTGTTGTATTTCTGTTTCTGTTTTATGTAGATTGGATGAAATATAACTGAGATCACAGATTAGAGTGTGGGAGGTGCGCAGAAAGTGTCGTCTGACTCACTGACATTCATTGGTAATGTTTCATGTGGTCCCTTAGCAGTCGATTTCTTCAGTTTGTATTAAACCATAAAATATTTCTTGGGAGGTCTATGACTGATATGAATTGGAAATTTTTGAATATAACTGACTCAGTGAACTCTCTGGAAGTACTTGACCCGTGGAAATGACAGTAAATTGTAAATGTTACCCCTCGTGAATACACCCACACCCACCCACCCACCCACCCAAATACATATCAGCTCCAACACCAGATGCTATGATGCCTTTGTTTTACTGCTCTTGGACACTATCTTGTCTTCTTTGGAAACACAAAACAAATCCTGCCAAAAAGGTTTTGATCAACCTTAAGTTTAGTTTCTATCCCAAAACAAACAGATAAATCCCTATTTTATCTATTTCTACTCTCAAGTTCAAGTTTATTATTATTTGTCCCAGGTGGGCAATTTGTCCTGCAGCGAGAATAGAAACACATTGCAAAAAACATACAAGATGCCATAGAAAGAGAAACTTACAACAGACAAGCAAGTAAGTATGCAAACCCAAGACATCAGCATTCATGTAAATCATTGCTACAATAATGTATATTGTCTATTATTATGATGTATGATGATGCCCCTCAATATAATAATATAATGTCACAGTCCCTGTATTATTACTCGCTTGCTGTTACTTGCTTGCTGTTAGAAAGCAAAAAAGCATCTGAAATATGTTAAGAATGTATAATATGTTTATTTAAAATTCCATATTTTTGTGTCTGACTGGCTCGTTGTCTGACAGGTCATCTCATGCGGTTACATTTTTCCTGTTTGCTTGAGATCAAAGCTACCAATTAGCTTCTGATTTCATGGGAACTTGCTGGTGTACATGACTCTGTGTTAAAACCTTTGAAATAAGTCGCTCTACATGCTGTATATTTGTGTGGGATTTAACAGAGTCAGGAGGGTGACTAATTCCTAGCCTCAAGCTGTTCACATTGCTGTTTTCTACCAGACTGATCGTAAGAACCAGACCGCACTGTGCCGGTTGCACCAAGAGATACTTCAGATAATGATAGTGTATTTAGATGATATGATAAAGCCAATAATTTTACAAAAAAGGAGGAATATATCTGAGTTTCATTAGTGATGTTATTTGTGTTTAACCTTGTTTTATCTGTCTGATTGAGTTGGTTTCTTCTGCAAATTTTTTATGTTGCCATCTTGACTGCTTCCTCCTTGCAAAAAAGGTGTCTGACATCCGTAGAGTTTACCTGGTTAAACAGATAAGTATTATAGAATAATTAATTTGAATTGAATATAAAGTTTATAGTAAGATATGACAAGAACTATGAGCATTTTCTTCGAGAAATTGAAAGAGTTATTGTTAAAGGGTCGCTTCACTTAAATTATAAACATATATTTTCTCATTCACCTTCAGTGGTAATTTTGATTTTATCTGTCTAAGCTAATTACATCATCTCACTTACTTTGTCAGATTGTAGAGAGGTCCCTCCAGAGGCACAGAAGACATTATACAAGTAACACTCCACAGCAACTGATCTTCATTGGTACAATCAGTGGAATGTGCCTTTAATATGATCTGAAATATTATACCAGTTACTCTGCATAATCCAAAGACCTGACTGTGAACAGTTTTCATTGGAACAACTTTCTACTGAAGCGATACTCCCAATGAAAACTGCTTTCAGTGGCAACCACTGACTGTATGTAAAGCTGGACGTAGCGAGGTGTGACATCACCCACTGAGCAACAGGTGAGCCAACTGTCAATAAACGCCCACACAGCAGACATCAAAGCCTACTTGTAAGTCTTCAAATCTTATAGACGGACCACCAGCGCACTTATTAAAGGGCCAAAATTTAGCTATTGAGACCATAATGACTCATTGAGAAAAAATATTGACTTAGTAGCTCTAGAGAGAAGTTGACGCTTTTTCAATGGGAGTCTGTTGCAGTTTTTGGAGCCAGCATCTAGCCGCCATTGGTGGCATTGCACTTTAAGATACCTCCGCATGGGCTTCAGCCTCAGGCCGTGGTTGTTGCCACTTGGTGGCAGCAGACATCTCAAAGATCGATGTCTAAAAACCTGTGCAGGATTAAATGAGGAAAACTGATTTTTGTAATTTGGGTAAACCAACCCTTTAATCATCTAAATTTATCACCAAACAACTCTTTGTTCTGATAATGTGTTAGCACTAAGATCATATTACATCACAGATGTCACCTAGACAAAAGACTACACAAGCACAGATGTCAGAAAAACTGGTCAAACACACCACAGAGGATCATGTTTTCTCTCTGAAATCCATTTAATTCCTTTTTTTTCTCTATCGCTCAAAGGATAACAGCACGGGCTCTTAAACCACTGTGAGACATTTATCAGTTCCTGCCTCAGGACTGCTTTTGTTCGGGCATATTTCCAGACTGGGATTGTTTTGTGTCCTTTACAAATGAGGGTGACAGCGGACGTGGTGCAGGGAACAGCAGGTGTTTTCTGCTGTTTATCAATGTGTGCGGAGGTGACAGGGTGCATGGCGTCACTAAGGCGCCCTGCTGATGTAAAGCAGCCTCACAGGTTTCCTCCAATGTTGTAATGACGTTCATGTCAAGTGGTGTATCACGTAGGATCCTTTTATCCAAGCATCATCACCTCTGAACTTTACATATCCAACTAAAAAAAATCTACATTTACTATTGATTTTCAGAACAGAGAAAGTTTATCTTGTTTGCTGAGGTGAGGTGAGGTCAGTGAGGCTATTCTGCAGCTTATTTGTACTGGATGTGAATGTACACCTGTTCATACAGCCTCATTGGTTGCCCATTTATACATTTAATTAAGTATGGCAGACTCTGTTGAGAGCAAAGAGGATCAAATTGCTAAGAAGCCTTGTTCCATGCATCACAGCTACTGTATAACACCATTTTTCACGGTTTAATTCGATTAATGTGTGTTGTTCCCAGAGTCCGACACTGTGTCTTCCAGACGTCTCTGCAGTGTGTTTGCCTAAGCCACTGCATTGCTTATTTAAGCTTAATTGCAATGAATTGGAGCCTTAGATTGTGTTTATTGTTTCAGGGGAAAAGCTCTCTCAGCCAGGTCTACTTCCTGAGATTTTTTTCCATTAGATTCTAATAATCTCTCTTTCTCTGTGTGTGTTTCTGGCATTATCTGTTAGACAAATCACCAAGATCCAGAGGTATTTAACTACACTTAAAAAAATCTTCCTTTTGTGCAACCTTCCAGCAGAGTGTTAACTTTCCGTTTATTTGTGCTTAGACTTTGGAAAAGTGTTCGCCTGCTCTTCTCAGGACCATTTGTCTGTGCAGATGGGGGTCACTAAACCTTAGCAGGGGTAAAAAAAAAGTAAGTGTGAGAAACTTTGTGCTCATATTATTAACTTCCGCTTTATGTTGATGATATATGACAACATGTCAAAGGCCATGTTTACTGTAAATTTATAGCGTGGGTGTTAATTTACAACTGCATGGTAAAATGTTCGTATTTGTGTTGTTGAACGCACAGAGGTACTCAGTTATTACTGCTTTTCCTTTGCACACATTGAGGTCATGTTTGCAGGAATGAAAAGTGATGACAGAAAATAGAAAAACAATTAAATATCAACAAAATACAATATCAAGTGCATCATTTAAAGACTGGATTTAAATTACATTAAAAGACCTTGTTTATTATAGTCCACTTGTATTTTGAACCCTACCTTCAACCAAATGTCGTTATACTGTACAAAAGTGAGGGGTGTGATTATCAGCCTAATGCAAACAAATGAATCTGTCTAAAATTAACAGCAACAAGAAAAACAAGTAAGGCAAGAATGTGATCCGTGACATTAAGCAACAGTCTGAGGCAGATTTAATAACAGGGAAAAGGATGCAGACTGCAAGTTTTAAAGCTGCCAAAACTAAGACAAGAAACTCATTTGAGTAGAAAAGCTAAAATAAACAGGAGTTCAAGTGTTCAGTCTGAAATAAAGTGGTGTGACAGCAGGAGATCAATGGACTGACATTATACTATGTTAAAAAGGGGAATTGAAAAAATACATCAGTGGGTCAAAATTTACCCAATTTGGGTTAATAGAGCACAATATTGGGTCAACGTTACCCAGAAAGCCACTTGAGACTTGTTTTGACCCAGTTTTAGTGGTATTTTTTATATTACTGTTGGTTTAATGATTTTTAGTGTGTAGGATCACAAAAAGTATAATATGAATCATCTTTAAATATTTATCTTTAAATTAAAATCTTTAAAATATGCAGAAAATTCCGCAAAAGCTTCTTAAATGTGAGTACTTTCTATTTTTTTCTGCTTTATATCATTTTAAACTGAATATTTTTGTGTTTTAAACTGCTGGTCGGACAAAACGAGCACTATGAAGATGTGAGAGCAGGACAATTATTTGATAAATTGAGAAAATAATCTGCATTAATTAAGAAAATTAATGTTGTAGCACTCATTCATACATAACATTGTGTAAATAAGCTCTTTATCTGATTAAGTCCTGATTTTCTGGCTGCTGGAGGACAGCGATTCATGAGCATGAAACAGAGATCAAAATACATGACTAACATAATTAATAAATGTGCATGAATTCTTCCTTTTAGAGTTGTGATTTATTAACTAGAACCTTCTCCTAGAGAAGAATGATTTTATTACAAACAATATTTTTCACAACACTGATCATTTAGAATACCATTTCTCTCAAGCTGACAGATGTGTTGAAATATCTTAATACTCCGCACTAAGCAAAACAAACAAACAAACAAACAAAACAGTCCACTGACTTTTCACCACACTTTCTTCAGCTGCAGAAAAAATGTTCAACATTCTCAGTCACGTGTAAATGGTTTGGTGTTAATAACTATGGCACAGGAATCTTTGTACCTTCACTGTAACATCTGAGATGACATATTTGTGTGTATTCCAGGGCTGAGGAACAAAAACATTGGTGTTCACCACAAATGTAATACTGCACTGTACATCCGTCATGGAACGAACACAATATGTCCTTCAAAGCACTGTACAATAGAGCCTGTTTATCAAATTGATCCGAAACAATGACAGCACACATGTGATCACTCATAAGGATCACACTCAATACTGTTTTCATTTACCACATTGACCACAAGCGTGTGACTCAGTTATTCTAAATTTCTGGCCTAATCTACTTTACAGCAAAGGTTTCCACAATGATTGAAAGAAGCAGCTGAAACTAGGAAGGATGTCTTTTCCATCACTGACACATGAGTCATGAGGAAGTGGGTAATCTCTGTTCTGACAAGATCTGTTTTGGCCAAAATGACAAAATCTACTCACACGGTCAGAGATAGTCATCACTGAGGTAGCTGGGTGCTGAAACAGATAACACAGGACGATAAAGCTCACAGCACTTCAAGTTTCTTTTCTGCATGTGCCTGACTTCACAAGGGGAGTCATTTATTATTTTTATGTGCCTTTCCTCAGTTTTTTTTTTTTAGAGGTTTAAAAGTTAATTTGCGGAAAAGTCATTCAGTAGAGGATTTCTGCTAGTTGAGAATTTCACAGATAAGTCAGATGCATTTCTCCTCCACTGTCTCAGTGCTCAACGACACCTGAAGTGCTGGGTCTTTTGGACAGGGCAAGGCTGAAAGGTCCCTGATCACATCTGTCCCCTCTCTGCTCTGAGCCTCAATGCTGCCCTGCTCAGACGAATAAGAAGCTTGTGAGTCTCTGATCAATGAAGGCTGTGAACCACAGAGTCTGTTTGCCTTGTAACAGCTTCCAGTGTACACTTCACTTCCCTCTGGCAGGTAAAGGAAGGTCTGGGAGGTGCTGGTGATATCTCGAAGGTCATGGGACACCAAGGAGTTAGAGTCCCGGTTAGAGATGACAGATGAGAGTTGATGAGCATCTATGCAGTGAAAGCTGCTCTGTCTCTGTTGCCCCCTCGCTCCCATCTTGCAAAATAGGCATTTGATTTTCTCAATGAGCTTGAGGAGAACAGCCTTGCGGAGCAGGATGTAGATCCAGGGGTCAAGAATGGGGTTGAAGGAGGCGAAACGTATCGATCTTAGATCAGGGTTTCTGTCCAACCGCAGCTCCACTGGAGTCTTGTAGAGTTGGTTCAAAAATACCTGTGCCTGCAAGAGGGAAGAGTAGAGGCTGAATATATGGATTAAACTATGTGTGAGTGTACAGTTGTGTATGTGCGTGTGTGTGGTTTTGAGAAAGAAACTAAAGAAAGGAGCACCAGAGCAGCAAAATAAAAAAAGATTAGGAACATAAGTAGTGGCTTAAAAAGGGGAGGGAAAAGTAATTGAATCGGAATAGTAATATGTTCCTTTCTTGCTCTCTAATCATCGGCTTAGATTTGGATAAAACTGCATGATCAAATTGTTCCATGTACAAATGAAACCAACCACATTTGTGCGCAAAAAAGCCGTGCGTAAAACGTGCGTAAAGGAACGGAAAAAAGAGAACTTACAACAAGTGGGATGGAACAGATAAGCACCACTGCCGACGTGCCTATGAGCAGAATAACCATCTGAATCTCTGCACCGGCCAGACGCCCAAAGCTGCGTCCTCTCCTCCGCGGGTCCACGTTGCGCCCGAGATCGGTTCCCAGCGACATCCTGCGCACGAAGCGCCGGTGCATCCGGATCAAAGCAACGCACACCAACACGTTACAGATGACAGTGGCGAGAATAAGAAGAGAACTGAAACCCGCATACATGTAGGTATAGGCGGCATCGCTGGTCTTGTTGCTCCTCCACTCTAAAAAGCACCAAGTTTGTGGGTACTGCTTCTTCACCTGCCCGAAGCCCATAATCGGCAGTGCGCAGAAAAACGCGTTGGAGATGTAGATCGCCAGGAGAGTCAAGCCCGCCAGTTTTTGGTCCACATAGTCATTGTAGAAGTAGGCATGGTTTATAGCGATGTATCTCTCTACCGACATGGCACATATGATGCTGAGCCCCGCCAGAGAGAAGAAAAGCATGGTGAATCCAAAGTACTGGCACAGCGGGTCCTCTCCGGGCCACGATCCCTTCACGTAGGTGGCGATGGTTACCGGACTGGCCAGCAGTGTGCCCAGGAGGTCTGTGACTGCCAGTCCACACACCAGAGTGTAAAACGTGGTTTCTTTCTGTTCTTTTCGAGATTTACACAAAACCACGATGGCGATGACATTTCCAACCACCCCGAAAATGAACATAATAGACGGAATAGTTGGGACCATGGTCCTTCCTGTCATCGATTGATTATTCATAGTTGTGTCCTCCAGATGCAGGTCAGGACGAGTGAAACAAGTTCTCTTAACTCCAGTATTTCCACTCTAGAGTAGGACACTTATTTGCATTTAAATGACGCCTGGGCAACATTGTCAAAAGCAGAGAAAAGCAGTTTGAACCTTATCTTCAAACGAACTATTGGTTGGTTCTTTCCGTCACGTTCAGAGCATCCTCTGCTGCCCCTGTGGTTACGTTAGATGAGACGGTGATGTTTTGCTATCAGATCCTCAGCTCGCTTTGCAAGACAGACGCAGATTTCACTCACCAGGACAGAAAGATAAAAGTAGGCAACAGACACCGGTGACTTCATTGAAATGTGGCTCTGCCTTCAAGCCTTCAGTCCCTCCCCTTCACTTCGCCTCACAGCTCTCATCAGCTGTTCAGCCTGGCTCATGAGAGGCCTTGGACATATTTCGTAACACCATCACACAGAGGTCAATTTAAACTCACAGCAAATATTATATATTTGTCATTATGAAGTTTAAAAAAGTTACAAAACGGAAATGATCTACAGACTCCAGAGCGCTTCCACAGTTACTGAAATGAAAAAAAAGTCAAATTAATTTAATATTTTTATTTACATTTCAGCTGTTAGCTGAGACTTGTATCCAGAGGACATTATTAATCAGTATTATTTCAGCTACAACATGCAGAACAAGTTCATTTTTACATCATATGCTTTGTAATTTTAAAATTATATGACTACTAACCACTGAAAAAATGAAAAATTCCAAAAGATTAGATGCTGATCTAAGAAAAGAGCACAAAGCACAGATATGAGATGCACATAACACAACACAACATAACATGACAAAATATGTAGCACTTTTCAAAGTCTATTCTACAAGGTCCTTTCAAGGATAAAAACAAGGTAAAACCAGTTACAATAAAACATAAAACGTATATAATATATTTATAATAATACAGTAGAAATATGATATACTGCACAAATATAAGACAGATAGGAGATACTGCTGCATAAAACTCCAACTTGTTCTAATAGCCAAATAAATTTACTTATAGGTTATAATAATTGAATTCCTGGCACTCATCTTCTAATAGGATTGATTTGGGATTAAGGCTCCATAATTACAGATAAAAACCCACAAAATGTCAAATTTCTCACCATAATTTAATCAATTGTTCCCAGGTCTTCATGCTGATTGTTGTGGATATTTCTGAGCAATGGTCAACACTTATGTGGAGAGAAGCACACAGGAGGCTTTGATGTCTGAGGGCTGAAGATGTTTATTGACAATACTTTGATCGAGGAGAATCGTAAACAGCGAACATCCAAGTTGTTGTAACTCGGATGCTGTCTCTTTCCGTTCTGTCTTCTGAAAGTCTCAGTCTTTAGTCTTTAACCCAAGCAGATCGGCTTACAATATGAAAAATTAGTCTAATTGGTTCACTGGTTTCTAAACAAAGGACTACACTTTACCTGTGACATCTTAAGTCACGTTGCATTGAGCCTCAGTTCGTTGTCAACAGGTTTTGGCTACACATTCCACGTATCTGAAGGGGGGTCCTCTCTGGCCTTGGCTTACCATGGCAATGCCGATATACTCTTTATCAGAGAGGTTTCTGCTTTCATCAAAACATCACAGACAGCTGAAGTCTCGAGGAGAGATTAAGAATTACAGTGTGACCTCAAGGCTCAGTTTTGACCCAATTTGTCACTCAATTTGTAACCCCTAAAGATGGAAAATTCCATAACACTGATCAGTTCACCAGACATCATGCAAACATATTCAGAGGTCTGTTAGATAGCTTTCTGACAAAAATACGGAGAAACAATATCAGGAAAAACACACACTCCTCGGCAGAATTATCTCTCTAAACTGCTTTTAAAGGATTTCCTAGAAAAACATCATACGGTTTCTATGGTTATGTTGTAATAAGAGCATAATATTAGGTCATGGAAATTATGTATGATAGAACATTTTGTTTTGATCAAAACACACACACAGTGACAGTGATTATTGTGTCATTTGTGTACATACGAGCAAAAAACCATGATGTCCTGTTGAGAGAAAGCAACGACACCAGTGTGACTAAACTAAACCACATAGATTCTTAACTCTATGGAGCATCAGTGTATCTATGAAAACACCTGCCATCAGATACATATAGATGTCTAGGCCTAATGCATACGTGTGTGTGTGTGTGTGTGTGTGTGTGTGTGTGTGTGTGTGTGTGTGTGTGTTAACTCACTGTGAGCTGTGAGGTTAATTTAAGACACAGCAGGCAAACCACAGAGGAAATCTTATAACAGTCTTTTTCATATGTTGATTACAGACAAGCACTGTTTAGTTTCAGTTCAGTTATATCATTTATTATGTATGCAACAAATTATTCACAAATTGTCTATGACAAAAATATTCAATAAAGTAGAATAATAAACACAGACTATTCAAATTACCTATTTATACTTGCTTCTAGTTTTGTATAATTTGTGATTGTGCTATTGTAACAGGAGCAAATCATTATCACATTTCAAAATCAGCACTTATGCTGCATCTATTGCAGAGCTGTAGAGACTTAGTCGTTGATTTTATCTCCTGTGGGTCTTGACCTACTTAAGACTTGACTTGATCTGAAACTTTAAAGCTGCATTTTTGTTTTTATCCTTTTGCAATTGATACTCCCGCGTTGATCGTCTTGCAATAGCTGCCAACCACCAGTGGTAGCACAGAGCATGATACTGCAGAACCACACTCCGACTGTTTAGGGAGGAATATTTATTTTTTATTTAGGCCTAACCTTAATTGAACCTGGAGATGATACATTATCTCTTTTACACAGGAGACCTGACCTAAATCCTGCACCATCTTTGATTTAACATAAGTTTATTTGACTTTGATGGAAATCACTCCTGCCTAATTGGAATAAAGGGAAACATGCATCGAAACACCCATACTCATTGTTTTTCTATGTAAGCACACACCGGTGGTGTCATGACACACGTTATTGTGGGTTGACGTGTCGGGGGGGGGGGGGGGGGGGGGGGGGGGGGGGGGGGGGTTCTGTGTGTGTGCAGACGTAATATCTAAAGACACAACACTGAAGGGTCGATCTGTGTTGCACTTAAGTCATGTATTTTTCTTTTTTTTACACCCACCTGACATCATTTTTTTTATCCTCTTAAGTTGCACAGAAGATTGCCTCCAGTAAGTGTGCAACCAAGGACTGTAATAAGTATTATGATGCTCCTAGATGAGGTCTTGCCCATCTCAGCCACCAACATCACCATGCTCAGGTGGGTGGATTTTAGCTGTTGTGATGATGTCGGAGGTGAGTGTGACATATTTGTGGCTGGAGGTCGTCTGTGTGTGATGTACTTAACCCTGAGCTAACTAACATCCGGTGTGACAGAGCAGTACGGGCGTGTTTGAACTCTCTCTCAGCATGAAGGCTGTTCAACATTTGCATGACTTGAATTAGTAAAGAAGTATAGATGTACACGGGCAAAAAAAAAACAACAATCAAACTCTGTGTCGGCTATTTGAGGCTGCCTCCTCCCCTCAGTTCGACTGTGATTGCTTTCACAGAACATGTTGAACTCTGAGGAGTCTAGACCTTGAGCTTTTGAGCGCTGCCTGACGTCACAGCACTAGCGTGACCCTGTGCTCTTGGAAAACACACTTGTTGTTTTCTGTGTTGCCAATTTCTAGCATTTATATAAACACAGACAAGGGGGAAACCCTCTGCGAGTATGGGCATTGTATAGCCTTGAAAAAAATATTTTCTTAAGCCTTCCATTAATACGTAGACTGTATATAACATAACTGGCCTTAACCTGTCACCCCTTTGAAAAACATGGGTGTTATGTAACGTGTTTGCGTGTGTATGCCACCCTGTGTGTACGTACAAAATATGATTTCAGCGTCCTGTTGAGTGTTTCTCTCTACGTCTATGTCTGGTTTTGAGCCTTGCTGAATGTTCTGTAAGTAGATTTGAAAGATTAGTCTTCTCATGAATGTGCTTTTCCTGGATTTGTTTGTCGAAGTCAGATAACCTGCAGCGTGGTTGCACTGCAGACTCAGATTAATGACCACCAGCACTACTGAAATCAGGGTTCTGGAAAATATGCCTCCAGTTTATGTACCTTACATAGACAATTGCCCAGCCATGCAGGTCTTTCTGTTTGTACGTTTATTTTTTGGTTTGGACTTTGTGGTCTAAAGAAAGCAAAGAGGAAAAAAAACTGCCCCCAACACCAATACTTCTAAGGCTCTAATTCCTGGGCCAAACAATTACTACATTGTGTCTTGGAAAGGTTTTGTTGGCTCTATAGACTCAGATTTCCTACAAGTATTGCCAATTGGGGGGAAAACTGTGGTAGCTGTTGGGAATCTTTGTTTCTTAGAATAGGAGGGATGACAATACGAAGGAAAAAACCTAGAAATGCAATTATCAGTGTGTGGCACACTGTATTTGCCGCAGTATTTAGGTGTAGCTCTGGGTGTTTTCCCATGCAACAATGCATCTGGGTTTTGCTTTAATATTAGGGTTGAAACTTTTTGATTTATAGCCTGAGATTATGGTTTCCTACAGGCCTTTTTGTTTAGAAAAACAACAGCTACCTGTAGAGTAAAACACGATATCCGTGGACAGGTACAGACACATCTGGTAGCTTGTGGGATGGGTTAAAGAGGCTTGTCTTCATTCCAGGTTTTATTCTGCAGCATGAGTTGAGGGATACATCTCTCACACACCCACACATTTTGTAACTGACAAAACAACTTCTGTTTAAACAGAACTTACATTTTTGTCAATGAACTGACTTACGTACATGCAGATATTTTGAAGTTTGACAATTATAATAGCAAGTTTCAAGCTGGCTAACTCACATCATCTTCCTTGGCAGATGAAGTTTACCCAGTTGTCATGAGATGGTAGAATTTCCACTTTTCAAAGCGCTTAAAGGATTTCTTGTCCATGATTTCTTGGCTTCAAAGTTAAGATAAAGATAAAAAGTTATGTGCAGGCACTCGGAGAACTTGGTTAAGATTAAGGAAAGATGACAGATGACGTGTTTTTCCCTAACATTAAAGGGGCTATATTTGATTTTTTTTTTATAAAAACAATGTATGAAATGACAATGTGTATTCTGAGAGGTGTCACTTGTAGTGATAGTGAAGCTCCCCTCTGCTTTATGGAGCTTTATAGCAAATTTCAGCTAAAAAAGCACTAAAAACTGCTAAAAACCATACACTGTACTGTACACTACCTGCTCAGCACCAAACAGCAAACAGTTAACAACTAGCTGGTGAATATAGTGGAGCTAGCAACTAAAGAGCCAGATATTTCCCTTGGGAGTTGGTAGAGAGCAAAAAGAGAGCTAAAGGAGAGTGAATATTGGACTTATATTCACCAGGTGGACAGAAACACGACTCCAAATGAACGATAATGTTGCTTGATAATTGCTGGATGTGTAAATAAGCAACTGTTTGCTAACAAGTTCAACATATCAACTGAAAAGTTTACACTATGTCTGTGTTGTGTTCACAACTTGTTTCTGTTGCCCCCAAGTGGCCAAAAAATCAGTTAATGCAAGTTTAACCAAAGTCTTTTTGTTGTCTAAACCTAACCACATGAATATGAAGCCCAGTTTCCAGTGTCAGTGTCCTGTGCTTTGTTACTGTTTGCTGTTTACTGCAGTGAAATGAAAACTATTAAATGAAAATGAAAACCACTGGCTACCTGAACGAGTGTAAAAAACACATGTAGAAATAACAGAGCAAAGCAAAACAAACTTGGCATGCTTCAGAAAAAGGTCAGCAGTGAGTGAAGTATGTATGATTGCGGTGAATGGGCTAAATCATGCAGAAACATTGGTCTGGTCATTGTCTCGTGTAAATTCAAGTTGAGCGCCTGAGAAGAGCACTTATTTTCATAAACCTTGACCCTCAATCAAGATAAAATGTTTGCCTATGTTGATATTTCGGGCATTAAACTGGAATTGTTTAATTTTTAATTTTTTTAAGTTTACAGTTATTTTATATCAGACTATCATCCGTGGAGTCACTGTCAGTTGACTTCATTCTCAGGGATTCCCAATGTATCTGAGAATAAGTCCAGGTGGACGGGTTGTTGTCCCTGAAGAAACTCTGTGCTGCTTGTTTTTAAATGTAAAGTTTAGAAAGACTTTGGATGTGTTTATTCTGGGGTCTGGTGGATTTGTAGATAACATCCGTATGCAATCTCTTTCAACATAACAAAACTGCAGCGCCGAGAATCAGACATAAACTGTTTGAACTGGCACAGAGTTTGACGTGTGATGCCAACATGAAAACAGAAACTATTTTTCTGCTTTTTTGAGATTATTCCCAGTGGGCACCCAATCAAACTCTGTCATTAAATTGTTTGACCTGTCAGTAAAGTCATCACACTTAATGTATATGTCCAACTCCTTGAAAATATAGATTCACGGTATACGACTGCTGTAACCATGACCGTAAGTGATGAGAACATAAAACATACATCTAATGTCAACATCTCTGCTCATAAAATTATTGACAGTCCTCAGCTGGCACACATCAAACTCAGAAAGGTCAGTTTATCCTCGAGGCTGTATAACTGCAAAGCTTGTCACAATACAAAAGTTGGCTCAAGCATATTCACGTCAAAATAACAAAGAGCACACTCTTATGTGCTTTACTCCCAACATAAAACTTCACTCAATCATCTTCCTGACCTTGCAGCGGGATAGTTTATCCCTAAAGAGGGTGTAACTCATCATAGCAACAGTCAAACAGAAACATTATCTAGCTTTAAAAGTGTTAACCCACCCAAAAAAATACAGATTCCTTGGAAAACACTGAGTCCTACATCTCAAGTGTAGCCTACCATTTGTTGTAGACATTATGGTGGTAATCATTAACAAGGAGAAAAACTCAACGGTACATTAAAGACATTTATTGCCAATCTTTACATGACCAAACAGCCTTGACTGCCCTTTTACGACACAACGGAAAAAAGCATGCAGGATGTTATATTGCTGATGATGCATAAATTAAGGAAAATGGTGCAGACCGACTGCCAAAGAGCCAAAACAAAACAAATGAGCAAGACCAAAACAACACTGCATCTCATTTAATCAGCTCATTTATATTTCAGCTACCGAGTTTGCGAACTGGTTTTGGACAAACTAGATGCTGTTTCTGAACTCTTGCTGTGCCCATTGAAAAGGCATGAAACTGAATGGGAACATAGGCTACAGTTCGATTCAGATTATTGTTATATATATATACAAGAAATAATTGAAAGGTTTTTATTTTGAAGGTCCTTGGTAAAAAAAAAAAAACAAAACAAAACAAAAAAACCCATCTTCTGTTAATCTTTTGTGCCATCTACAGTTGGTTTAAGTTGAATATTCTGTAGTAGCAACCGCTACTAACGTATGAAATTCATACAGCTGTTTTTGCTAACCAAGCTAGCCATTATAGTAGCTTTCTGAAGCTAATGTGTCACTAGTACAACTCTCTAAGTAACTGTTAACTTGTTGGACAATTTTGCCCCTTAACTTTTACTCTTGTGAATTCTACATGTATGTTTACTAGATTAATTTAAGGAATAGTTCGACATTTTCATAAATATGCTTATTCAAGTACCACTTTACCACTTTCCTGTCTGTTCGATATATATGTAGCTAACGCTAGCTGTAGTGGGTAGGTGGTTAGCTTAGCTCAGCATGAAGACTGAAAAGAGGGGGAAACAGCTAGACCTAGATCTATCCACAGGGAACAAAATCTACCTACCAGCACCTATACAGCTCAGTGCTACTATTTCTTGGCCGGGTAGTCACTGGTCTCGTCCATTGACTGTATATAAAGGTGGACAACGCATCTCCACTTCCCACCGTTCTACAAAAGTGAAGCCAAAATATCTCCTTTCCAGGAGCTGCCAGCTTGCTTGTGTGATGTCATTTGGAGCCAGAGTCTGCACAGTGGAGTCGGGCTTATATATCAGGATGACAGCCAACAGAACACAGCCTCTCAGCCGTCCCGCTGCCTGATGGAGGTTTGAGAGTGGCTGTCACAGCTGTCGATCATGACGTCACACCCCCTTTTTATATCGTCAAATAACTAATTAAAAACAAAATTATCAGAAAAATGAGCACTTGGACAAACATCAGCATGATAAGAACTACCTAAAATGACAGAAACCATCTTTGCGAAAAATTTATTTGACGTGTACTTTGATTTTTAAGTTTGGCTCTTGTCCTATCCACTAACATGGAGGGGGCAGGATTTATGACCTATACTGCAGCCAGCCACCAGGTGGCGATCCAAACGTTTTGGCTTCACTTCTGGGGAGCTATCATGACCTCCATCTTTATATACAGTCAGTGGTCTCGGCCAAGAAATAGACAGCCAAAAAAGTCAAGTCCGGGCTAGCCCCTGTTTCTCTTGATTACTGTATGTACTGTAACTGTAACAGTGAATTTTCATTTTTGCACTTCCATTTTTGTACACATGAAACAATCTAGATATTATCTTACTGAGCTGAAGACGTGCTGGTAGGTGAATTTTGATACTTTTGGACACAGCAGGTTTCCCCCTGTTTCCAGCCTTTATGCTAAGCTCAGTTAAATGGCTGCTGGCTACAACTTCATATTTACCCCACAGACTCGAGAGTGGTTTTGATCTTTTCGTCTAACTCTGGACAAGAAAGTGAGTAAGCATTTCCCAAAATATCAAACTATTCCTGTAATATGTATGTTTTTTTTCTTCCTGGCATGAGTAACAGTGTAACTAATTTGTGTAACTTTTGTAAATCTTGTTTCCTTGTTATGCACTAATTTATCTTTACAATAATTTTTTTCTAGGTATAGTAGGCTATCTCATCTTTTTTCTGACTTGTAATCTCTATTATTGACTATGTTGCCCATTTGTTTTGAGTTTCACAGTTGCTTCCAATAAAGACTTTAAAGACTAGCCCACAATATTACTCACAAACCCTACTTAAAAATAGTCTTGTATTAATTGTAGACCTAAATGTAATTACTACACTTCTAATATCATATTTTATTCTGTTTCATCTGACTTTATTGTATTGTGTTGTATGTTGTTTTTGTACTTTTGTCTAATTTCACTTGTCTATTTGTGCAAACCCCCCTTAAAACACAAACTTTGAACTAGAATAACCCAGTTAAGCATTTTCCCAGTTAATGAATCATATATTGATGACAGGAGACGCAAATGTGCAGAAGAGATTAAACTGATTAATAATAAATGGTTGACTGCTTAACCACAAACTTTGAAACTAATAGCTTGCAAGGTCATTTCCCCTTGAAGACATATCTGACCAATCACATGATACATTCTTGATGCAATTAGTCTGTTGTTATCTTTTATGGTTGCTTCACATTTTCATGATATACTCCTGCTTGTATGTTCTCATCAGCATTCCCCACATGCTCCTGGCATTCAGTATGAGGTTAAATGAGGACTATATTTTGGGAGGGTGCATTTTTCTGACAGGAAAGATGGTTATGAAAATATTTTTGATGATGACATAGCAATAAAAATGTAGTCACCAGGTGATTCAATCTATTTTCTCTTTACTGTCATGACTGGAACTACAGTGCTGCTTCTTGCCCGTCAGCCCAGTTGGACAGCTGTGATACATCTTGCCAGACAGTTACATCATCTCTAAACACTAAGACATGTGTTTTATCCACATTGTCTCAGTGTTGGGTCAATACTGTTTCACAAGGCTTTGCAGATAAAACACAGGTGGGTGAGAGAGATACTGGAAATCCCTATCAAAGTATCAAATACTCCAATAGCAGGGTTATATTTGTACAAGAGCCATTGTGTAGTATGGATAATGGGATATAAAACAAGAAAGTCTTGTAATAATATAAATTATAAACTTTATTTGTATAGCACTATTCTTAAAACAATGTTTAAGGGCTTTATATACAATAAAACCCAAGGAGACAGTGATGTAAAATTATATATTTTTTAATTAAATAAATTATAGACCTGAACAATTGAAAATAAAAATAAAAAAACAATAATAGTATCAACAAAAATAGGAATGAAAGGTCATACAAGAGATAAGCAGATCCAAAAACAAACAAACAAACAATTAAAAATAGGTGAAACTTTACAGAAAACACAAAGACCCCTCAGTGGGCCCCAAACTCCCAAACGGCAGTTCATAAGGAGTGATTCACATAAAGGCCCGTCTATATAAATGTGTTTTTAGAAGGGATTTAAAAGATGAAAGTGAGTTAGATAGCTTAACTTCCTCGGACAGGTCAGTCCACAGTCTAGGTGCTTTAATAGAGAAAGCGCAGTCACCTTTATTCTCGAGCCTGGACTGTGAAACAGCTATGAAGGCTTTGCCTGATGATCATAGGCTATGTTCTGGCTCATAAGGGGTTAACAGGTCAGCAATATAGCTAGGAGCTAGACCTTGCCTTGCTTTAAAAGTAATCAATACAATATTAAAATTGACTCTAAATCTAACTAGTAACCAGTGCAGATGTGCTAAGATTGAGGTAATATGATGCCTATGTTTGGTGCCAGTTAAAATCTTAGCTGCAGCAATTTGAACAAGCTGGAGACATGAGAGTGATTTTTGAATGAGGCAGGCATACAAAGAGCTGCAATAGTCAAGGCCAGAAGAAATAAAAGCATGAATCACCTTCTCTAAATCAGCGTGAGATGAAAATGATTTGGCTTTTGAGATATTCTTCAATTGAAGGAAGCAAGACTGTACAACTTTTTTACCTGCCCTCATAAGTCAGATGCTGTCAAAATAATTCCTGTTTCTGGCTACTGGCTTTATATTAAATGATAAATCACCTAGATCATGTAAAATAAAATTTCTTGAGTTTGGCTGCCCGAAGACTTTCTTCTTCTTGTTTTGCTTTCATTTAACTGTAGAAAGTTGTGGGACATCCAACACTTAATGTTCTTGAGACCGTTTCTGAGAGTGTTAAAGCAACTGGGATCTTTATGTCTTAAGGTTAGATATGACTGTGCGTCATCAGCATAATGTGAAAGGAAACATGCTTACGAATTATACGACCAAGTGGAGGCATGCAGAGGGAGAAGAGAATGTGCAAGTTAACAGGTGATGTCAGCTGTGGTTGAAAATGACTTGCCTATTGTAACAGAGAAAGTCCTATTGGATAAATAGGATTTAAACCAGCTCAATGCTAAGTGTAAGATACCTACCCACTGTTCAAGGCACTCAATTAAAATAGTATGATCTACAGTGTTGAATGCTGCATTTAGATCTAGAAGAATTGAGAAGCATTCTACTGCATCTGCTGTGAGTAAGAAGGGCTGACAAGGGCTGTTCATATCACTATGGTTTTAGATAAGATATTAACTGGTAAAAACAGTTCTTTCTAAAACTTATGATAAAAATGGAAGCTTGGAGATGGGTCTAAAGTTTTGAGATTAGATGGATCAAGGCTGGGTTTTTTAAGGAGAGGCTGAACTACTGCATGCTTAAAGCTAGAGGGAAAAGAACCTGTGGCCAGAGAACTTTTGACAAAAGACAGGATGCTAAGACCTTGAAAGCAAAACTGAAATAGTCTTATTCAGGCAGCCAAACTCAAGAAAGGATATTGTATTTCAAATGGTAAGGACTTCATTTGCAACGGGATATCTAATAAAGAAATTGGTTGAAACAATTTAAAACAGCTGAATTAAATGACATAACAGACCATGTTATGTCATTTATGACATAAATGACATAAATGACCACCCTGTTGGTGGGGGAGATCTGACATCATATATTATCGACCTTTTGAGTAAAACAAGCTAAAAATTCCACACTTCAAGGTTGTAGCTGGGGCTAAAGACAGAATCTATGGCTTGGAACAGAACCTTAAAATTTTGATGGTTTTTAGATATAAGGTATGAGAAAAATGCAGCTCTTGCATCCTTGTCTATCCTCTGATATGTGAGCATTCAATTTCTCAAAATATCATGGAAGATCTGTAATTTATTAGCCTTTCATTTATGCTCAGCCTTGCTACATTCTCTTAGAAAAGGCTGAGTTTTATCATTGATCCATGGAAGAGCTTTAGGTTTTGACCTTCTATTCTTGAGAGGAGCTATAGAGTCGAGTACTACCTAACAGTTTTGATTAAAATGAGTGACTAGCTCATCAGTCTGACTGTGGGATGGCAAGAAAGTTATATCACCGTGAGTCACAAAGAAAGTCTCAGAGAATTTGGAGGCAGAGGTTGAATTTAAAATACGAGAGCTGGATGGAGAGGATGGCTTTGAGCTAGAAGGAAGTACCCATGCATCAAAAACAATTGCCTTGTGGTCAGACACACACATATCCTTTGTCTAGAGATTTTTTTTAGGGGCAAACCAAAGGAGGGTACAAGGGCAAGGGTATGTCCCTTTACATGAGTAAGTTTAAACTTGATAAACTGACACACTGGTGGCACAACAATAGTCAAGTCAAATTTATTTATAAAGCACATTTAAAAACAACAATAGTTAACCAAAGTGATGTAAAATCAAAATAGCAAAAGCCACAAAACAACACAATAAAAACACAATAATAGAAAGAAGGTCAGAGAATTCCTGGATGAAATCATAATTCAATTTAGGGGGTCTGTAGACTAAGACACATAGCAAGGGAGCCTTACCTTTAAACCAGGAAACTAAGTAATTCAAAGGTGAGAAAAGTGCCATTAAAGATAAGGGAACATTTTATTTGATGTTTGTGAACAACTGCTAACCCACCACCACGACCAGATAGCCTGGGTTGATGGAAATGAGTAAAATCTGGGGTTGTAGCTTCAATCAGTGGAGCAGAATGACCTAGACACAACCAAGTCTCAGTGATCATAAAAAATAAACTAAAATAACTAATAAAATCATGACATATAAAGACTTATTAAGACTATTGGAGAGAGATCTAACATTCAAAAGTCCAAAACTGACAACTGGGGCAGAGGTGAGAGTGTAAGCAGATAGCTGACAAGGAATATGAATCAGGTTATTGATATTGGCAGATGTTGGTTTTATCACACAGGGAGCTGTTCTATGGTAGGAAACAATAGTTTTGATGTGGAATATGTGTAATGAGGACATTGGCTGGGGAAATGAATTTCCCACCACACCAGTGTGTCATGCCGTGAGGCAGAATTCCATGTAATTAGACTGCAAATGTGGGTGAAGACAATCATGCTTAAGTAAAATGGGCCTCTCCCACAAAAGGTCAAAGTTATTAATTTAAGGGGGGTCAATGGAGGTACAGTGGTCGTTTAGCCATGAATGAAGTCCAAACAGTCATGACCATCTCTCCATGCCTTTCTGGGGTGTGGGGAGGGGGCCTGAGATGAGGATTTGCTTTCCTGCATCAAGGAGAACAGTATTTAGTGTTTGGAAGTCTGCCTTTAAGCCTTCTGACTGTTGGGCTTGTCATTGTTACCCAAATGGATGATGATGGTGACAACGTTGTTGTAGTTGGCCAGGATGTGGGGTAGCCTGCGGTCAATGTCCCACACTCATGCACCAGGAAAACAGTGGACTTTGTAAGAGTGGATATAGTTGAGTCCAATTGGGTCTGGGAATGAAGCAGGGGAGGACAGTTGGGGAGGAATGAGGGGATGCGTACCTGGAAGGTCAAGGTAGGACAAGGTGGGTGGGATGAGATGTTGGTGCTGGCTAGTTGGAATAATGGCAAGGGGGGGAGGTCCGGCATATGTTTTAATTTCTGTAGCAACTGTTGTTTGTCTTGTTTTGTTTTTTAAATTCTTTACATTTTTGTATAATGTCTCACCTCTTTATGGTATGTTACAAAAACCACAAACAGAGTTAAAAAGTGCTAATTCATCTTATAGCAATTTTTAATGGATCAGTTGTTGGACAGATGTCCCATCACATTTTTCATCAGTACTGGTAATGCTCTACTTGTGACCTCTGTTCCTCTTTACTAATGCAGTTAATTAGTGTTTGTCTTAGAGTAAGTGGTCAGGATTTATGAGAATTGTCCTCCATGTCACATCACATAAATTTTCAGTGTTTCCAGCTGTTGCTTCAGCAATTCAGACAAAAGCTACTGTAGATCACAGACACAGCGACATGAGAATTTTTTTTATTGTCATCATCTTTAATAAATGTCCAACAATCACTATTTCACTATTTATTTCAGAGTTTTGTGAGAAACGGAAACTCTAGATATATGCAATATTGAAGAGTGAATATGTCAAAAATCTAGATGACATGCTAAACATGGGAAACTGTACCGGCAGATTAAAAATAGGAGTCAAAAGTAAACACATGACCAATTTTGACTGAAAAAGGATTTCCATGATGTTTGCTTAACAACACACAAACTAAACTAACAAAATGCCCTACTCTCTAATAAAACTGTACAAATAAGGAGCACAAAGTCTTTAAAACTATTTTATATTTAAGTTTAAATCTAGTTTTTGTAGCAAAAGTCTTTGTATGTTTTCGCATATTTGTTCCTCGAAAAGGTCATCTACCATTTTTAATGACACAATAACATGCAAACGAATCAGACAAAGCAAATAAATCCAATTTCTAATTACAACCGCATGTCTGTCTAATTCATTACTGTTTATTAAATGAGCAATATACCCCTGTCAGAACATATAAAAGCCATGCATACCCTCAAAACAAATAAACAGATAAATTAAACATTATTTGTTTTCACTTATCTCTTTAAAATGTTAAATATGAAGAAGCTGACCTTGATGAACAATGAAAGATTAATAAACATTTTTCTCTGGAGACTCTGCTGCTGTGACCAGGCAGGCCGAGAGAAACACAACCGGCAGTATCTTATCCTGTAATCTGCTTCAGAGAGCAGGACACAGACACACAGTGGTCTACAGTCTCAGATATAAATCAAACTTACGTATCAAAAATAGGAACCCAGTCCTGTTGACTTCAGTCAAACGATGAGAGGTAAAATCACAACATAGTTTATATTTACATGACAATGAAAACCGCAGCTGTGGGAAGATAAAGCCTCTGCTACAAGTGGTTAAAAATCAACTAACAGGAGAATTAGTGAATTAAGCACTTTGAAGAACACAGTGTTTAGAGTGGATAGTACGTGCTAAACCGAAGACATTTGATAAGGATGTGCTGGCAGCTCTTTATTCTACAAATAAGGTTTCCTGGCATAGATTAATGTTTTACAGTGGCAGGTGGTCGCTGTACAAACCCAGCACTAAAAATGTCTAATGCAACCCTTTCTGTTGCAGGTTTTCTAATATTTACATATCTCTAATAACCCATGACACAGCTTCGCTCTCCCTTCACAAAAACACACACACAGATCTTTTAAAACACTTAAAAGGTTCTGGGCTTCAGATAACCAGTCATGTGGATGTCAAACTTCCTGACTTTTTCCCCCTATTACGTCTCACTTTATTGGTCTCATCAGCAGTGTTAGCACACCTGTCTGACACTTGCTCAATGACCCAAAATGACGGTCGAAAGACTTTGCTGACAAGAGCAACAAATGTTAACATTTGTGTTACTTTTAAATCAGTGATTTTAAATTGTGCTTAAGGACAAGATGCTGATAAACAAATATTGTCCGTGTAGCCAAAGTTTGATATATCTTATTCCTCTGTGCCAAAGAACTTCATTGTTGTCCAAAAATAATGAGCTACACCATTGACATGTTCTTTCATTTGTATGAACATGGGCACTGTAGTTTATTTTGACTCAATCCCAATTTCACTGTTCTGTTAACATAAATACTCACTTGTGCACTATATGTGTATTAATTAATTCGTAATAAGTCTCCAACAAATGCACTATTTATTCCTGTTTGAGTAACATTTGCTAAAAGAAAAGAAATCTGAAAAAAAAAAATCATAGAAGTGGGATATTTCTACCAAGAGAAATCCATGCTTTTCTGTCATTTTCCAGTCAGACTTAGAGGACAGTCACAGAAATAAGGAGAGAATATAAGGAAGATAATATCTGGAGGCTGACAAAACAATCACAGAAAACTCAGGAGAAAGCGAGTAAGTTGACATTGAGTTGAGATTATTTTACCAACTGCTGTTTCTAAGGTTAAGAGTGAACTGTTAATAGATAAGAAGTCCTGAAGTTGCTCATAATCATTGAAACTTTCAACGTGGTAATTCAATCTACTGATGAGGATGAGAGGTGTGATACGGTCAAGAGCTCCAGAACGAGTGTGAACCTTTGAGTTGAGACCGAGACCGTGAAGAATACATCATCAAGCTCAATGTCAGCGAGTGGTTATCAGTCACTCCTCCATGTATTGATAGGTTACTGAATATGACTAACGATACTTCCAAACTACTAAATGACATTTCGTCATCTTACATAAGAAAATATTGACTGTGAATGAAGAGCTTCTCTCAGAAACGCAGTCAGCAAGGAGCCTCGGGATCACTCAATTGTTCCTGTTTAAGCATTTCCGTGCTGCACATTCATTCTGGACTGCATACCAGGTCGTTTCCCAGGATCATGCTCTGAATACTGAATAGCAGCAACATAATGTGGAATGGAGGCATTATGTGCACTTCCACAACAGCATTTTCTTCTCCAAAGATCTATTATCTTATCTTTCTGCAGCGTCTAAACATAACAACCACATCATTTGTCAGTTTAAGTGCGCATATTGTACTAATTTACTTGCTTGTCATTATGTGAAAGCACTCCAATGTTGACATTTTACAGAGGTGGTGATAAGTTACTCACATTTATCAGGATCTTTACTGCATTATTTATGTTTTCCTTTGTGAACGGAAAGATTTCCGGTCACAAATACATTCCTTTCCATGCAAAGAATTCAGCTTTCTCGAGATTGGCTATCAGCTAATTCTTCTGTGCAATACTCCTTTCATACCCCTGTGAGAAAACTTCCAAAGATGCTTTTGACAGACACACACACATATCAGATCATAGTCACTTCTGGGAACATTACATAGACTTATATTCATTTCCTGGAGACTTACCCTAACTGTAACCACTACTTGCCTAACCCTAACTTTAACCACTGACACAAAAATCAGCTTTTTCCCAATTGTGGACACGGCTTTTGCCCCCAATTGGACAAGCTGTCCCTTGTTAATTGGTCCCAAGTCTTCAATTTGTCCCCAAAAGTAGCCTATGACAGACCACACACACACATACACACACACAACACAGATGTCTGCAGGCAGAGAGGAAAAGGAGTGGGAGGATGTGATGGTAAGATCTTTCCCCAGCTCTCCCTTCTTTCTGCTTACATGAGGTCACTCGACAGTCAGATTTCCCAATTCATGTGAGCATATGTTCTAATAATGATATCATCCCACCGTCTACAACAGAAAAACAATCATTTAGAAACAGAATTTCTGATACGAATGAGAATGAATATCAGTTTTATTTTGACATAATGACAACAGAATATTTGAATTGGCCCAAATTAAATTATAAAAAGAGCACACAATAAGTGATATATACAAAAGTAACATGACTTGTGACACCAGCAGAATTGAAAAGTTGACAATTTTAGAGACATTATCCTCGATTTCTTAGTATTTTAACATTTTAAACACACATACTCAGTGGACAGTTCAATGATTTCTGATTCATCTTCATCTTCAGTGTCTCTAACCCATCTGGGCTGCAGCCTTGGCAGCTAACCGCTCCTGTTTCTCCTGCTCGGCCTTCTCCCTCATCTCCTTCTCCCTCTGGATCAGCTGCCTCTTTTCGGCCTCCCAGGCCAGCACCCGGCTCTCATACTGCTCCAGGTCTGGTTTCTCAGCAGCAGCCAGGTTCTGCTGGGCCAGAGCAGTCACTAAAGCCTGGAAGGAGGCAGCGTCCACTTTACCCTGAGACTCCAGCTGGCTGCTCAGTTCCTGGAGAGGCAGCGAAACAGGAAGAGGTTTAAGGCATCAGTCATCACTGCATTTCAATGATTTGGTTACAAATATCATTTGACTACATTTAAACAACTCCTATCAGTTCAGCCCCTTTAGAAAATATCTAAGCTGTTTTGATAATAAGCTAATATTCCCAAATCCCATGACAGTCACAGTCCAAGAAAAATTTAGATCTTCAGATAAAGAAATCAGAGTCCATGTATCATTTTAAGAAAAATGTGCTTATAAAACCCCCAAAAGACTAATACTGATTATAACTGTTGGCTTTAGGAGTTTATCAGTCAAAGTCGCAGTCTAGTCTCAAACAACATACTATAGTGACATAAACATAACTGCTGTGGAACAACATTTAGACCACAAAAAGACCATCACAGTTTACACATGTATAAATTGTGTTTGTAAGACACTGAATGTCAAAGCAAGCAATCGAATTGAATATAATGCAGCTGTTTGTTAAAGTGTGCTGTTTTGTTAAATTTCGTATATAAACAGGGCTCTCCATGTGCCGCAAGTCAAACTTAAAATAAATCTGACAATAAAGTTAAATCCAATCCAAACTAAACTAATCAAATCCAATCCAATACAACATGGGGACAAAATTATCCAGTGAGCTAAACTAACTAATAGAAACTGAATGGACAATCTTCCCTTTGGGATAGATGAGCTTTAGACATATCGATACATAATTAAAAATATAACCAAGCACTTACAACTATAATGAATAAGTAAAATGAGAAAAGAACAAAACAGTGTATTTTTACAGGGTTTAGTCTGTTTTATATATCTGTAGCTTTGGAACACTGGCTGGTCGCTATCTGATTTATAAGACACAAACTTGATCAGTTAAACAAGTCGAACCGTAAAACAGACTTATTAGATGAGTGCGGTTCACTTAAATTCAAGGATTTGAAGAATCTATCAGAGAGTCACTGGTGAAATAGTTTTTCTCTCAGTTGAATCATCAGATACTGATTTTCTCCTTCTGAATTCATCAACAAAGTAAAGCAGTATATAGGCTTGACGTTACAAAACAATGAGTGGAAAGACTAAATTACAGTTTTACTATACAGAGATCCCAACCAGCAGTCAGTCCAGCTCACAATTATCTAGACTAGAGTTTTTTCTCAAGAAAAGGCAAAATATCTCAAAACCAATGCACTCTGACTATCTAAAGATCCATATTTCAGCGTAGACCATTGGTTTAAAGAAAGTCTGATGAGCTTTTCTCATCTTCCAGGAAGACACAGATTTCTGATGATTTCAGAGTAGAAATAAAAATGACTGAGATAGATATTTCACCACACGAGTATGTCGTTAGAGTTATATTAACATCACGTGTGGTAATGTAGCTGGAACCATTTTAAATGTCTCCCTGTGGAGAGTTTAGAGAACCTATTTAATCAGATTTCAGAACAATCAATTTAAAAAAAAAACCCTCAGTATGCTGCTCACTGAGATTAGACTTGGAAGACTCTGAGTTACAACCCCGGACACGGCAGGAAACCCTGTTTGTCACGTTTACAGGACCGGCCTGACAAGGAAAAAACTGATGTAAATTCAGGGGCTGCTACAAACAAAAGCACACCTGGTGTAGACACCAAACCCCCACCTTGAATCTACTGGTATAAGTAGATAGATTTGCCCGCTCTGCCTGGTCATCTTCATCTACGGCGTCCTCTTTCTTGTCTTCCTCTCCTGCGGACTCCTCTCCAGAGGAGTCAGAGTCTGAGGTAGAAGATAGTTCCTGCAGCAAGTTATTCATGTAGTCCAGCTGGAAAATAACACAAAAATTACGTTTGGTATGCGGAGGGAGTATTTTTTAAGTTTATGTTTGAAAATTTGAGTGCAGTTCAGCAGGTCCTGAAAGAGCTATAACTATCTGAAATGCCTTTATTTGTTGTTTTCAACTTTTTAAAAAAGATGCTGTTGCTTATTCGAATGATTACAGAAGAGACGCATAATGATGAAAAACGCTGAACATGATATTTGACAACTTACCTCTTAATCTTAGAAAAAAACATAAGATTAACTGCAACCAGAGGCAGCAGTCACCAGCACCTTCATCTGAGATTTAATATTCCCTCTCTGTCCTACGGTGTTATCTGCTCTGTCTACATTATTGCTGCGCCGCTGTCTGACACAGGCTGTTTAGTTCCTGTTGCAGTGATTCTCACAGACGTCCTCAGTGCTCCAGGCTCTTCAAAATCTCATTAGACAAGGACAAAGCTGAACTATTGAATTGGACAGCACAAGCCAGATTAGAGGCGCTACGCCCGACTGTGTGCATGCATATATGTAAAAAAAAATAACAACAATATGACAGCATGTGTGTTCTGTCTCAGCAGATGAAGACTGTCTGTGTCAAGTCCTTCACCTGGAGAGTAACAGCAGTCTGCCTCTACCGTGTCTGTGTGTATTGATAATTCTGTTGTGTGACTCAGACACTTTGACATTTTGATTTTATGTACAGAATCCTATTTGAAAGAACGTTTATTACAGATTCATGTTACAGCAAAAGTCTAGAGGATGTGTTTGACGTCAAACCTGCAGTCAATAGAAAAGATCGATAACAAAAGTTCATTCCCGCCGACACAAATGACTTCAGGAGGGAACGTGATGTGGCACATTGTGATCTCTGTTTGTGCAGCATGTTTGTCTATATCTTGCACTTGTGTACGTTGTATGAGGACTGTACTGTATGTTAATGTTGTACATACATTGTGTGCTGTTTGTTGCTATAGTGCTGTTTTGTTTTCCTGCACGCTATGATATAATGTTTGCTCTCACTGGTATTAAGGCGTGTGTCTATCTATGTGTTTGATTTGTTCTAATTGCTTGCCCACTCTGTAAAATATTTTTTTTTTAAAAAACCGACTTCAAAGAACTGGCCAAGTGCAGGAACCTGCTAACCAGATTTGAGCTACCCTGAAAAACCTGCATACTCCCCCCCCCCCACATTTAAATTAACAATAATCTCTAAAGATTACATGAGACAAGACATGAATCTCTCCAGGTCTGAGTCAAAGATTAGACCAAGAAGGAAACTACTCACTCATTTCAGTCAAAGAAAAGAGAAAAACAACTTTGAAGGCATCCTTTACTCATGTTGTCTTTGATTATATCATGTGACATAATTAAGGCTGCAACTAATGATTATTTTTGTTATCGATGAATTTGCAGACTATTTAGTCAATTAATTGATTAATCTTTTAGGCTGTAGAGTGTCAGAAAAAACGTGAAAAATGTCAATTTCCCAAAATCTAAGTTAACTTATTCAAAAGTGTTGCTTTATTTGACCAAAAGTCCAAAACTTAAAAATACTCAGCAAATAGTCACATTTAACAGTGAAATTTTGGTATTCTTGCTGGAAAAATGACTGAAACAATTATTTGATTATCAAAATTGTTGCCGATTACTTTTCTGACAATTGACTACGATTAGCTAGTCTTCAACAGACCTAAGAGTCACCTGGGTTTTCTTCATGTTAGAGTGGTAACCTTGGGACCACATTATATGGTCTGGACTTTGGAGATGTTTTGTGATGTCACCGTTCAGAGCAGTGCCACAAAATAACTACCTAATCCTAAACGACAATGTCTTATTTTTATATTTCTCACTGTACATACAAAAATAAAACCTGTAGATGATAAACAGCTTTGTGATGAACAAGCAGGATTGTATATTTCTATCCTTACTGTGTCTTTGGACAGCTTGACGTCACTACCGGGAGCAGCCGCCACACTCTCCATGACAGCCAGCGTTCGGCCCAGATATCCACGGGTCCAGTGGAGAGGCATCCCTTTGAATACGGCATGTATGCCCTTTAGCATCTCTATCTTGCCTGCACAGAGAAGAAAGAGGAGGATAAATGAGACGAGCAGCAACACAGGATTAATCCACTTCTGCCAAAATAACTGATACAAGGCTGTGAGAGAAGAAGCCCAAATACACACCGAGGAGAGCATTGCCGAGTAGCTGAGCGCTGAGTCCGGCAGTGTTGTCTTGTTTCAGTCCACAGATGAGCAGTGATGCTCCCAACGCCCTCTCCTGTAACACCTGAACAGTGAGGCACAAGTGTTTTATTTTAAAGCGTCTGTCTTAGTCCTTCACAAAATGGCTCACTAATGAGTTTCAGGCAACCATTTTTTTTTTTTTCCAAAAATGAACGTGTAGCATTTTTAAACAAAACCCCCTCATTCATCACTCTGAGAATCAGGAAATTGATGACTTCAGTGTAAGTGCCCAAGGTCATACATTTCCAATTTTAAGAACATTCTGGGATCATTTGTTTTCATAACACCTCCCATGTTGTCGCTTCTCCTGTTTCACTCACAGTGAGTTGTGGTCTGGTTGCTAGGTAACTGCCCAGAGCATACAGAGACAGGATCTGTGTGGAGGGAAGGTCGAAGGCCTCTTGATGCATCACCTCCTCAACCACAGAGCACGCACCTGGATATTACAACAAAACATTATGTCACTAATTACACTCTGTAATCAAAGTCATCATTGCTTTTCTTTTTTCTTTTCAGATGTTACTTTGTTGCTATTGCTGATATTATTTTCAGCTAATATTACAGATTTTTTTCTTACAAATCCAACAACTGAAAGAGACAGGGGGAATGAAAGTGTTAGGTTTCATAAAAATCACATGATTATGAGTAAAATCAATATCAGAATTCAGTCAAAATACTGACATTTCATGTACTGTACTTTAAGTACTAAACAAACTCGAATCTATCATTTGTTGTAGTAAAAATTTAAAATACGACTGAAACACAGCTGCAACGATTAGTTGATTAGTTGGTTGACAGAAAATTAAATCACTTACATTTACATCATTTTGAGTCATTTTTCAACAAAAACTAAAATTCTCTCTCCAGTTTCTTAAATTATTGAAGATTTACAGTATGATTATCATATTTCATATATATCTTGTAGCTTATTGTTACTTTGCATGTCTGCATGCTTCAAAAATGGTTATAATCAGGATTGCTTGGTTGTGTTTCGTTGCTACATGTTGCTGTATTATTGTACCAATGGTTTGATGTTTCCTTGTGCATGATGATGTCTTGCTGCTGTTGCCTTTATGGCATCTATTTGTCTTCTGTCTTTAATCTGTTGCCAGCTGGCTAACACTAGCACGATACAGAAATACTAATTAATGTGTTTTGTTCTTATAAATAAATACAAGAGAATAAATAAATGTGAATATTTTCTGGTTTCTTCCGTCTTCTGGGAGAGTCATCTGAATATATTTAGCTTATAAACTATTGCTTAGGACAATTCAAGGTTGCATCTTGGGCTTTGGGAAACAGTTATTGAGATTTTTCACCATTTTCTGACATTTTACAGACCAAACGACTAATCGCATTCCCATCACATCTGTATTTTACAAACAAAGAAAGAAAAGTTTGAAATCTGATTTGACTGCTCCCACCGCTGCAGTCACTCACATATTAAGTCAACAAGAATGTTTTTTGGAAACCTGCAAGGATATTTCAATCTGTCTGTATCATATTTTGTCCAAATGTTTGATTGAAAACATGTTTGAAAGTGCCTTACTTTTAAAGTCTCCATCCTTAATGTAAGAATCTATGAGCAGGTTGAAGGTGAAGTCATCTGGGAATATTCCGTACTGGACCTGCAAACACACACACACAAGATTTTTGTTTACAAAACAACACGTTTTATTTATGTACTGTAGTGTTTACCTGACATGATTTAGCAAAGATGGTGTACGTCACACACACAAAAAACGCTGTCTCCTGATGCACCACTGACATCAAGACCTCTAATCTCACAGCAAGATGACACAAATCAAAACAACAACAGAGGCAGCCATACGCTCTGCTTTACCTCACTGTAAACACCTCATTGGCAAGTGGACGTCTCTGCTCTTGCAATAATTCAATGATGCCCAAATACTACAGCTCATTTAGGAACAGTACGCACGCTGGGTTGAAAATGTCAAACATGTTTGATGTTATTTGTGCTGCTCAGATCAGTTTGAAAATAAATCTGGGTGGTTAAGATTGAATCTGTAATCCTTCTCACTGCCAGATAACTGCAGCTGTCAGTCCTGATCAGGAGCCTCTTGTAGGAGAATGGGGGTCAGGTAACTGTGACTAGGAATGAGTGCAAGGTCGCGGTGACCTGTACCGATGCCAAACATGTCAGTCCACCGAACCAAGACAGGAGATATCTGGAGATATTGGGAAAGAGGCGGAATACCCCACAAACACTCATCAAATTTGGTTAAAGTCCAAATTTAAGCGAAATTGAGAAATGTCCCATTCTTCTTTAAAATTTAGGATAGCCAAAAAGTCTGGTAAACAGGATGAGACTTGTCACGCAAATTGAACACACACACACACACACACACAGCCTGTCTTCAGTATAATAGGCATGTCACGTTCTGTCATGTTGGAAGATATCTCTGACTACGTTGTTAGTAGGGCCACTGTGAATAAAGAGATTCCCCCTCTGACACCTGTGTCTCGACCAGCTGATTCCTCTTTCATCCACCTCTTTCTGCCACAACACTCTGATCTGATTTTCTCTCTGATTATGAAAATCTTCTCTTCGAAATTGTTTTCAGGTGTCTTTTCAACCCTTTGTCTAGTTTATTGTCTGTAAAGAATAAACGGAGGGAACACAATGTGTTGCGTACCTTGTTTTGAAGTGTGTGCAGGGCCTTCTCCCTGGCCCCGTATTTTAGACACTGTCTGATCCAGCTGTGAATGGTCCAGTCTCGCAGGTACCAACAGTTTGGACTATGACGAAACCTGCAGGGAAAAAAACACACACACAAAAGGTTATATTGTATTTCCGTCACAGTTTTTCTTCATTAAGGTGTAATGGAGAATTGCAGGAAATGTGAGGAAGAGAGAAGAAATGATATGCAATCACACTTAAATGTCACGAGTCTGTGGAAAACAATTTCAGCTAATGAGACAAAATTAATTTGCGAATTTCTCACCAACAAGACAGCTTTATTAGCAAAAATCAGGATTTATAAATGAAATACACACAAATCAAAAATAGCTGAAGGTATTAGTAAGAACAATTACTATTTACAAACCTCCCAAAGTGAAAAGGTAGTTATTTCACTCCCGCCAGATTATGAAAACGAATGTGCTCTGAACAAGGGGTGCGATTGGGAAATATACTAAATCTTGTAATCACAAGAATGGACCAGATTCCAGAGGAAGGAGTAAACAGGAAAGGTCTGGAGTTGCCCAGAACAAAGAAAAGCATGTGACTGAACATAAACCAAAACAGACAAACCAAACAGACAATTCATTCCAAGAAAAGCACAAAAGTTGGTACCTCACACAAAAAACCAGCACTGAGCAGCATATTTGACACAGAAAATGTAGATGCAGAAACCGACGCAGAGAGAGTATGACTTCTCTTACTTGTAAAGGTAATACTCTGCTTGATCGACTTCCTCTCTAGACGATATGTTGTCAACAAACTGAAAAACAAACACAGAATAAAACTTTGTCCCCCTGCGCCTCCAATTTCAAACGTGTTTATTGCTTTATCAGTGACAAGTTTACAACAATTGATGAAATACAGGACGTAAAAATGTCAATACAGCTTACCCGCGACACACACAGAGAGCTAACTGGAAGGTTTCTTTCGTATGTCCTGTCCATGGTGGTGGCCAGAACAGCTGTACGTGAAAAAAAAGGAAAAGAAAGAACAACAAACAAAATTATTATTATTATTCAGTTAATTATGTGATAAATAAATTTAAGTCTGCGTCACAGTGGCAAAAGTTCCCAAAACAAACCAGAATGTATTGGATAATTTTACTCCATCATCAGTTATGAAAACATTTTACAAAACTTATCCCTGGTAAACTGTGTGAATGTTTATCTACACTATTGTAAGGCAACCCAGTCTCACATCAATGTGTGTAATAGCTATGTTGGTGCACAGCTTAAAACTTATTAGTTTCACAATAACAGCTCTAAAATTATGAGATGATTTTTTTTGGCCTATTCTTTTCTATTGGCCTGTGTCCACGTCAGATGAATGTCAAGTTTCTGTCTGAACAAAACCAAAAACAAACAAACAAAAAAAGGCTGACATGCCTTTTATTCGCAGTGGAAAATGCAATTTTTTAAGATAGTTTCGGCATTAAAATGCATTTTGATAACATTTCTAGTGAGAAATGTGCATTTGATTTTCATAATCTTTGTTCAGTGAATGTATATGATGTTTAGTATGTCAGTTATTACAAAGATATTTTCAGGCTATGGTGGTTGCTATGGTGGTTGCTATGGAGGCTGCCATAGCTGAAACCACGTAGTTGCATGTTGTTTGAATCATTGCTTTTGTGTTGTGTAGTTATCCGAGCTGTTGTGTTATTTGTGTTATTTTATGTAACTGCTTGATGATGTTCTTTGTATTGTTGAGTTATCAAGGACACTTTTGTGTTTTTGTGTTGAGAAATGTTAAAGATATCATTAAAAGAAAACCTTAACACAGTGACAGTGAGGCGGGTTCTCCAGTCAGCCAATTGTAAAGCTTCAAATTCTGGATTTCAAATTCAAATTCATCCCTGTGGCACTTTGAAAATCTACGTTTTTTTTTATTGAAGGAACGTCATCAAACCGTTACATAAAATATCACAAATACACATAACAGCTCAGATAACTACACAATGCAAAGACAATGATTCAAACAACATGCAAGCTACGGTTTCAGCGATAGCAGTATCCATAGCAACCACCATGGCAACGAAAAGTGAGAGTGTGAAAATATCTTCGTAATAACTGACAAACGAAACATCATATACATTCACTGAACGAAGATTATGAAAATCAAATGCACATTTCTCTCTAGAATTGTTATCAAAACACATTTTCATGCTGAAACACTGAGAATAAAAGGAACGTCAGCCATTTTTTTGTTTTGTTTTGTTTTCGCAGACAGGAACTTGACAGTAATGTGATGTGGATGCGGGCCAATAGAAAAGAATAGGCCAAAAAAACCCAAAACATAGGCATCTCACAATTTTAGAGCTGTTATTGTGAAACTAATATGTTTTGCGCTGTGCACCAATGTAGCTATTACACATATTAATGTGAGACTGGGTTGTGTGAGGTTACCAAACAGTGCACCATGTCGCTGTAGCGCTACACTGCCACCGTGTGTTGATCACCTGCACACACAGTAAAATGTGATGCTGGACTGCTGCATGCAGCAATCCATACAACAAAAATAATGTTGGGTGCCACTGACACATTTTAGTCAGTACAAAAACATCATTCAAAATTTACATCTCAAGATCAACTGCATTATAATAGGAGGACAAGACTACTTTAAAGGCTCCAAACACTGCCTTTTCTTGCCTGACTTTAGAATATATAACCAGTGTATCCTTTGTAGCCTTCAGTATCTCACAATGGGATCCTTTTGATAATCCCCAACATCTTATAGGTATTAGGACAGTTCAAAACATGTGCTATGATGAAACATTACTGTTACCACTCTTACCCAGGTTCTGAGGATCTTTCTCTCTTGCCTCCCACACTTTGGTGTCTGTATAAGCTGACGAGAGCAACCATCTTCTAGCTGCAAAGACAAACATGAAGTCATGAAGATACGACATATATGTTAAAGGACGGGTTCACAATTTTTCATGTCTGTCTTAAAACAATAGTTAGGAGCCCAAATAAACATTGAAATAGGTTCTCCTTGCCATAATCATTCCTCCTGTTCATACTGACCATTATAGGATCCCCTCATAATGCATTTGTATTGTAAATGGTGGAATGTAAAACTGTGTGAGGAAACACAAAGAGGGAATTTGATGCTAAATAGTCTGTAACTGTGGCAGATATCCACTTAGTGTGACTGACTCAGACTGCTGAAGCCTCATACGAGCTTAAGACCAACTTTTAAATGCATTTTTTCACAAAATGACTTTGTGGACACACTGTGCATTTTGGCCTCCATCACTTACATTGAAAGTTCACCTGAAGGGGATCTTAGAGAAGAATGATTACATAAAGAAAACCTCTTTCAATGTTAATCTGGGCACCTGTCTATTGTTTTAAGACAGACTTTAGACAATATTAGTTAAATAAAAGTGTAATGACAGAAAACTGTGGTTCAGATTAGCCTCGGTAAGGTTAGCTGCCAACAGTCAGCTAACAACAAGCACTGCGGACATTTAGTTCTTCTTGTCAAAACAGCTAAATGTTAGTCAAATTAATACAAGCTAAATAAACTGTGTACGAGAACCAAACCGTGGTTGTATCGTAGTCGGGTGTAAGATGTATTTACCTGAAAGAGACGGAGATACACGTTTAACTTTGACAGCTGCAGTCACACATCGCTTCAACACGGAGGATGCCATCTTTGGACGATACCATTTCAACGCCGGGGAGGGGGAGTCTTGGATATTTGTAACTGTCTTAATGGCTCAAACCAAACGTCGGCTCCGCTGCTAACAGACACGGGAGTCGTCATTAAGCAAAAGTAAGACATGTCAAATATTACGTATTTTTATTATTTTATGCACAGAAGATGTATTTGCTCGTAATACATGAGCGAATAATATGCAAGTGTAAAAAATAGCCCGAAACTACAGTAAACACTGTCTTTAACGCAGTGCAAAGGTTGAAAACAAATTGATAAAAGCAACGTTTGGAACCAAAACTGTACGTGAATTTCATCAATCTACAATCTGCACATTAGCTCCCGTTTTTATGGGGGCCTAAAAGTGACACAGAAAGTAAATAAATGACTATTATTAAAAAAATAAAAAAGGAATAAATGTGCAATAATAAACAAATAATACATTTTTCTTTATTTCTTCATTTATTTATATATTCATTTAGTCACACTTTTTAAACCTTATTCATTCATTTTTGACTCATTTATACATTTCTTTTATTTGCATTTATTTAGTTCCATATTTATGTATTTATTTTCACATTTATGTATATCATTTCTTTATTTATTTCCACACTTATTTCTGTTTTGATATTAAAATTGAAATAGGCTAGCCAGTAAGCACAGTGAAGAAAATAATAAGTGTTTCCTTTTCTAAAGCACAAAAATCAAAAGCATAGTCTGTATTTAGCTCTAGCTTTACAGGATTAGTTCTAGGGCTGCAACTAATGATTATTTTCATTATCATTTATTTTATTTTCTCTCTATTAATCGATTAGTAGTTTGGTCCATAAAATGTCGTAAAATGGTGGAAAATGTAGATCACTGTTTCCCATAGCCCAAGGTGATGTCCTCAAATGTCTTGTTTTGTCCTGACCAACAGTCCAAAACCCAAATACATTTAGTTTACAATCATAGAAGACCAAAGAAGCCAGAAAATATTCACATTTCTGAAGCTGGAATCAGAGAATTTGGAAATTTTCTTCTTAAAAATGACTCAAACTGATTAACCAATTATCAAAATAATTGCTGATCAATTGAATAGTTTGCAACTAATACACTAATTGTTGCAGTGTAAAACCCTGAAGCACATTAACTCTTTATTATTAATGCAATCTACATTTATTTTGTTCTGTCTTAGGGCATTTTACAGCTAAAAATGTTCAATGAAGCATTTGTCAAACAAATAATAGCTAATATAATATACTAAAGTTTGTTAAATGTTAATCCATTGTGACATTTATCATGAATTTATATTTGTTTTTCCCCCCATAGCAATTTTAATCCTTGGAAGTTAAAGATAATAATTGGTCAAACACACATAACTTGCTTTTCTGAGGTGAATAGCACTGTTGTAGTTTGTTTTAATAGAAAAGAAAACAGTATAGAGCAGGACCAATGATGTGACAGTAGAGGGTGCTCTTTATGTGAGGTGGAGACAGACCAGATAAATACACACAAGTAAAGAAGTAGGAGCTTCACTTTGCCCTGCAGCATTCTGCATATAAAGCCATGAAAAGGCTCGTCGTTACTCAGCATCACGGTCGACTGCTTCCTGAAGCTTGTTAGGACATTAAATTTGTCTGGTCATGTTTAAACAATTGCAAACAACCCTTAAAATAGTAAAATACCCTCAAATCAAACAAGGAAGGATGATATTGCACCTTAAATATTGAGTTGATTTAGTCTAAATATAATAATTCTTTGTCATTTGTGTATACAGTAGCAGGGCTGTTGACCTGCTGTCCCTCCTGTCAGTGAGCCAGTGTTTTTGTTCTCCATAAGTACTATGGGAGGACAGCCCTTGGCTATAATTACAGTAAATCTCCTTGGCTCTGAGCCAAAGGAGGTGACAGGTTGAATCTGGGGTGGGACAGTTTTGTAAAACAAAACATGGAAGAATTTTAGCACCCTCTAGTTTGCTCGCTGTCCAGCAAAACAGGAAGCTCTTACCTGAGCTGCTGCTCTGGAGAGAAGTCAAAGGAAGAAAACATTTCTACACAAACTGGGGAAACAGTTCAATCTTTTCAGGAATATACAGTATGAATGGAGTCTAATATTCAATTCTATTCTATTATTGCATCTTTTTGCTGTTTTTAGCATTGAATTAAATGTAAACATTGCATGAGGCAAGTGTACAATCAATTTTCATCCAAAAATTGTGTAGGACGATGTACTTAAAAACCTCTTCCTACACAACTCTCCTCATTTAGGAAGGCATTTGTTTGTGATGTGGAGACGAGTGATGCAAAGAATTCAGAAGTATTTATTTTCACTTTCTCCATTACAGGCTTCCCCTGTCTGCTTCCATTTTATTTCACAACAGCAGCATCACATACAGTAGGAGATTGTTGTCTGAATAGATGAGAGAGACAGACACAAAAACTGCATTGTAAGAAATCTGTTTACACAGGATGACACAGCATTTTATTTAATATATCAGCAGATGGATAGCACATGTCTACAAAATGAATGAATGTGTTGTTGTGCTTTAGAAATAATGTTTCTGTGTGAAATATAACATCTTATCCAATCAATCGAATAAGACCAGCAACAGTTGCTGGTTAACGTATTGGTTTGATTTTCATTTATTTGCATTAAAATCAAATGACATAGAAATTAAAGGGCTTTTTCATGACCTCTACCTAAATAATATGCACTAATATTCACAATGTCAAAGATATATATATAGATTATGACATAAAATACAGAGCAAAATGATAAAGCAGAAGTTAAAAGGCTTTTTTAGATGTTTGTATTGGACTTTAAAGAAGATTAAAGAAGAAAAAATGTTCCATAACTTAGGGCCTTCATCTTATTAAAAGATGACCTCTGTTTGTAAGATGTTTGGGAAGATTAAACTTAAATGATTGTCTGTTTAAATAAGAGACAGTCTGTGCATTAGAAAATACGACTCTGGGAGATTTCTCTCACAGAATCAAGAACATATCTGGAAAATGTTTGAATAATGAAGAAGGTGAAGTCTTTGAGATAAAGGAGCAAATAGAGTGCAAAGAGGAAAGCATTTCTGTTTTCATTTTGTAGCTTATTATTCTGGAGGGCAACACTGATGTCAAAAAGTGCACTACAGTAAATTGCCAGTTCACATAATACTGTACATTTCAGAGGGAATGAAACAGGATGGGCACCACCCTGTAATATACAATTCGACATGGACCTTATTTAACACTGAAGAAATAGTGCCATAACCCCTGATCATACCTCTTGATTGTTAAATAAAAGGAGATTTTTGTTTAGGAATCTTTATCACTGATACTGAAGCCTTATAGGATCAGGTCTGTAGATAAGTAAGTGTGTATGGCTGCAATTAATACTTTGCTCACTGATCAATCTGTGGATTAATAATTTGTTGACTAGATAAATAATTTGGTCTACAAAAAAAAAGAAAAAGAAGTGATCAAATGTCCATCGCAATTTCAAGGTGAATTCTTTAAGTTGCATATTTTGTCTGGACAACAGTTAAAATCCCAAAGATACTCAATCTGTAATTATATAAAACAGAGAAAAGGAGAAAATCCCTGACATTTAAGAAGCTGGAACAGACAAATATTTGGCATTTTTGTTTGACAAATGACTGAAAGATTAATCTGTGATAGGAATTGTTGTCCATTAATGTTCTGTCGATCGAGTGATTGATTAATCAACTAACTGTTTCAGCATGTTGTAAAGGGTAAATCATCATTGACTGGTAAGAGAGAACATTTATGAGATAATTAAAATGTACAGCTACATATTGCTGTTTAAGGTCAACCATTGCATCAACTGATATTATTACTGTATAGCAAACATTGTACTTTAAAGCTTCTTGCGAGTGTGAATAACAAAGTTTCGATGATTCAAATCATATTTGTACAACGCCTAAAATCCTTCCCATCACATGATGAGCCAGTATCTTGTCATCTTATCATGTTTATAAATAGCATCGTTTCTTACCACAGGGTACATTTTCCCATCAGAGAAGTATTTACCTGTTCTCCTGCATGTGTGGGTGATCTTCGGAGTCTCATGCTATCTCAAGTTTCAGTTCATTAAAAGCACAAAGGAGTGACAGAATTATGAAACAGCATCTATCATACAGCAGGGCCTCTGAGCTGGGATCAGTTCTACATGCTGCTCTTCAGAGATTAGACAACGTGACACCACTAAGTGAAGCTGGTCCTAGATTACTGACAGAGGCGATACATACAGCGTATCCACGCTCTGCGGTTCCTCTCTCTCAAGCCAGCGGTTGGGATTGAAACGTGTAGGTGAGGAAAGGAAAGGAGAGGAGGATGTGAGAACTTCCTCAAACTGTTTGCAGTTTCGCCCTTTAGGACGCGGTGGTCGTCACTGGTAGAAAAAGAGAAGCTGCTGTTCTGCATTTCATCTGACAAGAAATGACACTGGTTTACCTGAACTGGCACAATGACGCTGAATGTTATATCACAATGTGGATTGAAACACAGTAAAACACAGTAAAGTATATTTTAATTACTTAATTACTGCATAGAGTGACAAGATATGTGTGAGATATCCCACATGATGCATGTATGCATGTATGATAATGTATCATCCTCTACTTTGTAATAAAAAACAGTTTTCGGCAGTGTTTCATTCCACTAGTATTTCTCTTTTCAGCGGGGCTTCTGCAATGAGCAGAAACAATGCTTTTATTCTGAGTCATACAGACATATGAAGCCTTTGTCTGGGACACCCACTGTGTCCGTCACTGCTGTTTGATCGCAACCTAAAAGAGAGAAGGGGAGAGGTGTTTTCTCTTCCTCTTCCTCTGCTTTGAATGAGAAGCAGGAGGAGAAAGGCAAGCTTTTTGAAACTCACGGCAATCATCTCTGGCTTGGTAAAGTGTGTCACAGTGACAGTGAGGAATGAGATTTAATATCTGGGCTTGTATTCTTTCAGTCATAGGGGTATGGTAAAAACACAAACTGCAGGTTCATTGCACAGGTTCATGCATTTAAGCTTTTATTTATTATTTATTTTGCAGAATCATATTCAGTTGACCATTATTGCCATACAGGAAAGACACTGCCAACCCCTAACAAAGTCACAGGTAAAAAACATCTATCTAAACATTAGACAAAATGTAAAATCACAGTTTATTTCACAAATACACTCAAAGATTTAAGTGACTCGAGCTTCTCCATTTTGATCAAAACTACATTATTCTACCCAACAAAGAACAAAGAAGATGTTTACTTTGAGTACAATGTCGCACAAATAAACAAAACAAAAAAATCAAAATTGAACTATTGACACAATGTTTTCAGAAATTCAGAATGATTGATTTTAATATCACACATACTAAAAGGAAAATTGCATATTCGAGTTAACGTTACAAAATTATTCATAAAAAAAAAAGAAATAATATTTTTCAAAACTCTGATATTTTAACTCATCACTCATAAATCCACATGAATGTTCTGTCAGTGATATGTCTGTCAATAAAAATATATGTACATGCAGTTTTCTTCACAGCTTTTTATTTCAGATACTTACAATTTTATTTTTTGCTCTATTAATAAATGTGATATGTGCATGTTCCCTTTGTTGCAATAAGCTGCTATATTACATCCCTCACAAACATTTTCCTCCAGATCGCTGTATGAGACCTACACACTTCCTCCTTCAAGCCCTCTCCACTTTTCTCTCCATTAACATTCTCCAAAACCTGCCTCTTCTTCTCAGTCTTCCTTTTGTTTTTTCTCATTCTTCTTCCTCATCCTGTGGACCTGTAGCTTCCATGAATTCACTTGTCTCAAATCTGCTCTGCTTCCTGCCTGCCACATCGATGTCTGGCTCACAAAATCCATCCAGCTGCTGCATGCTTTCCTCTGGTTCTTCTTCTGGCTCATGGTGATGAATCTGATCTTCCAGTTCTGAATCAGAGTCATAAGAGTCGTATGACTGTCTACGGCTCGTCTCGTGGCGGTCACCTAGCTCTAAGTAAGATTCATAGGCTGTCTCAGGTGTGTCTTCTGACTGTAAGAGGTGAACCTGGTCACCTGTGTGATCTAACGAGTGTCCTTCTTCTGCTGACTCCCTTTCATATGTCTGGTCATCTAAACTACGCTGGTACATCTGTTTCTGTTTCTCCCCCTCCCCTCTCTCCTCCAGCTCAGGGAGGTACTGGTCCTCGCCTGCTGGCTCATGTTGGTCCACCTCAGGGCTGTACTGGCTCCTCCTGTACAAACTCTCCTCATCCTCCTCCTGACATGAGCTTCCGGGGACACTCTCGCCATCGGACTGGGAGAGGCGAAGGCCTGGAGGCTTCTGGGAAAGATCAAAAGGCTCCTCTTGGCTGAAGTGGGTGAGGAGGCCCATAGGAGTGGACAGGCAGAATCGCCCCCTTTGCCTAAACACTGAAATGACAGAAATAGGCAATTACATCAGGTGTTTTTTGCATGTAAAAGTGCATATATATCATCTACAAGTATGTGCATCCTTACATCTTTCATCCAGCCCTCTGTCCATGACACCGTGTTTAACCTTCATGTGTCTGGTGAGGTTTCCCTTCAGTGTGAACTTGCTGGGGCAGTAAAGGCATTTGAAGGGTTTGCTGTCCGAGTGGAGATGCATATGGCCCATTAAGTTATGCATCCTGTTGAACTCCTTCCCACAAAGCTGAAAGACAAAGAGTTGGATAGCCACGTAAGTTATCAATAGCCAAATAGGAAATTGAATGAATTCACAGATATGTATGTATCTGCTATGTATTCTGAATGGTTGATATAAAATTCCTCACAATTCAGCTGGGACCAATAACTTCCTGGTCTCAGCCAGGAAATAGTCCAGCACTTAACCCCCCATAAAATAGCTAACTGATGCTTGCACACTTTGTTTTTTGTATAGAATAAACAAATGACACATAAAGTCATTCCACACCATGGATAAAGCTTTAGAGGTTCTGGTAGACCGATTTATTACCTTTTGACAGAGCCAGTCCAGCTGTTTCCCCCTTTCAACTCTTTATGCTAAGCTAAGCTAACCTAATCTAAAGTAGAAGTATTATCTACAAAAAGTACATCAAGTATCAAAAGTAAAAGTGTTCATTTTAGTACATTATTTTATTACATTATTGTATTTTATTAGTGGTACATTAACATTGAAGCTGCATTTTATATTTGTATTTGGCCAAGATTTTCTCGACTTTTATACTGCTGGCAGTTTAACAAATTATTATATTTTAAAGGGTGATGACATGTTTTATGTGTAAATCTTAATCTGCAAAGTAACTGCAAACTATGGCTGTTAGATAAATGTAGTTTAGGGATGCAACTAACGATTCTTTTCATTATCAATTAATCCGATAATGAGAGGAGGGTGAAAAATGTCAATCAATATCTCTCAAAGCCCAAGGTGAGTGTAGTTCAGTTTACCACACAGACAACTAAAGAACATCTAAAGACAATCCTCTAATTGATTAATTGTTGCACCTCTAATGTAGTGGAGTAAAAACTACAAACTTTCCCCCTGAATTGAAGGTGAAAAGTAGCAGAAATCAGTAATACTCAACCAAAGTTCAAGTAAATGTACTTAATTGCTTTACACCACTGGCTGTAGTAAACTCTATTTGAGGATACAAAAACAATGGGTCAACATCACCCATCTATTATTTTTCTTTCTCTGCCAAATTTCCTTTGTCAGATGACTAATTTTAACAGAATGCCGAGCCATAGCCCAACACGTAATCATGAATGAATGTGCAGGCATTCACATTCAGATACACCCGACCTCCCTCCCACTATCCTTGTTTTCCTTTTTTCCTCTCTGTCTTCCTCCCTCTCTCTCTCCCTCTTACCGACACACACGCAAGAAAAACAGAGAGAGAAAGACATAGAGAGAGGAAGCAACATCTAGACAGGGCCAGGAGGAGAACAGGGAAGGGCAACTCCTGCGCTGTCCTTCCTTTGCATTCTTTTTTATTAGGGTGGTCCTTTCCTTCAGGAGGAGAGAGGGACTGTAAACTGTCCAAGAGGACCGTGAGAAAACAGGAAGCTCCCTCCAGCAGCAGAGAAAGCGAGATGAAATCTATTTGCGGGCCTTGTTCTCCGGGGAGGCTGGGGGCCATTGTTAGAGAGGCAGTTTGTGCGGCGATATCCTTCCTATGAACAAGGAGGCTCCCACTGCCAAAAGCCTCTCTGCTATCTGGTCATCGTCTCAGTCCTTCTTCTAACCACCAAGGTCAAAACAGACAGTCCAGAAATGTGGGGAGATCCTTTTATAGCAGCTACCACTAAGTTTTGAAGGTTTGGTTCCTGGCTGTGATTATCAGTACGTAAGCATCGGTTAAATTAGCGTACAATAAAGGGAACATCTGGAGAGCTGAGGATGCTTTTATCCAAACACAGTACCGTACAATGACTGAACATTAAAGGAATAGTTTGGCATTTTGGAAACTACACTTATTGACTTTCTTGCCAAGAGGTAGTGTTGGAACAATATAATATAGTACTGATCAAGTTGTATAATTATTTACTTTGGAAATGAATCGGTCATTTCATATAATTTGCAAAATCATTATTCTACTATTCCAGTCTTTCAGTCTTACTGAATGGACAAACAGTCAAGGTTAATCATTTATTTTTTGTGATGTTAGATGTGCCTCAGAATACAATAGTGTATGAAACTGGGTGATACAAGCATGTATTTGATGTCTACTCCCATAAAGATATTGGCATAGACATACATTAGTTCCTGAATGAAATGGAGAAGTACAGAGTGTGAGAATGGAATAAGGGAGAGCAGGATGGTGGTGTGGTCAAGGTTGGGACACCAATTATATTTGCATGAAGTATGGATAGGCAAGACAACTCTCTAACAGAAGAGATAATGATGTCTTGATGGAAAACAGCTAATCGTGGTGGAAAGTACCCAAGGACACGAGATAGGTAAATGTGTAAGGTCACAAGAGGTACAGCGATGGGAGTGGGTTAATGTTTGACTCTACAACAGGAGGAGTACAAGTCAGTATAAATTAATGTGCTTTAATGATATTTTTTCAGTTGCTCCATGGACCAGCTCAGTTTACATGTACTCCGTTTGAATTTACAGTAAACCTATTTCTATATCAAACTCAAACTTGATACTATCAAACTTGATGTGTTTTCTTTTATGAGAAATTGAGCAGTGTGGTGAAGACCTGAAGACATCTGGCACAGCTGAAGGTTTTCTCCCACAGTAGACAGGAACATTAATACTGTCTATGTCTATATGAAACTACAGCTAGCAGCCAGTTAGCTTAGCTTAGCACAAAGACTGGAAACAGGGGGAAACAGTTAGCCTGGCTCTGTCCAAAGGTAACAAAATCTGCCACATAGGCTAACCATAAAACCTTAAAGTTTTCATATGTTTGGATTAAACAAACAAGATATAATTTGGCTCTTAGTGAGCTTTTGGGACACTGGTAGACAGATGTTACCTTTGGACAGAACCAGGCTAGCACACCAGCTCCCCCTGTTTCCAGTCTTTATGCTAAGCTAAGCTAACTGACTCCTGGCTGTAGCTGCATGTCCAGCACATAGACACGAAAGAGGTGTTGTTCTCATCTAACTCTCAGCAAGAAATAAGCGTATTTCATAAAATGTGGACCTATGCATTTAACATGTGAGCTTAAGCGTAATTGAAGGCCAAACATCTGACATGTTAAGTTTGACCAACCTTGCATTTATAAGGCTTGATGTCAGAGTGGACGATCATGTGAGCCTTGAGAGTCTGCTTTTGGACGAAGCTCTTGAAACACATGTGGCATTGGTAGGCCCGTATGTTGGTGTGGATGAGGACATGGCGCTTCATGTTGGCCAACAGGGTGAACTCACGACCACAGATGCGACACTTGTGCTCCTTCACCCCCTGAAGAACGAGAGAATGTGACACTGGCGCTGTAAGAAATATGGTCAAAAGACGAGTCTGTCTGCTGCTTAAGATTATAGTTAGTTTAACCAATTAAATGCCAATGATCTTTATTTTTAATTCTTGTGGAGATCCTTAAGTTTAAAAAAAACCCAAATATGTCAATATGAATTTTTGGGAAGTATAAAATGATGCACAAGATATCCAGAATAGTTAAATTTCATAAAATGGTGCAGCCATAAAAATGTGGAGTCTCAAAGGAGGTTTAAAATATGTCAGTCTAAAAATCATATATCTTCAGTGAGAAGTTGGCACAGCTCATATAGTATATAAAACTATGACATATATACACAGTGTGCAGTAGTTTTCCTAACTTAAAGGTACTTCAGGGGATGTAAAAGGGGATAACTGGATGTTAAGGGGTTAAAAATTGCTTCACGAGCCTGAGTTGAAGCGGAAATTGCTTTGAGACAGCTGCCAAAACAACCTGTTCAGCAAGTGTCCAAACTCTGTCAGCCATCCTCACTATCCAAAATCTAAACAAGGAATAATGGAAATGTCATAATATGACAGCAAAATTGATAATTCTGTCAGAAGTCAAAAATGCAGCTTTTTTCTTCCAACCCCTGTCAAAGCACCACTGATAAAAAATGCTGACTCTTTTCTCTTCGTCCTCCTAGTTAAACCTACTTTGTGGGTGAGAGTGTGCTGTTTCAGGTGGTGTGACTGGATGAACTCCATCCCACACTCGCTGCAGATGTACGGTCTGATGTCTTTGTGTTTCATCATGTGGTTCTGAAGTTGACTCGGGTACTGGAAAGTCTTCTGGCACTCTGCACACCTGCAGGAACAATAGGTATTACCTCTTTGTGAAGCCAAATAGGGAACTGAAATTTTAAAGCAGTAGTTCAACATTTTGCTTATTTTCGTTCGTACCGAGAGTTAGATGAGAAGATTGATCCCACTTTCAGGTTGACAGTGGTATTTTCTCAGCTAACTTTCAGCAAGAAAGCAAACCAGGCTATTTCCCAGAATGTCGAAGTATTTCTTTAACAACACAATCATTACAATGTTTCAGCAGACATGTTTTTGTGCTCACCTGTACAAGGTGGGGCCACGATGGGCAGTCAGGTGCCTCTTCAGCTGGGCCAGCGTGGGAAAGTCCAGACCACACTCTACACATACGTTCTCCTGGCCTTTCTCATGCTTCAACTCATGAGCGCGGAGCTCACTGGGGTAAGCGAAGCCTCGGCCACACACGCTGCAGCTGGTGGGGCAGAGGAAGTATATGTGAGAGAAATTAGGTTAAAAGGAGAATGTTTGTCAGTAAAAAGCACAAAAAAACACAAAAACCCTGCTACAAAACATCTACCTGTATGGCTTCACGTCACTGTGTTGCATCATGTGTCTCTTCAGGTGGCTGGTTTGGGTGAAGGCCTTGTGGCACACCTGGCACTTGTGAGGACGCATGCCCTGGTGGGTGAGCAGGTGTGTGTGCAAGTGGCTCAGCTGCTTAAACAGCTTTCCACACAGGTGGCACCCATGTGGCTTGATGCCGCTGTGCCCCAGGATATGCGTGACCAGGTTGTACTTGGAGGTGTAGGACTTCTCGCACATGCGACACTTCCATCGCTTTTGGTCACCTCCCACATCCACGTAGTAGCTGTCATCAACATGGACGTTAAGACCCAGCTTCTCAGCGTTGGTCATCCCGCCTCGAGGAGGTCCGTCACGGCTGCGGTGACTGGGTCGGAGGTCCTCTTTGGGGTAGAAAGGTCCAGGGGAGAGGTGCATGACGGGCCCAGGCATGAAGAAGGGGTATGGTAGGAGGCTATGGTGGAGAGGGGGGAAGTACGGAGGGTGGAGGAGAAGAGGAGAAGGAGGCCAAACAGGGGAAGGACTGAGAGGCTCTTGTTTCACCTGCACAGGTAGATTCAGACCAGGTGATCTGTGATGCAGCTGCAGCCTGTTTAACTCGATCATGCCAGGGATGGTCTTCGGAGATGGGGAGGGAATAGGGCGAGATGGGAGGGAGAAGGGAATATGAGAGAGGTCCACCGTCTTCTTCCTGCTGCTTTCCTCCTCTTCCTCTGCTCCTCTTTCTGGAGACTCGCATCCCTTTGCGTCCATTTTGAAAGGAGTTCTTTTACGTTTTTGGGATCCTTCCTTTTGCGTATAACTGGGGCCAAGCATGGGAAAGAAAGCAGGTGGGCCTAATGCACTGTAGGTGTCTCTGGTGGGTGATATGCTGGGGTATCTGGCAGAGGAGAATTTTGGGGGCTTAATATAGAGCGGAGGTGGGCTTAGGTAGAAACCATGCTGAGATGGTTGCCTTAGCTCTCTTGCTCTATCTCTGACAGGAGGACTTCTTGCTGGTGAGAAATTTACTGTATCTGTTTCCATCTTCTCTCTGCAGAAAAGGAACAAGATAAGTGGTTGAAATGTCATTATTTTACATACCATTTATAGAAAAAAACTGACAAAAGTACATCAAATGACTCTGTCTGGTGTCTATTTATGACATGAAACTGTCTCTCTGAAGATTCCTCAGGAAAGAATGGCAGTGGACAAACGTACAGTGTGCCGACACCCACACCTTTCAGTGTTCAACCTGAAACCTTTCACTTCTTCCTTTCTCACAGATCTCCTCCTCTCCTGAAATTAGGAAGTTATCTGTGAAATGTTCACCTCTACCTCCCGCACACTTTTCGCTTCTCCATCCCTTTTTCTCTGCTCTGTTCATCTTTTTTTTTTTTTGCGTTTATAGTCAGGGAGAACTTCCTCTTTTCTCCTCCACTGATAACACTACGTGCTGTTTTAATCTATATCTGCATGTACAGTACAGTGCATATGGTTTTACTAAGTAACCGATAAGCACAAAACTGTGATGTTAAGATGTTACAGAGCTATTAATAACACCTCCACTGCAGTTTCTACGTGCATGTTTTAGTGTAGATGATAGTCAGGGATTAAAAGATTGTGATACACAGAGAGGAACTGTCTTACTTCTGCATGACATTCAAAATAGTGCTTAGAAATGAACATATCTATTCTATTCCTGTATATAGTTCAACGCTTATCAATCGCAAACTGATGATCCATATCAATCCCCTGTCGCATGACCACAAGTTCAACGTCATTGTCTGTTACTTGGATCCCTGTTGGTTGCAGCTGCAGCAACTATTCTTCCTGAGGTCCATTCAAAAACTATATTATTGTACACATAAAATACACATATTACCATATGAGGTGCAACAATTTAACAATTTTCATTGTTGATGAATCTGTGGATCATTTCCTCAATTAATTGATTAATCATTTGATCTAGAAATTTCAGGACACTGTGAAAAATATGAAGAGGGTGTAGTTAATTGTCTTGTTTTGTCCGAACAACAGGCCAGAATCTGAAGATATTCAGATTATTTTTGCATAAAACACAAGAAAAGCGTCAAATCCCCACGATTTAGAAACTGGATCTAGAGAATATATATTTCTGCTTGAAGAATGACTTAAACAATTAATCAGTTGTCACAATGGTTGCTGATAGTTCGACTAATCGATTAATCAACAAATCATTCATGCCATAAACATGCAGACACTATAATATATTGCATCAAGTCATGTTGAAAAGATGATGAGAACAAGACAGCATGTTCACGATGATAAAGTTAAGGATGATGATGCGATGAAGATGAATTCAGCGAAACTACAGGAGATTACAGATAAATTGAGATGTCACAAATTCACCTTTTTGTCATTTCATTTCTGACAAAATGAAAACTCACAAGTGGTAAAACACTTTCTAAGAACCAGCAATACTTGTCCATATCAATAAATAATGAAAATAGATGTCAAAAGGATGCAAGTGCTTTGATGCATATTAGTCATCTACATAAAACATGAACTGTACTGTATGTAGAATGCACACATTTAATGCCATGAAGTATATGTTAAGATTTGCATGTTATTCTCCCACTTATCAACATTTTTTAACAATTTCAGCTGCATTTTTCACATTGCCTTCACAGCCTGCTTTGAATGCTCTCCTAGATTTTTCCTCTTCTATTATCCTCTTCACCTCTTCCATGATTTATGAGGAAGGTGCACTGTGCAAAGACCCCAGCCTATACTTTGCAACACCATGCATTCCAAACAATCCATTAAAACCGAAGCCCCTCCTCACCCATATGCCAGTCAGTACCATGAAAGTGTGTGTTTGTGTGAGGCTGAAGCCAAGTCTGTGTGTGGAACTTACCAGCTGAGTGTAGCAGAGTGTGTTTTCTGTGATGCTGTGGCTCTGTGCTGTCTGAAATGCTGCTGCAGCTGCTGCTGTTGTACCTGTACCTGCGTTCTCTCCCTCCTGCTCGCAGTGCAACTCTCCTGACAATGAGCCGCCCGTCCACGGATAGCATTTGAAGTGACTTAAGAAAGAGAACAGGAACAATCACTTTGTTCTCATTTTTCAGATGAGTACCTTCGGAGAGAAGGAAGGAAGGGAGGGGAGAGGAAGTCAACAAGCCTAGTGCCTTCCTGCAGAAAAATAAGGAAACACTAGATAGACATCTCCATTTCTCTATGAAATAGGGATTTGTACAGCTTTTGGAGGAGCGCGGTGAGGCAAGATTTGATGTTTCACAAGAAAACAATGCAGTTTGAATGTTTAACAGCTGTGAAGTGACATGCAATGATGGATGATGATGATCACACTCTGAAAACCAGTCATCCCTTTCTCTTTATCCAGATTCTTAAAGAAATACATGTTAAGAAAGATCAGTTTTATATTTGAAATGAATAAAAACTCTTACATTTTTAGGTGGAGTTAGTGTAAAGATTATGTCTTTTAAGTTCCAACAGATAAAATTCATGGTCAGTTGTTTGCTGTACAGAGTGCACAATAAAATATATGATATAAATATAAGATATGTTTAATATAATGCAATCCAGCAGTAAAGTCGCTGCAAATACAACCTCTGTGAAGTGTTTAATGTTCAGTTTTTGTTTCTATCTAAAGAAAAGAGAGAACAGCTGTATTTCTCTTTTTTCTAAATGGTAATTTTTGATGCCTTGTTTGTCATTTTGTTATATTGGATTGCACAATATTGTAAAATGTTCCTGTTATTTCGTCCACCTCCTGCATGTGCTCGACAGATGAAAACAATCATAGACAAAATATTACTAGATAAACTGATGAAATGTGTCAACACAGCCACTAGGAGGCAAGAGCGGCCTACTGTCAAAAGGATGTTTGTCACACTCCACTCCAGTTTACAGCACTTTATGACAGCTGTTAAATATGATAACTGTCAGATTTATCTTCACAAACTGACTGAAGTTATGTTCTGTAATCTTTCTGTGAGTGATAAATATAAATAAACTAATAACAATCTATGTCTCAATATCCTGCTCTGCCCTTTTGGCACTGAAGTTAGCGAACACAGACGTTATGAACTGTGTTTTTAATTGGGATGAGGTGGCAGTTATAGATCAGGAGGGGGCTGCAGTAATTGAGCTCATATCATTGAAACAGTGAAACTGTCTTCTGCTGGTTGTGGCCGATCATTAGCTGTGTTAATTAGCTCATGAGACCAATTAACCTAAGACCTGGACAATGTGTGCTTCAATTCCTGTGAGGGATTAAGGATTTTATATATAAAATGGGGAATTAGTAGGTGTGTGTGTGTGTCGGTGTGAGTGTGTTTTCATCATCTTTCAGTTTGTGTACCAACATCCGCTAATCGAGTACAGTGTTGCCAAGCTATCATGGTGGCTCAGCAGGCCGAGGTTCAGAGTTGGACTTCTTCTCATGACCTTTATACCTTTCTACAGAATATACAAAAATGGTATTATTTCAACTTTTTACCTTTTTTGTGCAGCTGATACATATTTTTGTTCATAGAAATTAAAAAATAACGATTAAACAATGTTCTTCCCATTCAATGAAATTCATTAAAATCATGACAGCTGTTATGTTCTCCTGTTTTCTGTAACATCAGACTATAATATAGTATGTTTGTGAATGTTTTTTCTCCACAAACAAAGTGTAAAACCTAAAGAATACACTCTCTCTGCTCTCTGAAAGCTTAATTAAGGGCTGATCACCCATTTGTTAATTTCTGATGAAGTATTTATGAATAAAAAATAGAGCTGTGGTTCACAAATTTGGTATAGAGACTAATTATGCGGCGATATTGTGAAGGGTCAGAATATCAGCTTTTTTAAAATAAAGGGATATCAAAGTTGTACTACCCTCACGTCCATTCATGCTTTGAATAATTTCAAGACTGAATAATCTCCCCATCCTCTTCTTGACCTCTCCTGACTTTCTACCATCTCCAACATGCACGGTCACGCAACACGAGTCCTTCTCTAATCATTCTCAATGGCATGAAGCAAACCAGGCCACACAACTGCCCAGCCCTTTGACCCGGGCCTGCCCAGTGGTCAGCTTCGTCACTGAAGGTGACAGTAACTATGACAGACTCATTAAGGATCTCTAAGTGGCTTTTGGGTTTCTGTGTCACTCTCAAAAGCAGCCATGAAAGTATATAAGACAAGTCGGTGGCACCATGCAAGGATAGAGAACTGGTCAACCATCTGGGAGCATCTGAAACACTTGAATTCTTTTGTTCATCGAGCGATTAAGCAACAAGTGAGTACATTTTTTGCTTTGTGGATATCTGTCTGGCTTAGATTTTGTGGTCCATGGTTCTAAACTGTTTTCCTTGTTCTCCTCCTGTCCATCTATCTTTCACTCTCTCCGCAGAGATGACTGGAGCTGCTGTGTCCGTGTGCCTACTTTTTCTGCTGTCTGTATGTTCAGCGTGCTACATCTCTAACTGTCCCATCGGTGGGAAGAGGTCCATCACGGATGCCCCACTGCGCAAGGTGAGCTGCCTTTATCAATCTTTAACTTTCGAATTCTTTGGTGAGATATTAAGCTCAGACAAGTAGTATCAGCAAACTGGGAAATCTTTGCTGGATTTAAAGGGTTTTTTTTCCCTTGGGAGTTGTTGCCAGTCAGAAAAAAATAGGACTGTGAGAGTCTAAGGATCAAAGGTTTAAGGATAGAGGGTGTCATATGTTGTACAGACACATTTGTGATGTGTGATTTTGGGCTGTTTTAATAAAATGGACTACACTTAACATGACAAGCATCAAAACTGTCATGCACAGACATAAAAGAGGGAAATACACATTCAGAAGTTCACTTACGGAAACCTTAAAGACATATCAAAGATAAATAGATTCTTTCTAAGATACTTAATGCTAAATTGTAGTGCCATTATATTCTAAATAACACCAAGAATAATCAATTTCTCTCCTCCAGTGCATGTCCTGTGGCCCCGGGGACAGGGGCCGCTGCTTCGGCCCCAGTATCTGCTGCGGGGAGGGCCTTGGCTGCCTGCTGGGCTCCCCAGAAACAGCTCACTGCGTAGAGGAGAACTACCTGCTCACCCCCTGCCAGGCAGGAGGTAGACCCTGCGGATCTGAGGGCGGACGCTGCGCTGCTTCAGGACTCTGCTGTGATGCAGGTCAGACTGTCTTCAAAGACTCATTTCTATCTTCAAGTATCATATAGGATTGAATTATATGGTTTTCTAATGTCTTTCTTTTCTATCATATGTTTTAACTAAATGGGGTAAAAAATACTACTTTTAGGAAAAAAAAATGTTGGTTGTGATCCCAACTGCAATATGTTACTTTGTTATTGCTTGAGAGTAGGAAAAAAGTGTTGCACACTCTGGCTCTATATGCATTTCTCTTTTATTTAGACAATGTTTTGGTCCTCAGGCCTTCTTCAAGGTCAACAACAACAAGGCCTATGGAGTGCATATGCAGCCAAAGTGTGCAACACTTTTTTCCTACTCTCAAGTCTACTTCCAGTGATCAGCACCTCACTACAACCCTTGGTGTTACTTTTCCATTATATACTTTATTATTGCTACCAGAATTAGACACTTGATTCTTGTTAGGGCTGCATATGTTTGAAAATGTAAGCTTAAATAGGTTACACACCGTATTTACAATTAGTGAACTCATCTGCCCTCTTGTTCTGACAAGGTTCATGGTCCCAGGTCACACAGAATCTGATAACAACATGCAGTTATTACATGTATTGTAAAGTGCCACGGCTGTAACAACAGAGAAACATTAACTCCTCCTGTTCTTCCAAAACCATGTCACAGAAAGCTGCACCACAGACCAAACCTGCCTCATCGAAGAGGAGGGAGATGATCAAGCCAGTCAATTTGACAGCAGCGACCCTGGTGACATCATCCTCAGGTTCCTGCATCTTGCTGGCCACTCTTCTCCTCATCGAATTCACCAATGAGCTGCTCCTGACACCAAGACCTCACCGGAGGCTCTCCAGCTGTAGGGACAGATCGGGACTTGTAGTTCTAGTTCATATCGTTGTATTTCTTTGTCATTACTCTGATTTTGCCCTTTCCTCTGGAGTACTTCTGTAGAGTGCCTTTGTCAGGATATTTTTATGTATGAAAATAGGGATGAATACTGACAGTGGTCATCCAGATATCTGCATGTTGAAATAAAGTTTTGAGAGAGTATAAAATGTTGGGTTTTTTATTATCTTACACCATGACCTAATCGGAAATTGTGCAGTATAACCAGTCAGCATAAATCTTATCATGCTGCTATATTACTATACTCCACTATCACCAAAAGTACAAACGCCACAGCCGTCTTTATCGCTCATTCAGTTTTGCATAATCCTATAACAGACTCCTGTGTGAATCCAAGGGGTCCTCACATGGCGCTGTGTTTCGTGGCAACTCTAGTGACATAATAGCAGTGTTGCAATATTTAAGATGATTATCTTGTATGGCAGTCACCTTTGATCTGTTTTTGTGAAACACATTTTGTTGAACCACAACTTCTTGCCAGTGCCAGAGGTGAATGCCACGCCATGCATCAGATTGAAGAAATCATATAATTTAACACTCTGAAATGCTGACGAGAGATTATTCACCTTCCGTTGGACTGAATAATTTTATGATAACTGGGTCTGCTCTGTGAAAGCTCTCCTTTTTTTTGTCAGGAGGCTTAACTCTAACAGTGACATCACCTGAGTAAACTACCTCTGTAATCTAATGTAGAGTATAGTTCACACTGTGGAAGCAACAGTGACCTCCAAGAGTGTTTGCAGCAAGTTGACACAAAGTGGAATTACTATAAATGCAAAACTACTAGCTGCACTTTATATTATATTTAACAATTCATAGTGAGAATTTGTATCATTATTATTCCATGTGTTTCTTCATTGTAGACAAAATTAAATCTTTTCTATGATATGCACAGATGAGCCAAAGGTAAACCTTAAAAAGTAAATTTTACCAGCCACTTTCAGCTCTCTGAAAGTCCAGTTTATACATCATGCTCACATAAAGTAGATATGCATTGAAATAAAATGATTTTGTAAAAAGTCACATAAACCAAATGACAGAAGTGAAGAGGTGCAAAGAATTGGCTAAAAGAAACACAAGAGGAAGACAAACAGAGAGAAAAGGGGTGGAAAGAAGGAACAGAAATCAAGAGGCCAAAGCAGCGAGAAGCAAACAGAGGGAAGGAAGGAAAGAGGATGAAGGAAGAGAGAAAAAGCAGCAACATTATGTCCGATCAGCAGTTTTTGGTGAATGACATGTGCAGTGTCATCATATGTGTTAGTGTATGACTCAAAACGAAAAAGATCCAAGATTATTATAGATTTTCTTTGCATAAACCACATGTTAACCACACTGATATTTTGACTTCAAAAAATTTCTCCCTTGCATTAAGGGTTACCAAACTTTAGTCTAGCCACACTGTACCCCTGTTATCTATCTGGTTGTCTTTATCTTCACTAAATCTTCTTTGAGCTCTGCTGGGTGAAGTGGGCTGGAGCTGCCTTAATTGGGGACACCTGTGGTTAATGATTGTAGCGTTGCAGTTTGAGAGTATAAAACAGGCAGATAACCGTTTCTCACTTTACCTTCACTGTCTGCCATCATGTCTTTCTCTGGAAAGTTCCAGCTGGAGTCCCAGGAGAACTTTGAGCCTTTCATGAAGGCCATTGGTGAGTGTAATGACCGTTAGCATCAGAAATACTTTGCTGATGTTTTGTTGTGTCGTGTGGCTGTAACATGCTTGCAATGTAATTGGGCTTCTTATTGACAAAGTTGTAAAACGTGCAACATGAGAAGATCTCACAATCACATATGGTTAGTTGACTTGTCTAGCAACAACCTATAGTGCTAAATTACAACTAACAAACTGTACAGCCAAAGAAACGCAACACTACTCGTAATGGTTTCTTAACTTGTTGCTCTTCTGCATCAGGTGTCCCTGATGACCTCATCCAGAAAGGCAAAGACATAAAGAGCATCTCTGAAATCGAGGAGAACGGCGACAACTTCAAAGTGACAGTCACTACCGGCACAAAGGTCCTCGTCAACAAATTCACCATTGGACAGGAGGCTGAGCTGGAGACTGTCACTGGAGAGAAGATCAAGGTAAGCTGGACTATTTTCCAGGACACGAACTAAATATACTTGGCTGTAACTGGAAATTGAATTGATGTCATTGTTACAAAATCCTGTTGCACATTGCTCCTGAATTGCCTAAGTCCCTGACTTGGAAACTTAATCTCCTGTCATGCTTCTGGCAGGCGGTGGCTCAGCGGGAAGGCAACAAGCTGAAGGTCTCCATGAAGGGAATCGAGTCTGTCACAGAACTGGTGGATGCGAACACAATTGTCAATGTGAGTAGATAAAACTACTTCCCTAACTGGTGCTGCATGACTCTAAACAAGCTTCTAATACTAATCTCTTTTCTTTCAGACTATGACTCTTGGCAGCATTGTATTCAAGAGGATAAGCAAACGCATGTAAATATCAACACTTGGGATAATAAAACATTTTTAAAAGGCAGAACTGTCATGGTTTTCTTTACAATATGATACTGAATGTTAAGTTTATTGGGAAACCAGTGAACAGCTGATTGTAAAATTACTGGTTAATGGTGAATTACCCACTGGAATATCATGAGAGCCATGGTGGTATTTTATTTGAGGGGTAAAGAGTCTGTGTTTAACTGGCTAAAGGTCACTTTCGCAGCTGCAGGGAACTTGAGTGAACTGATTACATGACAAGCAACAAGTGTTTAAATGGACTCCAGAGTCAACCTGTATTTAAGGTGTACAAAACCATTACTTGTAACTTCCATATAATGATTCACTCACAGCTTAAGTTGACTACCAGTTAGGGTTATTTGGTAACTTTTGAAAGTGAAGACTTGAGGAATTTAAAACTTGAACTGGCAAAATGGGCAGGTTGCTGGAGTTTAAAATTAAAAATGTGGACAGTAGGAGGAGTCTGACTACTTTAATTTTAACCTATTCAAAGGCTGGCAATGCCAGTACTTTAGACTGAACTCTCAACAATTGATTCACCTGACCTTTCTTCTGGTGCCCCTGACATGTTAAACTAAACTTATCCTGTGAAATATCTAAACATCTACATGGATTAGCATAGAATTTTTGTACAGATATGGTTCCCACTGACTATTGTACTAGTGCCACCATGAGATCTCCAAATCTACCAGATGGATTGCCATGAAATTTGCAAACTTTCCTGCCCCCTCAGGACTAGATGTAATAACTTTCATATGGAACCAAATAACTGCAAAACTGCCTAAATTAACTTCCCCTTTAGCCTCAGCTGTTTGTTTGATGCAACTAGCAAATGTTGCATGCTAACATATTACACTATGGTAAACACTACATGCTAAACATGTTAGCATTGTCCCTAAGCATGTTGCCATGCAAATGTTAGCATTTATCCCAGGGGTAGCAGGGCTTCTTCAGTCCACCGGATGGGAGTATTGCCTTTTCTTTCAAACAACTATTACAAAACCATTATTTCAGACAAACTTTACCATCTCAATGAAATATCACTGCATATGTGCAGACAAAGCAAGCTGGTAGCATTTTGAGTACTGAGGTTCAAAACTTTGCTTATTTTGGGATAATGTTTTACTTTCTGATATAGTTCCTTTTACTTGTACACTATTAGAACCATAATTATGCAATCATACATTAACAACCAAAATAACAAGACTGAGTTTCATGTGGGAGGTAAAGTGTATCTGATGAAACCTGAAAAGTACTACTTCTGGTTCTTCTAACTTAATGACTAATTTGTGTTGTCCACTGTAGTTGGAATATTAAAAACAAAAAGCACAAGTTTGGTGTGACATCTTTTAGTGAAAAGTATAACAAAAGTGATACAGTGATGCAGAAAATGACCTTGTGACTACAGTATATGGATAGATTCACACACCAATACTCTGTTTACAGTAAATAATGTCTACAGTCCAGCGATTACTTCCTCCGGTGGAAGAGGTTCTTGATTCCTTCCTCCACAGACTTGGGTTCATGCAGCATGGTCATTGGTTTGTTCTTCAGGGCTGCCTCTCTCATACTGTGGTAAACATACTCGTTCTGCTTAAACATCCTCAGCTCCATCTCTGTCTGCATGCGCATAGCCTGTAGAAATATCAGGAAGGAGATGCTTAAAATGTCCACCTGTTCATTATCTGTAGCATACAATAAACAGAAAGATTTGCTAGCCTGTGAATTGGCTAAGGCTACGTTCACAATACGTGCTGAGGTGGTCCAAATCCACATTTTTGCCTCCAGTTTACAAAGATCAGATTGTTTCAGTGTGAAAAAATCAAATCAGATTTTTTCATATCAGATCTGGGTTACTTGCATATGTGGTCCTAGATCTGATTCATATCCAGTCTCTGTCAGTTAAATCTGTGCATGCGTTGCAGTTTACCAACCTTAACTGTTGTCACACCGGAGCCGAAAACATGTCACTTACAAACATGAATGTGAACCATCAACATAAAAAGATCGGATCTGACTAAAAAAATCATTATTGAGCATTAAACCTGTTATGTGAACATAGCTTAAGTAAAATTTGAGCTAAATTTGGATCACAGTGGTATTTTAACAAATCAAATATATGTCTTGAGCTGAAAGATGCTATAAAGCTCCGTAGAGCTGAGAGGAACAGCAGAGTTGACTGATCATATTCTGTGGGTTCATCACCAAAAGCGACTCCTTTCACATACAAGCAACCGTTGTTAATATAAGAATATTTTTTATAGCCACTTACTTCCAGGTCCTTGGTGATGGGATGTGTTGGGCCGTGGGTGACCATGATAATGGCATAGGCCTTGCAGATCATCCCATGGGCAATTTCTATCTGCCCGGCCTGCCAGTGGGTTACTCCTGCTCGCATAGCAGCCATACCGAGAGCGGCATTGTTTGGGTGGTACAGCTTCCTGTCGTGATAAATGTAAAGATTTAGAAGATATTTGATTTATTAGTGTACATATTCATTCATTTTTTGACACCAGAGACTCTGTGCATTTATCGTAATTGCAGGATTGCTCAGTATCTCTGCACTCACATGTATCCCTCCACCATTTTGCGGGCGTAGTCTGCAGCGTCGTCAAAGTACTGCAGGTAGGCTTGCACCTCACTTAATGTGCTCCACATCCTGAGCAGGTAGATGTGAGTGTCGGCCAAAACTGGCTCTGTTTTCTCTATGCATTCTCTGCAGATTTTTACCACCTAAAGAAATATATATATATAAAAAAATAGAGACATTTTAAAAAGGAAGTAGTATTAAGCATTTCTGAGAGAGGTGATAAGTCGTGGATTCTGTTATGTAACAGTTTGGTTTTTATTTGATTTTAATTTGATGCTGTACCTCATGGTAGTCACCCTTTAATCGAACCTCGTCCATCTTCTCCAGCATTTTCCAGCAATAATCTGTTGCCTCTTTCACCTGTTCTTCTGATGGCTGCGAATGGGAGCAATTGATCAAATGTTAATGAGAAAATCAAGCACTGTTTCATCAAGTTTTAATACACTGATGAAGTACACTCACTTTCTAGAGAACACATTGTTTGTCTTAAAAGATAAGATGCTTTTGTTGAGTTCCATAAAGGTGAAGGTCTGATTATTTTTATCTTGCTTTTTTGACCTTTGACTAACTGAAGGCGCCCTGTCAAAGAGCTGGACAATTGTTATTCTGATAACACATACTATTTACTCTTATATTAACATACATGTACATAATTACAGAATAATTTTCAGTTATTACAGTTGTTATCAGGCCTAAACCAGGCATATCGCAACAGATATGGTCAATATATATGATTGTTTCAGTTAAAAAAACAAAGTAATAAACACCTTTAACTACACTCTGCTGATATTTTATGATGCAAGCCAGTAATAACTTGTGACACACACGTGCACTATCACACAGGCACACAGAGTGGGCTGGCAATCGTCACACTGACAGTGCCTCGTGTTTCACCGATTAAGATAAGGTCAAGCCTATCATTTAAAGCCATTCAATTCTTACACTTTTTTATGTTTTTATGTGCATTGATTTACACACCTCAGTGTATTAAATGGTAAAATTTAAGCAGTTTGGCATTGGAAGTTGAATATAAATCATCTATTATAACAAATGTTCCAACTAATCCTCACCCACAATAAAACATTGAAATAAAGTCAGTTAAGACCCTGTAGTAGTTTAAGAGATTGAGAGAAAAAAGTTACTAAAATTATTAGTAACTTTTCTGTATCTTGCTGCTTCTCAGACATGTGTGTGAATGCAGGCACACATACACGCAGTTTAAAGCTGAACTCATTGGAGATTATCTTTGCTTAAAATAGTCACTGTGGCTCTGCTTCTCATGTTTCCTGTCTGTACGTGTCACCCAAGTCAGTATAACTGTAGTGAGACTGGTTTGGTCGCTTTTTTTTTTGCCTTGTGCAGTGTAATATTCCTCTGTCAGAGGACAAAAAACAACATTTCATGAAACAAAGACACAAACCTTGACTCCATCCTGTTCCCTTCCCGCCAGCTTCAAGTCATCTTTGATGTGGTTCTTGCAGTGCTCACACGTGCAATCAAAGAAGTATTGTGTTTTCAGCAGTCTTTGTCTCTCCTCAGTCAAATTCAAGAAGTCCACATACGAGACTGTCAGCTCCTCTCCCTCTGCGATCTTACTCAGAGCACGCAGCTCAATCCTGAAGATGAGAAACACTCAGTTAACACTACTAAACGCAAGCAGACATTCATTACATGCAGAGTGACTGCTTTAGTTTTCTACTATCAGGCTTCTTTTCTACAAATTGCACCTTTAAAAGCTGGTTAAACACTGTTCCATACTGTGGCTTTCAGTTCAATCAGTGCAGATGAAGGATTGAAAGAGTGGATGAAAGTGAATATCAGACAAATTATGTCACATTTAAACTTTTGTGAACCAATTTTTATCACTTTTCTAAACTTAAATGTTTTACAGTAAATGTATTTAAATGTTCACGATAAAGTAACACAACATTTTCTAACATACTAAATATTTCCTTTAATTTTGCAAAAGTTTGGTTCATTTCCATCATATAAAAAGATTCCTTATTTCTTTTAGCAAACATGAAAAACTAGATTCTGGGTCTCTTTCCACCTTTAACAAAATCAGTGAATGTTGAAGGAAAGAAAGTAAAAAAAAAAAATAGGGCTTAAATGTGAAATAATTCTTGATATTTAGCTTAGAAAATGGAATATGCAGTTGGAAATATGGTTTTTAGTCATGTTTGATCTGATGTTACGTGGTGTTAGAGCTAAACTAACAGGAAGTTGTTTCAAATGAGCTGATGAAATACACGAAATACACACACAGCACTTTGTGGCATGATAGACAGAGACACAGTGCGGTACACACATGGACGAACACACAAAGTGACAAACCAAGTTCACGTTAAGATTTTGTGTGGAAAGGACAAACGGTTTTGTGGTAGATGAACTTACGGAAGGTGAAAATAGTGCAGAGAAACAACCAAACCAGCCTGTTGTGATGCTAAAAAATCTAAAAGTTAGAGCATTCAAGTAATTTGTTATCTTGACATATTGTATAATCACTGAATCACATCAAACCTACAGTGCATACTACAAAGCACTGCTGACAAAGACATTTACTTTGCTACAGTGGATGAAATGGGAGCGAGGATGGTAAACTGAGTAGTGATGGAGCATCTAACATATCTCAGTGTTGCTTTAAACGGTAACACACTAAAGAGGCTTTAGGCTGAGGTAACGCACCTCCGTTGAGAATGAAACATAGCATTCACAGCCGATTGACTGAAAGACAAACAGGAAGCAGTTTTACGCCAAATGCAACCTGACAAAAACACGTTAACACACACACACGGACAGATTATAAAAACACTGAGCATTTTACGCTCTCAGTCAAGTTAGATTCTGCAAAAATAAGAAAAAAGACAGTAGACATCATTGAAGAGCACTTTTTTTTTAGTAAACTAGTGTTGTGTGTTACTTACTTTCCATGGTTGAGGATGACAGTACAGTTTGGCCAGCAGTCATGATTCACTAGACACAGATTTGGGAAGACTCCCACTCCCACTGCCTGAAGGCCCCTCTGGTCGCTCACAGTGAAGCCGTTACAGTTAATCTAAGAGGAAGAGTGGCATTATTCATGTGAACACAGGACTGGTCAAATTTCTTTTTGCTTTCACAGAGATCAGTTTCTGAAATTATATACAAAACTTATGCACAGCGAGAATTTCAAAAGGCTCTTGTGAATGGTTTGCTTCAAAGTCTCCACTAATTTCTTGAAAGGGTCAAATGACAAAAAGTAGGCAATATGAACGTAAATAGACTACTAGTAAAAGATTACAGCCGTGTCCTAATTCAGTGGCTTTTTCTACATTTACATTTCAAAACTGAATATGTGATAATGGGTCTAGGACTGCAACTAAATGCTCATTTTCATTATCGATTAATCTGTCAGTTATTTTCTTGGTTAATCGATTGGTTGTTTGTGTTTGGTCTATAAAATGTCAGAAAAAGGTGAAAAATGTTGATCACTCTTTCCCGAAGCCCCAAGGTGACGTTCTCAAATGTTCTGTGTCCACAACCCAAAGATGTTCAGTTTTACTGTCATAGAGGACTAAAGAAACCTGAAAATATTCATATTTGAGAATCAGAGAATTAGGAAATTTCTTTTTAAGAAATTACTCAAAACAATGAATCAATTATATAAATAGCTGGCGATTCATTTTCTGTCGATCAGCTTATCAACTAATCGTTGCAGCTCTAAATGGGTCTACAAAAATATCCTAATGTACAACAGATTCCTGCTCTTCAAATGTGGTTTAACTAATTCAGGCCAACATGCTGTTATCAGGTTAAAATAATCCAGCTAATTTGGTCCTTTGAATGCAGTTTGAAGATTGATTTGTTAATCCTGGATTATCTTGAATAACAGAGGTGAAATGAGTAAAGAGTTGAAACTGTGATGATCAAGTGATGGCAGTGTTGGGAACCCTCCCTGTTAGAAATTTAGATGATACCAGTGAATGTGGTCAGACTGCCAGTGATGTTGGCTGGATGATTGGAGCGGTCTTCCTCTTTGAACACATGCAGAGTTTTTCAGTGATAATCGTGAGCCTGCTATAAAAATGAAATCTTGCTAAAAGCCTCTCAAAAAGCATCTTAAACTGCATAAACAATTTGCAGCAAAGTGAGCTCTGCAATCAGTCGTTTAATACATTTTGGTGTTTCAAATGTCAAATTAAATGCCAAATATTCTGGCCCTATTGGTCTTTTAACACTCAGAAGCTTTTAGTTGTATTGATTCCTTTTTAGTGTACAAACTTCATCTTTTTGTATGTTTCATCATGTATAAGTGCAGGTAACTCTTCATTAGAAAAATTTAATTGTGATAATTACACCAATAGATCATAATGATTTGTCAATAACCTGCATGTTCTCATCTAAAATGGTAATGATATCAACATTCTTTAATTATAAATCTAAGAAAGCAAGACATTTGTTTCTCACACTGAGTTTATGTAAATTGTTCATCCTAAAATATCTTAATCAATAAACCTGAAGTTTTGCAGGCTTGGAGTTAAGGACTTGTTGCTATGACAACATTTCCAGATGTATTTTAAGCCAGTTTTGAAAAAGCCAAAAAATCCAGACTTGTGTCAAATCGTCAACATTATAATCTGGATAACCTGTTTATTCATGTATGGAGCACGCGGGTTGAGAAATGCAGTCAATTTTTTGCCTGAATTGTTCAACTGATTCATGATTCATTTGAGTCACCCTTATATTCATAAAACCCAGAAATATCACATGACCACTTCATATTTACCAGGTATTTGCCTTCAGGTGTTGCAGGGTGTAAAAATCTGAAGGATTTAAAGACTTAAATTTGACTGTTTGTTCTTGTTAGCAGCCCAGACATGTTGTTAAACGCTTCTGTAGATATTTAACTTTTACCATTAAAATGGTACATTGTGTGCTGGCTGTTACCAAGCGTTAAAGTTAAATGTCATGAGTTGTGCTGCAGGTATGACTCCTCAGATTATCACCGGTATTTACTGCTTTGTCTGACATCGAGGGAAACTTTCTGGTGGTAAACATGAAGGTATTTGATTTTCCGCTTTGACAAGGATGACTGAATGTATTAGTTTTGGTCTGTTTGAAGCTATCTCATATGGGGAGGAGAGGCAGGTCAACCCGCTAAAGAAGCCTCTGATATGGGACCAAACTGCTTTACAGCCATCTACATGAAAAGAAATCAATGGATGTCAAATACACATTCTTTAAACGCACCACTCCAAACATATGTGAGACGATGTCAAGCGTGTGCTGCTTGCTGCTACGAGGCCAGTAGTCCAGGAAGTTGTGGATATCCACTTTTGTTTCCTTCAGCTCATCCTCTTGCATGTCAGCAATGTGGTCCTCCAGTTCATCCAGTGTGGTCAGCTGCATGTCAGACACCACGCTGCCCTCCTTATCGAGGCGCCACATGATGCGGGCCACCAAACTGACCACAAAAAAAAACAACAATGAAGAAGAAGACATGCGACTTCAAGGGCACAAGCTTATGTGGCCAATAGTGGACAGAAAATACAAGTTAAGAGTCCACAATCAGAGAAAAAAAAAATTGTTGGTCATTGAGGTCATTTATTGATCAAACATCAAGAATCATATAATATGTTTTTACCCCTGCCCACTTCCACTTACCGGATGCTCTCATTGGGTGCCTTGCCATAAGCTTTGATGGCACCACATTCTTGCTTGTGTTCGGCCCAGCCGGCTCGCTGGCAGGTTCGATCACAGTAATGAGCAAATTTGCACTGGCCGCACCTCTGGAGCTTCTCTTGTCTGCGGAAACAGCTGTGGCAAATACGCTCTGCCAGACTGCAGAGAAAGAGAACAAACAGAAAAACTGAAGTTATTATGATATGTATATTACAGTACATGCATAAATTACATTAATGCTGGCCAAATGTACTGTCATAGTAAGTTATTTTCTCCTCTTTATACGTGTTTTTCTGTCAGTTTCAAGATGATCTTGAATTTTAGCATGGAAGTTCTTTTGATATAATCTTTCAGGTGATATACAAGTTGATAACCTGAGAAAGGTAGCTGATTCTTGACATTAGGATTAACACGTGTGACAAAATAAAACTAGCTTTTTCAGATCTTTCGGCCACATGAAATGCTAGTAATTGAAACTTGAGTCGAGGTTATTTTTTCACACAAGTTGGTATCTCTTCTAAACAAAATTCAGAAATATCTGTAGTGAAATTACAGCCCATTTGATGTAAAGTCTGATCTGTCATGTATAATTTTTAGGAACACATTTTAAACCACTGAGTAAATATTTTACTAGAAATGTTTTAAGTTTTGTTTAAGATTTCGTCAGATTCTCAAAGATGTTAAGATATTTTCAAGATTTTCCAGAAAAGTCGTCATACAGAAAACCATGGAAATAATGATGTAAAGAAGAAAACTACTAAGTAAACTGGCTGAAAGATATCAAAAGATGCACATGCCATTTATGGGCAATGATAGGTCATTTTTGTCTCTCAAAATGTCTTCATTTGTTGAAATAGTTTGTCCACTTCACAATTCATCTCAAACAATACTGATGACATTTGGAAAAACATTTTTGTGTTACTAATTTCCAAGTCTGAGAGGTATGTTTGTTTCTGATTGTTCCAGATACAGTTATTGCTATTACAGCTATTTAGTGCTTGTTACGTCATAATACCAGCAGTCATTAAGTTACAGTTACGTACACATATTCCCTTGAGGATGAACTGTCTACATTGGATTTGCCTCACAAACATATGTTCACATGAGGAAGTCATTTGTTGTAAGATTACACACTCACATATCATTGTCAATCCAGAGCAAATTGGATTCAGGATTAGGATACAGTAGATTAGCTGTAATTTTAGCGTTAAAGATAAAGAAATACAGCTCAACTGCACAAATCTCCCCCCTGATGACCATTTCTGATCCCATCCCCCATCACTGGACACCCACAACTTCCATCAGCACTGTACCTGTCAAACACAACAGCTGCAAGACTGGGCTCAGAAAAGATGACATCTCCAGCCCAAAACTCCTTTGTGGCCTTCAGACCCCTCCCTTTCTCAGGTGTGGTAAATATTTCCACGTTCTCCATGGTAGCAGCACCGGTTCCTGAGACGCTGGTGGACGAGAGAGGAGTATTTCAGTGCAAGAGAGAGGCTAAATACTGAGCTAAGGGTAGGGTAGTTGAGGATCTCGTAGACCAATCAGTGGCTTCTGTGTTCTCCAAGAATGACAACTGGACATTCCACACCCAAGGTACTAAAATAGCCGTCCACCTCTTGAACTGTACCAAGAGAGACAGAAAATGGGTTGGTGGTCTTTCGTCACATTAGTTCGCTGAGAAGTAAAATGTCTTCAGAGGACACACTTATCAACAAAGCTGACAGCCTTATCTAGGCATAACTCCTCTGAAAGTCATTTTATTCTCTCAGACTCATTCAGACATTTAAATTTTTTGTCCTGTTAACTGGCAGAAAGTCCCCCAACCCCCCCACCCATGTATTGGTAGGTGCCCAGTCCCAGAGGGTTATTTTTGTCCCTCAGTTGGGCCTGTCTGTCATGCGTCTGTGGTGACGTTGGACAGCTGTGAGAAGTTTGACAGAAGCAGAGCTGAACTATCGCTAAGCCTCCACGCTGTTCTGGTGCTTTCTCTAACTTACTCTCTCTCGCTCTCTGTTTCTAAATGCAACATAAGTTATGACGTAAAGGAAAAACATTGCTGTCACACACACGCTGTGGGGACAAGCTTTTTGGTGAGCTCAGAAATTAGCTCATTGCCTACAACATGAGTGGACTACCAGCTTTGGGTTCCCACAGTGTGACACATACAAACACAAAAACTCACTAAAAGGCATGTGAACACACATTCATACATTTTCAGCCACACTTATTCTGCTTGTATGTCAGCGCTCCACAGACCAAATATCAGCCAGTATTTAGAAACCGCAGTTTGTGAAAGCCTGTACTGACCAACCAATAACATCCTCCCCACTCGAGACACCAGATTTTGAAGGTTTCAGTTGTATTCTCTGACTCTGAACCCAAATTATTTTTACAGTGTAGTTTTAGGAAAATGACCACAATGAGAGACAAGACCAAAGTCAAATCTAGCAGTCAAATAAATAGTGGCCCCCTGATGAAAGCTTAAGTTTGATTTTCAAAGTTTATGTCAAAACTTTTTCACAAATCTAGCATAAATAAAATAAATACAAGGCCTGTGTAAACCCTCACCCCACACACACACATACACGCTATTTGAACAGTGCATGGTGCTGAAATTAAATCCAATTAACCTACCTACACAGATCAAATTTTCTTGTCATTTTTAGCCAAATGAGTATTAAAATAAAATGTTAGCCCTCACTTACAGATGGGACATGACATCTGCCCTCAGATATAATCCTAAACAGTGTTATAAATCAATTTTATTCGAATTAAAAGAGATAACAAAACATATAGTCCTGCATCTCCTGCGCTGGTTAATGGCCCCCCAGTGAAAACTCCTGAAAAAACTGGCTCATGGTTGAACCTAATTGTTAATTTGTCTAATCTGTTGATACAAATTTTACATTTTCATGTCACTGTTCATAGTAATAAGTGTGGACAGTTCTACTGTATGTAATGCTAGTGTCCTTCTGCAGAACAATGGGCCATAAAAGTCTAAAGTTTGTCCAAATACAAATTTAATTTGTTTTAAAAAAAATCACTCAATTTCACTGAAAAGTTGAATTAAAGATTAAAGATGTTCTTTTAATCGGTGCTTACAGCATTCTTTACATCAGCAACAAACGCAAACACACAAATAATATGCAAAAGCTTTATTTTAAAGACCAGACATACATATTTCCCTACATTCAGAAAAATAATATAATAATAAGAATAATAATAACTTTATTTATATGGCACCTTTTAAAAACAAAGTTTACAAAGTGCTTTGACAGACAAAGCAAAAGCAGTACAATGTAAAGCAAATACATGAACAATAACAGATCTGACCTTAGAGATGGCGGCCAAAGGCAAAGAAAGACAATAAAGAGATGATAAAAAGTTTAAAAGATGAAAAGTTAAAAAAAAAAAAAGAAGTTTAAAAGAAAGATGATCTAAAGACAACATTACATAAAAGCAAGTCTGTAAAAATGGGTTTTAAGAATTTAAGAGATTTAAAAGAGCCTTATCTCCTCAGGCAGGCCATTCCAAGACGAGGGGCCCTGATGGAAAAAGCAGTCACCTTTAGATTTAAAGGTCGTATGGGGTCAACATATCTGTTATGTAGCTTGGAGCCAGACCCAGACCTGCTTTAAAAGTGATCAGTAAAATCTTAAAATCAATTCTAAAACAAACAGGGAGCCAATGGAGAGAGGCCAGAATCGGGGTGATGTGATGTCGTCTGTTAAAACCAGTAAGAAGCCTACAACACAATAACATGAAGGAGTTATAATAATTTACAGGACCACATCACAGATTATAAGACATCACACTTCGAAGAAGTCGATGTGTGACCCTGAGGCAAACTTATTCTCCAGAAGCACCTTCATCAGTTTGGCTGCAGACTCCTTGCAGGGAAGCAGATGATAACTGATGCCTGTTAACCTCAGAATGTCTTCCTGCATCTCTGTGTCCATAGGACCTGAAAGAAAGCAGAAAATAATATTACATGTTGCCTTTTGTCCTCTATAGGATATACATATGAGATGGTTAAATGTGGAGATACAGTACATCCTTTTAGCTTGTTTTCTTTTTTTTTCTTTGTGTGTAATATGGTTGAAAGCTTCAGAACAAGTGGGCCTTGCTCTTTCCAATAACAAAAATGATCTGTCACGCTTGATTTCAGCTTTACTGTACATAAATCTTTTCTTCCTTTCTTTGTTCAATATTGCTTCTCTAGCCGATATAACAAGTTGCACATACCTGGAGAGTAGCTGAGGACTTTGACATTTGGCTCCTCCTCAGCCAGCACCCTGAACATCATTACCCTCGCTGATTTGGCAGTGCAATACAGCACCCAGGAAGGCATGGCCTGCACTGCAAAGACCGAGGAGCAGTTCACCACGCTCCATCGCAGGCCCGCTCTCGGTGGAAACACCTGCAGAATCCCTGCAGTCAGCGCCAGAGCAGAGCTAACGTTGAAGGACAGATAGGAGTTCACCTGGTCAAGGTTGGTGAAACTCGCAAACCGGGAAATGTCACCCAAAGAGGCTGAGAGCAGAGAGAGGAGATGGGTGGGAGGGTGTAAAAACAGTGGGAGGTTAACATGAGATGAAAACATGAGGGGTCAACATATGAAATCGAATTAAATCAGCTACTCGGCGGTTGATCTCAACAAAAGGCAAATTATTCAAGACTCACCAGCATTGTTGATAAGAAGCACATGATCTATTTCCTTCAAACTCTCCTGTCTCGCAACCCTCACTGTCTCATTCACACCGTCTTGTGTGCTCAGATCAGCTGTGATGCAGTGAACCACCAGGTTCTGGTCCTCAGTGAAGCTCTGCAGCTCTTCCTTCAGCTCCTGGAGCAAAGTCCCAGTGCGAGCCACCAGCAGCAGGACAGAACCAGGCTTGAGATAGTGGGATACCTGGATGGACACATGACATGACATTTGTTTGTTTGTTTGTTTCTTTCTTTCTTTCTTTCTTTCTTTCTTTCTTTCTTTCTTTCTTTCTTTCTTTCTTTCTTTCTTTCTTTCTTTTTTCAACAAATGGATCACTTACTTGGTGTGCCAGCACCCATCCAAACCCCTTTGAGGCTCCTGTGATGATACAGAAGCACCGGCCGAGAGTCCTAGCGTTTGTAGAGTTGATGTCTGACATCTCTTCAAAGTGTGTTAGTGTGTTAGTGTGAGGTGGATGTGAGCACTGGGCTACTTTTATAACCCAACACCAGCAGGCAGAACTGATGCATTTCATGCTTTATATTTTACAGTGAGGAGAAAATCAAGAGAAAGGGGGAGTCTGTGTGGAGTATGCCGCATCAGTAAATTATATAACTAAACATTTTAAAGGCTTTTTAAAAAGTATTTGCTAAAACTATTTTAGAATAAATACATAAATTCATAAAAATGAAATAGATGTATAGATTAACACCTTTAATTATGATTTTATACCTTTTTTAACAGCCTTTCATCATTTAAATATACATTTGATTAAGCACTTTATATATTGTAATTTGCTGACAACAAATAATTAATAGATTTTAATGAACTACAGTAAACATATTACTTAACATAACTTTTATGAGACACACTTTAGGCACACAGTAGTTTCTGAAGATAAATTATATGCCAAAGCAGACTAAAAGAAAACCAATGAGCACAGATGACAATAAAACAACAATGCTGATAACATTACAAGACAGAACAGACAACAAAACTTCAAAACTATGATTTACTCACTGCAATCATTCAGTTATTATCAGTTATTCCCACCCTCAAATGACTTGGGCCATTAAAGGTCTGGTACTCCACCATGCACCCAAAAAGCAGTACAGGCCTATCAATACCTCCCCATCGTATGTCATTGCGTTAAAGGATAGATTCACAATTCTTCACGTCTGTCTTAAAACAATGCTCACATGCCCAGATTTCATCAAACGTAACTAATAACATTATGATGGCTGCATTCACTTAGAGCCCTGCTGTGTTTAAAGTCTTTAGAGCTCTCATTAATGCTATTAGTTATATCTGCCTTTCCTGCTATTACAAGTTAAAATCTGCTGTGCAAATGGCCCATGAAAACAATTTTTCCCCCTTAATCCATTAAACTGCCTAAGGTTCAGTTGTATTCTACAAAACGAAAGAGTTCGTATACTCACATTTCCATTTTAAGTGTCATTGGTCACAGTAATAATAATGATAACAATAACTTGATGTAGCACATTTTAAAAACATTGTTTACAAAGCACTTAACATTATCTGCACATTTATAAACAAAATGCTCAACAAAAGCACATATAAATAATCAATACATTTTTAAATTAAAGTGTTAAAACAAAATACAATGATGTCCACAGTAAAGGAAAAGAAAAGGAGATCAATAGGTCAATCAAAAGCATGAGTGCTAAAAGATAAAAGATGATAAAAGATGACATCACATAAAAGCACAACTATAAAAGTACATTTTAAAAAGAGATTTAAAAGTGTGTAGAGAATCTGCGAGCCTTCGATCTTCTGGCAGGCTATTCCATAACTTTGTGGCTCTGATAAAGAAGACCCAGTCCCCCTTTGTTATTAATCTGGAATTTAGAACAATAAGTAAAAACCTGCCAAAGGATCTAAGGCTGCACACCGGCTCATAAGGAGTGAGCAGGTCTGCAACATACGAAGGAGCCAGCCTTCAAAAGTTATGAGTGAAATTTGAGGAAATTGTTCCTCCTGTCTGTTTTCACCGTGGATTTTGTCCCCTATCACTTACACTGAAATAGCTTCTCTTTCAGTGCACATGGTGTCAGTATTTCCTCAAGACATTCTTGAAAAAATGTGGCACAATCCTTTAAAAGTAGTAGCTAATATCAGATTTGAAACTGTTATGGCTCACATATTACCTTCTCATTCGTGTTTGAACATCATAGCACTTTCACCTTAGTATTAACCTCCATCTGTATTTCTGCACACACCAAATTTAGGCAGATAAAATTAACAGCTGACATTCAAGGAAATGAGAGAAGCAAAGCAAATATCTACTTTTTGTTGAATATTATGTTTTCTGTTTCTTGGTAATTAAAGTTTTACATTCGTGCCTTTGCTTCAGTCAGACAGACATAAAAGATAAGGGAATAAAGACACACTAACACACACTAAATACACTAAATAAATACTAATAAACCTACTAAGGACCAGGGTCCTAGCTGAACTGGATTTAATAGATCACAGCGCCCCAGTGTGGCCAAATAGAGCCAGAGCATCCCTTGAGGCCACAGATTAGGCCAGCGTGTTTCCCCTCCATGCATAGACTGCGTCGTTGCAGCTGTGAAAGTCCCTGTACAGGCATTTAGGCTGCCAGCATATGGCAACCTAAATGCTCCCCCATGGACATTCAAACACATGTACCAATGAACAGGAAAATGTGAGATTCAGATTTGACTCCTCTTCAGAGTTAAGCACATTTTATAATATACAGAAATAAAATTGCCCTAAAATTTACATTATATCTGGTTTTATTCAGGTAACTCAATTGTGTAACAATACCACATTTACATTAGAACATAAATGCATTTTATTAGTAAATCACATGACATTGCAACTTTTTACAAAGTTAATAAGTAGTAAACTGATCATTTGGAAATCTATACACAAATAAACAAATACATTCTGCAGTTAATCACTTAATGGATTGTGCAGACATGTGTGTATCCACAAAAGAAAATGCTTTACAAAAAAATTAAACACTGACATCCTGCCCTGGAGCTTTTAGAGTTTACTCTGCATGTGCTTTGTGCCTTGCAGAGTAAACTCCTGCGATTCCTCTCCAGTACTGTAGGGAGCACACTGATGCTCAGTTTCTTCACTATTGTAGCAACACAACACAGCAAGGAAGAAGAGCAAATGAAAAAAATGAGCTTCAAAACTGAGCTGGATGAGAAACTCTGGCAAGAAATGATGTAACAAACACTTCTGTGATACTAATAAACACAGAAAAAAAAACTTTACAATAAACAAAATAATAAGAGGCAGAAGAGGAAAGGAAAGCCAGGACAACCAGCAGCACCTATAAAGTATAAAATAAGTCATTTCGGCAGTATATAGGACAGACATCCTGTCTGAAGTTGCAGTAGAGGTGGACTGTTATGATTATTTATTTCTACATGTGGCCATTTTTGTTAACTGGTTTAGCACAGAAAAAGAATTCAACAATTAGTGAAAGTTTAAGAAAAGTCAGAAAAGCTTACATGTCTCTGCACAAAGATAATACTAATGATCATATTTTATTTTCTATTATTAATTACTTTCTAAAAAGTGTGAAAATGTGACAGAAACAAGCATTCCAACAAGAATTGCTGTATAGTTGCTGCACACTGTATAAAACAGCATATAATGTAAAAGAAAACAAATGTAAAAAGTGACCAAAGTCACCAAATACCAACAATTATAATCAGGACAAAACAAAACTGGAAGTAAATATGGAGTGAAAATGAGACAGAGGAGGAAGGAAACTGCTATCTAGTAAAAAGGTCAGGAACCACAGAAATAGGACAAAGAATAAATGCAAAGTAAAGATGACAAGCAGTCACAATGTGCAGCACAATCCAGCTGAGGACTGACACATCTGTTACAGACTGCTGTAGAAGTAGGCTGCATGCCTTTTTTTACTGACTGTACACATGATACCAGGACCACCCGCTTAATATTGAGTCATGTGACTCTTTGGTGACTTGTGGAACCTCACTAAAGTCAGTGATTAAAGTGTGCATCGTCACAAAACAGACATAATTCACTTCAGTCCATGCTGCTTCAATATGAATTTGTTTCAACAGTTACATCTGTTAATGAAGTTTTATCTAAATCTCTGAAGAGAGTTCCTTTAAGTTGAAATCAGGGCTGATCTACAGTGTTACAGCAAGTCTCACAGTAGATGTAAAATGTTGAAGCCTTTTTTTTACGCAAAATGCCAAATATTCAGAGTTTGCAGCTTCTTAAATGTGAGAATTTTAAGCTTCTCTGTGTCATACGTGACAGTAACCTGAATATCTTTGGATTTTAGACTGTTGATCAGACAAAACAGGACATTTATTTGAAGATGTCGCCTTGAGTTTTAAAGGATACGTTCACAGTTTTTCATGTGTCCATATGAACACTGAAAGAGGTTTTCGTCGCTGTAATCATTCCTCCCGTTCATACTGGTTAAAATGGTTCATCGAGAAAATAATCAGCAGATTAGTCGATAATGAAAATAGCCATTAGTTGCAGCTCTAATTATTTGCATTCTTCCCAAACAATCACTAAATCAGATATTTTTCTTTTACATTCTTGGTGTGTTATCTGTTTTATCAACATAAATTAAAACGCCATTAGCCCACTTCCTCCATTCAACGTCTCATCCACCTCCATTCATCCATACATGCATCAATCCATCCATCCATACATCCATGCATCCATCCATCCATACATACATCCATACATGCATCTATACATGCATCCATCCATCCATCCAGCCATCCATCCATCCATCAATACATACATCCATACATCTATACATCCATCCATACATGCATCCATCCATCCATCCATCCATGCATCCATCCATACATACATCCATACATCCATGTATCCATGCATCCATACATACATCTATCCATACACACATACATACATACATGGATACATCCATCCATGCATCCATCCATCCATCCATACATACATACATACATACATGCATGCATCCATCCATGTCCTTCCATCCATTCATCCATCTCCTTCCATAAATCCATACATACATACATACATGCATCCATCCATCCATCCATCCATGCATCCATCCATCCATCCATCCATACATCCATGTATCCATGTATCCATGCATCCATACATACATCTATCCATACACACATACATACATACATGCATCCATCCATCCATCCATCCATCCATGCCTCCAGGGGACTGTATATGACTCCATAGGCTTTTCCCGAGGAAGAGCACTGACTGGATGGATGCCAAAAGGGGGCGTTTGTATCATGCAGCCGGAGGGGCGGGACCAGAGGTGGGTGTGTGTCTCTCAGCTGATGCGCGTATCAACCGACCGACTCCATCATCAGCATCCGACGCTGACAGCGGTCGAAGACAGCATCCCTAATATTACCGACCCACGGTAACATCGCAACAATAATTCAGAGCCCGGCCGACCAGGACTGACGTTGCTGTCTTGTGACAATATTGTTTATTGAGGCTGCCATCTTACAAACCGCCGAGCTGCAAAATAGTGAGTAGCCTTTGATGATGGACCGCCAGGATGCTACAATCGGTAAATCAAAGCTACTGCATGATACGTCGTCAATGTCAATGACGCTGTGCATTTTGATTTTGGTGTTTTTCATTCAGCGAGAATCGTGCGTTTGTTTTTAGTCACGGGCCTCGGGAGCGCAGTCGATTCAGGGCTTGATGCGGATGCTGCTAAAGCCGCCCTTGCCGCCCAGGGATGCAGAGAAAAAGGGAGAGAGAGGGAGTCGTGAGGGGAGGGGATTGAGGCAGAGCAGCAGATAGATAGGCAGTGTATTTTACTACTACTACTATTCACCCAAGTGGAAGTAAACCTCTAGTAAATGGGCTGAGAAGGGGAGGTGCACTGACATTACTGCATCTCTATCTATCTATCTATCTATCTATCTATCTATCTATCTATCTATCTATCTATCTATCTATCACAACAAGGTTAATATGCTACTGTATGGGTTTGATGATGGGAATGTTCATGTGTGAGCAAACTAATACTACATGTTGTGATTCATTGTTAATGGCTACAAATTAAACCCATGTATATTGATATATAGCCTACAGTATGTACAAGTATATATATTAGCATATATTTGCACTCTACACTCAGTTGCCAGTTTATTAGGTACACATATGCAGCCCTGCAATAAATCCCACCTTCATTAAGGTTATAATAATTCAGTTTTTGTTGAAACTGTTTTAGAGAAGTGTGTGGAGTGGTGTGGTCATGTTGGAGGCTGTAGTTTTTGTTTAATTGAATGATATTATACTTAGAAGTGTTTCCCAAGTGTTTTGGGGGCATTTTTGCTTTTATTAGATGGGATAAAGTGAACAGCAAACATGAATCGATGTTGTGATTACATGGTCAGCATCCTAAACCCCTAAAATAACTAGGATGCCCACCGAGAGGTGTTGCTCATATTCATCCTCTAACTTCATGGATATAAATGGGACACTGAACAAAATATTAGAAACATCTCTCAGTATAACAAACTACAGCCTCTAAATGTAGACTACCAGTTTATAAGGTACACCTAGTTCAAACTAACATAGTCTAATACAACAGCCCTGCAGTAACTCCTACCTTCATGAAGATTTTAATGTTTAGTTTTTGTTTAAACCGTTTAACTTTATGGTAATTTTGGATTGCATTGTATTATACTAAGAGGTGTTTCTAATGTTTTGTACCTCCCATGTATATCAATGAGGATGTAGATTCAATGTTCTCATCATAACCAGGGCCAGATCAACCTGCTATGAGTGCTGGGGCAAAAATGAGCTGCAGGCCCCTGTTTGCCCAGTTGATAATCTATATAACAACAACAACAACAACAACAACAACAACAACAACAATAATAATAATAATAATAATAATAATAATAATAATAATAATAATAATGATGATTATGTGTAATGCAATATTTTTAAACAGCATCACAAACCACAGCCTCCAGAATTAACAAAAACTTGAATCAACACCTCTCTAAAACAATTCAGACCAAAACTGAACATTACATTCTTCATGAGGGTAGGGTTTATTACAAGGCTCTCATATTAGGCTGCATTAGTTTTAGCTGCATGTGCCTAAAACACTAGCAACTGTATATACACCCAGAGGTTGGACACAAACACAGAAAACCTGCATACTGCAGCCTCATGCAAACTAATATAATTCCTCTAAAATAAATACTCCTTATAAGGAGTTTTCAGTGCTCAGTTTTTGTTGAGACTGTGTCAAAGAGGTGTTGATTAAACTCAAGGATCATTTTTAGGCTATAGCTTGGTGGTATTTTTTCATGTGATGATACTGTAAACTATAAATGTTCCTGTTTTTCTACTTACTTTATAAAGAAATCCAAAGCTATACTTATGCATGTTAACATGCTAATAATGTCAGTGTATCATGTTTTTCATCCTAGTTTAGTGTGTCAGCATCCTATTAGCACTAAACATAAAGTACATCTGAGGCTGATGGGAATATCTGTAGTTTCCCAGGAATTTAATAAACCAAAAATATTGGACAAATTAAAAGTCTGAGCTGATGGTGGTGAAAAGTAAAAGTCAGGAGATCATCAAAGGTGTTCCAATTGATCCTGAGGGTGTTATGAAAGTCTGTACCAAATTTCATGGCAGTCCATCCAATAGTTGTCAAGACATTTCACTGAAAATCAAAAATGTCAACTATATGGTGCGCTCGAAAAAAAAAAGTTAGTTTAAAGTTTTAAAAAGTTAGAGACCAAAATCAATAAGATTCGTCCTCTGTACAAACTTTCATGGCAATTAATCTTATAGTTGAGGTGTTTTAGTCTGGACCAGTTGAATCAGCACTTCTCTGACACAATCTTAACAAAAGTGAAGCTTCACTAAATCTGTATTTATTGCAGAGCTGTTGTTTTGAATAATGTTATGCAGGTGTTCCTGTTATTGTGTCCACAAATAAAACACCCTCCTCCAGTCCAGCGATACTGATGGAAACAAAACACAGAGGAAGAAGCTTCACTCTTACCTACAAAGTGTGAACATGATAAACAGACGCCATAAACAGAAACTAACAGTGTAATTTGTTCCTATTAGCATCATTCAGCTGGAGGACAGGTTTATTTTTACACTTTATTTATACCCTCATTATGTATACGTGTAATTGTCCAGACTTATCTATCTGACCTTTTTCATTTTTATCATGGTGGGAGGACCACGCTGCCCCTGTATGTGGGCTGGAATCTATTCTGCATTAGCTATTATTGTATAACTAGTCATTATGCAATTACAATATTGTATAACTCCTTTCGTTTTTCTGTGTTCCTCTAGTGTGTGTGCCCCCACTACCTGCATTAGGTTGTGATGACCCACACTACTTCCAAATGTATCTGTGACCCTCCCCAATCCTGACTCCTAACCTCTAATCCCTGACCTTTGACCCCCACTATGGGCAGTGTTGGCAGTGGGGTGGCAGGAGAGCAGGAGTTTGCCATGAAGTCTGTGGGCACGAGGACCACCCTGCCTCGGGCCCCTCCTCTCTCTCGCCGTTGCCCTGCCGACCGCAGCTGCAGTGCTGAGCGGCTGCCCCGCCCCCCGGCGACTATATCTGACGGGACGGCTTCTAGCGATGAACGAGGGAGTGTTAGTATCGGAACTGGGACCTGTACCGGGACTGACCGGCCCACCGAAACAGCTTCTTCCACCAACACTGAATGTACCATGACGGCCCCATCCAACAACAACCAGTTGGAGTGTGGCAACGGAGCGGGCAGGAGGGAGAGGGAGTGGGAGAGGGAGAGAGAGAGACAACGTGAGAGGGGGAGAGACAGAGACCGGGACCGAGACTGGGACCGAGAGAGGTTAGAGAGAGAACGAGAGAGGGAGAGGAACCGGGAGAGGGAGCGGGAACGAGTGGAGAGAGAGAGGCTGGAGCGAGAAAGGGAGCGAGAGAGGGAGAGAGCCAGAGAGAGGGAGCGAGAGAGAATCGAGAGGGAGAAGATAGAAAGGGAGAGGGAGCGAGAGAGGGAAAGAGAGAGGGAGAGGGAAAGAGAGAGGCTGGAGAATGAGAGGTTGGAGAGAGAGAGAGAAAGGGAAATGCAGGCTGCAGGTCTAGATGTTTGTGGGAACATTGTGGGCCGAGGAGCAAGCGAGAAGAACGGCGTTGGCATGACCCAACACCAGCACAGAGAGATGTTGGCCGCGAGAGCTGACAGCGAGAACAATCCATCCAGCCACAACCCTCCAAACCATAACCCACCCAAGATTCTGCCAGTGTCTGGAAAACTAGAGCAGGTACTTCAGGATGTGGAACGGTGGTTCCCAACCTCACAAGGAGTCACACGATGATTTCAGGGATAGGAAATAGTCAAAACCAAAAGTCTGCTGCAGTTAATTATGTTTATTCTCTAATCTTTGTGTTTTTCTTCTGAAATATTTTAGTTCGGTTTAGTTTGACATCTTCAGGCCTCTAAAAACGTTGAATGAAACAATCATGCTTCAGTTGAACTGCTCACAACTCATATAAACACTGTCACCAGTCAGACACCACTGACTTAGAAGACCTGAGTGAAACATATTTACATTTTGAACCCTTAAAGGATACATTCAGGCTTTTCAAGACTGTCTAATTACAGAACTCACATGCCATATGTATGTTTAAAGTAAACAATTCCCCTGTCCAAACTGGCTGTGGAGAAATCCCTTCCTTGTGCAACTGGTCATGTAAAAGGGACAAAATCCACAGTACTCTTTCTGTACAAAAAGTTAATCTAAAACTAAGCTGACATAGCCAAATTAAGTGGGTATCTTCCAAACTTGTGGTCTTTTTTGGTACAAAATTCCCCATACCCACTTTGCTTAACAAATCACAATGCTGAATTTTATCACTAAAATTATGTTTGCTGTAGTGATGACAGACAATTTTTGTCAGCTGCAATGTTATGGTACTATTTCCTCATTTCTCCCTCTGTCTCTTTCCCAGGCGATGCAGAACAACTCCGGTCTTGTTCGTCCCTCTGCCTTCAAGCCGGTGGTTCCCAAGAGCTTCCACTCCATGCAGAACCTGGTTGGCCAGGCAGGAGGGGCTGGGAGCGAGGGCAAGACTGAGGCAAGGAGTGAAGGGTTCAGTGAGGGAAGAGGTGGCAGGAGAGGCAGGGACGGGGGAGGAGAGTCAGGAGAGGTCCCAGAGGCCCTGCTCCTGGACCAGGACAGTCCAGTGAGGGTCAGCAGAAGTGAGGGTGGGGGAAATGGTAATGAAGTGGTTCAGGGAGGGATGTCTGACTCAGGGAGGAACTCCCTGACCAGCCTGCCCACCTACACAGGCTCGGGGTCTGGTTGTGGACCCCCAGCAGTCCTTGGGCCTCTAAGTGCTTCCACCAGCCACATCAATAGATTGGGCATGGTTGGGGCAGCTGCAGGCCTGGACAAGCTTGAAAAGCCTGGTTACCAGGTAGGGCCATCATTCACATATACATCACATACAAAAGTTATAAATGCAACTTGGTGTTATCGTCTTTAATGTAGCGTGGTTTTGGTTGTTTCCTCCAGAATGGGCTAAGTGCTTCAGACAGCGGCCGCTCCTCCTCAGGAAAGAGCTCCTCGTCCTATCAGAGGCTGAGCCACCTGAGTGATGCCCCAGCACCTCTGCGCCCCTCCCCCTCATCTGATGACATCATTCAGGACCTGGAGGACCGCTTGTGGGAGAAAGAGCAAGAGGTCAGAGGCCACTCAGAGATGTGCAGTTATAAATTGCACTTTGTGGGCCTTTTGTTAAAATGAAGCTGCATTTTAAGGGTCCTTTCACCCAATGCAAAAATACACAAAATCATTCAGCTGTAGCTACATTAAGCCATACAAGTGGTTTTGCATTTATTTACCCAAGTGTTCCTAAGATCTCTATCTCTAGAAGAATGTAATGGGGGTGAAAGGAATTTGTTTGTGTTACATAAAAATTTAAATTCAATGGCAACAAATTGTTTCAGAAACATTGTCCCAGTTAGACTAGAGAAGTCACATATCTCACTCTCAACAGTTTTCATGGGTACTATTTCTTAAGTAGAAGTTCCAATTAAAACGGTGATGTGAGGGTCTCACATGAAATTCTATTCACCTCCAGATGGATATCAGAAAACCCCAACACATAAAATCATTTGGGTCAATTTGGGTGAACTGACCCTTTAACTTTCCCAAACTAGTAATGATAAAATCATTATAAGGATCCAACCTACAAATAATTTATGTACTTTGTCTTAGAGAAAGGAAAGTGCTGATGTGAATCAACACAGTTGTATAAAATGACTTTTGCCAATAAGTAAATAAGAGCATTTGAAATAAATAATCCGCATTTCGCAAAATTTGGTTTGAAAATTTGGACTGTTTTCCTAGTTGGATGTGTTCTATTTAATAACCTTGTTCCTGCTTTGTGGTCTGATTCCTCTTCTTTTCTACTAGGTGCAGCATATGCGCCGCAACCTGGACCAAAGTGAGGCAGCAATCATTCAGGTGTTTGAGGAGAAGCAACGTGTGTGGGAGCGACAGATGGATGAGCTGAGACAGAACTATGCCTCGCGCCTGCAGCAGGTGACCTCACTGCATACTTTGATCCAACCAAACATCAGGATATCACTGTACTTTATTTGCAGTTACATCCTGAATGATGTGTGTAAAATCTTGGTGGAAATCTTGAAAATAAATGCACAGAACGAAGCATGTTGGCAAAATCTGATACAGTAACATTTGTTGAGAGTACATAAACAACAGATTAAACAAGTCAAATGTGTGGTTACATTCTTACAATGCAGCAATGCTACCACTAATTAAACAGCCTTGTATTGCACTGTGGTACGCTCATTATCTTTTGAAATTCAACCAAAAGTCAAAATTGTTGAGTCTGCAGGCTCTTAAGAACTCCCTCAGACCCAAGACCCTGAAGATAACTTTTAAGTCTTAGAACAATTCAAAGCAATCACAATTAATTATTTTATCAAAAAGATTCTTCATCCAACAATGCAACAAAAGCATAAAGCATCTGGGTGTCATTTGTGTAGAGGCAGGAAGGACATTCAGAAGGTGATTTTGTGCTTGGGACACTCAAATCTGATTTTAAAAATTGAAACTTACTTTTGGATGGCTGGCTGTGACATCTATTTGTTTTGTGTATCTGTTGAGGAAGCTGCCTCTTACTGTATAGAACCTGGTTAATGTTGGAATAGAGATAAAAGTAAATGCATGATTTAAACCACCAGAAGATGTTATTACAGGATCTGCACGTGTTCCACAGTAGATAGACACCACCAAATCTTACACTGTGTCTGTACATTTGTCTGCAGGTTACGCGTCGCGCTCAGCGCTCCCAGACTGCCCTGCAGGCCCAGATAACCCGTCTATCCCAGGACAAGAGGAGACTCCAGGAGGAGATGGCGGCTCTGCTAGCCCAGAGAGAGGAGCTAGAGAGAAAGTGTCTGGATTACAGGAAGGAGCAGGCTGACATCTTGCCTCGCCTGGAGGAGACCAAATGGGAGGTGAGATATGAGTATATGAGTATGTGCGCTTGACTAGTTCAGGAAAATATTATCAGGGTTACATCATGGTAGACTGAGCAGTGAAGCACTTAAATAAGGGTGTGTGTGAAACTGCCTGTGTCTGGAAGCATGTGTGTACAATCAACCCACTTGTAAGCAGTATGGGATTGGAAGTAAAGAGATACCACTCACACACTCTTTGACTCTTGATGTGGCAGGTGTGTCAGAAGGCAGGAGAGATCTCCTTGCTGAAGCAGCAGCTGAGGGAGAGCCAGGCCGAAGTGACCCAGCGAGCTGGAGAGATGGTGGCCCTGAGAGGCCAGCTGAAGGAGCTAAATGCCCAGCTGAGGGAGCGGGAGGAGACCATGCTGGGCCTGAAGGACTCCTACAGCACCAAGAGTCTGGAGCTGGAGAAGTGTGAGGGAGAGCTGAGGAGGACTCTGTCAGAGGCGAGTTTTCTTCTTTTTTTCATTTACTATGGCACAGAACGTAAGACTTTAATACTAAGGTTCACAAACAACAGATATACAAATCTACCAACATAATTCTTAAACTTTAACTAGTAAAAGACTCTCAAATTATTATTAAAAATGACTTTTAGTCAAGTTCTTTCTGAATTTACTTTGCAACAAAAGCATAGAGCTTCATGATACTCCAAAAGCATAGAGCACATGCAAACATCTCTCAGTATCTTGCAATATAAGATATGGTGGTGATTTTTGTTGACTTTATAAACACCTCCACATCTCCAAAAATTGTAAACAGCATCCAGGCATTGAGACAGAGGAATACTGTAGGTTGTTTTCCCACTTTTCCGTAGACAGGTTTTGTAAATAACCAGCATTGTTTGTATACAGAAAGCTAAGATGCATCCTCACTTTGGCCAAAATATCAAAGTATCACAGTATCAGGACTTTAATTTATATTTCTATACATATACAGTGTATTTACATACGTTTACATGTATCATTAGTCAGCATGAATTTATGCTAATAAAAGCATTAACAAATAGTACAAAGTGATAATAAAACAATAATAAAAAGCGTTAGTTTTTAAATCAATGAGCTGTTGTAGAATCAGATCCGGGTCATAAACATAGATTTGTATATTAGTACTATTTGTGGACAAGACGTTATTCTCAGTGACCACATCTTGGGGAAGAACCTTAGTTATGCTTTAAAACAATGGTCATGCTGTACAGTATGTCACCCAATGTTGCACGATGATACATAGTTTTCAAAGTTGCTCAGATGATTGAAGCCCTCCGAAGAAAATTGTCTGCAGTAGCAGGGAATGATCGACTTTATTGGAGGCTTTAGAAGGGACTACAAAAAGAGTAACACAATGTTGATTACTATCCAAAGCAGTCAGAATATAATTTATAACAAGTGAGATTGCTGCATTGGGAAGGTTACCACTAAATCCAAATTGTTGTATGTTTAATCCACAAAATCCTCTCTGGTAAGGAGGAATTCCAAAATATTGGGTAAGGGACCGGGACAAATTGAGGATTGAGCAACATTTATTACAGCCAAAACAATTTTCTCTTTTGTGCAGTGTGAGCTCATAAGCAGCTTACATAGATATAATATGTACGTATATGTGTTATGCAATAACTAAAGGATCAGCAAGTTTAAGAGCAGTTTTCTTTTTATGTTAAGTACAGTTAAGAATTCATGCATTTATCAGATGCTTTTATCCAGAGCAACAGTAAAATAAGTGAACATTCCTCAAACACCGACAGAAAAGGTGTAATAAAAACAGAATGCAAGAGTAATCAAAAGAGTTGTGCACCTAATTCAATGAGTAAATTTAAATATAATATTTAAATGATGACAACAGCTTTAATAAGGAACGTGCCTGGAGTACCTGGGTTACTCTTCCACTATCAATCAAGGCTTAAGACTCACTTTACTGTAGTCCTTTAGCCCTTTGTTGTCATTATACACAATATTTATTAATACTTGTTGTTTTTTTTATTTTGTATTTTTATTAACATTCACACACAGAGTGAGTTATCAAGTATTACATCTAGAACTAAATTATGTTTTCCTTTGATGTACCTTTTTTGTCCGCAGGTGTCCATCCTCAGAGAGAAGCTGGGTGTATTTGAGGCAGAGGTGCTTAGTCTGAAGCGGGCTCTGAGCGAAGTTAGCAGAGGAGCCGAAGTTGTCGTAAGCCCTAACTTAGCTGCTGCAGGGCTGTTGCCACCCTGGGGAGCTGTGCACTGCCCACGAAACCCTTCTGAGCCCTCACCTAACTCCCTCACCCCCACATCTGACACCCTGCTGAGCCTTCAGAGTGATGAAGCCAAAGCCCAAAGGCAGGAAGCTCAGAGACAAGAGAGGCAGCAACGCGAAGAAGCTCAATGGCGCGACGTGCAGCAGCGGCAAGATGCTCACATACAGCAGGACATGCAAATTCGTCAGGATGGCCAAGTCCGACCAGATGCTCAACTCCGCCAGGAAGTCCAGCTTCGTCAGGAGGCTCACCTCCGCCATGAAGTCCAAATCCGTCAAGAGGCCCAACTCCGCCAAGAAGCCCAGCTGCGTCAAGAGGCACAGCTCCGTCAGGAGGTTCAACTGCGCCAAGAGGTCCAGCTCCGTCAGGAGGTCCAGCTGCGCCATGAGGCCCAACTGCGTCAAGAGGCCCAGCTACGTCACGAGGCCCAACTATGTCAGGAGGTGCAGCTGCGTCAGGATGCTCACCAGCCACAGCGGGTCCAGGAGGGTCACTGGGACGAGGCAGGGGAGCTGCGCAGGCAACTAGAGCAACTGCAGGCTGCATTACGCCTAGAGCGACAGCAACGAGAACGTCAGGCTCTCAACTTTGACCAGGAGCGACACACCTGGCAGGATGAGAAAGAACGGGTTTTGAAATACCAGGCACAGTTGCAGCTGAGCTATGTGGAAACACTGCAGAAGAACCAGGCTTTGGAGAAACGCATGAGCCAGTTGGGAGCCAAACCGACCACAACCTCCACCACCACCACTACCACCACCACCACCACCTCTCCCTCCTCCTCTAATTCTCCACCTCCACCACCAGCCCTTTCACCTCTGTCTGCTCAGCCTCCTTCCCTCCCAGGCCCTATCACCCTCACCCTCTCCCCACCCTGTGAAGACCAGAAGGGCCCGCCTTCTCTCCACCAGCTTGCCCCTCCCTGGGCAGGACCTTCACGCCTGGAGAGGATAGAGTCCACTGAGATATAGAGACAGCTCCATGAAACAGTTTCAAATTGTCCAGTACAATACACACACAGTGACGAGGCCTCTCACACTAAACCACTTCATCATACAGTAGAAACACATTTCAGTCTACAATAGAATAAATCAATGCAGTCTGACACACTTTTCAAAGCAACTACAGACACTTAACAGCAACAGTAACAAATAACAAGCTTATCATCTGAACAGGAAGTTGAACTATACGTAATCTACCAATGATTTATCAACCTCCTAAGCAGCCTTTCTCTTACTAGTTGCACACTACATCCTGCATTATCAGTGTTCATGAAAAGTGTGCCACACTGATGGGTGGCATAAAAACAAAATGTTAAATGACAATGTTTAGATAACAGCACTAATACAGAGGTCATTTAATGCCCATCCTAGAAAAGGACCAAGACAATCAGGGATATTGTCAACAAGATTATATGCGGTATTTATTCATTGTAAGTCTGTGTCACTGGTAATGTAAAAGTAGAATTAGTGGTCAGAGTGTGTGATGTTAACCTGCATTTTTGGCCAGAGAGCGCCTTACTCCATTCTTTCCAGCATGTAGAAGAGAATAAGTTAATGCTGGGAATAGATGAGAAAAAAAAAACCATCAAGAGTGTGATTATCATTTTCAGTGCTTTAATTATATATCAGCAAACCAGTTACACAACAATCACTATACATAACTGGACTGTTTCATTTAAATCCCAGCAGATATTAAAGGTTACACAGACTCAGTTATCAAGTCATTTCATGCACAGGGTCCAACTCGCATGACCCATCTAAACACATCATTAAGACCAACAGAGTTTATATTTTCTACAAATTGAATTAAATAGATGTTTAGCAGATAATCAACCCCGACTGAATATGAAATAAGTTTTAAGACACGTGGGAGAAACCTGGTTCGCCTTCACCGCAGACTCTCTGTGGTGACTAAAAAAAAAATGAACACTAGAGGTCGTTAGAGAGCTTTCAAGCAGTTTCTATTCTTCTCATTGAACTGTAAAACAGCGCAAATAAATGGAAGCACACAATCTGAATTTGGTTATTATGATGATTGTGTTGTTCACTTTGTGCATTTACAGCCAAGACATCAGAGAAAGCCGTCAGTATCCCCAAAGTTTTAAAAGAAAAAAAAGTTTTATAGAATGTATGATATACTAGAAAGAAATACTTATAATAGTTATAGATTGTAAATGTGTGAGTGTGAGTGTGTGTGTGTGTGTGGGAGAGCGGATGTGTGCATGTGTGTATACATATGAAAAGCTTCAGCTTATGAGATTGAGGATAGAGGGACTAGTGGCAATACAGCAAGTGAAGATATATTACGTTTTTTTTTTGGGAGGGGAGGGCTTTACATTACAGTACAGTAAAATCTTGACACAAGGGCAGCGGGACTGAAATTTCAAACTGAGGGAGTCTGCATATCCTTCTGGAAAACTACTTTTTCTGTATAGTTCATTTAGACAAAGAAGGGGAGAGGGAAGTTTAAAAAAAAAAATCTGAAAAGTGGAGAGTCTGCCTCTTTAAAGGGAGCATTCAGGCTAACTGCACTATGTAGTGTCCTACACACAAGTTATGATGTACAGTAGACTCAGATGTGAATATCATGGCTTTTATATGTGTTGTTTATGCCAGCATACAAAGATGTTGCTCAAGAATATTAACTTATCTCTAAGGTATTACATAGTATTATCATCTTTATTATTGTTATTATATTATGGTGAACTGACAGAGAAAATATGTGCCATTTGAGCTTTCCTTCATGTGTTTTGTTTTTTTGTTTTTTTTTAACTGTGTAGATAGCCTATTGGCCTACCATAATGGTGCAATCATAGCAACCCTGTCCAAAAATGATGTTCCTTTTGATGTAGGTGATAAATGTAGTTACAGTATTGCATTGTTTAGAGAACAAAAATGCTACCGATTTTATACATGTTTCAGATTTATTGTTTGCATTTATGTTACTAGTACTGTTCTGGCTTGATTCAAACCACCCCTTTGTTAAAATTCAGCAGAACTAATAAAGATATGTGAATAATTCAGCAGTTTTTGTTGTTGAACAGATCATTTGTCCTATTAACAGTGTCCGGCTGGAGTTTGGGATTCATTTGTGACTTGATAAATGTAAATCCACACATCACAGTGGTAAATCTGAGAGGCTGCAAATTAACAGTCAAGATGAAAGCAAAAAATATATATTTCTGCTGTATAAAATTTGGTTTATTTACTCTGTCTTTATTTTAATTCTTGCTTTTTTTGATTCTTGTTAATTATTTGTTAATTTTACTCCTCCAGGCCTCTTAAAAGTATGCAAACAATCAAAACAAAGACTATTAAAGGATATGTTCACAGTTTTTTTAAGTCTGCATATGTATATCAAATTGTGATACAAGGAGTACCCACCCAAGAAAATAACGCTCCATTCAATTTTATTTCCAAAGTTTTTGACCAACTACAATATTTGGCTTGTTTGTTGTTTGTTGTGTGTACTCCTTGTATCACAACTTAAAGGATAGGTTCACAATTTTTCAAGTCTGTCCCAAAACAACAGTCAGGTGCCCAAAAAAACACTGGAAGAGGTTTTCCTCGCTGTAATCATTCTTCCTGTTCATACTGGCTGTTCAAAGATCCCCTTCAAATGTGCTTTCAATGTAAGTGATGGAGGACAAAATCCACTGTGTGTCCACACAGTCATTTTGTTCAAAAATGTATTTGAAAGTTTGTCTGAAGCTTATATGAGACTTCAGCAGTCTGAGTTAGTTATATTAAGTGAATATCTGCCACATTTACAGTCTTTTTTAGCATCAAATTCCCTCTTTTCTTGTGTGTCCTCGTTCAGTGTTTTCCTGTTGAGCTGTTGTGGAAGTATAGTAACAAAAAGAGGGACTCTGACACTGAAAAGACTAATGTTGAAAGATATCTACTTGATTTGACTAATTTGGACGCTGAAGCTTCATATTAGCTTAAGATAAGCTTTTAAATACATTTTTGCACAGAAGGAGGCTTGTGGATTCTGTTTCAGTGTTCATTGGGGCACCTGACTATTGCTTTAAGACAGACATGAACCTTTAATTGGTTTTTGTATCCAGCACCTATCCCACTTAGGTTGTGTGGATGTGCACACTACTACTCTGACTTATTCTATATGTATATTGAAACGGTTTTTGCATTCTGTAATCATTCTTCCCATTCATATTGGCCGTTAAGAGATCATTTAATAACACAATTGCAATGTAAGTGATGTGGGATAAAATCCACAGGTGTTATTCTACGCAAAAATACATTTAAAAGTTTATCTGAAGCCACTATTAGGCTTCAGCAGTCTGTGTCACAGACAAATCAAGTGAGTATTGTCGAAATTTACAGTCTTTTTAATATGAAATTCTCTCTTTGTGATACTATTCCTCCACCATAGCTCAGCATGGAAACACTATTTGGGAAAACACAAAGAGGGAATTTGTACTAAAAAGACTGAAGGTTTGAAGGATATCGACATGATTTGTCTAACTCAAACTGCTGTTTGCCAGTATGAACAGGAGGAATGATTATAGGGAGGAACAGAGGTTTCATTGTACATATTGGCATCTGACTATTGTTTTAAGACAGTCTTATTTGAATCTGTAAGATTTGGTCGGCCTGGTTATAATCTGTAGACATGCAAACTGTGAAGAGGGGTCAGTTTAGAACCACGTCTACTGTTCTGTCAAATCATTATATGATACCAGGTTGTCTCAAAGATTTCAAGGCAGATAAAGTAGACGGAGGATATAGGGCACTGACATTATATAAGGTAAGGTATCAGAGTGAGTAGGAAGACTTTCTTCCCATTGAGAAGGTCTGGATTATTCTCTGGGAACATCAAGCACACTACCAAGGTATGTTTGAGTGGCCTTCCTGTGGAGGAGGCAGCACATCACTGACAAGGACAAGAGAAAATATGTGCTGAGGTAATGCACACGTTAATGTCAGTTATATTAAGCCTTTTCCAGTGGTGCAAAGCAGCTAAATACATTTACTCAAGTTCTGTGCTGCACTAAAGTACAATTTAGAGGTACTTGTACTTTACTTGAGTATTTCCATTTGATGCTACTTTATACTTCCATTCCACTGCATTTCAGAGGGAAATACTGTACTTTCTACTCCACTACATTGCTTTAGTTTCTTTTCAGATGAAGATTTAACACAATGGATAATATAGCAAGGTTCTAAAATACAACACATTGTTAAAGATGAAACCAGTCATTTCCAACCTTTCTGGCTTTTGACACTTTACAAAAAGCAGTTTGTAGTCGGGGTCACATTTCAGATGTCTATGAGCTGTTAACAGCTCCACCAAGTGGTGATTTTTCCCTCTAAATTTCTCACATGGTTTAATGTCAATAAATGTTCAAATGATCCAACATTTCACCAAAAATCAAAGATTAGAGAAAAAAATAATCCAAAAACTGAAAACAGATTTGTGTATCAGAACTTTTTTCTTCTTTCCTCTCCCATTAATCATCTCACGACTCCTCAGATTTATCAGGTGAACCTTTGGAGGGTCTAAACAAGCTGACTGTATATAAAGTAGTTCAAACTAGCTCCACGTCCAGCAGCTACAATAGCAACATGCTGCTTGCACACTGATGCTTCAGCATTAATAATGTAATGATGTTACATATAATAATATCAGTCAGAGGGGTGCAATTAGTACTTTTACTTTAATACTTTAAGTGTAGTTTGTTGCTAATACTTATGTACTTTTATTATGTAGGATATTTCATGAAGGTCCTTTATTTGTAATGTAGTATTTTTACATTGCTGTATTGTAATTTTTACTTAGGTAAAGAAGTGGCATTTTTCTTACCAACAGTACGACACACAGTTCGCATTTATAAAGTTTGTCCCTTTTCAGCTCCCTTAGTTGTTCTGGCTAAGCTAACCAGTGGCTAACACACTAGCCATTAGTTATCTTCTAAAGTTGACCACAGGAGTAAAAAAAACAGTCAACATTAGCGAAGTTTGTCAACAACCAGGTAAAATAAGGTTTTTCAGTTGCTTTAGTTTGTTAATCTAAAGTTAATATTGTCAGTCTGGTTCAGCCTCAGTATTATCAGCCAACACAATATTGCTAGCTATATTTGAATAATTTATTTTTCCATCATATGAACGATATGTACATAAACTAGCTTTTACGGTATGTGTGAGGCTCAAACATAAGGGGACAAGAATATTTTTCAATAATAGAAACTAAAATGTATCTTGAAATGTACGTTAGTAGCAGTTTAAAGACAGAGTCCATTATAGCACTCAGTTAGCCTATATGTAAATAATGTAGTTAGGGCTGCAGTTAACCATTATTTTCATTATCCATCAACCTGGCAACTATTTTCTCAATTAATTGGACTATAAAATGTCAGATAAAATTTCCCTGAATCCAACTTTAACTACATTTAACAAGCTAACATGATTGGAATGTTCCTTTGATAAATTAAGCAACTTATCGATAACCTAATTGCTGTTAATCATTACGTTTTTTCAATCGACTAATTAACCGTTTCGTGTCGTCCACAACTGTGTAGTGGAAGAAGTATTCAGGTCTTAAGTAAAAGTACCAATACAGTAATGTAAAAATACTCCATAAGTAAAAGTCCTGCATGAAAAATCCTACTTAAGAAAAAGTATGTTAGTATTTGCAGCAAAATGTACTTTAAATATTACAGTAGTATTACAGTAAAAGTACTTAATTCGTCCCTCTGACTGATATATTATTATATGTGACATCATTAAATTATTAATACTGAAGCATCAGTGTGTAAGCAGCATGTTACTGTTGTAGCTGCTGGAGGTGGAGCTGGTTTCAACTACTTTATATATAGTTAGTTAGTTTAGTCCAGTGGTTCTCAGCCTAGGGTTTGGGACCCTCCAAAGGGTCACCAGATTAATCTGAGGAGTTGTGAGATGATTACTGGGAGAGAAAAGAAGAAAAAACAAAGTTCTGATACACAAATCTGTTTTCAGTTTTTGGACTTTTTCTCTAATCTATGATTTTTGGTGAAATATTGGATCATTTGAACATTAATTGAAATTAAACTGTGAGAAGTTTAGAGGGAAAAATCACTATTTGGTGGAGCTGTTAACAACTCGTAGATATCTGAAATGTCACCCCGACTACACACTCAATTTCCATCGGAAAAGGAACTAAAACTGTCAAATAAATGTAGTAGAGTAGAAAGTACAATATTTCCCTGTGAAATGTAGTGGAGTGGAAGTATAAAATAGCATTACATGGAAATACTCAAGTAATTATTGATATTTATATTTATATGTATTTAACCGGCCAGATTTCAAATATCATGTGAAGTGGAAATGACTCTTTCCCATCACTGTCTGTACTGAACAAAATGATCTTGTATGAGCTTGCCTCCTTGATCCCACTGTTCAGATGAACAGTGAATCAGTCTATGAAGGTCACATAGTTGTGAGGTCAACGGTCTTGTGAACTCACAGGTGTAAAACACAAACGTAGGACAGAGTGGTGTACCATAGTGAGTCAGTGCTGAACAGTTGTATTCACTGAATGCCGTATTTTTTCCTTGACCTGTAAGTGACGCAAGGGAATGTGTATAGGTCTAAAATCAATTTGTTTCCTCTCAGGTTGGAGAATATGGTCGTGAATCTCTGCCTGCCACATTTCAGTACAACAATCCATTGCAACAAGGTGCGTCACATTTCGTTAACCTGTCACATAACTGTACCTTGTTCAACATGACCAGTTTGTACTGCTGCAGCACTCAGGTGACAAGCAACTACTGTCAGAAACAATCAGTTAGAGCATAAAACAGGCAACAAACCCAAAAAAATACACTCAAGTGGTGTCTTATGCGAGCACTGTTCCACTTATTTTCACCTCTTCAAAAGTTAAAGAAAAATAGGTCTGATATGTGTTGAGACGGACAGGAAGAATCAACATACATAAACACAACATGGCAAAGGACGGAGATGGAGGTCGAAGATGTGGAAATAAAGAAGCAGAGGGACAAAGTGGCGTGTGGGAGACTGAATCACCGCTGACCTTGTCGTGTTCTTTTTATTAGTATTTTGTTATCTGATCGTCGCTCTATTTTCACTACACTCGAAGATGTTATTTCACTCTTTCAAGAGTTCTTCAGTTGTTTTTTTTTTTACTCCTCTAAAGCCTCACCTTTGTGTCATCGTCCTTCATGTTATCATTTTTCACTCTCTGTTAAGTTTTACTCAGTTTTGTAGAATATCATATTTTGTTGAGTCTGATGTAAATGTTGTGCTCTTGGCCGAGACACATTTCGAATGAGACGAGGCTCAAAACATTTTCTTTTTTTTCTTTTTTTTCAAAAGTTTGTCCAGTATTAAAACTTTTTTGTGAGGTATTATTAACCTACCTAAACACTTGCAAATCTTTGTTGTAAACCAGTTTAGCCTGACAGACACATGAGAGTTTTGTCATGTATTACAACAGAAACATTGACCAGTTCTATTTAGAAAATTGGTATTGTGGTTAAAATGACATATGAGTTTCCGGCTTTGATTCTGGCTGGGGACCTTTAATTTCTGTTTGCTTCCACTGCATATTTTTAATTCCTGTTAGATTTGTTTCTCAACTACAGCTGTGTGCAGATGGGTATGATGTTACAAACCTCGTGTCGGCCGACCCTGCTCTCCGGAGGCGGGGCTTTAAGCTGGAGTACTTCCTACGTCCACCAGTACAGGTGAGATGATACTGTTGTACTTGGGTAGACTTAACTTAAGATACACTTAACTTCACATATCAACAGACTGAAGTGTGACCGACAGACAAACGTGCATGTGATATGTATGTTGGATCATTTCTGACTGTTTTATCCCATTTAACTCAAATGAGAATGAGGCTCTATAACATCTGAGGGATGTGTAGCTTGTTTGTCTCATATAATAGCATGGTCTTCATCCTCCTCTTCCCATCATCTTTACCTTGTGTAGCGCAAGTGAGACTTGTTTGTGTCCAGACTAAAATTCTTCTCTTATACCAGATGTATGAGAGGAGGGAGGTGGCTACAGTAGCAGATTTATGACTTCCTCTGTCTTATATGGTAACAAACTGTAGATATATTGGTGTTAAAGGTTTGTAAATATCCTCTTATATCCAGTAGCTGCTTTGCTTTTAACCTAACTACATTCCTGCTATTCAAACTATATTTTTTACATCTTAATATTTATTAATTTACGTATTTATAACATTCAGAATCTACAGGCTTTAGGCTCCATAGCAATAGCAAAACCCCTTTGTAAAATTTCTATATTAATCCCCATCATTAACATCCATTCTTGGTCCATTCCTCTCAGGTGACGTTGAAGTTTGGCTTCCAGGTGGAGCTGTGCAGGGTGGATGTGGAGCTGTGGCCCTGGGGTATGGATCGAGGACAAGCCTGCAAGAAACTAGAGATCAGCACCAGCTCTGATCCGCTACCTTCCCTGAATTATGGCAAGGGTCAAGGCCATGAACAGGGCCAGCGAAAGGAACAAATGCATATGCAGGTACAGAACCGGGAAAAAGAACAAGAATGTGGTAATAAATCTCACCAGTTTAACGGACAGCAGTGGAGTGTTCAAGCCCAAAGTTGGGGTGAAGAGGCTCTGGATCGGAAGTCCAAAGAGCGTGCTCAGTCAAACACTCAATCCAGTAGTTCTGAGGCTGAGTTTAAACTGGTAGGTCGTTGCGAGCTGAGGGAGGAAACCCAAATCTGTTTCTCGCGTTCACATTTTTGTCCCCGGCCTCCGTTCCTCTCCGCTCCGCCTCCGCAACCTGCCAACTGTCGGCAGGAGGAGTTGTGGAACCGGGGTCTGCTTTCATTAGGCTCTGTTACGCAACTTCGTGTGTCTGTGCCACTTGGCGGTGCTGCATCTGCGCTGGGGCTCAAGGCTTTGTCTGTTTGGGGACAACCTGCTCGCTGCTGCCCCGCAGAAGAAGTGGAGAAAATCAAAAGAGCACATGAGGCCAGTGAAAGACGACTGCCACGACCTGCATTTTTTGGTCCCTCTGTAAGTCAGACTAAACAGCCACTGCAAGCAACAACAACTCCAAGGTGTGTATTCATGAATCACTGTAACATTCTGGTCTCAGTCTCCTTCCTTCCTCTTTTATAAATGTGTGGAAGATAATAGATAAAAAAATTCTTGTAATGTTGGTAATTCTCTGGTTTTTTGTCTGTCTCTAGCAATCATTCGATCCCGGAAGAGTTCCTTGACCCCATAACTCAGGAGGTGATGACGCTGCCCATGCTGCTGCCCAGTGGTGTGTCAGTAGACAATGCTACCCTGGAGGAGTACCAGAAGAGGGAAGCCACCTGGGGTCGACCCCCAAACGACCCTTTCACTAGTGTCCCGTTCACTGCGACCTCCCAGCCTCTCCCCAATCCCCAGCTGAAAAGCCGCATTGATCACTTCATCCTGCAAAGTGGCAATGTGTGGAGGGACAAGATGTTGGGGAGACAAGGGAAGCGAGAGAATCCAGAGCCCTCAAGGCTCATTGCTTCTGTGGTAGAAAGAGAGTCCCAAAACAACTCTCCATGTCCCAGTAAAAGCTCTGTAAACAGTAAAACTATTCAGTATAATGCTGGCACCAGAAACACAAACAGGACTACACAAATAGAAGAAACTGAATCAGGACATTCATCAGGAAATGGGAATTACACATGTGACGCCCAGCCTCTTACCAAAGATAGCAAATTAGAGTTTGATAGGAGGAAGAAACGAGATCTAAGTGGATTTCTTAAAGAGTCAACAGAAGAGTTGACAGCTGAGAAGCAACTACTACCTCAAACAAAAAGACCAAGAAATGATACAGCCTCAGGTGAGAATAGACGTTTTCTTTAAACATATGTGTGTCTTTTTGTATTTGTGTGTGTTTGTCTATTTTCCTGCTGACATGTCTGTTTGTGGATGTTTGCTTCGTCACCGTTCTTCCTCAGTTCCTAGCTGCAGCTCTCATGAGCAGCGTTTGTCAGCCAGCCTGGACGAGGCCCTCTTCTCCGCCCTGAGAGGCCGACCTTCCTTCACCTCAAATCTGTCATTGCAGCAACAAGTTACTCCTGACTCTGAGTCACTTGACAGCTCACAGCAGTGCCAGACTGCAGGCAGTTCAAGCATGCCAACAGGTATGATTTGTATAAATCCACTGTGAATCACTTTTGGCAAACAAAACATTAACAAAATATTGTGTTTCAAAAAAAGGAAAAAGTGGCTTTAGAGCTTTGCTTTTTTGCATAGTTTGGTTCTATGACATTTACAATGGATTAAAACAGTTGCCCAGTAAAAAAAAAGAAGATATTTTTTGAACCACTTCTGCATTATAATAATATGATATATGCTTCCATCTTTATGCCAAGTGTGTTCAAGACACCCTTTTGAGTTTGCACAAAGCATTTGTGTTGGTTTGCTCACATTAGAGCACGCAGCTCCTCTTCCATTGCTTTATCAATAGCAGCACTCCATTTGGCCGTGCCAGCGTGCAGCTTGTTACGTAGCAGCAAAGGCGGGGAAACCCTCTTAAATGGTGTGTAGGCAACTGATATGACACTGATCTTCATCAGCTGATAAACAATGGATGATAATTTCAGAAAAGCGGTGGTAGCTGTCCTTGTTGTGGACAAGATATCACAGGAGGAACCAGATTTCAATCTGAATAATGCCATTCTAGCAACTCTGTAAGCTGACCACACTTATATCCTTTTATATTAAGCAACACAATGTCTTTTACATAGTTACATAAAAATAATATATTAAATATCACTGACTGAATTTTAGCTCAGATACCAAAACACTATCATATTATCAAACAGGATTTTATGTTATTTAATTTCATTCAATCACGATTTATACAATAGGAAAAGTCTGGGCTAGACAAAGGTAAAATTCACTTGGGACAAAATATTAACAACAACATTATACCTGCTAAATATCAGCATATTAATATCGTCATTGTGAGCATGTTAGCATGCTGACAAGCTAATTTAGCTCTAAGTCTTGTTACATTTTCAGGAGCTTGGAGTTACTGAAATTTATTGCAACCACAAGCCATGTTGAGTTTTTTTCTGAACTGGAAAACCTCTCTTACTTTTTTGATAGACTGTTAGAATCACTATCACTGTTCAATGGTCGATTAATTGTTGAGAAGCATTCAGGGTTGCAGGAAATCAAAAACTGAGGATCTATTTGGTTGAGAAAGGCAGTACACTAAAAAGTAAAACTCCTGAAATGCACTGAAAAACACAAATGAGCAACACACAGCTGTGTCTGAGAATTTGAAATTGATGCCTGTTAAATGAATATAAATCTGTTGACTCTTTGCTAACGTTCTCCCTCACATTTGCTTGCCAGGTGAGAAAACGTGCTCCGCGTGTTCCTGCGTTGTTTCCGTTTACTCCACATCGGCATCACCCGTCTACCAACTAACCTGTGGTCACTTGCTCTGCCGTGCCTGCCTGCGGAGGGGATCACAACCACTAAACTCTGTCACCACAGTTACATCCAATCACATCTTATGCCCTGCCTGCCAAAGCCCGATCTCTCGCAGTGATATCACACGTGTGCATCACTGACAGATGGCGTAAAAAAAAAAGACAAACCTTAAAGGCCTGTGAAGAAATGCGGGGGAGTGTCCTCAAGGTGAAGACAGAATTGTATTTGAAATGTGGTGTTTTAGTTTTACAGCCTAAAAACAGATCCTAGATGGATTTTATTTATAGATTATGAACTCGGTTTGACGCTACCTCTTTGATATATCTTAACAGATGAGTCATGTTTCTCATGGTTGTCGTATTATACAACTGCTGCGGATGAAAATTCTTTAAACATTTGCCAAGTTTATAGTAACTACCTGAATTACAGTCTTCATCTTTTATTTGTCAAGTTCTGTACATTCTACAGTCATTTCATGTCAATTCATTGTAGTATTTCTTTTATTTCTCATTTGCTGTTATACGCGCTTTGTTTACAAGTCTACCAGAATTGTCCCTGATACAAGTGACATAACAGTAAGTAGATCAGAGTTCTGTTTTTAATGGTCACAGGCGAGGAAAGGACATGACTGATACAAAGAGCTTTAAAAACCATCTGTAAAAGAATGTAAAAAAAAAAAAAAAAAAAGAAAATCTTGTTCTCCTTTCTTTGCCTTTTCATAGAGTGTAGCTGCAGCCTTGGTTCTGCAGCTTATGTACACATCATTTGTAAGATGTTTTGAGGATGCACAAAGAAAGGTTTCGGGGACAAAAAAGCTGAGAGCAAGAGGCCATGAGAATTAAAGTGGAAATCAGGTAGACCAAGGCTGCGTGGTCATTGTGATGAAACAGACAGGGTCAGGCTAAGCTGATCAGCTGACCTCCGGATGTCATGTTAGCCTTGTCCTTATCGCAGGTCCAGCCTCTCTTCACTTTTTTAACCATTATACATTCCTGTCACTCTTGCATCATTTTTGTTGCTTTAAAAGGGTAAATGCAGGTAAAAAATGTAATAATTGGAACAGATGATGGATTATTTTTTTACTACTTTTTTTTATATGTTCTGTACATGTTGGAATGAAATCCCATATTATGTATTTGAATGGCAAATGTTAATCAGGCAGCATTGATGTATGGAATCTGGTTGAATTTGTTAATATAATTCAGTCAAGTTTCTGTTATGGCACTGTCACCCACTGGATTATGTATGTAGTTTTATTTCCTATATTTTTCCTCCATGTTCACTATAAATGTTCCCTTCAGTGTTAAATAATAAACTAAACACACAGTGGTTTCCAGCAGAGGTTATACTGCATGTCCTTCTGAGTGTCCTTGCCCATCTCTGCATTTTCTGCCTCTTAACACTTCGCCCTAATCACTCTTTTGTGTGCCATTGTGTCGATGAAAGGGTTAAACAGACCAAAGTCAGGGGGAAAAAAACAGTATTTATTGGACTTTGCAATCACATACAGCATAATTTATATGTTGGTTTCCCTGACAACATTAAGCTTAACCAAGGTCATGATCCTGTATCCGCTCAGTGAGAGCAAAGACTGGAATCGGTTTTCTTTTTTTTTTGGCATCTTGCCTTTATTTGAGAGTCAGTGTAGTGAGACAGGAAACAAGGCAGGAGAGAGAAGAGTGTGACATGCAACAAGTGTCTCCCAGCAGGAAATCGAACTGTGGGCGATGCATTTATACGGTGTGCACCTTAACCATTAGGCCACCAGGGTGCCCCAAAAATCAGTTTTCTGCATGTGAAAGAGAGACGGATAAATCATCAGGTTAATCTTGGTGGTAGATAAAGCACTTTAGTTATATTAATCAGTAGGAAAAAAATGACTTATTATTACTGTCAAACTGCCATCAAACATGAATTTTATGTCACAGCTTGTGACATGTGTGTGCACTTCAGGAGAGATTTGATCATTTTTTAAAGATATTTTATTAAACTTTTTCTTTTGTTCAGTACAGTAACGCACAGAGACACCTCATCTTGAATATATTGAAATATCAAGCTTTAAAGCTGTGACTGTAATTAATGAACTCCTTCACACCTTTCCCCGCTGCCCTGATGCTCAGTTTTTGCCATTTATAATTTACCTGTTAATCAGCATCACGACAACAGCTAATAGGTGAGATACAACCCTAAGCATGCAGCTAGATGCAGAACAGAATAATGAGCGGAAAAGACTTATGTTTATTTCAAATGCTAATCTTTTTTGGCTTATTAAGTCTTAAATTACGCCAAAGGGATAATTTGTGTGACCTTAAGGTTGGCATGATGCAAGCACAGTTGACTTCATGTGACAAGTCAAAACTGTCTGTCTACAGTGATGAGCAGCTGTACTGTGCATGATCATCATTAAATGTACTTAATCAGTGCTTAAATCTAATTAGTTGTCCACAAACTACAATTAATTGTTCATGTAATGCCATTTTTAGTGTGTGCCCCTACTGCCATCTAACACCGAGGCTCAAATTATTCAGAAAAGTTGCTCCAATAAGTGTGGCGCAGTCTTGAATACAGAAAAGGCATCTCCTGTTGTCATCGCTGTTTTCTTGTGTAGATTTGTTAGATAGCACACATCTGATGCAGAGGCATATCTGCTGCGACCTCTCGCGCACACGCCACGCGCACGCCGATGGCCTTCGGGCACGCGGGAGGAGAACTTGCACGACACTGACGTCAGATCCAAGTGTCAGTCGCTTTGTCAGATGATGTCCATATCTGCTTATAAGTGAGGAGTCGACCGGGACATCCGTCAGATACCCACCAGGCGGAGGAACTCCAGGTCCACGGCGCTCATCTAAACCAGCAGCGATGCCTTACTCCATGTTCCCCTTGTGTGTCCTGGGACTCCTTGCCCTCTCCTCCGCCTGTTACATCCAGAACTGCCCCCGAGGAGGCAAACGAGCGCTGTCGGAGTCTGGAATCAGACAGGTGAGGACCACTTTCAGATGAGAGGTCATCGTTGACTTTCTTTCTTTGTTTTTACGACTTTGGAAATGTTGAACTGGAAATTAACAAACTTCATTTAAAATCATACAGTATGATAAGGAAAGCTATATCTATGTTAACTTCATAAGATAATGTGTTACCATTACCAGTCTTTAAATTATCTAACTGTAAAGAGGTAAGGTATAACTCACCTATTTTTACTTTTGCACTGTTAAGGAAAATGATTTGGAGGAAAAGTATTAAAATATTGGCGAAATGAAAAATAGTATAATAGGTAAAAAGCATAAAGTTAGGCTATGTACAAATATATTATATATGTTTGCTTCATACAAAATGTGAGTATATGTTGCACTGTATTGTTGATCATAAAACTGCATTGTTTGATGCTCAAAAAGTGTTTTTTGTATTATTTTTTCCACAATAATTTTATGATTAATACTGTAGTGAGATACATGTGCACAGCAGAAATCAGTGCATGCAGTCATTTCTGAAAAGATTTGATGTTTTCCTATAATTATGGATCAGCTTTTTGTCTAATAACATGTCCATCATCGGTGTTGTATGTGGAGGAAGAGTTTATGTATTTCCAAACATCCAAAGTAGTTCTCAGGATAGATTAGAGAACATCAGAAATGTTTCGCCAGAATGAATGTCACATTGGCCAGTTCACTTTTCAAAAAATAGTTTAATTGTTTTGTCGCACCTGAGAAAAGGGTTATATCTATGCAATTCTTCCTGTAGTGCATGCCATGTGGCCCTGGGGACAGGGGCCGCTGCTTTGGTCCCAGTATTTGCTGCGGGGAGGGCCTCGGCTGCCTGCTGGGCTCCCCAGAAACAGCTCACTGCATGGAGGAGAACTACCTGCTCACCCCCTGCCAGACAGGAGGGAGACCCTGCGGATCTGAGGGTGGACACTGCGCTGCTTCAGGACTCTGCTGTAACTCAGGTACAGCATCTGACTGTAAATATTTTACATGTTTAGTAGTGTTAATACGGTATGAATGGGCAGTCTGAATAAAGTTATTTTCCTTTCTTCTTCTCCCTTCCTCTCGTCTTTGACAGAGAGCTGCGCGGTGGACTCTGACTGCCTGGGGGAGAACGAGGCCTCGGAACCAGCCCACGGCTCTGCAGGGAGCTCACCTACAGAGCTGCTGCTGCGTCTGCTGCATGTGGCCACCAGAGGACAGACTGAGTACTGATACTGTATCTCCGGAGGTCCCTCTGCTCCTCAGGGCCCAGAGGTGCAACAGAAATGAACATCCTCCCTGTTCCACTATAAGCCTTGAGAATCAAACCTTAAACCAATAAAATGCCAAGTCATACTTTGATCTCTCTTAACCCCTACTGCTGTGCTAATTCTGTATCTGAAAAGACAGCTTGCATTATTTAGATTCTGGGGGAGAGGAATCATGAGTAGATATCATGTTTGTTCTGACCTTAGAAATGTATATACTAATGCACATACTGTAAACAAATTTTATTCTAAATGAGAAGATATTACACACCTCAATGCTCCAGTTCAAATAAGAGTTATAGCAGAAAACACTGTAAATAAGTCAGAGATAGGAGATAAAGGTTGCTGACAATGCTTGAGCAGTTACTTCTTGTGTAGTAGAAATATTACTGTATATTGAACAAGGGGAAAACAATAGACATATCACTGCCAAAAAAGCTTCTGTCGTCTGCTTTTCTTATTCCCAGGCTCAAAATAATTACCTTTAATGGTGGAGTCACTGATATAACCTGTTGCTAATTCTCTGTTGGTTAACTGCTTAAACCGTCCTATGCATGCGTGTATGAGTGAGTGTGTGTGTGTGTGTGTGTGTGTGTGTGTGTGTGTGTGTGTGTGTGTGTGTGTGAGGGGAAGTGAGTGACAGTGAAAGGAATGTATTATTGAGAAATCAGCAATAACTGTCATAGGTTTCAACCCCTTGAACTTGCCCCAAGGTCTTCATTTTCCAGACATAAGACACAGTTTTTTCACACGCTACCGTTTACAGAAACTAGATTTCATGGTACTACTACTGATGGTATTGGTCAAGAAGGGAAAATGAAACCTGGTCTTTAAAAGAAAATTGGACATTTTAATGTTGATTTAAAGTTGGTTGTTCTCGTAAATGATTTGAGTAGTCCAGCACATACCGATAATGTCAGCACAGACATTTATCACAGATTTTTCTCAATTTTGTTTCAACATGTCCAAATTGAGTAGATGAAAGACAGTGAATTCTTATCGTCATATTTTTTTGTGGGTGGTGATGATTGAAAGCTCATGTTTCTGCCAGGACACTATGCGGAGGCAGTTTATGTTCCACATCCAGCTGGAAACAGATGTAGGTTCTCCCATATGTTGACAGATACCTTTTTTGACTGATTGTGTGGCATATTGGAAAACTTTTCTCGGAAATTTGTTGTGCTTCCTTTGAGTTTCAAATCACTGTATTGCACACTGTATAGTTATTTGTTTCTAGCCCATGTTGCAGCAGTGATGCAGATTATACACTACTGGCTAGAAGTTTTAGAACATCTTGGTTTTTCCAGTTTTTAAATTTACATAGTTTAAAGGGGACATATTATGCACATTGACAGGTCTATATTTTTAATCTGGGGTTCTACTGAAATATATTTGCATGATTTACAGTTCAAAAAACTCATTATTTATCTTATAATGGCTCTTTATGTAGCCCCTCAGTTCAGCCTCTATCTGAAACAGGCCGTTTAAGCTCCTGTCTCTTTAAGGCCCCCCCTCCCAAGGAGCTCACTCTCTTCTGATTGGCCAGCTCTTGGAAACTGCCTCTCGGGAGACTTTCAGCCGCTCCAGAGGTTACATATACAAACCATGAAACAAACTGTAGTAGTAAGATGTCACTACTTTATCTCGTTCTTTACTTGAAATGTCAACTTCTTAAATACATCTGTACATATTGGAGCCAGAATCTGATCCAAAATATGAGAGTGGACAAAGCAAACAACACATGGAAAAACCCTTAGCAACAACCTTAGCAACAAAGGCTATAGAACAGACTACTATCGATGGGTATGCGTGACGAGCCGCCGTCAGCTTGTTGGCAAAGTAGAAAAAAACATCAAAAATGCAGCGTTTAGAGCAGGTTGAAGCCCCGCGTTTTGACTTGCAGGGAGCATTTCTACATACATTAACCTCGAGTTTTGGAACTTTGACCATGTTTAACATAGATATCCGACATTATAACAGTATATAAATAACAGAAAACCTCAAAAAGCATAATATGTCCCCTTTAATTTCTCAATGTATAAATAAACAATTGGGGAAAAACATATTTTTGTTCATGTGGTGGCTCCTTTTTTGTTTTGCATTACCTTTTTGGTTTTGTTTTACACTAACAACAAGTCTGTTTGAGAAAGCATGGAGTTCCGATACTACGATTCACCATGGCAACAGGTAAATAAAAGGCACAGCCTCCATTTTAATCCAGTGGACGTAGAGATATTAATGCATGTGTATGCAGACGGTGCACATTTATTTTTAAAAAATAAAAGAGCCTGAGTCAGGGCGGGAAAAGTGTCACTGTAGCCTACATTACATTTTAAATATATTTGTTCAGCCTTAATCTGACGGGGGACAAAACACAGGAGTCAATAACTGAAGATGAAAACTATGGTTGATGGTAAAAATGATAAAAAGTCTATAGATCAAAGAAATAGACGTGACTGTAAGCTCAATTGCTTCTCATTAGTGACATCTGTGGCCGTTCAATGAGCTGCAGTCAACGTCCTGGTGCTCGCACATGTGCTCACAGCACAAGACTACTGCAGGTGATGTCTTTTTTCTCACGTACACTTCTCATAATTACATAAAAGATCTCTAACATTGTGTTTCACACTGCGTTTCAGTAAAGCATCTCTCATTCCCATTCAGTCAGCCCCACCCCCCACCCCACCCCACTGATGTATGTACATGTGCTCGCTTGCTCACACACAAACACACATACAGAGGGTCCTGCTGCGCTGAGAGCCAATCCACACCGCACAAATACGTGTTAATAAACCACCCAAACCTGACCCAACCCACAAACTGACAACTTTTTTTACCAACACCGGTAGGCTCAGTGAGCTGTGATCGGAGAGCAACACGCTGTGGTCGGGGAGCAATTGGCTGGGGTTTTGTTGTGAAATGTATGCTTATTATGACCTTTGGACTACCAACAGGAAAAACAAAAGAGGTAAGCTATGTTCTGCTATCACTCTGGAGTTTGTTTTCTGCTTCTTTTTTGAAATGATGTTGTTTTGGCTGTGTGTGGTCTCGGGAGTGGGCACCTTGCCATTCTGTCTGTTGCATTGTCTATTGTTGTGGAGTTACAGGCCTATTTTGTACACTTATTTTTGAAGATTTTTCATGTGTATGCATAGTATGCACGTATGTATAGTTTTTTAATGTCATACTCACTTATGTAACACACACTTGATATAAATTTAATAGGTTCTCTAAGTGTTAAGGACAACAATGAAAAAAAAAAGAAATTGAATGCAACAGACAAGCTTAGTTTTCACTGTAGTCACACATAGCAACACATTAATCAATATCAAACTTTCAATATAGTCTTAGTAAATGTTAAGCTACTTCGCACAATTCCTCCTGAAATGCAGGCGTAACGTTATGTGTCAATGTTTCAGCCCACAGCCGATCACAATCAGTCAGTTTCTGGAGTGTAATAATCTTAAAACGCCTGTTTCAGTAATGATATTAATTCGTTGGCTGTCAAATTTTATATTAATTACCAACTCCAGCTCAACCAGTAACATATTGCAACATCTAGGTTAACGTTATTTCTAGAACCATGCTGAAATGTGACATTAATATTTTTAAATTACACACTCCTAATTGCAGTTGCGCACAGTTAACTAGTTTTTAATGTACCTAGACAAGTCTAGCATTAACGTTAGGCTATATTAACGTTATTTTGCCCATATGACAAGTTTAACATTAACATTGTATAATGTTAGCTAACTAACGTGATGGACCTTTATTTTCCAACCTCGCACAGACGACTTTTGTTCCATACTATCGCCCTAAATTCTAACACTTCTCCGTTATGTTTTGACTTCAGTGCATGCCGGTTTAATATCTGTGGCGTCTTGCTCAAAGGCTAACCCAAGCCTAATTCATTAGCTGGCTAGTTAGCTATTGAATGAGCTAAGCTAAAAAGCCAGGTATGGTGACTGCAAACATCGATACCTGCTAATTATGGCTGTAGAAGCCACATTTAAGTTTATTTTTATTTCTGTGATTTACAGATTTTTTCTTCTTTTTTTCACATTTATGTTTGTAAGCAAAGTGTGCATCCTCCCCAGATCTGGGAGAGAGTGGGTTACAGTAAATACTGTCTTTGACCTCAGCCTCAGCCCTGTAAATGCGTCTGCTGGTGAATGCAATCTGCAACCCTACAGTTAAATATTAAGGACACTGAAATAACTACATCTTATTTTTATTATGTTTATTTTACAATAAATTCAAAGCAACAGTGAACAATGAATTCTCTCTGGATTTCTTCTCAGAAACAAGGCTGCAAGTCTGATATACTGCACCTGTATTCTTTATGTGGTAAAAAAAACAATAGGACATTGAAATAGGGGTTGAAGGAAGAACATGAATTTAAGATTTTTTGCCACTTCAAGTGCTAACATATAAATAAAATAATACTAGAATTTCACTCACCTAAAAAAATTTGAGCACAGACTTCTCAGACGGTCTGTTAGTACAATTCACCGCACAGCAAGCCATATTATTTGCCCGATATTTGCATGGAAAATTCTTCAAAAGACACAAACACCACAAACACAGCTGAGAGGTCAGGTTCAGTGACTCGAACATGGACTCGAAATAGCTGAGGTGACGCTTGGCAGACAGCTAGCGGCTAGCATAACCTGTTATGGCACCTCCTGTCACTCAAAGCAGCCATGCCCTTAATTATACATAACTTTACAGTTTAATAAGGGTGAAATGAAAGGGGAAATTAGGTATAGAGACCAAAACTGTTTTTTTGTACCAGGCTGCAAATGTGTTTATTTCTGCTGTAAAGTTGGACATTTTAACATGGGGGTCTATGGGGGTTGACTCGCTTTTGGAGCCAGCCTCAAGTGGCCATTTGAAGAACTGCAGTTTTTGGCACTTCCGTGTTGGCTTCATTTTTCAGCCCCGGGGGTTACCGCTTGTTTTGGATTATCCAGGAGATGGAGTCAGGCACTGCTAAGATGGCGACAGCCAGAGCTGCCCATTTTGAGCTTCAAAACCACTCTTCAGAAACCAATGGGTGACATCACGGTGGCACTTCCATATTTTTTACAGTCTATGGTGCAGTGAATAAGCAGAAATACTATTTTATGACTTTTTGACCATTTTGGAGCCCAGAATGACCCATTTTTGTATGGCTGAGTTATTGTAGAGTACTGCTCAGCTCATTTTGAAACCAATTCATTTACAAAAGAGTTGGAGTGAGCTGTCAATAGAGCTTTTTCACAACAGACATGTTGACCTGTCACGGTAGGAAAAGCAGTAACATTAACGATGATTTTCTTCTATTCAAGTGTCTCACTGAGCCATGACAGTGGAGCTGACACGCACAATACCAGGAAACTGAAACTTAATTAGCTAAATGGAATTCCTGAAAATCCATTCAGCAGATTATTGTTCTTAAAAATGAAAGCCAAATAGTATACAGGTGATGTTTTCATTTGTTTCAATCTCAAAATAAACACCAAGGAAGTCAATCTATTATTGTGCCACCAGCTCATTGTGCTCAGCTCATTTTGAAACCAATTCATTTACAGTTGAAGTCACCCAAAATGATCTATCTAACAGTAACCTGTGTGATGTTTTGAAATGAAATGAGGCAGACGAAATTACCAGTCTAGCATCTCAAAATAAACACCAAGGAAGTCAATCTATTATTGTGCCACCAGCTCATTGTGAGCGGAGCATACCAGACTCAAAGTGAAAGTAAAGGCTGGTAAAAGCCTATAAAAAGCGAGGACAAGATTTCCTCCCATCATTTTCTCTGCCAGGATGGATCTGAAAGTTGTGTTCGTGATTGTGTGTCTGTGTGCTTTGGCCATCACCACCACTGACGGTAAAGACCCCAGTTTCATGACATTGACTTTAACTGAATAAGTTTAGTTTTGTATTGTTATAAACAGTAGCTGAGTTCATGTTTGTGTTCATTTATTTGTGTGTTGAAGGGAAAGTATGAGATGTAGAGTATTTGGCTCATGTAGCTGCGTTTTAGGTTTACAACCTTAAATGAGAGGGATAATATTAAACCTGTTTCAACATGTTGACTTTCAACCGATGTTTCCAATCAATTTAACTGGCAATGTGCAGCCATGACTGCTCAACCAAAAACTTTCAGTCCTGTTCAGTTTTTAGTTGTCGAGCATAAAAATTCATAGTTATCATTGTTTTATTTTTATTCTCTGTCAAACCCAACAAGTCCCATATAGTATGTGGTGCTCTTGAGAAAAAAGGTAAACTACTGAAATTGTTTTGTACAAAGCTAAGCAGCAATAATGGGAAGATCAATTCTCAAGTTTTTCTTCAATGCTGAAAAAAGTTTCTTTTGGGAGATATAAGTTTATTTGTCTTTTTTGTTATCATTCTTGAACACATTTAGGAATATAATTATTATTGATAACCATATTCTGTTATTTTATTTTATTTTTTTACAATGGATTTTAATCCCAAATTGTAGCTGGCATCCCAAAATGCTGTGTCAAGAGAAGAAGGATCGTTCCTATGCGATTCCTGGAGAAGGTTCAAAGAACGGAGGTGCAGAAAAGCAATGGTGCCTGTGTCGTTTCTGCACTGATGTAAGTGATTGAGGTCAACAATAAGCTAAATGATTGAAGTGATTTTGAAGTAGATTTCATTGTCTATACCTAGTGAGGGACAAAGACAGCCAAAAAGAGCATGCAGATACAGTGTTCACATTAGTTAATGCTTTTATTTTATGGTTTCATTATGCTCATACATATACAGTACTGTGCAGAAGTTTTAGACACTAAGAGTAAAGGTAAACCTCTAGATCCTAAAACATTAAAAAACATTCTCAAACACCATAAGATAGAGAGGGTCTAAACATACAGGCCTTATTTTTTGTACAGATGTATTTGAGTTCATGTATATGGTCATATATTTTAAGTAATTGAGTGTCTTGGAGATGATTTGACGTATGTAATTTTGATGTTGGTTTGGTCATTTATTTTCCATTTTTGTGCAGAATGCTTTTTGAGTACTGTTTGCTTGATATTTGTTCACCCTTTTGTCCCCTGATGAAGACCTTTAAGGTCAAAACTGGTCATTTTTTATTGCAAGTAGCCATGATTGAATAAAGGTTTTTAACTTAATCCTGGTGTTTTTTATTCCTGCTCCACGCATGAGTGCCTGAAGTTTGTTTCTCCTTCCTAAAGGGAGGATGCTTTGAAAAATAATGCTACAAATAATTTTTTTCCCATCAATTAACTGATGGATAAGAATGTAAACAGAGCCTAAAACGTTTGCACAGTACTGTTTATAGTATATCCTTGCAATTATCTAAAACTGAAACTTTCTTTCTTTGTGGGTCCATAGACTTTACGTAGAGGGCATGCCTAAGCCCATATGTGCTCATCCCAAGGTGGAGAGACATCTGATATGGATTCAGCGGCAGATGACACAGAACAAGCGCAGAGCAACTTACTGAGTTGTGGAGTAAAAAAGAAAGTCTTTCCCTTTGATATTTGATATTTGTTACCAGGGTTTCCACAGTTGGTGTTTTCAAGAGCTTGCAACATACAGAAGCTATCCTGTTTGTTTCTTTTTGTCAATTATGCAAAATATCCTGATTTAACTCCTTAAAAGTGAAATAAATCTCTATAAAATGTGATATTTTGTTTGTTTATTTGTTTCATTTTATTCCATTTTTTGGGTGTGCCTTCAAATGTAATCAAACTATCGAGAGAGACGTTTTGGTCACAACAATGTTGCTTTTTGAAAATAAAATACAAGTATATCTGTGTGGTCAAAATAATGTAAACAACAGGGACATTCTTTGGTGCTGGTTGTTTTCTAACTACGCCAGGAAACACAGTCAGATGATGCTGAGTTTAATTTAATGGAGATAGTCCGTGTTAATTCTTTGTCATAACACTAGACTGACCAATGAGAGCACTCAAAGACTATAGAAGGAACTTTATATATATCCAAGAAATTGAAAAATACTGTAACGTACCCTTAGAGATGCAACTCTCGAGCTTTCTATAAATGAAAGTAAAATTGACTTTCTTTGTTCGATCTTGTCCTCTGTTTATTTTGCGATAAATTCAAAGCAACAGTGAACAATGAACTCTCTCTGGATTTCTTCTCAGAAACAAGGCTGCAAGTCTGATATACTGCACCTGTATTCTTTATGTGGTAAAAAAAACAATAGGACATTGAAATAGGGGTTGAAGGAAGAACATGAATTTAAGATTTTTTGCCACTTCAAGTGCTAACATATAAATAAAATAATACTAGAATTTCACTCACCTAAAAAAATTTGAGCACAGACTTCTCAGACGGTCTGTTAGTACAATTCACCGCACAGCAAGCCATATTATTTGCCCGATATTTGCATGGAAAATTCTTCAAAAGACACAAACACCACAAACACAGCTGAGAGGTCAGGTTCAGTGACTCAAACATGGACTCGAAATAGCTGAGGTGACGCTTGGCAGACAGCTAGCGGCTAGCATAACCTGTTATGGCACCTCCTGTCACTCAAAGCAGCCATGCCCTTAATTATACATAACTTTACAGTTTAATAAGGGTGAAATGAAAGGGGAAATTAGGTATAGAGACCAAAACTGTTTTTTTGTACCAGGCTGCAAATGTGTTTATTTCTGCTGTAAAGTTGGACATTTTAACATGGGGGTCTATGGGGGTTGACTCGCTTTTGGAGCCAGCCTCAAGTGGCCATTTGAAGAACTGTAGTTTTTGGCACTTCCGCGTTGGCTTCATTTTTCAGCCCCGGGGGTTACCGCTTGTTTTGGATTATCCAGGAGATGGAGTCAGGCACTGCTAAGATGGCGACAGCCAGAGCTGCCCATTTTGAGCTTCAAAACCACTCTTCAGAAACCAATGGGTGACATAACGGTGGCACTTCCATATTTTTTACAGTCTATGGTGCAGTGAATAAGCAGAAATACTATTTTATGACTTTTTGACCATTTTGGAGCCCAGAATGACCCATTTTCGTATGGCTGAGTTATTGTAGAGTACTGCTCAGCTCATTTTGAAACCAATTCATTTACAAAAGAGTTGGAGTGAGCTGTCAATAGAGCTTTTTCACAACAGACATGTTGACCTGTCACAGTAGGAAAAGCAGTAACATTAATGATGATTTTCTTCTATTCAAGTGTCTCACTGAGCCATGACAGTGGAGCTGACATGCACAATACCAGGAAACTGAAACTTAATTAGCTAAATGGAATTCCTGAAAATCCATTCAGCAGATTATTGTTCTTAAAAATGAAAGCCAAATAGCATACAGATGATGTTTTCATTTGCTTCAGTCTCAAAATAAACACCAAGGAAGTCAATCTATTATTGTGCCACCAGAAATATTCCCCCAAAGTTAGATTGTTTTTTCACTCATCATATTGTATGGCTTGCATGTTCTGTAAAATTTCACAACATGCAACATTGTTTGGAAGCCACACCTGAAATGTCATTATCTTTGTCAACTTGGATTCATTTATATCAATTAAGCATTTATTTACTTGTTTGTTTGTTTTTCTTTACAAGTATTTGAGGACTATGTTGCAGAATAATATAAATACATAAGATTTCTTTTGCCTTATTTTTTGTCGAAGGTGAGGGTCAGCCAATGCAGAGCAGGTGAGGGATGGTCAGGATTCAGTGTGAACGGGGAAAATGCTTCAGATGTTTGAACACAGGCTCTGGTTGAAGGATTGTTCTTCTAATCATTACTCCAAACTGTTGCCAAAAAATGGTTATTAACAGAAGAAAATGAATAGTTTTTTAACAGTGAAATCAATGTCTTGTTTCTCTCTTTCCTTTACACACTGATGTTTGATCATTGTTTTGCATCATTTTGCTTTTTGCTACCATTTGACCATAATTGTTTAACCTGTGACCTGCATTATGTCCTTTGTTCGTGACTCTGGGTGTGGCAGATGCTGAGCTTTCATCAGGTATCTGTCAATCAATCTGTCAATCAAGCTCTATCACTCTGGAGCTTGTTTTCTGCTTCTTTTTTGAAATGATGTTGTTTTGGCTGTGTATGGTCTCGGGAGTGGGCACCTTGCCATTCTGTCTGTTGCATTGTCTATTGTTGTGGAGTTACAGGCCTATTTCGTACACTTATTTTTGAAGATTTTTCATGTGCATGCATAGTATGCATGTATGCATAGTTTTTTAATGTCATACTCACTTATCTAACACACGGTGGCACTTCCATATTTTTTACAGTCTATGGTGCAGTGAATAAGCAGAAATACTATTTTATGACTTTTTGACCATTTTGGAGCCCAGAATGACCCATTTTTGTATGGCTGAGTTATTGTAGATTACTGCTCAGCTCATTTTGAAACCAATTCATTTACAGTTGAAGTCACCCAAAATGATCTATCTAACAGTAACCTGTGTGATGTTTTGAAATGAAATGAGGCAGACGAAATTACCAGTCTAGCAACATAACAGGTTACACAGTACAAAAGAGTTGGAGTGAGCTGTCAATAGAGCTTTTTCACAACAGACATGTTGACCTGTCACAGTAGGAAAAGCAGTAACATTAACGATGATTTTCTTCTATTCAAGTGTCTCACTGAGCCATGACAGTGCAGCTGACACGCACAATACCAGGAAACTGAAACTTAATTAGCTAAATGGAATTCAGCCTTCCATAATTTCGATTACACCTCTGCTTTACCTACTGTGACATGTCAACATGTCTTCTGTGAAAATCCATTCAGCAGACTATTGTTCTTAAAAATGAAAGCCAAATAGTATACAGATGATGTTTTCATTTGTTACAGTTTCAAAATAAACACCAAGGAAATCAATCTATTATTGTGCAACCAGAAAAATTCCCCCAAAGTTAGATTGTTTTTTCACTCATCATATTGTATGGCTTGCATGTTCTGTAAAATTTCACAACATGCAACATTGTTTGGAAGCCACACCTGAAATGTCATTATCTTTGTCAACTTTGGGTTCATTTATATCAATTAAGCATTTATTTATTTGTTTGTTTGTTTTTCTTTACAAGTATTTGAGGACTATGTTGCAGAATAATATAAATAAATAAGATTTCTTTTGCCTTATTTTTTGTCGAAGGTGAGGGTCAGCCAATGCAGAGCAGGTGAGGGATGGTCAGGATTCAGTGTGAACAGGGAAAATGCTTCAGATGTTTGAACACAGGCTCTGGTTGAAGGATTGTTCTTCTAATCATTACTCCAAACTGTTGCCAAAAAATGGTTATTAACAGAAGAAAATGAATAGTTTTTTAACAGTGAAATCAATGTCTTGTTTCTCTCTTTCCTTTACACACTGATGTTTGATCATCGTTTTGCATCATTTTGCTTTTTGCTACCATTTGACCATAATTGTTTAACCTGTGACCTGTATTATGTCCTTTGTTCGTGACTCTGGGTGTGGCAGATGCTGAGCTTTCATCAGGTATCTGTCAATCAATCTCGTTAAAAGCGAGCTTATTAAACCTGTTGGAGCCTGTTGGAGCATGAGCGGAGCATACCAGACTCAAAGTGAAAGTAAAGGCTGGTAAAAGCCTATAAAAAGCGAGGACAAGATTTCCTCCCATCATTTTCTCTGCCAGGATGGATCTGAAAGTTGTGTTCGTGATTGTGTGTCTGTGTGCTTTGGCCATCACCACCACTGACGGTAAAGACCCCAGTTTCATGACATTGACTTTAACTGAATAAGTTTAGTTTTGTATTGTTATAAACAGTAGCTGAGTTCATGTTTGTGTTCATTTATTTGTGTGTTGAAGGGAAAGTATGAGATGTAGAGTATTTGGCTCATGTAGCTGCATTTTAGGTTTACAACCTTAAATGAGAGGGATAATATTAAACCTGTTTCAACATGTTGACTTTCAACCGATGTTTCCAATCAATTTAACTGGCAATGTGCAGCCATGACTGCTCAACCAAAAACTTTCAGTCCTGTTCAGTTTTTAGTTGTCGAGCATAAAAATTCATAGTTATCATTGTTTTATTTTTATTCTCTGTCAAACCCAACAAGTCCCATATAGTATGTGGTGCTCTTGAGAAAAAAGGTAAACTACTGAAATTGTTTTGTACAAAGCTAAGCAGCAATAATGGGAAGATCAATTCTCAAGTTTTTCTTCAATGCTGAAAAAAGTTTCTTTTGGGAGATATAAGTTTATTTGTCTTTTTTGTTATCATTCTTGAACACATTTAGGAATATAATTATTATTGATAACCATATTCTGTTATTTTATTTTATTTTTTTACAATGGATTTTAATCCCAAATTGTAGCTGGCATCCCAAAATGCTGTGTCAAGGCAAGAAGGATCATTCCTATACGAATCCTGAAGAAGGTTCAAAGAACGGAGGTGCAGAAAAGCAACGGTGCCTGTGACGTTTCTGCACTGATGTAAGTGATTGAGGTCAACAATAAGCTAAATGATTGAAGTGATTTTGAAGTAGATTTCATTGTCTATACCTAGTGAGGGACAAAGACAGCCAAAAAGAGCATGCAGATACAGTGTTCACATTAGTTAATGCCTTTATTTTATGGTTTCATTATGCTCATACATATACAGTACTGTGCAGAAGTTTTAGACACTAAGAGTAAAGGTAAACCTCTAGATCCTAAAACATTAAAAAACATTCTCAAACACCATAAGATAGAGAGGGTCTAAACATACAGACCTTATTTTTTGTACAGATGTATTTGAGTTCATGTATATGGTCATATATTTTAAGTAATTGAGTGTCTTGGAGATGATTTGACGTATGTAATTTTGATGTTGGTTTGGTCATTTATTTTCCATTTTTGTGCAGAATGCTTTTTGAGTACTGTTTGCTTGATATTTGTTCACCCTTTTGTCCCCTGATGAAGACCTTTAAGGTCAAAACTGGTCATTTTTTATTGCAAGTAGCCATGATTGAATAAAGGTTTTTAACTTAATCCTGGTGTTTTTTATTCCTGCTCCACGCATGAGTGCCTGAAGTTTGTTTCTCCTTCCTAAAGGGAGGATGCTTTGAAAAATAATGCTACAAATAATTTTTTTCCCATCAATTAACTGATGGATAAGAATGTAAACAGAGCCTAAAACGTTTGCACAGTACTGTTTATAGTATATCCTTGCAATTATCTAAAACTGAAACTTTCTTTCTTTGTGGGTCCATAGACTTTACGTAGAGGGCATGGCTAAGCCCATATGTGCTCATCCCAAGGTGGAGAGACATCTGACATGGATTCAGCGGCAGATGACACAGAACAAGCGCAGAGCAACTTACTGAGTTGTGGAGTAAAAAAGAAAGTCTTTCCCTTTGATATTTGATATTTGTTACCAGGGTTTCCACAGTTGGTGTTTTCAAGAACTTGCAACATACAGAAGCTATCCTGTTTGTTTCTTTTTGTCAATTATGCAAAATATCCTGATTTAACTCCTTAAAAGTGAAATAAATCTCTATAAAATGTCATATTTTGTTTGTTTATTTGTTTCATTTTATTTCATTTTTTGGGTGTGCCTTCAAATGTAATCAAACTATCGAGAGAGACGTTTTGGTCACAACAATGTTGCTTTTTGAAAATAAAATACAAGTATATCTGTGTGGTCAAAATAATGTAAACAACAGGGACATTCTTTGGTGCTGGTTGTTTTCTAACTACGCCAGGAAACACAGTCAGATGATGCTGAGTTTAATTTAATGGAGATAGTCCGTGTTAATTCTTTGTCATAACACTAGACTGACCAATGAGAGCACTCAAAGACTATAGAAGGAACTTTATATATATCCAAGAAATTGAAAAATACTGTAACGTACCCTTAGAGATGCAACTCTCGAGCTTTCTATCAATGAAAGTAAAATTGACTTTCTTTGTTCGATCTTGTCCTCTGATGATCAAAACCCTGACCCCGCTCTCTCCTCTGTCATGACTGTTCTCATTGAGACAAGCTCCAACATACAGCTGTAAAAACATTTGGAAGGCTTAACTGAGCTCATCTATTTGATTTGATTTGATTGGTTTCATTCCAAAGTTAATGATACATGTACTCCTTTTAATGACACTGAGATGCTGTCTTGCACTTTTCGGGACTGTTAGAGTAAAAACATCTTGCCCGCTTTCTGTTGTTAGCCAATGTTCAATTTCTGTTTAAGTTCTCACCTCTGAGCCTTTTAAAGTTGTTAAGATGGGCAAAATTTGATTCTTACTCCTATTATTGGATGATTATTTCTACTTGCTTAAATAAAATATTGTAATCGGCTGCTGTGAGTTCAATTTTAAGTTTTTGCTTTTTCTAAAAATAAAATTGTTTCAATGAAATGCCTCCTTTCCTCATAAAACGTGCTCTGCAGCCCAACTTAAAGGTTTAGATGTATTTATATCTAGTATTGCAGAGCAATGGTAATCAACATTTACATTATCCAAGACTGACAGAAAGCCAGAAGATATGCTTCACTAGGCAGCAACAGACACTGCCTGCAGTATCGTGCAGCCTTCCAGGTTTCATTCATGAACAATTAGTCAGTTGCTCTTGTGTAAATCCCTACTGTAATTCCCGCTACTACCATGTTCATGTAGTAATTTTGGGACATAAGTGACATCTTTTCAAAATCCAAAAGTGGCGGTGACAGAGTCAGATGAAATATGTGTTAATAACAAGACACAGTAAACTCAAAAGTGAACAGAAATCCACCGGTGCAGTACTCCATTCAGAGTCACTGACATCAAGCTATTAATCAGGTTAAGACCTGAGGCATCAGGCTGTTAAGATAGTGAGTTATTCATCCCATCAAAGGGGCAGAAAAACCACCTCCAGCAATTTACTTTAATCTGCCTTTCGAGTCACACGGCTGTTCAAATGATGATAAAACTTCCTCATAATTTATATGTTTACTCAGATGAGAGCAGGTTTCTCCAATGATAATAAATCAAATAGTCCTGAACGTACAGAGATTATACACTTACCAGTGATGAAATGTAACTCAACCTGACTTGTCTCTGAATGTTGGCAACCTCTGTGCGGTGTAAAAACCGACAAAAAGTTGTGACAACTCTTAGCCCTGTACTTAAGTACAATTTTAAGGTACTTGTACTTAACTTGACACTTCTACTTCACTACATTTCAGGGGAAAATATTGTACTTTTTACTACACTACATTTATGTGACAGTTAAAGTTACTAGTTACTTTTCAGATTAAAATTTTACATAGAATAACATAATGATAAGCTTCTAAATGTGGTATTATAAATCAGCTGTTCCTAAACCTTTTGGCGTGTGGGCCCTTTATAAAAAATCTGTGTATATTTGTCTCTTTGTCATGTTTCAGATGTCTTTTGAGTTGTTTGCAGTTCCACCAAAGCGACATTTCCCCTCACATGGTCTCAAATAACTGTTTGAGCCCCAAAGAGGTAAAACGCTCCAATATTTCACAAAAATGCAAAGATTAAAGAGAAGTTCTGAAAAATTCATCCAAATGTATGTAGCAGAACTGTATTTTTTCTTCTTTCTTACCGAATCTATCTTCTCAACACCCCTCAGATTTATCTTGTGACTCATAAAGCAGTTCATACTAGCTCCACCTTGAGCAGGTACAACACTAAAGCGGCTTTCGCATTGACTCATCAGTATTAACAATATACTTTGATGACTTTATTTGTTATATCAGTCACAGCCTGATTTTCTGCAAAATGAGTAATACTTTTAACTGATAATACTTTAAAACTTTTACATAAGTAGGATTTTAAATGCAGAATTCTTACTTGCAATTGAGTATTTTACATTATGGTATTGTTACTTTTACTTCAGTAAAAGTTCTGAGTATTTCTTCCACCACTGACTTGCACTGCTTACCACACTAGTCGATTGTTTATCTCCATCAGCAGAGAGCAGATGTCAAATCCAGACAGTCAGGCTCTATGACCTCACCTATAGTGTAAGAAAATACATCGAGCAAACAAAGATGGTGCCAGACGCGCATAGAAACATGTCACAGCTGTGCCGTGACTCCTGCCAACAGCTTGATCTATTATGAAGCTGTCAGAAAGGTTTGGCTGTGGCTCAATTTGCCTCAAAGGGCAACATGTTGGGGGGTTTTTTTGTCTGAAAATGAATGTGAATGTTATTTTTTTTCAATGTGTTGTAGAAAAACAGACAGTAAAAAAAAAGGTACCTCTAATATAAAAGAAACTGTCAGACTGCTGAGAGTAAAGCTCTAGGCACAGAGGGAGAAAGTTGTGCTTGTGGTTATCTTCAGCTCAAGGCTTCACAGGTCTAATGAAACAGCTCCCTCTAGTGGAGAGACTTTTAGTAAACAAAGGTTTGGTGAGCATGGGAATGTACTTTAACAATGCAGTGATTTTATCTCTGATGTTTTATCCAAACTCCTCACCCTGTAAATTCCTCAGGTGTGCCAGAGTGACTTTGTTCATACATGGTGTCACGCGAACTGAAAGAAAAGAAAATGCTTTTCTTATTATGCACTTGGCACAGCTGCCAGTCTCCACATCCTCACCCCCCCTCAAAGTACAAGTTCCTCCTTCCAGACTTTCACTCAGGAAACTGGTTCCAAAGTTGCGCATTTTTCTTTTCCTTTCTTTGGTAAGCTTGTATTGGCTGTCAGATAACTTGTTACAGCACTTGACTCTGTAAATGCCCCATAAAATATATGTTTCCTATAACATATTTATTTGTCTTAAATGTTTTTTTAAAGACAGATGTCTTGGCAGCAGCATCATGAAAACAGACTGTTGACTCCAGCAAACTACTTTCACATAGCCAGCTTGTCTTCCAACCAGTGGATGTGGTTTCAGCACAGCACAGTTTCACAGAGATAGCATTTCCTACTCGCCCTCTGAAGCATGATGAAGAATGATGACTACTCTTTATCTGACAGTGACTAACTTGGCATGACTACAAGACACCTCTTAAGTTTCAGTGAAGCAGAGCAAGAATGTAGAAAACCTGACACATGTTTATCTATTTATTATTTATGTGCAGCACCACAGCGGCTTTGTCCATACAAAAACATCCATTGATGTGTCAGGTAGATTACACTTAGAGGTCTGGTTTCTGCATTTTGTTATTATTCAACTTTTTATCTCGGAAGTTGAAAAGGATATAGAGTGCTCGTATGTAATATGTGGCCACGGTGCTGTACGATAGACTACATAGTTTGTGTCATCACTGTGATAGAGGTTCACACCATGTTAACTCAAGAACAAAACATGTCAAAAATGTCAAACTCATATCAAAGGCTCCTCAATAGAGCTGATGGCAAGACTGTAGAACACATGCTCCATACAAAAGTTCATACAGTTTTGGCTTTAAATAAGAAAATGTGATTTTCATTAAAATACTCCTCAATGCTCAGATATACACTTACCAACAGCAAACATCTCCCTGTACTGCAACAAATAGCAATAATTGTAATTAACAGATCACAACCTTTTGAAAGATCAGTGCATTGAAAATGTGCTTTGCACACCATTAAACTTCCTCAATTTACTCAAGTATGTATTTGTGTAACATTACACACAAAATAAAGTGGAAAGAGAGTTTACTTGACAGTTATCTTTATGGATTTTTGCAACAAACAGAAAAAAGGTTTTCATACAAAACATGTTAAACTGATATTATTTAATGACTTGCTGTATCTTCAACTACACAACAACAGAAATGCTGCACATTTACACAAACTGTTAACACTCTGACACTGCATGCTTCCCAACAAGTACTTTTTACCTCTAATACTTCTCTGCTTTTACTTTGACATTTCGACTGCTGGACTTGAATTTATGAGTATTTTTACGTTGTTATCACTAGTAAGTAAAACAGTCTGAATACAGTCTGAAATTGTGTATTTTTTAAAAAAAAAATACCTACACTTAACTATAGTTTAAGTTTAATTGTTTATTCATTATCTTTTTTAACGTTACCAGGTAGATTGACAACTCGAAGAAGTAACACTACTGTAAAGGCTTGACCCCCCCCTGCTGAATTATATAATAATGTGAGGACCGCCCATCTCTCCCCTTTTCCTGTGTGGACGTCCACTACTGGTTTACAGGAAATACCAGTAGAAACAGGCAGCGCACCAGGAATTACCTCGCCTTTTCAAAAAAAACAATATACATATATCTATATACTATAATTTAAAGTCTGACAGGTTTCTTCTAAAGGAGCTGATGATGTCTGACCAGGCCTGCCAGGAAGCTGCTGAGCATTCCGGGCTGCTAAAGTTTTCCTCTGCTGTGTTTTACGCCGGCAGCTCGTTTCTGATCACTATGGTGAATAAAACGGTGCTGACGAGCTTCAGGTGGGTGGCGCTTTGATGTTCTGTCATCGGCTCCTTTATATAGCCTACTGTAGATGGAGATCGCACACACACACAGAAAAGCTGTGAATAACCCGGATAATATGCTGATTTCCCGTTTGTCACTATGGAGTCACTTTTTCTGGTCTGGTCGGTTAAAGAACTTGTTGCTTCTGCAGGTTTCCGTCCTACATGTGTCTGGGAATTGGCCAGGTCAGTGATCCAGACCCTCTATCTGTCTGTCTGTCTGTCTATCACACAGAGTGGTGGAAAGTAACTTAGTACATTTACTCATGTACTGTTGTTTTGATGTATTTGTACTTGAGTAGCTATTTCCATTTGATGCTACTTTATACTTCCACTCCACTACACTTCAGAGGGAAATATTACTAGTACTTTAGTGCTTTCTACTCCACTACATTTATTTGACAGCTTAATTACTTTTCAGATGAAGATTTGACACAATGAATAATATAACAAGCTTTTAAAATACAACACATTGTTCAAGATGAAACCTGTGGTTTCCAAACTTTTTGGCTTTTGACGTCTTACAAAAAGCAGTGTGTAGTCGGGGTCACATTTCAGATGTCTATGAGTTGTTAACAGCTCCACCAAATAGTGATTTTTCCTTCTAAACTTCTCACATGGTTTCATTTCAATAAATGTTCAAATGATCCAATATTTCACCAAAGATCAAGGATTAGAGAAAAAGTCCCAAAACTGAAAACAGATTTTTGTATCAGAACTTTTGTTTTTTCTTCTTTCCTCTCCCAATAATCATCTCACAACCCCTCAGATTTATCTTGTGACCCTTTGGAGGGCCCCCACCCCTAGTTTGGGAACCACTGGACTAAACTAGCTAACTGTATATAAAGTAGTTCAAACTAGCTCCACCTCCAGCAAAATCAGAAACAGATTTATTGCCTCGGTGTTGTGGTGCATAACAATCAAAGAAAAGAAAAGAGTGCCTGTACAAAGTAAGAGAAAAACACCACTACCACAAAGATGAGGTGATATAATTATATAAATACATTTTACAATTAAAATGTGAAATATCATAAATATAGAAAAAATATATTCTAAGTGAAAAGAGCTATTGAATTGTACAAGATATTGATCGGGAATATGTAAAAGTTCACAGTACAAGACAGTATAAGCAGTACATGTAATGTGCAAATGTAAAATCACTAATAATTGCGTTAATGTAACGCTTCCCATTGTTCAATGTGACAACAGTAACATGCTGCTTACACACTGATGCTTCAGTATCAATAATCTAATGATGTCATATATAATAATATATCAGTCAGAAGGATGACACAAGTACTTTTACTTTAATACTTTAAGTACATTTTGTTGCTAATGCTTATGTACTTTTACATAAGTAGGATTTTTCATGCAGGACTTTTACTTGTAACGGAGTATTTTTTACATCACTGTATTGGTACATTTACTTAAGATCTGAGTACTTCTTGCATCACTGGTGACACACAAACATTCAGCTGATATAATTTTGGTCCTTTCAGATGATCACCACCCTTGTTGTCCTTTATGCTGCCAAAAAGAGAAAAACAGTCCAATTTCAAGATTTTGACAAAAGTATTCCCCTGAAAGTAAGATTTCCAATTTTTCCTGACCATTCAGTATATAATTACATTCTATTTTCAAAAAGATCAAATCTGATTTTGATCCTCTATGTTCTTGCCAGATTTTCCCTCTTCCACTGCTGTATGTTGGGAACCACATAACAGGACTGGCGAGCACCAAAAAGCTCAGGTTTCACCAGTTTGACTGTGATCTCATTTAGCAGATTTTGATCAAGTTTCATGGAGCTCGTTCATGAGGTCTCCCAAAAACATGTTGTGTCTTTTACAGCTTACCCATGTTTACAGTATTACGGAAATTCACAATATTGATGACAATGATCCTGGAAGTATATATATTAAGGTATGTTTTATCCCCTTTTATTTTACTGTTAGAGATTTGTAGAACTGTAATGATCAGTAGATTAGTAGAAAATTAATCGGCAACTATTTTGATAATCAAATAATCATTATAGTCATTTTTTTAAGCAAAAATGTCAAATATTTTCTGGTTGCAGCTTCTCAAATTTGAGGATTTGAAGCTTTTCTGTGTCATACATGATAGTAAACTGAAAATCTTTGGGTTCTAGTCTGTTAGTCGGACAAAACAAGACATTTGAAGACATCATCTTTGAATCATAACAGACATTTTTTACTATTTTCTTACATTATATAGACAAAACAATTAGTCAAGAATATAATTGACAGATTTATCAATAATGAAAACCGTTAGTTGCAGCCCTAGAGCTTTGAAGCACTGAAGCATATGATTGATCTTATAGGAAATGATGACAGATTTGGTATGAAAGTATTGTACATTACATAACATTTGACACTGTTAGATGGAGAGATTTTTAACAAGTTTGTCAAGATAGGAGCTTTCAGCGCACAGAGAGAAGAGGATGTGGTTCAACAAAGAGAAAGAGTGTCAAGCGATGTCCTAATTTGATTCCTCTTCCTGTCCAATTTTTGCACTAAATGCATTTTTTGTTTCTTTTTCAGAAAAACATTTCCAAAACGACTTATATACAGTGTTGTGGCCATAGTCTTTGGTGCCATGGTTGCAGCAAGGTACTTTCTGAACTGATTCATTTTGAATTGGAAACACATTGTTTAAGAAATAATCAAAGTGCCAGGAACCCTGTCATTTTCCCTGTCATTTTCTCTCCTTTAGCTCTGACCTGGCCTTCGATGTGGAGGGTTATACTTTCATCCTGCTTAATGACGCCTTCACTGCTGCCAGCAGTGTGTACACCAAGAAGAAACTTGGCACTGAGGTAACATTCCCTGCACATTTTGTACAAATAGAGACAATTCGTTCTGTATTTTTTACTGGTCGTTTCAGAACAGCTAAACATCTCTGCGGGTGTATTTTGTTTGATATTATGAGGTTATAGTGGATTTTATTACTGCACAGTAAAGCTTGTTTTCTCAGTCATAAATTCTTAAGAAGTGCAAGATTTTGACTGAAATTGATTTTGATAGCTCACTTTTCTTTTTTTATGTCAAGTTTAAGAACTTTGTGGAGAAACAATGTTGTTAAACTATACTAACAGCTCATACCTGTATGTCTTTAACAGATTTATACTCACACTATATCTAATATTTTACCTCTTTTTTTGTAAAGGGCCTTGGGAAATATGGTGTTTTATTTTACAACTCACTAATCATTGTCATACCAACTCTCTTGGCAAGTGCATTTACTGGAGACTTACACAAGGTAATTGAGACTGTATCCAGTCCATTTCGGCTTTATATGCCCCAAAACTGTAAGCTTTTACTATATGAGCACCTGTATGTTTTGATCCACAGGCAGTTACATTTGAAGACTGGGTTGAAGCTACATTTATTTGTTGTTTCCTCATGTCCTGCATCATGGGGTTTGTCACTTTAATTCACTGAAAACATTTCAATTATTGTTGTTCCTCTTTGGAACCTCCAAAAGTCATACTTCCATACTTCCATAACTGCCTCAGCCTACCCGGTTTTAAAAGCCTCTGTCTGTTATTTCAGGTTTGTGCTGATGTATTCCATAGTCCTGTGCAGCCATTATAATTCAGCGCTTACCACTACAGTAGTTGGGGCAATAAAGGTAAGAAAACACTAATAAGAATACTATTTTTGGACTAGAAAGTACACAGAGTGTACATCTTTGCCCAAGTTGCATAATCTCCAAAGTAGCTATTTTAATATTAGAAAATGTTTAACGTTCCAATCTGGATTCTGCATCATGTAGCAAGTATTGATAGACAATCATTGGATAAAATAAAGTAAGTGCAGTAATTCACAATAAAAGAGCAAAATGTTCAAAATGCATATATTGCCATGGCTTAACTTTTCTTAAAAGTTTTTGAGATGATAACAACCTCCTTTGTTGCAGTAATTATGTTTTTTTTTAATCCTTCACATTTATGCTAACAAGATCATCTTTAAATTACATAAAAAATAAAATGTCCTCAGAATGTTGCAGTAGCCTTTATTGGCATCTTTGTGGGTGGAGACTACCTGTTCTCTTGGACAAACTTCCTGGGCCTCAGCATTTGGTAAGAATCTATTCAAATGTATTTTATTGTATTTTTTACAATTCTAAACAGTTTACAACTAGCATATTTTGTTAGGAGCTTATAGTAAAAGTAATAGTATCTAAGATCAATTTAGGCTTCTTTCACTTGAAGGGGTTCTTGCTGGATCAAGCTCCACATCAGCATTGTATGAGCCCAAAATTAAATGTATGTGAGAATTAATAAGAATACTTTATCAGTGCACAGCTAAATCGCATGAAAACTCAGTATCCACACAAGTGAACCTAAATTTGACACATTGTCAGAAGAGTTTAATGCGACTAAATGATCAGTCACTACCTCAATACATTTCTTGTATCTCCAATCCAAAGCAAAAGAAGGATGTGCAAGCTCAAAGATTTCCAGATATATGATTGGTCAATGTGTTATTAATATCTAAAATGTTAAATCAGGCATCTTTGATCTAATTTGAAGTTATTCTGTTGATGTACTCATTAGTCAGTCTAGGTAACAGGCACAGAGTAACAATTATGTTCCATGGCCTAACAATTCATTGCTTTTATCTTTTGCTTTGCTTTGCAGTATGTCAGGTGGACTTGTGTACTCATATCTGACCTTTAACAACAAAACATCTAGAAGAAATGAAGAGACACAAGAGGTGAAGATTAACATTGCAGAGGATTCTCCAGAGAAGTACTCTGCAAACTAGATGGACAATATTATATTATTCACCACTTGGTGGTGCTGTCCTGCTTCATATTGGAGAAAACGATTGTTTTTTTTTTAAATCTTTTATATTTATTTAATATCAATCAGTTGATTTCCGTGCACAGATTATCACTGCTAAGTAATGAACTCCACTACTAAATGAATAAACTGAAAAAAAAGAACACATGAATTTGGGATCTGGTTCAGTGAATGTTTATTGAAGTTCAGCAATGGTATAACAGTGTGGGCAGCCTGTCAGAGAAATCTTACCTTTAAAATGTGTAACAAAATGTCTACCAAGCAAGCAGGATCACTCTACACATGTCACAAAACATGAAAAAACTGTTGGAGGATGTTAGCAGAGGGGACAACTGAAACTAAAATTCAACTTCAAAGCTCTTGGTAAATCGTGCACACTCAATATTCTAACAAACACAATCTGTATATATTAAATGCCATAAAATTTCTCAAACCACAAAATAGTCTAAGGGTTAGAAATGCTTCAAAATATACTATAATCGGGTACAATAAATCATTTGGCGTTTTGATTATCAACAATTTACTTGCCTTCCAGTTTCACCTTAACTCCACAATTTAGGGCAATTTTGTAAAAATCAAACAAATTCAAACATCACAGCTAAGAGTGACAGAGTGAGAGACAGGTTGTAGGTGCAGGTTTCCACAAAACAACCAGATGTAGGGCAGTTATGAGAGGCTTCATACAGTGTTGAATGATGTAGTGTTGCTTAAAAAAAAAAAAGAAAGAAAGAAAAACACCCAGCACTACACATCAGTTTATGAAAAAAACAAGTGCCATTTTCCTGGACACATGACAAATCTAATCTTCAGTGCATTGCAAGCTTAATCCAAGACTTAATAAAGGGTGCAAGTACTTAAAACATATCTTAACTAATTTTTCTTTCAATATGGACCGAAATGTCTAATATTGACAATTCATGTTAGCTCAAAAGGTTGAATTATTGTGGCTGAGAACTTTTTTTTTTTTTGCTGATATCAGAATATTTCCCTTTAGACATCGTCATGATGTCAGCACCCTAAAACAGAAAAAAAAAAAAATGGTGAAATAAATATCTCATAATTTAAACTTTGAAATGAGATGACATACATGCACCACACACTACCATGATGCTATGCCTGTATCATAACTGGTCTACCACCTTTTAATATAAAAGATGGCGGACATCATGCTTCCTAAAAAATATCTCCCGTCTGGTTGGAATACAACTTCTGGCCTGCAGATTTTATGTTTCTTGTTGTATCTATGAGGAAAACTGCTGTAAAAAAATGGGAATATGGCATGTCCTAAGAAGTACTCTGGTTCTCCAAATATTGTAGAATATTAATGAACTCAAACCAGAAGACACTGAGATGCGTCTTTCCCGTGCATCTCTGGTAATGTCGTACGGATACTATTGTGTGTATTTGTACTGAAACAAGTGATGAAACTGTCAAAAGTTTGGATTGTTTGGAAAAGCTTGTGCCTCGCCAGACCTCTGGATTAGGCTTGCAATGATCACCTCTCATTCGCATATAAAAATGACCATGTCTCCTGTCAGACTGATCCAGCTCCCCCGATAATTTTTTTCTTGTCTCCTTCCGTCCACCTATTCTCATCTCTTCTTGGAAAGAGTTGCGTAGGTGAGGCTAAAACTATCTGAAATCTTTCTCAGTCCATTTCCGCCACCGCTGCTGTCATCGGTGGCGGAAAAGTTGTGCTTTACGACGCTAGAGATGAAACCTAGGAGCCATTTGACAGTCGGAATGAAACTTACATTTCCTAAGTTTAACCACACCCTGTATCATTCTGTCCATCTGAGCTTAATCCATATATACATCAGTCATACACACTCTCTTACACTCACAATATACTTAAAAAAAACTCGTTACCATCAAAGTGCAAACAAAACAAATTAAAAACATAACAGGTACTCTTCCTTTGCCTTCAGAAGGCAGAAGAAAGAAAAGACATTCTTCATATAGTCAAATCTACAATAATAGCAGCCTAAAAGGATAAAATGGAAGCTGAATAAGGTGCTTTAGCTTGTGCCTTCCTGGTGCTGTAAAGGGGAATAGATGTCGCTGTACATTAACACTGATCTTGGGCCAATTCAGCTCTTTCTCAAAGTCTGGTTTCACAACTTGATAGAATACACTAAACTAGTCATTGATCTGCGTTTATGAACCATTACTAACTGCAGCACATATTGCAGGAAGGCGGATTGGGAATGGAGATATGAGGGGTGGGGGTTTGGGGAGAGGGTGGGGGGAGAGGGGGGAGTTCAGGCAGACAGGTTGTTGGCCAGCTCGATGAGCGCCAGAGCACCGTGGAGGCGCTCTCGTTGCTCCTGGAGGCGGCGCTTGGCGGCTCCCCCCTGGTTGCCCTTCTCCTCGTCTTGGGTCTCCTCCTCTTCCCCGTTCTCCTCATCGGACTGAAGGAACTCCATGGGATCCTGTTGCTCCTGGTCCTCAGCTCTCGCCTTGCCCTGCTGCTTCACCTTGGTGGTTGTAGGAGCACGCTGCTCGCGAGTTCGCCAGTACCTGCACGGACAGAGAGAAAGGCGCATATTAACCTACAATGTAAGCTGAAATTGTGCTATATTTCAAAGTTATTCTATGCATTCTTTCTGTAACTACAGCTCTCTATAAAAAACAGGTTGTGAACCCATCTCAGCTCAGTCCACCTGTCGAGAGAATTTATAAATGCAGCCGCTTACTTCGCCAGCCACTCTGCCACAGCCTTGTTGTCCACCGACTGGGCCTTCCCCTGGCCCTCCTTTGGTTCCTCCCTCTTCAGGCGGGAGAAAGGATGCTTGGGGCAGTGACGGTTGGCATGCGTGAACCGATTGCCACACCCTGAGGAAAAAAGCAGCAAACCAGCAACACATTAATCAGCAACAGGTGTGAATAAATGCAGTAAGTCATGAGGGGTCATGTTTCTGTGTAAGGCATGACCTATTATGGTTAACCACAGTTACGAAAAGACATGAGGCACAAATTCAGTTTTGTTTTTAAATCAGTAATAATTGTGAATCAATCATTTTGTTGTCACTGTTATTCACTCAAAAATTCTAGTGGTGATTTCCAGCTAGGACATTATTCTTTATTATTCACAGTAAATATACTAGGAATAGTGAAATTGTCACAATTGTGTATTTCAGGTACTTTCCAAAAGGCTTCAAGTATAGTTCAACCAATTAAAAGCTCCAGTCAGTCAAACTAACTGAGCCACATTTCAGGCCACTGGAAAGTACCTAAAAGTGCGAGGTAGCAAAACTGTGTTGCTTAGTGGAATAATAATACTTCATTCAGTTGGATAGGACAGCCTCTTTTAAAAACAACGTGATAGACCACCTCGTGTGGCTTCAGTCTTATCTTTGCTAAATGCTGATTGAGCAGTAAAACGCACCTTTCTCTGAGCAGACGAAGGGTTTTTCCCCAGTATGCAGCCGCTGGTGCGTCTTCAGCTGACCGCTCTGGACAAACGCCTTCCCGCAGTTTGGATAGTCGCACAGATAGGGTCTCTCTCCTGGAGGGGGATATTTTTCAGATAATTGTTTTACTGATCAATAGTTATCACACAGAACTGCTTAAAATGATACACACATGCACTATTTTCAAATGCAAATGCTGCATTCAGAGCAGGGAGGTCAGTTTTTTTTTTCTGCTTTCACAGACCAAGCAGAGCTGTGACCTCTCCTGTTCAGCATCTGGTCATACAGATGTTTACATGACCCTCCCTGCTTCTACAGGTGTAGGAAAGGGCATTACACCACCACAACAGCACCACCTTTTTTTAAAAATGTACTTTTTCATAATATATCAATACATTATAACCTTGTTAATATACAACGGACATGCCTCGCTGTCTGAACTCACCTGTGTGTGTTCTCTTATGAGCCTGGAGAGACTTCTCTCTGGGGAAAACCCGGTTGCAAATGTTGCAGCGGATACGGCTGGATGAAGTCTCCCCCTCACTTATCAGCTCCCGGACAGTGTCGGCTCGTGGACGGCCTCTACGGATACCATCCTGACAGCAAGAATACACAGTTTTCAGTTTTCAAATCAGATAAACTGGCACCTAAATTACATGTTTTCCTATCAGCAGAACAGCAGATCTAACAGAGTATAATTTGTAGTTTGAGTACAAAATGTCTCCAAACGACATAATAAATGTAAAACATACAGGCACATGATGTTAAAACTACTTTTATTACATATATGCATCTGTATTTGTTATTATAAAGAAGTATTCAGTGCAAATTAGTTACCAGTGGTTTGTACTCGATACATTGAAACATAATGTCGATCATTATGTCCTTCGCTGAACTCACGTGGGTTACATTGTAGCACGTTTGTTCATTATAATTCATTCATTCACATCCGGTAACATTTTTGGCGCGCGACTAGACGTCATGTATGAGCAGCTGCTCCCGAATCAGGAAGTAACTGGGGTTTAAAATCCACCATGTCACACCCTAATGCGCGGGCGTTTTTTTAAATGACTCCCAATCCCGGCCATATTAAGGCTGAGTCCATTCATAAATTCACAATTTTACATATTATATCTCAATGTTTTAACAGTTATTTACCTCTAGACTGTATTGATCTTCTCCAACTACACCGTTTGGGATAGTTTGTCTTTAAAAAATATCAATATTATCATGCATGCACTGTTATCTAGTGTTATAACTGGTAATTACACATATTGTAAGTGTTGTTATAAGTTATAAATGTTGGTATAAATGTAATCTGGTGTTGTCAACAGCCTCAAACTACACTAGAAGAATATTTTTTGACCAAAACTACTCAATATGTGCAGCAACATCATTTACATATCACAGTTTATAATGAATGGGGTTCAGTTTCTACCTTCATCTGGTCAGGCGAAGGAGCAGTGTCCGCTTCTCTGGCCGTCTGGGTCCCGGTAGGGGACGAAGCCCCGCTCAGTGAGCCCGGGCTCAGAGTCACATTGTGGGCGTTCTCCCCCCATTTCCAAGGGTAGACCATGAAGTCGCTGAAACCGGGGCTTGTCGGCGTCAGAGCCTCCGCTTTCGCAGGTTTGATCGGGGTGGTCTTGATGACGGACACTAAAACTCTTTTGGGCGAGTCGTTGCAAAAAATAACGTGCGGGTGCTTGTTCTCAGCCATGGTATAGATGTCAGAATCCCGGTGTTAGTCGGAAAAACAAGTTTAAAAAAAAAAAAAACTGGTCAAAGTTTTACTTCTGTTTGATTGTTTTAAGTGCGCCCTATCAATCTGGAGTGAATATGTCCTTCATTTCCAAAGAGGCAAAGAAAAGAGATCCTTCGCTACAAAGTATCCGCAGAAGATACAGTCAGAGATGAAGATGACTGGTAGTTTCCTCCTTGACGCGGCCACTCTGAACTGACCTGTGTGCGCCCACAGAAGCGTTGTCCCGCGTTACAAAATCGCGCTCGTCGACCGGCCAATCGGCTGCAGGGATGTAATCCCACGTGTCAAAATTAACCAATGACAGCACTCACATAGAACCAGCTAGCAAGCCCAGCCTCGAACATCCAGCGCGGCGTTTGCGATTGGTCGAAACGCTTCTGTCCAATTAGATTTAAACACTCGACGCCCGCTCTTGCACGCGGACACCAAGATTGGCCAATAAAGAAGCGCAAAGTGCATGTTCGCCCACGTCTAAGCCAATGGAAGTGAAGGGCGGTTAATTTTACATTGCAGACGAGCAGATGTTGCTTTCCCGCGCTGAAGAGTCTGTTTATGTTATTACATTTTTGGTCAATTTAAAGGGAAAGGAAACGGTGGCTCTGAGGCGCCAAAGTTACGTAATCATTTAGGGCGGAAATACTTGAACAAAGGGTGCACTGTGCGGGAGAAAAAGAAATAGAAACTTAAGGTTATTTGAATTATTTTTGGTGATGTATCAGTGTAATTTTGGAAAACACACAGTTTAACTTTTATCTTGACTCCCCAAAGAGAAAATCCATCCAAAGCAACCCATATGGTGCTTTTCAAAAGGTTTTACAGAATAATAAAGTGCACACTTACATACTGGAAACATGAAGACATGTCTTAATGATGTCATCAACTGACATTTTTTGGTCTACTGACATTGACAGTGACTAAGTTTATGGATTCATAACATTTTTGTTTTAGATGTTAAATCAAAATCAGTTTTATTTAAATAGAGGGGTTACAGTTCATATAAATAACTTAAAGTGTTCAGTCATGGTGTCCTATGAGTTTTTCCAGTTATTCACTCTGTAGTGCAACGGAAGACTTTGTGTTTATCTTTGCGTGCCTTTCCTGTCTGTCACACTCATTCACCCAGTTACTTAAAAAAAGGCAATCCATACACTGCACTGTATGCCTTCAAAACTTAATTGCCCTAGTGTGTCAAAAAAGAATTGATTTACTCTTGAATGCACATCATACAGATTATAACTAAACTATACAAACTATAGTCCAGAATTTATTTGTACTTGTGCTATTCTTCATGACAAATGAATCCATTCTGCTATCCATATTTGAATGTCATGCACCTACATTATCTTGTAGCAAACATAGACTATTTTATTGTAAACAATACAAAAACTACTTTTGTATCTCAGACTGGAAATAAGTCTCAGTTAAATCTGGATTTTCTTTTTATAGCAATGATCATTTCATATGTGTCTACACTATAAGACTGAATGCTTTAGTCTGTACATTACACTCATAAACTACACTATTAGTAATATTTTCAGAATTGGATTTATATTGACAAAGTGATATACAGTTTAATAGAGGCCTGAGGCCCCCAAACCTACCCTGTAAATAGGTTGACACCATACACTTGTACTTTCTACTCTGACCACTAGATGAAGCCAAGTTTCATTGTGTCAAAGATATCCTGACTCATCCTACTAGTGAGAGTGACACAGCTTATCCGTGTAACAGTGTAACAGTGTTTGAGGTATGATGATCAAATTGTATCGCCACAGTACATGGATCTGAATATTAAAAATGTGCATACAAATATATGTTTGATCAGTTTTAATGGTCATTCATCTAGTGATCCCTGAAGGGAAATTAGGTTCTGTCTGAGGCAAAGAATAACATTTAGATGGAAATGCAGTCTATGAATAATTTTGGAGTTTGCATTTTACTTATTTACACAGTTTAGGGCAAACTGTATATACACATATGCATACTGAAATTTCATTCAGATTGTGCCATAAAAAGGAAAAATGAAGGCTACACAGTAATCCTTGTATTCCTGAACACAGCTGAGTTCAATAGCTAATGAAATGTCCACTTAAAGTAGACACACTTTAATACTTATATAATTAACCTACAAATTAAGTACAACTGAAATTGACCTTCATAAAGCTACTCAATGGGTCTAAGCCTTAGTTATTGCACACTAATAATACTAATAATACAGCAACATAGAAAGAAAATAACTATTTTCATGTCATGTTAGTCTACAAGAGGAAATAATTCATTTCAACTGGCTGCAACTCAGTTGTTTGGCCTGAGTAGCTACAGCTGAGGTTTTGTCAGGTTTAAGCTTTGCAGGAGACCTATTATGCTTTATATCTATATCTATGTTACACATGGTTAAAGCTCTAAAACCTGAGGTTAATGTATGTAGAAATGCTGCCTGCAAGTTAAAAGCAAGGGCTTTAGCCTGTTCTGAACTTTTCATTTGTAGTTGACGTCAGTTGTAGTTGTCACACATGCCCATATACAGCAGTTTGTTGGTTGCTAAGGTTGTTGCTAAGGTTTTTCCATGTGTTGCTCGCGTTGTCCACTCTCATATTTCAGATTGGATTCCGGCTTGAATATGTAAGGATGTATTTGAGAAGTTGACATTTTGAGTAAAGAATGCAACTTCCTGAAGCTGACCAATCAGAACAGAGTGGGCTCATCGGGAGGGGCCTTAAAGAGACAGGAACTAAAACAGCCTGTTTCAGTGTTGCTAACTTAGTGACTTTGTTGCTAGAGTTAGCATCTTTTCAGACCCCTTTAGTGACTTTTTGATGGACTTCAACTACTCTCCTTGAAGGGAGTCGCCAGTATTTCTCAGTGAATGAGCGCTAATGTGGCTTTCTTGACTGTTCAGTGGGTTGGACAGAGCAACAGCATGTTCAGCCAGACAGAGTCATGAATGAGCTGTGAATGTGTGTACTTAATGACCAATCATTGATCCTCATTGTTTTTATTCTAAATGATTTAACTTTACTATCTAAGTTTGATTTTGTTTTGTCAAAATAGACAGAGTTAACAATAGTGAATTTACTCCGGTGCATGATCATCTCTCTATTCATGATATTTCAGTTAGAGTTGATACAACAGGCTGTATAAATATTATTGTTAGAGGTAGATTTCGATGCACATTGATGAGCTGCTTGAAAAGAAAAATATCTAATGAAATAGCTAGTTACAGTCAGTTTAGTTGAATTTCACTTCATTTTCTATAATTTTTTTTAGAAAATCTTGTATATATGTAATTATGTCAGGACGTCATAGATATGCAAATTAACACGTGACTTCATCTAGTGACATCTTGTGACTTTTCCTAAAGGCTTTAGCTACTTCCCACTGAAAATAGTTGGCAACACTATTAGACAGAGGTTGAACTCAGGGGTGGTGTAAAGGGTCAGTATAAGATAAATAAGGAGTTTTTTTGAACTGTAAATCATGCAAAGATATTCCAGTAAAGCCCCAGAATAAAAATATAGACCTGAAAATCTGCATAATAGGTCTCCTTTAATGTTAGCTGAATTTATTACAACCACTAGCTTCCCAGGACTGGAACAACTGCTGCCAGCTAAAGACACTCAGAACAAGCTTGCTCTGACAGGAGAATGACAGATGCCTTTTTACTAACTAACCGTGTTTAAATTTGTCTAAAAATGTATAAGTAGCTAGCACACAGACTTACAAATCTAACTTTGGCCTTCTAAACCACCGAGCTTTCAAATCAATTGCATTATTTGGATTACTAGCAATTAACGTTAGCCTGGCTGGTTTGTTTTTATTGTCAAACTGAAACTGTCTTCCATTTATAATTTACAGTATAGCGTTACCATGGTTACCCAGAACGTTAGCTGTTAGCTAAATAGCTAACATTAGCTAACCCTCAACAATTGCCTGTTCCTGCATATGAAATATCACAGATATCCTCACAATATTCCCATTTAAACATCGTTTTTCGGTAGTACTCAGTATTACTTAAGCCTGCAGTCATTTTCAATGATCAGTGTTCTTTATTAATTAGGTTATCCTGTTTTTATATAATACAATATAATATTGTTTCAAGTTCTAATGTTACCTTAGCTTTATAACGGTAGTTGCTAGTGTCAGTCATGTAACTATCTGCAAAATGGAAATGTTACATTGAACCTTATGTATTTATGCTTTTTTTTTTTTTTTTTTTTTTTTTTTTTTGATAAATAAACTGCCTTTCAACTTCAGTTCCTGTCCCAGCAGGAGCTGACTAAGCAAAGACTACTGGCAGAGGACTGCAGCCAAATCAATGCAATGAATATTGATTAGCCGACAGCCTATTGATGAGCACAGGGGCGTGGTGTCGCTTGTTTCCACACGTGCGGACATTTAAAAAGTGTCGACAAACTGCTGCGGGCGTTTGCTGGAAGTTTAACAGGGACATTGACGGACCGTCTGCAGCTCTTTTCTGTTGCAGCTTTGCAGGAAAACGGTGGTTTTTCATGGGTTTTGATTTTGCTATTTGACATGCGCTTATATTGACATTGTGAGAGAGGAAACCAGCTTTTGAGCTCTGCTTTTTCCCCCTCCCTTCATCATACACAGGCTAAAAATGCTGCCGGACGCCTACGGCTGCGTTGTGGCGAACAGGTTCGGAAATCTTCTGGACGACGATGCTGACCCGTTCGACTTGATCAGCGAAGTGGAAACGGAGAAGGACAAAAAGAAGAAGAAAAAGAAGCAAATAGATGATAAGAAAGCCAAACAGAAAAAACCCGGAGAGAAGGAATCCCAGAAGGACAGACGCCTTCCCATCGCGTCGGATGGTGTACACCCTGCACCAGGTAAAGCTAGACAGCCCTGGCTGCATCATCGCTACACACCCTAACATCCACATAATTCTGGCAGCTGCGACTATTTCTAGATTGGATAGTCCTGCCAAGAGTGGCCAGCTTGCTTAGGCTGTGTCAGCTGCTGATGGTGCAGGGTCAGCGAGGCTGCAGAGCATGTGCATGCTTGTCAGGGTGGGTTTCCAGGTCGCTGTGTTGTTTCACTGCACGCCATGGGCTATCTAAAGCCAAATAACTGCATAGCACTGTAGAACAGTGTATAATTGAATAGTTTTTCCAAATATGGGAATACTCCATGTATATTTCCAGTGTTTTATAGGGCAATAACTGTTGACCAAGATGTTATTAAACCCTTTAGGGACCATATTATTGATGATAATGTTTAGTTTGTTTGAAATACACCCCTGTTTTCCATTCTTTGATTCATTAATTCCTTCATAGGTTGGAGGATTGAGAGAGTATAAACTGGAGACTGGACAATGTTTTAATGTCAGCTTTGAGGCACAGCTTAGTAAAAGGAAGATTGGAATACCTTGCCAAGCCCTCTTGCCTTAACAGAGTTGTATAGTCTGCAAATTAGAGGGTTTTGTAAATCATTGGTTCAAACGAGAGCATTTGTGCTTGATTTGCCTACCCAAACATGAAATTATCCAAGATTTTCATTGTTTACAGACAATGGGAGCAAGAGAAACAGGATATAACTGAGTATGCCTCAATAACCCACTTTCTGTCCCCAGTTCGTAAGCAGCAGGGCCGAGCTGGACCTGTGAACGAGAGCGGAGATGGCAACGAGGAGGCCCAGAGAGGCATGAGGATGGCTGGCTTCAGGGAGCGTAGGGCCAACCAAGAGGAGTACCCAAAGGAGTTCTCCATTTCTAAGTATGTGAGCTCATACAAGCTGAGGTGAAAACACAACACACTGCATTTTGGTTTCTACAAGTCTGTATTTGCACTTTTTTATAGGTTGCCAACACTGATAGTTTTTCCAATTGTCAACTGTGTAAAATGTCATTTTTGATCAATTTACCCACACATATAGTTTTATACAGTCACAGTTTTATCCCCCTCATCATCCCTAACTAAATGATGCAATTATTTAATGCAAGATTGTGCAGTTTTTTTTAAAGATGTCACATTCTTCCTCTTAAGATAAAATGTCAAATTCATGAGTAATGAAAGGCGCCACTGCTCAGTTCAGTACATTGAGGGATTTTGCTGCTACAGTCTTATTACCTGCATACATTTTAGCATTTTACCTTTCTTGTCACTGATTAAGTAATGTCACCTCATCACTCAGTTTTTCAAAATAAGATGTACAGCCAGTGATCAACCTCTAGAGCAAAACGCCACCAGCTGGGTTTGAAATGGAGCTGTCAAAGGAATAAACTCAGGTTTAATCTGATTGGTCCCCAGGCCTGCCTATAATCCAGACTATGACTACAGAGGCAGAGGAGGGTTCAGAGGCAGGAGAGGAGCACGAGGTGGAGGTGGAGGTGGAGGTGGTGGTGGAGGAGGATACATAAGGAACCCAGACAACTTTAACCTGAGGGGAAAAAGAGAATATGATCGACACAATGCAACGTAAGCCTTTTTGTTCACTTGCACTTGGTGTTTTTTTTCTCATAAAGGTGTATTTACACTTTTTTTTAAAACATTTGTTGCAGTGGTATCTCCCCTGAGGAGAAGCGTGGAGGCAGAGGACCCTGGAACTGGGGTTGTGTTGATGAAGCTGCAAGGTTGGTGAACTTCCATCATCATCAACAACATGGAGATGTCTATTTCTCAACGTGGGCACAATAGAAAGTTGTTTTTGTCCTTGTCTCCTGGGTTTTTTGAAGTGAGTTAATGGAGGTGACGCCCGATGCTCCAGTCAAATCTGAGGAGCCCCATGTACCAGCGGAGGAAGAGAATCAGAATCCGTGAGTAATGCACACAAGCGTCCTTCTTAAAAATATCACAGCCACAGCCCCATTGTCCAGTGACTGATCAGTCTGATCAACCAGAATGGTAAAATACACTCAACAGGCACTTTATTAGGAACATCTGTGCAATTTAATGCAATCCAATACAGCAGCTTTATATAATAATCTAGAAATAGTGGATTTGTTTCATTATCGATTAATCTGCCTATTATTTTCTTGATTAATCAATTAATTGTCAGAAAATGGTGAAAAATGCCTGCTATGATTTAAGATGTATTTCAGTATCTTGTTTTGTCTGACCAATAGTCCAAAACCCAAAGATATTCAGTTTATTGTCATATATGACAAAGCAAATTGTCACATTTGAAGACCTTAGAAAATTACTTAAACAATTAATAAATTGGATTATCAAAATAGCTGCTGATTAATTTTCTGCCGATCAACTAATCGACTAATCATTGCAGCTCTACAAATCATGCTTGTTGTTGTTGTTGTTGTTGTTAAGCATCCTCAAACAAATGAATAGAAGGAAGAAATGTAGCCTCTCTGCTTTATTAATTGTTATTATATAATTATTGTTACCCAAGTTATATTTAGTCAGACCAAATTATACTGAACATGTTGAGGGTTTTGCTTTTTATTTTGTTCATGAACACTATGATAATATATGAATATAATTCTTGTGGACATTTTCACAATGACATTTACTTTTTCTCCTGGTGTACAGCAAGTTTGTGGAATTCAAATACCGAAAGATTTTTTAAACGTAAAGCAAAGTTTGTATTTACAAATAATCCCGAGCCATCTGTTGGGTTAATATTACATAGAAAAATGCTTTTTTTTTTTTTTAAAGTGCTGCTCATACTCAGGTTACAACAATGTTTCAAATTGACTTTTGCCCTTTTTTCTAGAGTTACATTTAATACATGCCCCTGGCTACCAAAAATATGCCAGTGAAATGTATTTTTTCTGGGCGTGAGCTGTTTATTTATTTATTTTTTTTTCATGAGAATTATGTGCTGGAACCCTAAAATCTTCTTTTTTTTAAATTTTGCAATGTCACACTAGACTTAAATTATAGAGATAAAACGTCTGTATAGCGTGGACTGAAAGATATAGCTTGCCCCTCTTACGATAGAGCAACTGAAGAGGAGGACGACGGAGAGATGGTGGTCCAGGTTGCCATGGAGATGACCCTGGATGAGTGGAAGGCCCTGCAGGAGACAAGTCGTCCCAAGGCAGAGTTTAATATCCGTAAAGCAGAGAACAAGATTCCCTCCAAAGCCAAGGTCATCCACCAGTCAAAGCACGTTGAGGTATGTTAAGAGTTAGTGGAGACCAAAAACAGAAACTCCAACAAATGTTTCTCCGTATCTGCTGGATGTGTAAAATAAGCAACTGTTACCTTGTTTCTGTTGCCCAAAGTGGCTCAAAAATCAGTTGTTGTAGGTTTTGGCAATATTGTTATCTTGTTACATTTCACTGTGACAGTGTAAACTAGCCAATGAGTGAATCAAGCTACAGTTGTCTGTACTATTTGGTCCAGTTTGCAGTGAACAGTAAAATTAGTTAAACATTTTCAGCCACATTTATATGGTGGCTATTATGGTGGTGAGTTTTGCTGTATCTGTCAAGTTCAACTGTGAGTGTCAGACTATATTTAACGTTTTACTTTCCATCTTCAGACCCTCAAGGAGACTCTAGATGACATGGAGGACGAGGGCAACTTCCTCCGCCGGTCTGTGAATGACATCACCTCCCTCCTGGACATCAATTTCGGGAGTCTTGGACGCCCTACTCGAGGGGGTCGAGGCAGGGGAGCACGAGGTGGTCCGACTACTCGCCCAGAGAGACCCAAACCCATTATGGAGAGGGTACGTTCTCAACTCGTAGGTCACTTAAGATGTAAAGTCAAACTTGTCTCTGGACACAAAATCATAGCAGAGTTTTCATTACATGCTTCATTCACGAAGCAAACTACCAGAAAATCATCTACAAAAAACAATACAATCTACAGAACATCAAAATCAAGCAGAATATTAGGAAGAGGTCCACAAGATGTGTATTATCATCTAATTTGACACTAATGGCTGTGTTGGTTCCCTCCAGGAGGATGAACTTGCTCCTGACCCTGATGACCCGGAAGACTTCCCAGCACTATCAGCAGGAAGATAACAGACTTCACTTCATTCAGCTCCTGTGGGGGAAAATAGGTTGCACTTAACACTTGCTAGAAAACACAGTTTTCATGTTTACGCTGTTCTTAAGGTTTGGGGGTTTTATTGTACTTGATTTATTGTTCCATTGCACTGAAGGCACTGTTCAGCATTTAACTTGTGGAGAATAAATGCTTTTGCAAGTTTATCTTGGAGCTGTAATTCTTGAAAACAAAACTAGGATCATTTACTCCAAAAAAAAGTAGGGAATGTGATCAACTTTGGTACTTTTAACCTGAGTTGTGTTTTGCATCTGTAGCCAAAAATGTGACTGCGCTCAGCCAGGAAAGAGTCTTGAGTACTGTGACATATAAAAACAAACTGCTTTGCCTTCAGAGAATGTTCATGGATGTAAGATCAGTGAGGAAATAATACATCTGGGTGTAATTATGGTTGAAGCATATTGGTGCAAATATTAACAACCAGAGACAAAGTGGGGAGTACATTTTATTTAAAAAGTATGATTCTATGTGCTCAAAGCCAGTATTTAGTGGATTATGAACATGAGTAAAGACAAGGCCCCATCAGGACCATTGACTTGTTTCATAGCATGATTACAACATAGTACAAAATATTTACAAAATACAAACTGAGTATATCAAATGTTGACATATTTACAGTCTTGAAATGCAGTAGCTGAAAAGCTTCACAAGTAAATTAAAGGGAATAAAAAGACGAGCCAGATAGAGAATGGAGGTACAAATGTGCACAGTACTGTACTTTTAACATGTGATGGATTCTTGCAATACTTTATTTCATCATCTAGATCCAAGATCCTTCTGTTTAACAAGAACCAATGGTGTTGCTACATGAGCCATGAAGGGCCAAGAGCAGCTTTTTTTTTTTATCCTAAACTTGTGACCAGGTGGTTTCATACTCCTGGATTCATCCACCTACTAATCTATAAACGTGAATCTCCCACTGTAACAAACCAGAACATCTGCTGCACAGTGTTCATTTCCACACATTCACACGCCGGTCTGACAGTTGCGGTTCAATCTCATGTTTTGCTAACGCATGCTTTGATAAGTAGGAACAACCAGGCAATGATTAGACTATGCGTTTGTTTCATGATGCTGTGTTAAAAAATATAAAAACCAAAGTGCCTTATGGGTAAAATAACTTGTAATCAAACAATCTATAAATGATTTTTACATGTCATGTTGGTTAAAATTTGTTCTAATCTTCTTCTCAAAATAATCTATTGAAAGAGTACTGTATAGAAGTTGGATTTAACGTAAAATTCCTCAGGATTTCCAGATCCACGTGCTCATCGAAGTAGAGGAGCTCTAGCTTTGGGTATGGAGTGACTATAAAGAAAAACAAAAAACAAAGAAAGCATTAATAGAGGGAATTAATTCATCTGCCAAAATTATATCATTCATGCAATCAGTGTTTACGTGTATGAATCACAAACATGCTTGTAAGAATGCTTCAATACGTAATTCCAAAGACGACGATTCTATGTAAAATACAGCAAAACACAGAAAGTGAAAAAGGAGATAGATACCATAGCCTGGAAAATCGCATTGATTGCAAAGAGCTGCAAGCTTTACGTCCTCTGGAGATAGTGCGTCTGTTGTGTGTAGGAAATATAAAAAGAGGAAGAAAGAGAAACATTACAGATGAGCAGCAGTAAAGGATGCAGATGTTTGCTACAGAGTGGTGATAACAGGCTAGAGGCAGAAGACACGGTGAGCGGTAGAGGCCAGAGAAGCTATAGCCAGTCGACTTCCCTGTTCATAGTGAAGATGCAAGAAAAGACACTGAAGGAAGCGCAGGTAGACTGAGGCAGGTTGAGTTTCATTTGGTCACCTGACAGTGGTGTGCAAGCAGGGTCAGATTTATAAAATGTTAGTAACTCTTGTCCTTCATTTCAGTCAGGCTGTATATATACACATATACATATATATACACATACACAATGTTAGTACAAGATCTGAGTAAAAAAGACACTTGGCTGGGTTGCACCACCATGGTTTAACTACTGATTACTTTAGTTAAAAGATAACCTGTGGAGGTTTTAACCACTGGTAATGCTATGAAGCAACGTTTTTGTAAGCTGGTCCTCGATTTGTTTGTATCTTGTGCACATGCATGCAACGTAATACACTTTCCTGCTGTCAGTTTCAGGCTGTTCCACTGATCGACCGATCTGTGGCAATAAACGCACAAAGAAATGCAGCAATACGCCAACAAAGGGCAGGAAAGAACAAGACTGAGGTAGTGAACACGGATGTAAACAAAGCAGGTTTCAAAAGTGTTTTTTGAGATGTTCTATGAAGGAAGGAAATAAATTCACATTCACATTAAAAACACATTTATCTGACCTCAAGGACACACAATGCTTTTGGTGAGAAACACTGAACATAAACATATTTGTTTACTAGGAACTCCACAGGACACCTTTCATCTATATTCAAACTATGTTAAGTATTAAGATAAAACAGCAATAAATGACTTCTCTTGGTTATATTTGAATTAAAATTCTGTTTTCATTTTTCTATTTCATTTACCACACTGGCAAATTAACCTCAACATCAGTCAAAAGTTGCCAGTAATTTCTTATATTTTAAAATAATCTTTCAAATCTATTGAGCATTAAGTTTGTTTCTTATCTTTCCTCGAGGGACTGTCATCTAAAAGTGAGACTGTATCTTGCTTATTCGTTACTAGGTAAAAACATCCAATTGGAAAGTATTTGTGGATGAACCACAATTTAATTTTGTTTAATCCTTGTTGATGCAGCCCAGCCGAAGTATGTTAAGTGATTATTTATGACCACTGTCATGAGCACAGAGGAGAAAGAGGGAGAGAGTACTGAGACTCTGGATTTTGGCCGGATTTACAGGCACTAATGATCTGATCTTTAACTTAGTTACACTGATCCAATCATCCCACTGCTGCCAAAACCTTTTCAAATATGACTTTCCCTGTTCGGAGGGTACAGAGGAGGAGTCTTCATAAAAAGAAATATATCAGAGTTTGTGTGCAAATGTAGCCCAAGCCTCCATATGGCTCAGAGTGGGTTTGAGGGAGCTTGCCTGCAGATGGACCTGTGCCATGTTTAAGTTGATGAGAGTGCATGTGTTAGCTGTGGCACTGGCTGTGTCTCTGTGGCTGCCACATGGCTCACAACACATTGGGTCCCTGTCGCCAGTCACTACATGCAAGTTGCCTAGGGACCTGACCAGTCTGGTGTGGCACAGGGAGCTGGCAGAGAGAAGGGGGAAGCTGTTAATTTACTCCACAAGGATCCATGAGTGGCTATAGCCTCTTGGTTGCTTTTCAACTGCGTGTAAATTCACATCAAAATACACAAAACACACAATGTAGTATCTAACTATCAACTACCGTCCTGATAACGTAGTAAATAGAAAATATGCAGTATTTAAAAAAAGATAAAAATACATGTCCAACACTAAGGGTGCCACTCATTAGCTTTGTGTTTGCAGTGTTAGCTATACAAACATTATACATGGTGTTTTATTTGACAAAATAATTAACTCAAGGTCAGCTTGCTGGCTTTTTCCCGGAGCTTTTAGCCACACCTCATAACAGTCTTCATCATCAAATGGAGTTGGCTCAGTTTTCAAGAGACAAAGAGACAGGAGTTAATGATTTTGTTATGGCTACGTCTATGATCTACCTCACACTTTTTATTAGCTAAGTTTCTTGATTGTGTCACACAATGACAACTTGGTTATTTCCATGACAACTGAGCACAGTCTTTCTTGATAAATACTGTGCAATTCAGCTGAAATTTCCAGGAAAAAGGAAGTAAAAGGACCTTGAGTTAAAATTATTGTGTAAAAACACTGTTCCCTGAGTCAGTATGAATATTTACACCCCATTCTAACCGATATACTTTCTAATATATAGAATGCTTTATTTAATATTAATATTTGGAACCACTGTTTCTAGTGTCATTCAACAGAAGTGGATCAGATGTGTGATATAATCTTCATTGATATTAGTGAAATGATCTTTTTAAAATGATGTACATTATAAAAATATAGTTTAGTTACAACTAAATATTTAGAGATGGCTAAAGATGTATTTCCCTGTGTTTAAACACAGCTGAGACATGATGACTGAGCAAATTGAAAGGACAACTTAAATTAGTCTGAACATGCCCACCTGATAAATTCAAAATCTCCCTGTGCTTCACAAAAAGGCATTCTTGATCAGCCTATCCCTGTAAGTTCCTGTGCTGCTCTCCTAGATAATACGTTTATAGAGTGTTGCTGTGTAAATGAGAACGGAGAGTCAATCCAATCACTAACCTGCCTGCTACTCCGTTGGCTGGCAGTGAGGTTCTGGTCCTCTTCCTGCTGTCTGAGTGGTCAGACAGAGCCAAAGGGTTGACGCTGGCCTTACAGCCCTGAACACTGGCCTGCAAGATGACCCTGCTGCAGAGGAGAGAGACGCCATAATTAGACTTTAGCATGTTTTATATCAATACGTAGGAGTCTAGGAGTGCGTGATAGGTGTACACAGCAAAGCTTACTTCAGGGACTGTGATGATGATCTGGTGTGAATCTTATTCTCTTCTTGTCTGTGAAAACACAGTTAACACAACAGTAAAAATGTGTTTAAACTTTATATATTAAAGAGAGCTGAGAGAAAGATGGCAGAACAGGGTGAAGGCAGAGGAGGGCAAGGTCGTATGGAGATGGACAAGAAGGTTTTTACAACTGACAGTTTTTAGAGTTTTGCAGTGTCAGCAGCCAGGTGAGATTAATAAAGCCAAGAAAGTACCAGAAACAGCCTGGGGGTGGCGCTAAACGATTTAAGGAAGACTTGATTTGTCTTTGTACAAAAAGTTATAATTTTCAGCAACAAGACTTAATTCTGGATGTTTAATTTTAGACAACTGGATCTTCAGTCAACACAATAACAAGCAAAGCATGATATAGGAGGATGGGAACAGTCTGCTACAAAATCATTATGTGCTGAAAAAATGGTGACAAGGACAAGACAGGAGCCTCTATTGATTTTAGATTTTAAGAAAAACTGGCTCAGCTCGTCAGCTCAAAGTTAACTGTGCTTGCAGAAAGAATAAAGTAACAAGGATGATTTTGAACAAATTTCTGATTTGGGTTGGGAATTAAAGAGAGACAGGGGGCTCACTTACAGCATTCTCAGTTAGAGCTCCAGAAGGGGGGCAGGACAGGTTTTTTGGGGACTGACGGGCGGTAGAACTCATTGAAATCCTAACCCGTCTATACAGAAATGCAGGATGGAAGAAGGGAAGCCATACACAATCCACCACAGGGCAAGGCTACACAGGGAGGAGAGCAGCATGGCTACCAGCCATCTGAAAGGAGGACAAATCCAACAACAAGAGCAAACGGAAAAAAAGGGGGAAAAAAAAAAAGGAAGGAGAGACAAGAGACGTCCGGGCAGGACACAAAGCCTCTGATGTTCAGGTTTTCCACTGGGACTGGATTAGATTAAATGCCTTTCATAGAGCCTTGCACGTTTTTGTTGGTCACTTGCTCTGATGTGTTAGCAGTTTGCCACAAACTTAGAACCTGACCGCTGTGGGAATTTTGTAACATACTGATGTTTTAGAGTTAGTTTATATTGGCTGAACATACATAACTGACTAACGAGTTGTGACAAATACAGTATGTTGGGTGGGAGACTATTTTATAGTTGACAACAAAAGGAGAAAAATGTGTAATGTAGAAAAATAAGGGTAAACACTTTAAAAATACTAAAAAAAAAAGCTGCTAATTTCTGTTGATAGATTTATGTGTGATAAGTAAATACCAGATGATATCAGCCTGCCAAGATATCGTTTAGGCTCTAATACATAGTTTATAAAAACATGTCTCAAAATGGTCAGATTTTACAAGCATCCATTATAAAATTTTGTTCCACAAATTGGGACCACTTAACAAAAAATAAGCTAATAAACAAAGCTCAGATGGTATGTAAACACTGATCCAGTCACAAAAGCAATGGAAAAAACAACAGGCAACAGTGAACCTGGCCCAACATTTATTACATGTTAGACACAAACACAGATCGAACACAGACGCATGTCCGTGCGTGCATGTCCAAGGGTATCATGCCTGTTGCCATGCATGGAAAAGGCAGAAGAGATGAAGAACACTTCATATAATCGTCGTTTCTAATCTAATCGTCACTGGAATTCAACATTGACTTCACTGTTACATAAGAAAATAAACAGTGGAGCCAGTTGGTGAAGGTTCAGCTGGAAGTTAGATGTTTATGTAGCAACCAGTGTCCAAAATTAACTTTGTGACTCACCTGCCAAGAGGACTGGTGGATGAAAAAAAAAAATCCACCGGCCAAGCGTATTTTTATCAGCCAAGATAACAAATTGACTTTTTGTGTTACATATACATTCATTTCAGTACATTTAATTGAAATAATTAGTTATTAATAGCTATTGAAGTGATGGTAACTAGCAGCAGACCAGTGGCGAGTGACAGTTTAGCAGAGAGCTGCGATGTTGAGTAGCTGATGTCCCGTATGGTAAACAGTGGCGTGAACCCAGGAGTGCTTGAGACGGCGTGTGGCTGCTGCTCCTTCGCCTCAGACTGTCTTGAGCGCACATACAGTTTCACGGCACTGTTTAGACACCCCTTAAAAAAAACACCTATCTACACTGTATTAGGGACAAACATGAGTAATACCCTCTGAGACATCATGCCAGATATTTTATTACATGATGATTTTGATACAAACATTGTGGCAGATGTACTTTGCCTTTCGCCAAACGGAAAATCTACCTGTATTTTGCGCTTGGCAGGTGTTGATTTCGGACCCTGGTAGCAACGCATACACTGATAAGGCATATGGTCTGAAGTGCAAGAAAATCTCCCTCCTGAGAACAGATAAGAACCCACTTTCATCCCACTACCTTGTCTGAAGCTCACATATGATGGTTTATAAATCCATTATATTAGAATCGGGATCCAGGGGAATTTACCATCTGAACAGTACCATTCAAGTTGCTAATTAACTCGCAGAACACCTCACTCTAATAAAATGATGCTAACACCCAAGTCCTACTGGCAATTTCCAAATACACTTACAGCTTAAATGGTTGAACAGGCAAGTTAGCTGCTTAAACAATATCTACTGCAGCTCAGAACGAAGACCGAGAGTCAATGCTTCGCTTAACACATGTTTGTTTTTTTTGTGGTGCCAAGTCAGTAGTGCAAGCCACAAGCACTAAAACATTTAATTCAACTAATCCAGATCTTAAGCAAAACTGTGATTAGTTGAATAATTGAGGCTGCTGTTAGCAAGTACAGCAGGCTCAACTTGAGAGCTTTACTGTAACTTAGAGGATATCTCAGATAAGCCTCGATATCAAAGCAGAACAACTCTGTGTGTCCATGAGAGGCAGATAATGAAAGGCGTAAATGTAATGCATCCACTAATTGCATATCCACTTCACACCATAGAGAGAAAGAAAAGAAAAGAAAAAAAAAAAAGAACAACTTCAATCAGCCATACCGTTAACCATACCATTCACTGGCATAGCAACCGTTTTCTACAGGAAGAGGATATATCAGCTAGAAAAGGAAGTGACGTGCACTTACCTCCATCATACAAAACCTCACATCCTCTCTCATTCTTTTTCCTCTCCCCCACTCTTTCTCTGCCTCTCTCTGCTATCTTTTCAACGGCAGGCAACACATCGGCCACACCGTACCCATGAGGCTGCAGCAGAACACTACCACCTGCCTGACATGGGACAACAAAAGCCAAAGCCATATGGGTACATTGGCAGAGGCCAGTCAACCATTCTCAGCCACGCTGACACCCAACCTTCCACGGCTGGATTTACATGGACACAAATCATCCACTTGGACTTGGACTAATTATGGCACATGATTGATCTGTTCATAAATAAAAAAAAACAGGGAATCACTTAATCAGTGTTCTTCCTGCTCAGATAACTGTGGAGGAGTTAGCATTAGCATTATAGCACCTCCTGTTGGAACACAATGATAGAGCTGGCTAGTCACATGTTACACTTGTCCAGCTCTTATGCTTCTTCCAAGCTTATAAATACTAGAAACAAGATCAAAATGACCGTGTTTGCAATAGAATAATAACTGGTTTGCAATCATTACAACATGCCATATTGACTTTTACTGCCAGCTACATGAACTTTTTCTGGTCTCCCATTTAATTCCATGATTGTTTGCCTTTGACCTTTATCAAGGTTTATCGGTTTCAGATTTTGCAACTGCAAAGCGGTCAAAGAGTGCACTTCTGTCACTGCAGAACAAAGACTAAAAGAGGCAGAGAGCCATCCTCTATTTCATGTTCAACTGTTGTTTTACATGCTCCTGCATTTGCAGTGTTGTTAAATGATCAGACTTCAAGTTGCTGACATTGGTTTAAACTTTCTCAAGGCCAGGTCTGTTTCTCACATTCCTGCCTTACTCTTTGTGCAGCACTGATTTTACACTGTAGCTGCACACTGTATTGCTATTTTATAACCTTAACATTAGTGTATTGCAACATTTTATGTTAGTTTATCTGTAAATTCTGATTAAATCATTTTCAAATCACAGAAAGCTGTGGTATAACACACTATGGACATTGAAGTTCCCTATAATTTTAATAAACATACAAACTTGTAGAAATTTCCTTTCTTACACTCAAAGGTGCAGGTCAAAATTAGTTATCTAGAGAATCATATTTATATACTGAAAAGTTCTCTATTGACTAAATGTGGTGCAAAAATCTCAAAGACATTGCAAAAAAAAAACAAAAAACAAGTGACTAGCAAGCTCTACATTGATACTGGCCGACTACTTTTCCACAACTCTGAAATTCCTTTCTAAACTTTTGACTGAACAACACAATTTACAGATAACCGATCCGAGCAGTATATCTACTTCCCAAGTTCTATTTTTAACTTCTATGTCTTTTGTGCCTTTCTAAATCCAGCCTGTGACAAAAAAGTAGTTTTCCCTGGAAGATTGTGTGTCAGATAACGCCAACCTAGCCCTCTAACACTCACTCTGTCTTCATATTTGACTCTACTTCCTTGACGTATTAATTATCCTCTCGACTCAGATTATAAAAAGGTGAAAATGGGATGAATTATATTACCCTTGATCTGCGAGTGGTGCCATTTAATCCAAAGAACACACAAAAACAGTAACTGTAGTATTACAGAGATAGTTCCTGGGTCCTTAACTCATCAATAAATGACGGTATTAGGATGAAATTGCCATGGTATGGGTAAGGGAGAGCAGTCATGCCTAAAACCTAACATATAGGACATCTGTCTACCCTAATATATACTGAGGAAAGAAGAAGGCTCATCGAATAAATGAAAACTACTGACAAAAGGAGAGGCATTGCTGATTTTTACAAAACTACAACACATCGGCGTGATGCATGGTGAGACTTGCAAGGCTGCCTGGGTACTTACGATAGCGACCCTGAGGATGATCTGGCCTGCCGCTTGCTCTTCAGGGCTCGCAGTTTATCGCCCTGTGTAAGGCCATTTCTCTCCTCTTCGTCATTATACTGCTGATTAACCAATGAAACAAAAACAAAGTGGTGTGTTCCTTTGGTTCGTTCATTTTTTTTTTCTTTGCTTATGAAGTACATTATAAAAAAAAAAAATCATACAGCAAAATCTGAACCTGCAATTATGGTATGAGTGTCATTTCAAAACTCACCAGTTCCATTTCCTCCTTCTTGGATGCCCTGTTCTTGTTGCTCCCGTTAATGGTTATATCATCTACTCCTGACAGGATTCTGGTTACAGCCATCTTACCGTTCTCTCGTTCGTTTAGCATCTTCTCCCGGAAAACATCTCCCTCTGCCCACAGACTGTTCTGCTTCCTGGGATACAAAAACATGAGAATAAAAACTAAATAAAACCCTAAAACAAGGTCATATGAGACAAAAAACAGCAATATAATCAGTGTTTTTAAATAGATATTTTAAAAACACTACTTGAGCGTAGCATACACCTACTCTTCAACAAAGTTCTGCTGAGGCCCAATGATGGACCCTGGTCGGCAGATCCGTATCCAGGCAATCACCTCTGCAGCGGTCAGGCGGTAATGCTTCATCATGTAGCAGCCAATCAGAGTGCCGGTTCGCCCCAGACCAGCTAAAACAAACAAAAAAAAAAAAAAAGGAGAGGTGGTGTGAAATTGTGCAATAAACAGGATAAAGTTAAAAACAGCTGCAGGGGTTGTTTCAAGTATCCTGCAACAACTGCAATCATCCAGTATAGAACGACCCATCAACAAAGTTCCTTGCAACGTGAACGTGGGTCATCTTATCTCCTCTCGTCGTACCTTTGCAGTGGACAGCGATGGCTCCCTCTGCGTTCTCACAGATATTGAGGAACTTTCTGACGATGGTGTCGTTAGGTGTACTGCCGTCCACAAAGAACAGGTCGTGATGTTCAAAGCCCGACTCTGTGAAACGTCTGGCATCGTACATCTTCTTGTTGAGTCGGATGATACTAGTGATGTTGTGTTTCCTGAAGTAAGGGATGTAAGCCTCAGGAGCATGCAGAGGGTAGCCTGGGGTAAGACGAAAAAAAAAAATTCTTATGAGTTTAAGAGTTGTTGAAACGAAGTCAAAGATAGTTTAAGAAATGTCAAGTACATTTAACTTACCATTCTCTATTTTGCTTTTTGGGTGAGGACCGCTGAATGCAAGGAACTTTCCCGGAATGATCCAGTTCAAATCTCCGTTCTCTGCTCTCTCATAGTGCTCATATTCTTCCACGTCAAAGTTGGAAAAGTCGAGCCAGTCGTACTGCAGAGCCTGGTAGATGGTTGAGAGGAAGTTAATTTGATTAGGAGCATGACATAGCAAGAACCAAAAATAAATAAATCTTACAGTGACGTACCTTTTGAACAGCACGGAGGCAATCCAGGATGTTCAGGTTGTACATGCAGGTTCCAAACGAAGCATCTCTGTGAAGCATAAAATATACTGACAGTTTTTGTCTGCACAACATACTCAGGATATTTATTTCCATTAAAGTGTTTCTCTGGTTACTCTCTCACCATCTAATGCTCTCTGTGGTTTTAAATATCCCTCTCAAACTAGGGACTTTTTCCTATACCTTCTCTCACTCCTTTTACTTTATCACTCTATCTTAAGTCACAAAAATTACCCTTGGAACCTTATTCTGTGTTGAACACAGAAAACAGTGTGATTCCCCCCGCCCCTCACAATCACTATTGAAAAAGTTCTAATAATATCTCGAGACATATTAAGCAAAGTGTCACAGATGAACTGTACTGGTGAACAGTTACCTGAATGGAATATATGTTGAATTCCTCGACACCAGCAGACTGTAGGCCTCCTCTGGCATCATGTTAAGGTGCATTACCTTCAAATACAAAATCATCCAATCAGCAAGTGCCTCTTGCATTACATGTTAATGCATAAACTACATGTTGACACTACTTACTGCATATGAGCCTATTAGATAGGCAGCATTGGCTTGTTTCTTCTGGTCTCCACAGGTATAAAATATGATCTTCTTCCTTGAAAGTGTAATGGACTGTGCAAAGACATTAATAACAACAGCATGAACTGACATGTCATGTTGTATTTATTTCTTTGACTTAAAAATCTAACAGGTAGACATTACATGAGTGCATTTATTCAGTTATATTTCCACCACAGTTATGCTCCGCCAAATTCGGTAGCTTTGTTTGAACAGGTGCAGTGCTACAGACAGTCTACAGAGGTAAGACAAAAATTTGAATTCCTAACTGAAAAAAAAAAAAGACTTGAACGACTTATATTGAAATATGCTACATAGGTGGTGGTGGTGTGAATGCCAACTAACAGAATTTGTAAGCTAAAATAAGGTTGGGCAAACAGCGCAGTGACTGGTGAGTTTCTTGAAACATGAGACAACAATTAGAAAGTTGGAGAAAGGCTGAATCATCGGTGCCCGAATTTCAGCTGCCCAATTCTGTGCCCAAAAGCCTTGAGGATCGATTCATGTGCCAAACACAAACCGCCTCCGCAAAGAGGAACAGTTGTTTCGCAAGTTGACACACACCAGGCGTATTAGGGTTTAACAAGTGACATTCTCACAATGTATTACGAAATACAACGTGTGAGACGCTTTCAGGAGTAGAACGATCAAGTCCTGGACTTATTTCCATCGTTGTGTCTGACATTTTCAGAGTCCATGAATCATTTAACAAGACTGAGACATGTGTTCATTGTCTGAAACGAAGAAATATTACAAAATAAGCACTAAATGTAGATAACTGAATCCTAAGAACAAAGAAAAGAGCGATTGAGGGCACATAAATTAAACTATAAAGAGTTGAGAAGTGCTGCTGATTAGCAAAATACTATGATCCTACTTTATCTTGTCTACATACTGCAGATATAAATAGCTATCGATTGACCCGGGTTTTACTTCTCGTTCTCTGCACCAGGAGGTGCAATTAACAGCGGGGGTTACTTTACCTTGAGTTTCTTTGTCAGCTTGCAACAGAAGCGATAAAACATGGCCAGGTTAAGGGGACCAAAGTCCGCATAGAAGCTAAGAGGGAGAGAGAGAGAGAGGGAGAGGAAAAAAGAAAGAGTGTGTCAGAGTGGCTATTTATGCAACCAGCTATAGTCTCTGGGGAAGTTTCACTAGATTTACTGACACAGTAAAATCACTGACAGAGTAAAAGACTATATTTGGAACCATTTGATGCTACTTTGGGTCAATCAGAACAAGACAAAAAGCTGCATTGACAGGAGGTCTTTTTGTACCACTGGCACAAAAATGGCTCTTAAAAGGTCAGTCATGTCTTCTCCTGAGCCCGTTGAAACAGTCCCATCTCCCACTCTGGAGCTGCTACAGTAGCTGTGGCAATGTGCTTCTATCTGCCTTTCGGTTATTTGGATTTCCTCCAGGAGTAACATGGGTTAATTTACATATTAACTAAAGCAGTGCAGAAAAGTATGCTTAAGTCTTGTGCCGGAAGAAAACCAACCCCAGATTCACTTAGCCGTGAATGTGTTTCGTGCAAATCTGCTCACCTCAGTTCTAATGTGTCTTTGAGATGAGCATGATAAACCTCAAGGTGTGGGCATTTAAGAAGTGCACAAAGAAGTGCAATGGCCAGGGGCAAAGGACATAGAAATAATACAATATCCAGTAAATTAAAGGCTAAATGCAAATGGGGAATAAAACTGATACTTACTTTTCATATGCCAGCTCTTCATCTATGCAGAAACAGTGTCTTTCAGCTGTGCTCTTGATCTTTTGCTGAAGTATGGCGAAATATAGTTGATCTGGAGAGGAGGGGGGAGGGGAGGGGGAGAGTGGCATATTAAAGAGGCTGTTACTTGCTTTTGTCATGCAATTTCTCTAATTCCCCCCCTCCCAAAAATTCAGCTCCTCTTTGTCTACACAACTAAGTTATGTATTGCATAGCTTTTCTGGCAACTTACCTTTGATGAACTCAATACATCTGGAGGAAACATCGTCCGCGGTCATCTTGCCTGCAGTTTTGAACATGACGTTTTGCAGAGAAAGCCTGTTTTTTTTTCTTCACGAGGACTTGCGCATACTGAGTAAAAGTCTACACTAAAAAAAAATGTGCGCGGAAATTAATAAATGAGTTTTTTTAAGTCTAAAGTTTTAAGGAAAGTGTTTTTTTAACACTGACTTTCCTATCAAGAAGAAGAAAATTGGCAAACCGAAGAGGGAAGGGAGTTTCGTGTGCAAGTGCGCACTCTGCTAAAAATGATCTTGTTCTGGCCCCTCCCCTTAGCTCCAAGGGGCGGTCCCGCGAGACACGATTGGCTGCGAGAGACGCAGGGCGCTACGTGATTGGAGGAAAGAGCTGACAATCTCGCTCAGCTCCGCCTCCTCCAGTTTAAAGTTCTCTATGTGAGACACATGATAGGCCCCGGGAACGTTGCCCAAGCGGTTGCTAGGACGATCCCTCAGCCAATCAAATCGGTGATCTCCACTTCGACGGACCTCCTTCTTTCTGACTTGAGCAGCTCAAGGATGAAGCAGGAAAATACGATCAAAGTAACATTAGACGAGGCTGACAGTGGTTTGTATACGATATTTATGACACGTTTACGCCACTCAATCTCTCAGCACACAGGTATATCACTTACACACGCTATAAAACAAGGTGATGCGCACGAGCGAAGTTCTGCTGTGATTTCTCACTCTAATAAGACTACTAAAGCAAAACTGACTTTCTGATATTGTGTATTTTGTCTGCAAACTGCGTAGGTAAATCTACACAAAACCCAATGCATTAACGATAAAGGGACAGACGGTGTCGCCATATTAGGTCAAAAGCTGGAAAAAAAAACCCTTTCATAGCCTACACCCCGGTGATTTAAACATCAATGTATGTGCATACGCACTCCGCTGTGTCTCCACCTACGAGACAACTAGGCTGAAAGTTGACAGGGTTCATTCTGCAGACCCTCTTACCTGCAATCTCAATGTAAATATCAGAGTTTGGCTCCGCCTCTGAGCTGTGGTGAGCTGCACAGCGCTTTTTCCTCGACTCGGCTCGCCTCCTCTCGCTTTTGCGCTTCATTTTCTCTTCAGGGCTGCACGGTGGACATTCCTGAGCAGCTGCAACAGGCCTCCTCCTCTTCGCAGTGCGGCTGCTTGTCCCCCCGTTTTGTTGCTGTGTTATTTTGGCATGTCGTGTTGCCCCTGCAGCGGATGATCTGAATCTGCGTGCGTGCGTGTGTGTGTGTGTATATATATATGTGTGTGTGCACAGTTCCCTGCTCCAGTCTCTCTGGTGGTGGTGGTGGTGGTGGTGGTGACGTCTATGAGCAGGGGCAGGTTTCTGCTTTCTGAATCCCCTGCATGTGACGTATCAGGATGAGATGTCCAGTGCCCACCCTTCACTGTCCAAGTGCAGCAGCTGTATGGATCACATGTGGGAATGTAGTCCTGGATCCTATTGGAATATGACTGTGTCATGACCATGCATTATTGTAGAAATCTTTTGCAGTACAAACAGACAAATGCAGCCAATACATAACAATAACACTTTATTTACAGTATAATAAACACTGTGGTTATGAGCAATCAAGGTATAGACGTAAGACTGGGATCAGGCTGACATCAGTGCACCTGTTATTCTTATTAAGTGTTGATGAATATCAAGCACACAGCCATCATACTACAAAAATATTTGAATGTGAAAATACGCAACAGAAAAAATGGTCATTGATAGAAAAAGGTAGGAAATGTAGAGAATAAAGCTTGGTGAAAATTTTAAAAAAGTAACATTCAAACCCAATCACTCGCACTTTCAAATCATAAGACTTTATCTTCACTAAAGATCCACTTACAAGCATTTCCTGGATGTTTTACCACATCTCAGGGTCTTCATAAGCAGATTGAGTTTGCTCAGTCCACTTGCTAGCTTTTTACCAGAGCTTTATGCAGTTGAAAGCTCTAGAAAAAGCTAGTAATCAGACTATGAGTTGGATTTTCTGGGTTTGAAACTACTGCCAAGAGTGAACTTTAACACACTTAACATAGACTGTATATTTTAGACTTATCGAAGGTTTTGGCAAGGCAGCCAAGTTGTTACCCAATGGTACACAAACGCTGCTGCTACTGAAAACGATGCCAAAACTCTTATTTGTGTAATTTGTCAGAGCACAATGGTGATATTTAACTGAACAAGCAACATGTTTACATTGTGCGTGTGTGATTATGACAGTGATGTGGGGCGAAGCGGAGGCACACTGGCTCGCTTTCAGGCAGCCAGCTGACTACACATGGATGATCTTTGGCTTATCACTGAAGTCCAGAGTCTGTTGAACTCCGGCGAGCTGCAGGAGCCAATTAATGGGCATGTGGTCCAGGCGGTTCATGTCGAAATGTGAAAAATGGACTCGAGAGCCTGCAGAGAGAAGAGACAGCGATGGTGTAAAAGAGAACGGTGGCGCAACAAAGATGTAGAGGTAAAAGGAAAACTGAGAGAGACAGGAAGGCTCACCTGGTCCTGCAATGATGGCTCCACCTTGCTGATGCAGATCACCCTGGAAGTCAAATGCAGGACTAGTCATGGCCCTCCATATACTCTTCATTTGGCCCATAAAGACACCAGACTTGACATGAGGACTTGGGTGGGCTTCGTACATAAACGCACAAAGACACAACTCTCCATTAATTACCACTTCAGGGTATGCTGCAATGGATTTCTGCACTCATATTAAAGTGTTACCTGAGTCTGTAAATTTCTCTTCTCTTTTCATCCCAAGCTTTTGATAAATGCACCTCTCCGGGTCCACAAATATTTCATGAGGATACCCCGTCAGCGAGCAGAATGGCTAGATGAGAGATTGAAATCTGAATCAGCATAACAGAAAAAGATGTGGCACACCTAAATTATTCATTAGTGTCACAAAATTACTGACAGTACCTCTATATGATGATGAGCAGACTGACCAATCACAACCAAGCTAATGCCAGAATCCTGAAAAAAAAAAAAAACACATTACATTTTGGGTTTTGCAAAAACATGAATTCATATTTATACTTGCCCCAACTATCTCAAAGGGTATTATCTCTGATTTGCATGTCAAATGTGCAACTAGGCTGCTTAAATGCAGTAGTGGAAGAAGTACTCAGATCCTTTACTAAAGTAAAAGTACATAAGTATTAGCAGCAAAATGTACTTTAAGTATTACAGTAAAAGTACTCATTTCATCCCTCTGACTGATATATTATTATATATGACATCATTAGATTATTAATACTGAAGCATCAGTGTGTAAGCAGCATGTTACTGTTGTAGCTGCTGGAGGTGGAGCTAGTTTGAACTACTTTATATAAAGTTAGATAGTTTAGTCCAGTGGTTCCCAACCTAGGTGTTGGGGCCCTCCAAAGGGTCACCAGATAAATTTGAGGGGTTGTGAGATGATTAATAGGAGAGGAAAGAAGAAAAAACAAAGTTCTGATACACAAATCTGTTTTCAGTTGTTGAACTTTTTCTCTAATCTTTGATTTTTAGTGAAATATTGGATCATTTGAACATTTATTGAAATGAAGCCATGTGAGACTACACACTGCTTTTTGTAAGATGTCAAAAGCCAAAAAGGTTGGAAACCACTGGTTTCATCTTTAACAATGTGTTGTATTTTAAAAGCTTGTTATATTATCCATTCTGTCAAATCTTCATCTGAAAAGTAAATAAAGCTGTCAAATAAATGTAGTGAAGTAGAGAATACAATATTTCCCTCTGAAGTGTAGTGGAGTGGAAATATAAAGTAGCATCAAATGGATATACTCAAGTAAAGTACAAGTACCTCAAAATTGTACTTAAGTACAGTACTTGAGTAAATATACTTAGTTACTTTCCACTACTTTTTAAATGACTCCAGCACATTCCTGCTAAAGAACTCACCTGTAGTGCTTCTTTGGGTATTTTGCTCAAATCCTCCACATATTCTTTACAGCTGTAGCACAAGAAATTCTGCAGGGACATTTATAATAGGTTAAAACAGAAACATCAGGTATTAACTTGCTTTCAACACTCTAATCTTACACCTACAGGATAAAATTCAGCCCTATGTCTTCACCTATGGACATGATCTCTCCATTCTTCCATTTCCATCATAGCATGGGAATTCGCTGTTGGGGCATCTGTCCAGAAAGGCGGAAGCTCACCTGTTGGCTACTGATGCCTTCCCAAAGACATATTTCCTCAAACTCTACTAAACTTAAGCCACTCATGTTTTTGAGAGCTCCCATCACAATGCAGCTTTAGGCAGGGTATGACCTATCAACAAGGCTGAACCAAACAAAGTTGTTCCCCTACCCGGACAAAAATTATGACCGATTTCCTGTCTTGATATAATTTCTTGAACGGAAAAGAGACTCCATGCCGGTCGTAAATTAAACAATCTTCGACGTCTTCAAGGCGAATATCGACTGAAGAGGCTCCGATCTCCCGGTTTTCTCTCGTTACTTGCTGAGTTATAGGTGAATCTACTTCAGCCATTTTCCTGAGCCTTTCCCAAATTTGCACTGCTATTTTGGGAGTTGCCTCTTAGGCTGGCTGGAAATACACGCCCATGAGTTGAGTGTGTGTGTGTGTGTGTGTGTGTGTGTGTGTGTGTGTGTGTGTGTGTGTGTGTGTGTGTGTGTGTGTGTGTGAGAGAGAGAGAGAGAGAGAGAGAGAGGACACAAAATGTCAATGGAAGTGAGTAGCGGAATAAAACGGTAGCTATTAATAGTTAATAACGATAATGATATGTAATAATGTTAATTATTTATATTGATGCATAATAGAAACGGAAATTAGTGCACATGTAAAGCAACAACAACTTTGTATATGCGGTTAAGTGATTAAAAACAGTCATTTGCAGATTGTGTACTGGATTAAATGGGTACTCCAACCATTGAGTAATGCACTTAAGTAAAGTTGGGAGACTCACAAGAGACAGAATAAAGACAAAGTGAGTTTATTTATAGAGCACATTCAATACACAAGGAAAAGGAAAAGAAGGGCAGGGAAAAGAACAATGCAAATAAAAAACAAGAGTGAGAGAGGCAAGTCAAATTAATAGAATAGTGAAATACATCAAATTAGATTAAAAAAAGTAAAGGAGCATTAAAAAGGCAGCATAAAGGATAAACATGATGAAGTGCAGCTTTAATTAAAAGCCATGGCAAACAGATTGAGATTTAAAAGTAGTCAGCATCATCTGTAGTCTGAGATCTTGTTTAGTGCTTAACTTTAGGAACCACAAGTAGACCAGAACTAGCTGAGAGATCTGGAAGGTTCATACTTTATGAGAAGAAAGTATGAGATCTATTGACTGTTTTAATTTAAAAAGAACAATCACATTTTGAAGCAGCAGAGGATGATATATCCTGACTTTTAGTCCATGAGTCAATCTCCACAAACTCTCATATAATACAGCGTAGTAGTGTCTTCCATCTCGTGTCCTAATTGCCAACTTCTTTCAAACTCCACACCTCCAGTTTGTAACACAGGTTTTCTGTAAAAAATGTAAAGTCTCATTCCAAGCCCAGATAAGCCTGATTACATCCTCAAGCTCCTCCAGAGCCACAGTGTATAGTTGAAATACTCTTTTAAACTTGGGTCTGTGTTCTAATGAAGTACCTTCATCAAGGTAAAGTTTTGGGGATACTTTATTCTGTGTTTGTGTCTCTCAATTTGTTTTACATTTCAGATTTTTGCACTGATGATTTCATTGTCACACAGTTTCTCTAAAAGATGATTAGGGATAATAGGTAATTTGACAACACTTATCTGTGTGAAGATATTTTCAGATTTCTCAAAGACCCCTCAATCAGAATGCAATGAAGAATTTACTAGTCAGATGCACAATAATGGAGAGTTTTAAGAACTTCCTGATGTGACTTTGTTTTGTATACCAAAAAAAAAAAAAGAAAAAAAAAGATAGCATCTCAGCCCAGCCTGCAACCTGAACATAGACCTGTGGCCAACTTGCCTGTTATGTACAACACAAGAAACATAAGGAACATACATTCTGGATTTTATGAAGAAATTAGTTTTGATTTAATAAGAATATGTCATCAAAGAGTAAGTGTTGTCAACAGGGGCAGATCAAACGCCTATTGAACCACCAGCTCCCTCTATTCTTCTGTATGCACCCTGTTAAGGTACCCATCAGTTACAGAGCACATGTAGACTACACGTGGCTGATTCACTATGTTTTGTTCAGAGCCACAGAAACCAATCAGGACTGCACCTGCAGCCAGAATACGACTCTACTCCAGGTTAGCTGTTAGTTAGTTAGTTAGTGCTCATTGGTTATACACATCTAAGAATGTGCACCGCGTGAGCACATCATCTGAATGTCATAACAAGGGTGTTAAAACTGATTTTTGATACAGGGCCCCTTGAAGGGACAGGTAAAAATGCAGTTTATATTGTGATTATTGCTGCATATTCCCAAACAAATGTGGCTTGAGGTAGTGTGGCCCCATGGGGAGTTTAACAGGCTGACTGGCTTTTGTGGACGGTGTTGAACTGAAATCTGGAGCTGTGACCCCAGACCACTGGATCAAGAGAGGGACTGCTCTTTCTCATGAGTCTGGACAACTGAAGGCCTTAAGACACACACTCACACACATTGATTCTGATACTTGTTTCTACTAATGTTTAATATTTATTGTTTTGATGTTTATTATTTTGTATACACTTTATAGGTAACCACAGGGACCATGATAAAGTGTGATTGTAAATGTTTTTTCTCATAAAGAATACTCTCTCTGCTCTCTGCAAGCTCCATCAGGGATTAATCAGCAATTTATTAATGACTGATGAGGTATTTATGAATGAAAAATAGATATGTAGTTCAGAAGATTGGTATGGAGACTAATTATGAGGGGGTAATGTTGAAGGGTCATAATATGAAGAATATGTAGGGGTTCAAATTTGAGCCACACAGATGATTCACTTTGTGACTTGTTGTGTGCAAAAATCAGCGCAAAAGTCTCAACTGTAAAAACGATTATTACACACAAAGTGGAGCTAAGGTCACTGGAGCAAACTCACTTTTGAGACTTCACTTTCCCCTCTCCGAGGGCCCCTAGAGACCAGGCACCATCCAGCTGACCAATTACGAATCGCGCTCGTCGGCTTCCTTCCCGCTGCCCTCTCGGTGCGGAAGTGCTGTTCTCAGACCTGCCACTGTTTGGGTAAACACTACGCTAGTTCAGTAGCAGGTTTTCTCCCATCCGTGTCTCTCCTGCTGGGGCTTGTCAGCGCTCATCTTGACCGTGCAGCATAGCAGTATTATGCGAGCACCGCCCGGAGTGTGGGGGCACCGTGTGAACTGGTGAGAGATGTTTCATACTGGGGGGGATGGGCTACAGCTAACTTAGCATCTAATGATGGAGCAAGCTAGCCTGTCAGAAAGCTCCACTGGGTAGCAGTGAAAACGACTATTTTTCCCCCTCAAAATGAGGGTGTAAATGTGTTGTCAAGTTGGAGCAAACCTGCCGCGATTTCAGGCAAAACACAGCATCCGCGGTCAGACTGCTTTGCGTGTGTCTGCTAAACAAACGACCACCTGTTCTCTGTTTACATCTTTGTGTTTTCATTCGGCAGCTATTCCTTGCTGGACTGTAGCATATTATAGCATTATATTATAATGTAGGCGACGAAATTAGGGTTGTAAGCAACAAGTAGTATTCACGACACAACTAAGACAAGTGTTTTGACAAAGTGGCAAACACGGCTGCAAAGCTTGCTGCTCCTTTGTTGTGCGCTCTAAGTTTAGGCTCATAGTATAATTTTGTTTTTTATAGGAAAAATCAAGCAATAGTTTCTGCTGTGCATTCTAATTATGTGTACTAGAGAGAAGCATGTAATGACAGTGTTGGCTACCATCAGTCTATTTTGAGGATCATATCTTTCACCAGCTGTTCCACTATATACAGTAACTGTGTTATTTAAATCCATCTTGATTGTCCTTGACACCTAAAGGATAGGTTCACAGTTTTTCAAGACTGTCTTAAAACAACAGTCAGGTGCTCAAATAAACACTGAAGAGCGTTTTCCTCGCTGTAATCATCCCTCCTGTTCATACTGGCTATGAAAAGATCCCCTTCAAATGTGCAAATGTAAGTGATGAGGCTTCAGCAGTCTGAGTTAGTCATATCAAGTGGATATCTGCCACATTTACAGTCTTTTTAGTATCAAATTCCCTCTTTGCGTTTCCTCAGACAGTGTTTCCTTGTTGAGCTGCAGTGAAAGTATAGTAACAAAAAGAGGAACCTTGGCACCAAAAAGTCTGTAATGTTGAAGCTTCATATTAGCTTCAGATAAACTTTTAAATACATTTTTATACAAAGGTAGGCTTGTTGATTTTTTTCCCCCCATCACTTACATGTAAGTGCATGATAAAGTAATCTTTTAATGGTCAGTTTGAACAGGAGGAATGATTATGGCAATTTCAGTGTACATTTGGGCACCTGACTATTGTTTTAAGACAGACTTGAAAAACTGTGAACCTGTCTCTTAATACAATATTCACATGCCGATATCTGCATTGATTGGTGGCTGAAATTGTTCCTCATGTGCACACTGGCCCTGAAGAGATCCCTTCCCAATGTAAGAGATGGGGGACAATGATGATGTTGGCACAGGAGCATTATCATTTTCCTTACTTGTTAACGCCGTTCTCTACTTATAAAGTGATACTAAAGTGATATTAATAGAGCTGCAACTAACGACTATTCTTCACAGTTTCTCAGAGGCCATGGTGGTGTCTTCAATTGTGTTTTGTTTTTTTGTGCAACATTACAGAAATTTGGGTGTTGTATTGACAAATATATTGAAAATATATCAAATGATACGCGGCCCTGCACTAGTCTGATCTTCAGAGCCGTGAGAATATTGCTGCATGATGTATTTACTAATAAATTCACTCTTGTTATTCTAGAGTTTCTTTGAATCATCTATATGGGCCATCTTCTCTCGAAAAATGGTTACCGCCTGAAGAAGAGGACACGTAAGCTTCATCACAGGAAGAAGAAGAAGAGGAACTGTTTCCTGCAAGGCCCGTGCATGCTGTGCTTCATCGTCCACAGCAACAGCAGCGGTCTTGACGACGACAGCGACCACTTAGAGACCGGCATCAACAGCAGCGGGTGCCATCACAACAGTGTCACTGGAATCAGTGTCCCAGGTGTGGGTGGAGTTGGCATCGGAGCAGCAGCTGCCTCGAAGCTCGCTGAACGATACGCAACGCTCACATCTCCTGAGGACTGTTCAAAGTTTCTGTTGTCACCCCGGGAACTAGCTATCTGGGAGGGCCAGGGGAGGAGCCTGCTATCAGCAGTTCCTGCCAAACTCATCCCATCGCCGGCGCTGTTTCGAACGGCTGGGGTGTCTGTGACCGTGCCCATACCTGTGCCTGTGCCTGGCAGCACCAGCGACTACGCTGAGATGGTAAGCAGCTAGGAAGGTGCTACACCATTAGTAACAACTGTTAATAAGTTGTGAAGATAAAACATGAATCTAACAGTTTTTTTACTCGAAGTACTACTCTGCCTATTAAATCTGTCTCAGATGAATGCGGTCACATCTCTCAAAATCTTGTTAAAGAGCAGCAAAGCTTCACACTCAGAGCAACAGCTTTTTTAATCCTTGTATTATTTTGTTCTGGTGCTGCATTGATTTGCTGTTTCATAATGTGGGCGGTGTAAAGGCTTTACAGTCAAATCTGCTGCGACTTGCCTGAAGAAAATCTGGTTTTACATGGCTGCTCTGTTTTGTGTCTCTGGGTGCAGGTGTGCAAGAGGAAGTGTTCAGAGGTGCAGAGGTGCACCCCCTGTAAGCAGCCGCGCTGTGCCTTTTCTGCCCCGGATGGAGGGCTGGAGAACGGAGGAGTGGGAGGAGGCGGGGGAGAGGCCTCGTCGAACTCTGAAACCGGCCACTGCCACCTTCCCCTCTGTCCACTTCCTTCCTCCTCCTCTTCTTCTTCTACTTCATCCTCCTCTTCCACCTCACCTGCCGATGGCTGCTGTGGGTTGGGTCTTCATGCCGATTTCCCCCACAGTTCAGACTCGTCCCCTTGCTGCCCGCATCACTATGACGACTGCCAGGCGAGAGGTTCTGATGCTGCTGCTGATCACTTAAGTATCAACCACCTGCCTTCCTCCATCCTTCTTAAGGTCAGAGTTCATGAAAGACTTATAGAGGCTCTGTGTTTATATTTAATGATGCGTTTCTGTGGGTTTGAATGGATGAAAAATGCTTAAGTCCTAAGCCAAACCTCTGTACAATACTTGTTCTTGTCTTTTTAAATAAATCTGACTCTGAATTGTTGTTGCTGAATTGCTTGTTAAGATTAGAAGGGTACACGCTGAATTGATTCCTCTTTGTGCACTATATCTTCTTTTGCCTCTCCACAGGTGCTCTCACACTTGACGGTGAAGGAGCGCTGCCTCTGTGCCTCTCTGGTTTGTAAGTACTGGAGGGACCTCTGCTTGGACTTCCAGTTCTGGAAGCAAATCGACCTCAGTGGCCTACAACAAGTAAGTCAGCACATAAGGTGGCTCATTTTTTGGTTGTTTGTTTTTCACATTCTACATTTCAGAGATATAGTCGATGCTCTGACTTGGAATAAGTGAGCAGGAGAGGCTTAAGTGTCTCACCACGTACACTTTGACAGAACAAATAACTGCTTCTGGGATCATATCTAAGACTATTTTGTAAGTTTTATTTTGGTTTCTACTGACTTATATCCTTTCTCCTGTTTCTCAGGTAAATGATGATCTCCTGGTGAAAATAGCGTCTCGGAGGCAGAACGTGACAGAAATAAACATCTCGGACTGCCGTGGGGTCCACGACCATGGTGTTTCTGCGCTGGCCTCCCACTGTCCAGGCCTGCAGAAGTATACAGCCTACCGCTGCAAGCAGCTGGGTGACATGTCTCTGTCGGCCTTGGCCACACACTGCCCTCTGCTGGTGAAGGTGCATGTTGGAAACCAGGACAAACTAACGGATGAAGCACTAAAAAAGGTATGCAGTTAGAGTGAGAATGGAGACACAAGAGATCCAAAGCCCCTTGTGTTTCAGTGTCTGTGATTCATTTGTCTCATGTGTTCTTTTATTCCATAATAAAGTAATACTCCAAAAAAAAAGAAAAACATTCAGGTGACAATTCCCGGATTTTCATCTTGCGTATACTCATTAATTTCTCCTTTTTTTTTTTTTAACATCAGCTGGGAGAGCACTGCAGTGAGCTGAAGGACATCCACTTGGGTCAGTGCTACAGTATCACTGATGAAGGCATGGTGGCCTTGGCTAGAGGATGTCCTAAACTGCAGAGACTCTACTTGCAAGAAAACAAATTGGTCAGTCCCACACTTCATTGTTGTGCCCGTTTCCTTGCTTTCCTCGGGGCGTCTGGTCGTAGAGGAGCGAGTGTCTGTGTGTCTGTGTTTGGTGATGTGAAATTCTTAAAGCGTGCATTTATTTGATATAAGATCTGCATACATACTTTCCTCAGCTGCTGTACTGTTTGTTGCTACTACTAATATTCAGCGGTAATAAGAATATATATTTTTTTGTGACCAACTTTATTATGTTTTGATTGTTTATACTGTTTTGCATTGCAATTCATAAAAACTTGACAGTTGACAATCTATACACTGAGCGTAGCAGTCTGTCTTTCAAATGTGTTTCATATAGAATTTGACTAAATTGATTTACATGTTGGATTTAATTAAATCAGCCGCTGTCTCGAGAGCAACACTTGTCTCGTCCTTGAGAGCGTTTCAACATTTCCAAAACAAAAAGATTGTGAAAAGAGTTTGCTCACTGTTTGATATATAAAGGGGAGTTGCAGGAGTTTTTATCTTACAATAAGTTGGCCAGAAAAAATGGTCTGACTGCAACCAGTTAGTTATAAGAATATTGTCAGAGCAATATATCCTTGTCTTGTTACTTACTGTTGTTTAATGAGATTTTGAGTTTGAGAATTGAAGCACAAGTACAGCCCAAAACTACACCAGGTGCACCTTCTTCCAATAAGTGCACCACCAGTTTGAAAGTTTGCCAGGCAACATTTACACCTGTTTTAGGGAACTAATAATTATGTTCTTCTGTTCTAATCTTCCTCTTTCTCATTAATCATACTCCTCATTAGAGCTGCAACAATTTTGGCGATTAATCGATTAGCTGCCCATTATTTTTGATAATCAATTAATCGTTTTGTGTAATTTTTAAGAAAAAAATTCTCTGGTTCCAGTTTCTTAAATGTGAATATTTTCTCATTTCTTTAGTCCTCTATGACAGTAAACTGAATATCTTTGGGTTGTGGACTGTTGTTTGGGACAAAAGTGAACATTTGAAGACCTCACCTTGGGCTTTTCGATATTTTTCACCGTTTTCTGACATTTTATGGACCAAACAACTAATCTGTTAATCGAGAAAATAATCGTCAGATTAATCGATAAAGAAAATAATTGTTTGTTGCAGCCCTGTTCCTCGTCATAGTATTTTTTGTTTTTGTGTAGACACACAGTCTTGTAAACACAAAAACCCCAATATGAATACACAATAAAAACCCAACACTTAAAGGTACACAGAGAGGTTTCCCCTCCAGCCTTTAAGCCTTTGCTTTTAACTCTATGTTCGCGTGTGCATGATGGCAGTGTAAGGGCGGTATGGGGATGTGACAGGGTCAGGGGTCAGTAGACATGTCAGTGGCAACAAGAATGGCGGAAAGTTTTGAAGACAAGTTAAAAGACCAAGTCCGCAATGTACCCACATCTCAACGATGTGTCACTGCCACTGCACAGTGACAAATATGCTTGTCTGAATAGCTGGTTGATTTAGGGGCCTTTCATACCATCTACTAGTGTTGCCAGGTTTATTGTTTATATCATGCAAATCTGGAAGTTCTATATATATATTTCCTAAGTTGTCTGTTGTGCCCTCTAGTGGAATCCTCCAGTTACACCCAAAGCACATAAGCAAGTATGTGAACAATTCTGTTAACGCCGCAGCCGGTTGTTTATGCAAAGACGTGGTCAAAAAGCAAGTATAACTCCAGCCTTAGTCAAAAATGTATTCATTTTGGTATCTTGAATTATGATCAGTGGACAAAAACAAAAACTGCAGATTTTTTTCATCAATATTACAAATGTGTCTTGCATGAAGATATATACTGTAGCTCATATGAACGCCACATACGGTATGTTGACACATGCATATATTTGCAGATTAATGCGTTAATCATTTTCATAACCGAGCTTATTATGACAACTGCTTATGTTTGTATCATGAACAAGGAACAGCTGAACTGCTTTTTTTTCACTTTTTTCATTGTATTCTTTTCATTAACAGCAGTAGTGAAAAAAGAAAGTGACTGACTTCTTTAAAATACCACTAGATGTTACTGTTTCCCACTTTCTGAAAACAACCTGCCAGCTGCTTTCTTCATGTAGGCCACAGGTTGTTGATAGTAATGGTGAATTGTGGATTTCTTTACTAAATCACAAACACATCTTTTCTTTTATTTGTCACTTAGCATCTTCTCTGGATTCTTATACAGAGAACTTAAAAAACCATTTAACATGTCTGTCTTTAACCTGGTTCAGTTAGATCTCTGTTTTTTCACTGATGCTTTCACCCTTTTTCCCCGCTAATATTTATTTCCAGTCCATGAATAGTCATGACCGTGATGAATTAGTCCGCTTTAAGTTGTTAACAATAGCTCAGTTTGTTAAAACCCCATTCATCAACTTAATAGTATATGAAATTGGCGATTACCACTAGGTGAGAGATTAATATTGTTTCTGATAACATTTCAGCACGGCAGTATCAATTTCAGACAGTCATTTTTCAGACGTGAGATCGTCGTACTTATTTTAGCTTCCTGTCATTAGTGTGGAGAGAAATGGGCTGAGCTTATATGGGAATTGTTATGTCTAGGTGCTCTGGTTGCTTGGCCTAAAATTGTCATTAAGTTTGCCAGGAATTAAGACGACCCAGAAACCCGTACCTGCCATGTTTCCACAGAGGCCATTTATTCTCTCTGACAGCTTGAAAGACTACCTAAGGTTCTTTCCTCCAACTCCTCAGAAAGAAGAGTTTGTTTCTTATAGTCTCCAGATGAGATAAATCTGCTTGGCTGAAAATGTTGGCCTATACTGTGAGATACGAAAATATGTATGTCAAAATATTTCTTTTGATATTCTGCATTTGTACTCATTTAGACATGGATGTCAGATTATACCGGCTTTTGGCTTCTATATAAAAAATGATCAATATTGTATAAGGTATGAAGAATTTAAAGAATTTAAAGTACAAAAGGTGCTTTAATCCCTAAAGCACCTTTTGTACTTTAGGAATCTTTTTTCACTAAGACAAAAGGTCAGCTGTTTATAGACCAACTAAAAGGTTTTGAAGCAACGTGGAAAAGGCTTTTATGAAAGGTTTATGCAAAAACTGAAAGGCTGAACACCTCTGGGAGCCCTCGCTCTCTACGTGATATGATCCAGGAAACGGCATTGAGATGAGCTTTTTGTTTTTTAGTGTGCTATAAATCCCCTCTCCTCTTCTCTCCTCTCCTCTCCTCTCCTCTCCTCTCCTCTCCTCTCCTCTCTTCTCCTCTCTTCTCCCCTCCCCTTCGTGGTAGGAAGGATCCTGTCTCTGTCTCTCCTAATCAATCACAGAAGAAGATGAGCCTTTTACTCACTCTGATCTGCCTCCTCTTTCTCCTCCTTTAAAATTGAATAATTGAATCGCTGCAGGATGTTTCTGTGTGGTCTTTCACTCGCCGTCTCCCTTTTTCTTTGTCATGAGCACACCACACATGCGTTTTTTGCTCTTTCCTTCCCTTCTTCTAGCGTGGTTGTGGTTTTGGTTCCATGCTGGAGGGACTTTTCTCTGTGTTAAGACCATATCGAGCTCTGTAAATGGTTAAATAGCTTTTTTTGGAGGGATGGGAGCAGCACTTCTCTGAATAAGCTTGTGTAAATGCTCAAACCACTACTAGCACTAACAATATTGGTAGTAATTCTGCTAAAGTTTCTCTGTTTTTGAAGAATTGCTAGTGTCATAAAAATTTAAACCACCAAATTCTTCTTCGTTAGTCAACAGAAGCAATATCGAGGAAGGTTTTTGGAGACTTTAAACGGACTGTAGGCATTTTCTCATGGTTCCTTTTTTAATTGTGAAAGACAGAGTTAAAAGATGTTGCATCATTTCTTGTAATATTATCTATTGAAAGGCACACCACTTATTTTTGTGACAGATAACTGTTGAAGGTTACTAATGCGATGCTGAGACAGTCTCCAGCAGTGACTAGTGTCACAAAATTTTGTTTACAGTTGACAAATTGGTGCTTTCTCTTTCATTGCTTGTTAGCCTGGGGCCAAATCATCCCAAGGCTACAGATAACCCTGGGCTAAGACTGTGTTGTGTGAAATGCAGGTGACTCGCGCCTCTGTGCCTCACTCTTTTTGACATCTACCCTGCATTCTTTATTGGATTTCATCCACTATTTATGCCGGAGTTGGTTATATTGCACCAGTTGCCTTTCAAGGCTTGTTTTCATCTTCTGAAGTGTCCCCCCCCCCCCCCCCACCACCACCACCACCACCACCATTCATATTCTGTTCTCTTTCACCACCTCGAAGGGCAAAGGCTCTGAGAATAGCAAATTCCCCTTTTCCTCATCTGCCATAGAGGAGAGAGGCAGCCCTGAAAGTTTAACTATGAGTTCACTCAGTTTCATACACCAACCGGTGGACGTACTACAAACTACAAAAACCTCTCATCACCCATCTCTGTATGTCAGTGTCTTTGCTCCTTCAATTAAACACACATAGCAATCTGCAAACATTTCTGCTGGTGAAGCACTTTTCTTCTCCCTTTTCCTGTCTCTTAAAAAAAAAAAAAATTATCTGCTCTCCTGTCTTGTTAAAATCAAAGAGTGTGCATTTAATTTTCATACAGTGTGATGGGAAGATTCTTCCACTGGCTCCTCTCAAAGACACACACACACACGCACTGATTATTTACAGTTTTAATTAGTCCAAAATGTGGAAATGTAAGTGGAATTGAAGATGACCTAACATAGATTACTATGTGCCCTCAATTTAGGTGTAATTACTCTGTACAATCCAAGCCTCCCCCCCTGTGCTTTCACCACGTTTTCCGTCGTTCTCTAACACTTCAGCGTTCGGGATGGAGGGAATGCGTATGTAACCCTAACCCTGACGAGAAACTATGCCCGTGGAACAACATGAAACACTGGGAAAGACGAAATGTCAGGGTGAATGGTGTTTCTTGGCCATCGGTCAGTGAAGAAGGCCTCATCTCCTGACCTGATTGGACGTCTGTGTAGCCTGTCAGTAGTCTGGTTTTTAGCTGGCAGGGGAAATGACAGCGAGGTCCCGCCGGTCCAATCAAGCATAAACGCGGATTAAATTGTATATTGACATTAGTAGATTTAATTAGCCGGATTAGAGGGAGAGCAAAGACAAAGGAAGTGATAATGATAGCTTTCAGTTATTATGGGATAGACCTTTTGACATACACCAACACACACACACTGGTTCAAAAACTGGAAGCGACACACATGTGAATAGCTGCCAGCTGCACTGGATTCTCCTCTGGAAACTTTGTTCATGTATATGACTGTAATTACAGATAAATAGAACCACTCTGACCAGCCACAAACACAACGCTACACACACACACACACATACACACAAACAGTGCTTTGTCCATCTCCTCTTCATGATCTCCTGAATACCGCCCCCCCCCCCTCCCCTCAAGTCTTCAAAGACAGGAGTCTTCAGGATGTCAAATGTCAGATGTTGTATGATGTATTTAGTCAGTTTAACAGCTAATGGCGCTGGATTATGTCTGTCAGAGTGAGGAAAGGCTCTGCTCCCATCCAGAATTTCCATGCTTAAAGGTCAACTAGAAGTCTCTCTATGTCTCTTTGTCTGTATGGATTTGGAAGGTAGCTACATGGGTCAAATCAAGATGGAATTTACTGCAGAAAGCTGTGGAGAGACGGGAGAGATTGTCTATTGTCAGTTTCTATTGTGTCATGCCAAAGAGGCAGCCTATCAGAGAGTCTTAAATCCACAATCTGTCACTTTCTCTGCCTTTTCAGTATTTTCTTTAAAATTTTTATTTTCCTTCTTTGTCTCTGTTGTTTCACCAAGAATTGCAACTACTGATTATTTTCATTGTCTGTTGATTACTTTCTCAATTCATCGATTAATTGTTTGGTCCAGTATCAGAAACTGTTGATCACTGTTTCCCAAAGCCCAAGGTGACGATTGATGACAATTGTTTTGAAGCAACCAACAGTCCGTAACCCAAAGATATTCAGTTTTCAATCAAAGAGGAAACCAGGAAATATTCACATTTGAGATGCTGGAACCAGAGATTTTTTCTTAAAAAAATGACTAAAGATTAGCTGATTATCAACATACTGTAGTTGCAGATTAATTTTCTGTCGATCGAGTAATTGATTAATTGTTGCAGCTCCTGTCATGTAATATCTTTTGTGTGTCAATGTCCATCTCTGAATTTGTTTTTGTTGTTGTTGTTGTCGTCAACTTCTTGTTTAGCACCATGATTTTAGCCAAACTAGCAGCTTGGCTCTAGGGATGGCAATGCTGGTCTGTCAGTTGGTGAGTCCACCACTTTGGTCCAGATTGAAAGAGCTCAACTATCAGATGGATTGGCATGAAATTTAGTACAGAAATTCATGGTTCCCAGAGCATGAACCTTTATGACTTTGGTGGTCGAATGACTTGTCCTCGAGTACCACCATGAGGTTGACATTTTTGGATTTTAGTGAAACATTTCAACAACTATTGGACAGATAGTCGTGACAGACATTCATGGTTACCAAAGGATGAATCTTAATGACTCAGTTCATAGTTAATATCTCAACATCTACCAGATGGATTGGCACAAAATTTTGTATAGACATTCATGGTTCAGAGACAATGGATCTTATCGACTTTGTTGATCCCTTGACTTCTCCTTTAGCGCCACCATGAGGTTGAGATTTGTGGTTTTGTGGCAGTGAAATGTCTCAATAACTATTTGACATATTGCCATGAAATTTGGTGACGACATTCATGTTCCCCTCAGAATTAATTGTAATAACTTTATTGGTTTAGTGCAACCAACAGTTCCAAATTTAAGTATAATCAGCAGATTAAATTATAATGAAAATGATTGGTAGTTGCCACCCTAACTGTGTTTGACTCATGCGGATAAGGACATTTATATTCTTTAAAACTTATCTTCACCATCGCTGTAGGTTACGTTCTCAGTATGTATTCTGAGCAAACAGCACATTGCTCTCTTTGATATCCTCCTCTTCATTGCTCTTTTGAAGTGCCTCTGTATCGATCTATGTCCCCAAAAAGCTGCTCTGTGTGTGCGTGTGTGTGTGTGTTTGGGGAGGCTGCTCATTGGCCTTTGCCTGAAGAGTAATCAGATGCATTAATGAGCACTGACTTTAACTTGGGCAGCTGGCTGCACTCAGACACAGACATTGTCGATATGTTCCCTCCGCTGTCTGCCCAAGAACAAAACAAGTTTTAAAGGGGAGAGAAAGAAAAGGAAGAAGTGAAAACACTTTTGGAAATGTGAGTCTGTGAAGCGTGTCTCCAAAGCAATATTTCACTTTGGTACAATGTTTTCTTTTCAACAATAGTTACCTCGGGAAGAGTCGGCGTCAACATTAGGCATTTTCTTTCCTGACTCTATCAATAACACAGGTGAAATTACTTTTTGACAAAGAAGACCTTGGTGTGGCAGGATGCTCCCTTGAGTGGCTCATAGAAATGTTAAAAGAAAAAAAGTGAATGATGGATGCAGTAATTGAGAGAGTGGGACAGCCAATATATCTGTCCCTCTGTTGTTGAACAATGACAGAATGCCAAAAAATGACAATGGTAGGCCAGAATTGAAAATCTCTGTTTGGCAGGGTAGAAATGGAGAGTAGCTGAAGTAATTTAGATTTTGTTTCTTTGCCAAACATTTGGCTCATTCTGTGTGGGATTACAAGACACTATATTGTTATATAACAAACATAAAAAAAATAAGTAACATAATGAGATAATGTGTTTATATTATTAGCTATAACATTACTTATATATTTGTTTAAATGTGCAAATTTTCAAATAAATTGTAGAAGAAAATAGATTTTATCTTATTATTTTCTAATACTTATATATTTATTTATTTATACAAGTTTATCGTGATGAAGGGCTCATCCTCATCCTCCAGACTTTTTCTAAATGACTAAGTGACTGCCTTAAATTTTCAGTTTCATATGTGAACTTAAGTCTAACAGCCAACAAAGTCTTAGTTTGTAGTTCCTTGTAAAAAGGACAATATAAAATAAAGCTGCAGCAATTAGTCGATTAATCGATTAGTTGATTAACAGAAAATTACTCAAGAAAAATATGCCAAATATTCAGTGGTTGCAGCTTCTCGGATGTGAAAATCTGAAACTTTTCTTTGGATTTTAGACTGTTGATCAGATAAACAGGACATTTGAAGACGGCGCCTTGAGCTTTTAGAAATTATAACAGTCATTTATCATTTTAGTCTTTATTTTCTGACATTTTATAGACAAAACCACGAATATAAAACTACTTGAAACTCATTTCCTATATCTTTGAGATGGCACGTTCAACAAATCTGCTTTTCTTCTTCTAGACTGACATACTGTCCACTTTCAACACTGAGTCATAAAATACCAGATCTCAGAAGAAGTGATAGAGGAATGAGAGTCTGCAGAATTACCAGCAGTTAGATTCAAAGCTTTATTGTCACATGCACAGAGTTGCACTGTTGTTTGCACCCCTCTCTGATTTCCATCCATTGAAAAAATACTTAATGATGAAATTATGTTTTGTGGTTGGTGGTTAGTTGCCTGAATACTCTTCTAAATAATTGCGTCAATAGTAGCAGTAGTAGTATATTATAGTGTAATCAAAGGACGGGTTCACAGTTTTTCATATAAAACAACAGTCAGGTGCTCATATGAACACTGAAACAGGTTTTGATCACTGTACTGACTGTTAGAAGATCCCCTTCATAATGCACTTACAATGTAAGTGATGGGGGACAAAATCCACACTCCTTGTTTTGAGCAAAAAATGTATTTAAAAGTTTATCTTAAGCTAAGCCGTGTGAGGTAGTCAAATAAAGTGGATGTCTTCCACTGTTAGTCATTTGAGTAAAAAAAAAAAAAATCCCTCTTTCTGTCTCAATGGACAGCGTTTTCCTGTTCAGCTGCAGTGGAAAGATCGTAAAAAGAGGAAATTTGGCACTAAAAAGACAGTAACTTTGAAAGATATTGACTTGACTCGTTTGGATGGCTGAAGCTTTGTATTAGCTTCAAATAAACTTTTATAACATTGTTGGATGGAAGGAGGATTGGATGGATTTGGTCCCCAATCACTTACATTGCAAGTGCACTATAAAGGGATCTCTTAATGGTCAGTATGAACAGGAGGAATGATTGCAACAAAAACATGTGTCAATGTTAATTTGGGCACCTGACTATTGTTTTAGGACATACTTAAAAATCTGTGAACCTATCCTTTTAAAGTAGGCACTGATGTGATGGTGTTTTAATGGCTCTTTGACATTCTTCAGTGCAGAGTGTCTCAAGTCCAAAGACAGTAGCTCAGGATCAAAGATAAAACCAAATCACCATTATGACCTTAACTGACTTATCAGCACTCTTTTCTGGAATGTCAAATACATCCAGAAATGTATACGGCTCAGACGCTGTGTTTAACTCTCACCTGCAGAGGGTGTAGTAGGACTGGCTAAGAGCAGGAATTCAGCAGTAGGTGACTAGTGAGGCAACATGCAGCCGAATGCCTCTCAGTGTTCCTTCAGACTCCTCGTACAAGATCCTATTCTGTTTTTAAAAACTCTTGAGGATATCACTAAATATTTGAGAGACACACATTTTTGTTTCTTTGGTTTACAGCTTGTAAATGCAAGAGGTTGCATGAAGGAATATTAAGAAGTTGTCCTTTTTAAAGTTATTTTTTGATTTGTTATGTTTTATAACCTGTTGATACTTTTTAATATCTTTCTGTTCACATCAGAGTGTAACACAGGTGGTTGCATCTTTCATGTTGTTTGAATGGGATGTAATTTATGTCATAATTTGAACACTATTGAAATGAAAATAACCTTTTTCTCACTCGTAGTCACAAATTTTGAATGGCCTTTGCAGTGGTAATACACACAGTAATCTCTCAGTGCTGGAGATTGTAGCAGCGCTCATCTCCATGACGTTATCGAGCGTTCACTTGCAGCTATCAGAGTACCAGGAAAAAGCACTCACGAATGTTAATGTGAATTTGACTTCCATTTCTGTTCATTGCTTACTCTAGCTGAGCACATGGATGGACTGCAGCCTGAGACAGGGGGTAAAGCTGAGATGAAACACACATTTAATTTTTTTTCTCCCTTTAAACTATTTTTTTTTTTTTTTTTTTAAAATTTGGGTAGCCGGTGTGAAGCCTGTGCAATACTTATCCTACCTTCAGGCTCATGACTCGCTGTTGTTTGATTTTTGAAAGCTGATGCTTTGTTGTTGATCTGCAAAAAGAATACCTGTGTTGAAAAAAATTAAATGGGTAATTTGATGGAGATAAGTAGAGCTGAAACAATTAATTGATTAATCCATGAGTCTATTGAAAGAAAATTTTTCATTTTGTTGAGCTAAAAATGCCAAATATTCACCAATTCCTGCTCTTCAAATGTGAAGATTTGATGCTTTTCTTTGTTTGTCGGATGAAACAAGTGATTCGAAAAAGTCACTCAGGGATCTCAGGGGAATTATAAAAGCCATTTTTCACTATTTTCTGATATTTTAGACAGAACAATTGAGATAAAAACCAGCAAATTCATTGCTAATAAAAACAACTGCTAGTTGCAACCTTAGACCTAGTGTGTTAGTTAGTGTTTTCCTTCAGTTCTAGCCTTCTGTGACCTTGTTTACATTTTTTAAGCCTCTACGTTCACTCTCAGTTGTTCCACTCCTGCTAGCCAGCAGCACCTTGGGAAGGTTTTTTGGCAACACAACAGCCAGTAACTTTTTGACAATCAATTTAGGCAAAATCATTTTGGCACCCATTTCAATCCTCCTGTGGTCCAGTGCCTGGGCTCTGACCTGGCCAGTGTTTAAAGAGCATTGCTTTAGAGGCCTTCTGTTTATCCAGCTCCAGACAGCAGCAGCAGCAGCAGCATCTGACACCCAGCCAGGGATGTCACTGTGATTCATGGCCCTTTCCGACACCTCGCTCACCCCTTTACTCTTCTTAATCTCTTTGTGCTCTTTCCTTCTCCCCTCTTTTCTCTCTCTCTCTCTCTCTCTCTCTCTTCCTCTCGCTCTCTCTGATGATGAGTTTTCCTTTTGTTTGAGAAGGGCAGAAATGATGTCATCATTTAAAGTAGGCGCCCGAAGCCGGGATGGAGGCCTAGCCTTTAGCCCAGTGGACTAGTTTATACGTACTGTGATGAATAGCCCTCCTTGGGGATTTACTTGTGCTATAGAGGAAAGACAGAACGTGTAAAACAGAGGAAAAGAGAAGGTCTACCTTCCTTTTTCAACTCATTTTCAACTTTTTTTTTTATCCTCTTTTTCACGCTCGTGGTCCCGCTACTCACCCCATCGCTCTCTTCCTCTCTCAAACAAGCCATATCCTCCCTCTTGATTTCTCTCTCTCTACCTCTGCACCCCTCCCCCCCCCCCCCCATGTCTCTGTCTGTCTGTGATTGAGAGGCCAAACCCACTCTAATCACTGACTTCATTAGTGATGATTGATAAGAGGCAGAAAGGTGTGTGTCTGTATGAGCGTATATAAGTTTTGTGTGTGTGTGAGATGTTTTTCTGCGTGTCCATTTGTGTCCACGAACCTTCCTACCTCACCCTCCACCAGACGTCACCCTTCTGCCCCCCCGACCCCCCCGTGATGCTCTTGGGGCTGGTGATAGCAGCAGCGGTTCAATACTCGGGGTAATGAATGTGTTTAATAAGCACAGTGGGTCGATGGGCTTAATGAAGGTGTGACAGAGGATGGGCCTGGAGAATGCTGGTGTAACGAGACTCTAACGAGCCACCGGGCTTAACGAGGTCAGGCTGTAATTGGGATTCCCTCACCTGTACAGTTTCTGTCTGCTCGGGCCTCTGTGTTCCCTCTGCTCCCGTTTGGTACAGTACGTTTGTTTGTCCGTCTACTGATTTATCTCTCGTCTTTGTGATGTTTTTCGTGATGTATTTCTTCCCCTCCGTTTCTCGCTCTGTCTCCGTTCGCTTCCTCTACGATGCCTCCTTTTCTCTCCTCTCATTATTTCTTTTTATTTTCCGTCCATCTCTCACACACGCCTGCCTCTTAGCCTCCATCTTTCTGCAGCTTGTCCATCTTCTCAAGGACGACCTGGCTTAGGAATGCTGGCTGAAATGCCGTGGAGTACTGTGAGCTCTTTTTTTTCTTCTTCTAAGAGGCAGGTTTCTAAGAGGCCTGCCAGGCTATTTCTGGAGGCTTGGAGCTTTTATTGTAGCTGGTCCTGACATGCACAGCTTTGTTGTACAGTGTATGACTTTTCACTATTGCAGATTGCAGTGTTTTGCAGTAGTTTAAAAGATTGTCAGAACATGTGGCACAGCTTCTAAACGGCTCTTCACATTGTAAAATGCAACTCAACAGAAGTATTAACCACATTAGATTTTAAACTTGGGGAATGTAGAACCCTAAGTTGTTTAGTGAATGTTGGAAATGAATGTACCATTTTATACTCACAGGAATTCTTATAAAGTCTTATAAAGGCAGCAGAAGTTGAGACACTACAGCCAATTTTAAAATGGAAAACTTTACAAACCCTCAAAATCAACTGATTTCTGCGTGAATACTCCTCTAAATATATTCTCTTTTGTTCATTTTTCAGTGTAAGATGAGCCCACAGCCTGGTGAGAATATGAATATAGTATGCAATTTCACTCATGATTTGGCTTGATTTAATATTATTCAGATGTTATTAATAGTACGGTCACAATTGTGGCCTACATCTTCAAAACTCTAAATAACTTGACTGGCTTTCTCGCCGAACTCACAAGAGAAGGAGTGTGATTTATTTGTGTTTCCTTCTCAGTATGCCACAGTTGTTGCTGCCTACAGCACCGACACAGAGAGAGAGAGAGAGTTGGTATGCTTTTGGTTTGCTCTGGGAATAGTTAAATTTTTATTACAAATGTAACTTTGGTGAGACCACTTTTTAACTTTTTCCCATCCTGGTGGGTTTGTTCCCTCGCTCTGCTGATGGACTGGCGAGGGGAGTTGGTTTGACTGGGACTGAATAAAAGATCCCTGTTCTCTGAATCTGTTCAGCGCAGCATGATGTTGTATTTTTTCCAAACTCGACGCTACTGGAGTGTAATAAAAGCGGTGGTTAGTTTCCTACAGTTTAAAGATAAACTTCAGAGTGACATTGGAAGTAGAACAGCATATGGCTGCAATTAAGAAACACGTATCAGTTGTTAAGTTCGTGAAAAGTTAAAACTGGCTGATATCAAACAAATGTTTCCATGGCTCAGAGTGGTGTCAAAAACATTCTTTACTCTGACTAGAAGCAAAAACAAAAGCTAAAACGTTTCAATTTCATAATTATATAAATGGAGAAAATCAAGAAAATTGTTGCATTTGTGAAATAACAAATCATTTGTTGGATTTATTTACTTGCTGAACAAATAAGACAATTACCTTTTATCAACGCCATAATATGTGATTGACTAATTACCTTGCATTGTTTCAGTGTTATATACTGAGTTCATTTTTCCCAGATTTGTTCTTGTTCAGGGTTATGGACATATTTAAAAAGCACACTTTAATATCAAAGCCCTTCTTATACTTCATAATTTCTGGTAGGCGGTTGTACAGTCGTGATTTATAATTATATATATATATATATATATATGTATCAACAACAAAAACAAGGCAATATTTAAAAGACAGAAAGATGGAAACAACAAGTTTTCCTTTTTATCGCCACACTCGCCTCGCCCACTCAACTCATATAATATATCAATTCATATATCAATTCATATAAAATACACATTGTACCATCTGCTCATCACACCTCCATTAAACATGTGCATTGTTGTTATCAACAAGACAACGACCTTTACAGCAACAAGTAGCAAACTGCACAGCATCACTGGCTTGGTTTGATGTTTACCAGCTAACTGAACAGCTTGGCTACTATATTTTCCAGCACTTGTCAGTTGACCATATTGACACTACTGCTACCTGCTGGCAGTAGCGAACTTGTTTTTATGGGCTGTTTTCTCTCTCTCTACAACATTTATGTGTCTGAGGGAGGCGCCAACACAACAAGCTATATGTTGTCTCTTCATCACTTGTCATGTTTTATTTCACCGAAGGGACCAAAAAGGTTTATATCCTTCCCTTTGCCATGATTTTCTTCCACTACCTCCACTTATTTTCTGTGCTTGTCTCTTTAGGGTTGATGAATTCACAAGAGCTCATGTTATATATATGTCAAAACATTTCAACCAATCATATCTGTTACAAGGAAGAAAGTAAAAGTCTGTGTTTCTTCTTTTTAAACTTCTCGGTTCCAGCAAATTACAAAATCATGTCAATTTTTAAAAAATTCTCCCACTTGTCTAGAGGGTTAATATAATCACAATCTATACTGTTGAACTCTGCAGTTCAACATTATAGAGTGGGTATACACCACCCACTTCCCGTCTTTGAGAAGCAGCTATTACTCTCTGCTTCCTCTCCCTGTAGCACCAATGTTTCTCACCAATTGAAAAGTGTGACTTCCTGAACCTCACATTTCTTCGCCCGGCGTTGCCAGAGCGCAACACCGTTATGAGATATAGCATAGAGACAAGCAATCGATTAATGGTGCACTTAGCTGGGCTAATTAACAGCTATGTAGAAGTGGAGAAAGCATCAGGCAGCATCAAGGAGGTTGTTTCTCCACTGCCGAGACCCCAGATAACCTTTGAAGCATAGATCACTTTACAGCATGGTTTATATCACAGGTCGCAGGGCACAGCTGCTCCATAAGACACTGTGCACACTGCACCGGGTCAGCTTTATCACTGGGCAGAAAAGCACAGGTCACTGAGGTGAACAGAAGTTCGATCGACATTGTTGTTACTGCATTAAAAACACATTTTGTCTGTGTCGGTTTTGGACAACTTTAAGAAGGTGGTTTTGGATAAGATTATAGATAAGATTATTATAAGACTTCTCTGTAAGATATGATGTTCATTTCCTCCTTGTTTTTCTCCTATTTTTCCCTCCTCTATCTCTCCCCTCCTGTCGTTCAAACTATTTCTCCCCTTTGAGAGCGAGAATGACACGAACAACAGATTTTATTGTCACCTGCCACTCCAAATCCCGCTCTCTCCCTCTTCCCTCCTCGAATCTTCCTCCTTCCCTCCGTCTCTTTTCTTCCCTTCGCTCCCCTCTCCAGCTCCTATCCGACTCTACCTCCAGTATGAATTTAGGTTGGCTAAATTAGCTCTCAATTAAAAGTGAATTTGGTGAAAATGAGCATGCTCCAGAGGGCACAGATGAAAGGGGAAGGCAGAGCCGAAGGGCCGCCCCGGCTGACTCACTAGCTGTCTGGCTGGCTGTACCCGGCTGCATCGTGTATTTTGGGGCATGCAAAGTAAATTGTGTGTGTGTTGTTGAGTGAAGGCGGCTGATTTGCATTTAGATAAATCCCTGTGGATGTGTGGTTGTCATTGAGATGCAGGGGGCTGAATCCGGTGGCCCCCTACCCAGACACCACTACCTGCAGGGGAGGATGTGTGTGTGTGTTTGTATGTATGTGTGTGTGTGTGTCTGTGTGAGAGAGAGAGCTCTTACCATGCTGCACTACCTGGAGCATTTGCCCCAATTTTCTAGACAGCGGTGAAGGGATGGAAATATGAGCCATTACTGGAAACATAGGTATGTTCACATGTGTGTCTGCACAAAATAGATGTGTAGCTGACCTTTTTATACCTGCGCGGACTAATATTATGAATAATAAGAAGTGACTGCACACCACAGGCTGCCATTGTATCCTATTGGACATATAGTTGGTTGGGAAGAAAACAGAGAACTGCTGAAGGCGTGGATGTTCAATTTTTGCATCTGTCTGTCACTCAAGATGAAAAAGAAAGACACTCTTTGCTGCATGTTATGAAATATTAAGCATTGTGCAGTAAGCAGTGTCCAGAAGCTGACAGTTCCCATTAGATCTTTCTGATTATATAGAAACTGCCCCCCCCCCCCCCCCCCCCCCCACAAGCCAGCTCAAATTCTCACCTTTAATGTATGTAGTCTGGTGGGTGTTCATGTAAAATGTATTTCCTTTTCTTCCTGCAGCGTATGGTAATGCATGAAACCCCAGTTCTATTGTAAGAGGATGTGCCTTTAACTGATTAGTGTCAAAATTCTGGGTAAAAAAAAGAAACATTTCACATAAGATTAAGTTGTTACAAACTGCTGATCAACGCTTGAAGTTTGAGTTGGTATCAGTTGGGCAAAAGTAAAGTGGTGGATCACTTGTTGTTGATGTCTGTATTTGCACAGGATGGTGCGGTTTGGTACTTTTGGCCTGTTGATGGATTGGCAGAGGGGGAGGCGGCTTGCTGCTGATTGACAGTCAGAGCTCAGTGTGGGCAGATGGGCTGTAGTGGCTGTAAATATGAAGCCTTTGTGACAGGTGAAGGTCAGTGTGGTGGGAGGTAGAGGAGCAGCTCAGCCTAGTGGGAGGGGGATGAGTGTGTGTGTGTGTGTGTGTATGAGAGAGAGAGAGAGAAAGCTAGCTAACATATGATTGTGAGTCTTAGTTTCGGTGGATGTGTCCAAAAATAAAAGATGTATTTTATCTCACATTAGTAAAGCTGTTGGCTTCAGCACACTCGTCGTAAAGTCCCCAAGACATCAGGTCTGTGTCCGAAATCACTCCCTATTAACTATATAGTCCACTATATTTTCCTGCCACCATTTTATCTGAGGGTCCAAATTCTGAGTGTGTAAATTTATCCACTATGTTGCCCTCAAAACGTCCACAATGGAACGAAGAAAGCGTCCATAAAATGTATTTTCTGCTGACAATCCCGCAGCGATGACTAGTAAGCATCTGACATCTCAATTTGCTGCTCGCTACTGTTATTTTATGAGCTTCAAATCTTTCCAGTTTATATAATTACTCATATTAAGCAGACAGTGGTGATTTCCAGTATGCCTTTTCTCATATAGGAAAGAGCAACTTTGCATTCCAGCAACTATCTAACACTGCGAAGCTCTCTATTTCTCCCTGTCCTTTTTCCTCTTGCCTTATCCGAGCTGTATTGATAGAAATTGTAATCTTAAACTGATTACCCCTTTCTGTGCAGACACAGGCTAATGGTATTCAGGAAACTCTTTGCTCTACCTCCCCCTTTTTACTGTACCTTCTTCCTCCATTGATCTCTTTCTCTTCCTCTGTAAATCCCTCTCTTCCTTGAGTAATCCATTGTGGTGTTCCCATGTCTGCTGGAGCAGTGCCAGGGTAGCGTGGGATTACTACTGCTGGAGACACCACACACACACACACACAGAAATACACAGCCTATATATACACACTTGCAAATGTCTCTCTCTACTATGTGGGGCACCACAGGAATGTGCCAGGGGACATCCATGTTGTCTGTAGAAGGCCTATCTGGACTCGAGGGAAACCTCCGTATGGCACTAGGTCAGGGAAACCTTCCTGTTTCTTACTACAGGGTTGTATCAAGGGAAGATGATTTAGTGGAGTTCCTGGCCTTCTTAGTTACTTTCTCACAGTCGTATTTTAGAGTCTGGCAGCTTATGCAGGAGAACAAGAGGGATTGTTAAAAGCAGGAGAAGCAGTTTGGTTAGATAGAAGTGGGGAAACAGAAGCAGCAGCAGGAGGAGGAGGATGTAGAGGAGAGGAGGAAGATAGTTGTTCCTCTGTAGGTCTTTTTTTAATGATTTTATTTAACATTTCTTGGTTAAAAAGTTGAAATTTTAACATTTTCGGGAACGTATTTTTCAGGTGCATTGATCGGAATGAGACATTATTCATCACCCGATCAAAGGCTTTTACAAATGTTGGCTCAGAAATGATCGGAAAACAGGTAGAAACATGTGTTTTTCACTGTCTAATCAATCATGGGTACCCAAGCTCCACCCCACAGGGTCCTCGTATGTGGTCCGTGTCACTAGTAACACATGTTTAGTGACACCCGGGCAGACAGTCATGTGCCTGCTCTGTTACACGTGGTGTTGGCCTATGATTCTTTTCACCTGAGCTTCACTGGGTGACATGCAGAAGTTTACACTATCTTCTCATGATCCTGCCACATCTTATCAGCGCCTACCGGATCAGAGATTCCTTAATTTGCCGTCTTTAATGCTGCGTTCATGTCATACGGGATGCGATGGTAGAGATGGGAAAGATTTCCATGGACTTTCCAACATTCATGTCTCAGAACAACTCAAGACAGAGTTAAATATATTGTGAATTGACAGTGCAGCACTATTTTCTTTCAAATTTGGTTTAATTACTCTCCTTCCTTCCTGAAGCGTTTATGTTTGTCTGGTTTTCAGGCATCTTTGTATTATTAATGAGTCTGTTGAGCTTTTAGAGAAATCTGATCGATGTGAACACTTTTTATAAGTCGAAATCCATAATTAGGGCAACTATGATATGACAGAAATGTGGTGTAAGGGTTAGAGTTTTTCATTGCGCTATCATGGGTATCGGATGTGCAAAAGGAAGAGCTGCAGGACTGTTGACACCCGTAAACTGGGTTGAAAATAAAGCTTATTTTTGAAGAGCTTCTTAAAGGGTCAGTGCACCCAAATAACTAACAAAAGTTTTCATTGGAAACAATTTCTAACAAAAGGAGACAATTGTTCATTTTAGAAATTGTATAACTTACATTTCCCCCTTTGCAAAATGATACCAAAGTGTTTTCATCCAGATTAGAAACAGCTGTGATGTGACATGACTGACAAACTACAAAGACTGTGACAAACAATTATTCCCATTATTGATTATTTTCTTGATTTCTTTATTAATTGTCTATAAAATATTAGAAAATAGAGGGAAATGACCATCAAATCCTCACAGTACAGAGGCCGGTATTAACTAATGTTTGGCGTTTTTGCTTGAAAATTTAATGATCATGTAGCAAAACGGTTGACAATTAATTTTCTGTCAACTAATTGATTAACGGACTAATCGTTTCAGCAGTACAAACTACAGATCGGACTTGTGGGAAGTGAGTATTTCATCCCCTGTAATTCACTGTCTAAATAAAGTGCCTTTCCACTGTGCAGTTTCAATTTAGTAGGCTAATGTTAGTCTATGCATGTTAATATATTTTACATTATTAAAGGTACCCTGCGGACTTTACATTGTAAACAAACATATACCAGAGCTTTTGGTTTTTATATTAGTATAAATAGTATCCTGTGTTGCGGAGGCTCAGTTTCCACTATGTCAGCTGACTGTATATGAGAGGACTGGAATGAGGGAGGTTTACTGACTTGGGGAATTAAAGAGTTCTCCACTGCTATGTTGGATTCAGCAAGATCAGGTAGAGCCAATCATGGCTGTGTTTATGTGTGTGTGTGTGTGTGCAGTCTCATCCTGCCTCTGTATTTTACTTTTTTCCTCCTCCCCTCCCCTTTCCTCTCTGTCTTTCTCCCAGTAATAAAGCAGAGTATTTATTTCCCCCTCTCCGGCTCTCAGGTCTCTTAAAGGGAGTCAGGGATCGAGCAGATATTAGACAGTACGTGTGTGTGTTCGTGCATGCCACAGTGTGTGTGTGCGGGCGCCGCGTTTCTCTCGCTCTCACGCTGCGCTGTCTGCTTGTCTCATCACCCATCCCAAACGTACAGTTGAGTCTTCGTGCATGCTAACACACCGAGATTGAAAGTTGCTGATTCTGAGCCGCGGGGACTCGTAGGGGAGAGGCCTCTGGCGCGGGCTGATTGAGCTGTGCTGAGCTGAGGTAGAAAAGTTACAGTAGCATGCTATTACCTGCCAGCGCCGATGAAGTTTATTAGCATTGCAGATACGCTCTGGCAGAAGTCAGTGCAGCCAAGCAAATAATTTTATGACTCTAGTCCACGAGGGAGGTAAAGGCTAAAAAGGTTTGTCTCATTCGTGTCAATGAGACTTCGACTTGGGCTGTTTTTGGGTGCTTGCATGCCAGTTTACAAAGATACTCAATTTTTCATTTCAAGACTCCTTTAATTGCAAATACTTAGGAATCAACCATTCTGACTTACAGTAGCCACAATCATTAAAGTCCGACATACAGTATAACTGCCTGCATCTATGCATCTATTTGAAGTCTGACAGACACTACAATGTTTCTTCTGTATTCATTGTGCAAATTAATCAGGATAATAATCATCAGGGTCATGTTAGATATTTACAAATGTCGGTTGGCACAACATATGTGAGTTTAAAAAGAACAATGTTTTTTTTTCTGGTGCTTTTTTCCATGTTAAGGCAGCAGAGCAGAGATCTGCTCGGAGTGTTATGCTGGTGAATTAGCTCTTCACGGCTATGGGACTGAGCCTGACAGTTGGCACAGTGAAGATGATTTATGACTGGCCAGGAGAGTCAGAGATGGATGAGGAGGAATAACTTTGATCAAAGTTTTCCTCTAACAACAGACGAGAGCTCCCTCTTAGTCCCTGTTGATATCTGGCAGAGGCCTGACTTTATTTTCCAGAGGGAAGCAGCAAAGCCTGTGCGCTTGTTTTATATCCGTACAGTTGTGCATCACGCAGCGTGTGCATAGTTGGAACCTGTGATCAAGAACATGCCATCGCAACTCGTTATACATGAGATTCGGCATACAATGTGTTTGACATTTCGCCAACAAAACTGTCAACATGCCCACCAGATTATAAGAAATATAACAGAGAGGATTGCATCATCCCAGGCGAGCGCTGCAGCACATACTGTATTAGAGGTTTCAACACACACACGGTAATATTAATTTAGCTCTCACTTACAGATTCATGGTTCATAGATAATCAGACCTGTCAACATTAAAGCCAGTTGCTCTCTGCTGCTGACTGCTGTAACGTTACTAATTGCTAGTTGGTCTATTTCTCTTTACTTGTTAGGATGCCTACGTGGTCATAGGCTGCAGATGAAAATGAGCCTTTTGGTTTATTGTGGTACATCGACTGTACTGTGCATTTATGTGCAGAGTCACAGATTAATACACAAATAATCTGCCTCACTGACAGATGGGACATTTATGTTTTATTCAAAGCCCAGTAACTCCAGATATTGTAAACAAAATGAATGATTCATAACAGTTTTTTTTTTTTTTTAAATACCAGTTTACTGCATTAACTTACTTCAGTAGCTTGGTCATGTCTTGTTCATGTACAGTATGTGTGTGTTTGTAGTAGTTTTCATCTTACTGCTACCAGTAAGCTTGCTGGCAGTAATGAATGAAAGGAAAATGAAATTTCCTAATACATCAATATATCCTTTTTTTTCTTCTTGAACTGGTTAGGATTTGTTGACACAATATTCAGTATTGAATGTTTAATTTAAAAAATACATAACTCTTTAGGAATCACATTGGACATGTTCTTCATGAGGAGGAATAATATTAGTTCTTCCAGGAATAATATTAATTTCCTTTTAGGTCCTCAAACCATTTTCAAGCTTTGACTTAAAGTCCAAATGAAATGAAAGTAACTTTTTTGTCTTCTACAGCATACATATCTGCTCTGTAAATCATTTATCCTGTTCTCCTTCAAAAAACAGTCATTTAAAATGATTTGATTTCATGATGGTGCCCCCCTAGTTTTTCATTATAATGATGAAATGATGAAATCATCCACTAACATAGCTGGAGTCCTTATTTTGATACAGTAAAGCAAGTCCTGAATAAAGTAATAACATGATTTTCAATCATAAGCAGAGTAGAGCTGCGATGATTAATCGATTAGTTGCCAACTATTGAATGAATCGGCAACTATTTCAATAATTGAGTCATTCTTTGAGAAAAAAATGTTAAAATTCTCTGGTTCCAGCTTCTCAGATGTGAATATTTTCTGGTTTCTATGATAGTCAACTGAATATCAACGATTAACATTTTTCCCCATTTTCTGATATTTTATTGACCAAACAATTAATTAATAAAAGTAAATAATAATTAAAATAATCGTTACATGTAGCCCTTATGCAGAGCAGATGGTCGCAGTGAACCTGATAGCAACCAGCTAAGTTGCGCAACACAAGAGCCACAGACTCTTAACAACAACCCACATTAGCTTTCCTGCTAAAATCTCCTTCTTATCTAACTTACAAACATGAACACATGTCTTGTCCTGCACCTAAACCTGTTGAACAATCCACCAAATAAACATTCATTCAAATAATCCAAAACTGTTGGGATTTGTGATTTCAGTTGGACTTACATGGATGCAGATCTCTGAGCTCTGAAAGCCAAAAATGAATACTAAAACCTGGAATAAAGGGGTGTATGTCTTCCTAGACTGTCAACTCTGTAATAAAGACATAAATGTTGAAAAAAGATTTTTTTTAAAAAGTTAAAATAAAACCGGTGGCATACAAGGCCACTGTCTAACAAACAGATCTTAGTAGTTGGACAGATGCACAAACACACAGACATGTTGGTTTGGTTTGTGGCCTCTTTCAAGGCTTAGATGTTCTGTAGCCAAGACTCCTGTGGCTTCCCAGCTCAGTGTGTGTCCATCCCTGCTCATCTGCTGCCTTTCTACAGGTCACACCCTAATCCTGTGAGGGAGTTTGTGGCCAGTTGCCCCTAGTAAGGGGGTTACTGTGCTTGTCTCGCAGGGACCAATCAAGACTGCCTATTTGTAACTAGGTTCCTATGTCACGATTGTTCAAACCGCAGTTGGGGGCAAAATATTTCATGTTGGGAAGTTTCATGATGTCCATTAAAGGCGGATTGAGAAGATGTCCAACGTGGATGAAAGAAACAGAAACAGACACACTTCATACACACGGTTTTTGCAATCATAATCTGTCTGGATTGTTTCCAATCTGGTTTTGGCGGCTGGTCCTTTATGATATCTGTTATCAAAGACATGTTTGTCTGAACAGTTGTGTGTTAGCCTGTCTGTAATCTCTATAAACAGGTATGCGTATGAATGCAGAATCTGTAGGCAACAGGACAGAGTCTGTAGGTACCGGAAGTGTTCTGGTTTCCTGTTTGTAGTCTGAGTAGTACTGACCAATCATGTTTTTAGCGGGCGTTGGTTACATGCAGGTTAACGGTCCGTGTGGAGAGCAAAAGAGGTGGAACACATTGACCAAAATGCAATCTGGGAACCCATCGGCTATCGTCTGATGATGATTTAGCTTTTTATTAGCTTTTTTGAAAAATGTATCAGTATTCATATGCAGATATCTGTTTAAAGAGATAAGCCATAATGTCATCTGGAGTGTCTCAAGTTGTTAATCGGACTGTAAACAATGACCAGCGCATGGAAGAGGAAGTCTTGACCCAGATATCCATTATCCACATATCAGCTGGCTACACTAGAACCCCCAAAATACTGGCAGACAGGCCAGTATCAGAACCCATCCGCTATCTATCTGAAGTGTCTTCCACTTTTTTCTAGTTTCCAGTGTTGTACAACATCACTCACACATCTTTCTATTATAACCATAGCAACAGCATGGGAACAGGAGTTACTTACCTTGATTTTGTATTTTTGGAGGTTTCATTTCTGCTCAAAATGCAGATGCAACTCTTTACAGGAGTCGGATACTTTTATAGTACTGAACCAAAATGTGTCATCGGCATTGTGTATTTAGTTGCCAAATACGAAACATTGGCATTGATTGTTTTGTAAGATCTTGACATTTACTGATTTAAGCCTGAATTTTTATTCTATTTTTAATTTTTTTTTTAAATTTATTTTCGGCGAAGTTCTTGTTTGCTTGATTATGTTAAAATAACATACTGTACTAATAACAAACTCTCTTATTTAAGCCTTGTGGCTTATTTTGTTGTAAGAAACAAAAAGATTTTTGTAAAAGGAATTTTTATGTGTGTGGAAAAAAAAAATCTTTGAAGAAAGTTTGTTTTCAGTACAAAAACACAGTTCAATGTGTCAAACTAATCCTAATTACCAAACTCTAACCCAATAAGTCGTTGCTGGTACTGTGGGGCCTTTTTGTCCTTTAATTGGCCACACATGGTGCTGAGGGAACTTGAGCCCAAAATGTTTTATAAGTGGCCTCAATATTAACTCTTTACACTACTCTTTAATGTCTGTTATGAATGATTTTGCTGAAATGTTGAAAAATGTCAAAAACCGTGTCGCAAAATCAGTTTGGAATCGACAAACAAAACTTTTTAAACAGAATGAAAGTTTGAAACTCAGTTGACAAATTACCTTTTGCTGTTACCTGTGCAGGATGCTTGTCTGTTTATATCTCTCCCTCCTCTTGTCTCTTTCCATCTCTCCCCTCCCCTGTTCTTCCAGCTCAGACGCGCTACTAAGCCCGTGAGTGTGTCTGAGCTCTGTGAGAGCCAATGTTTGATTCTGTTCTCTCTGTGTTCCCTGAGCCCAGCCAGCTTCCCAAAACCCCCCAACCTTCACTCTCCCTCTCTCTCATCTCCCATCTCCCATCTTCCCTCTGCCATAAGACCCTGGATGACCTGGCACGTAGGCACATACTCACCCACGTCTCCCACCCCCTCCACCCCCCAAATCCCCTGTTTCCCCCAATCCCCCTCCTTGCTTTCCCCCCCACCCCACTCTCCAGTCTCCTCTCTCAGCAAGGACTTGAATCCACCGTCCGTCCACCTCTGTTGTCTGGACTTGAAGCACAAGCAGGTCTCTTTGTTCTGACTGATAAAAGGAGGAAAGCAGGGTGAGGGAGGAGGATTAATTTAAGCGCAGGCCAGACGACACATCTGCTTGTTGTGTTCGTGTCTTTCCCTTTCCCACCCGTGGTTTCCCTTGCTTTCGTTCTATTATCTTTGGTGAGAGCAGAGGATATTGGGTCGAGATGCATGGTGAACTCTCAGGGCCGTGACACTCCTCTAATCCGCTCTCTGTTCTGTCGTTTGCCCTTTCTGTCTTCCTGCTGTCTCCATCCAGCATTACCTCCCTTCCTCTCTTTTCCCCCAGCCTCCTATTCTTCATTTTCTCACATTTCTCCCTCCATGAAGTTGGCCTCCGTCATTCATTCTTGTAGGGAGGAAGTAGTGATTAGAAGAAAGGATGCTGTGTTTTTCATGGTTATGACGCTGATTTTATCTTGCAAATGGCCAGTAAGTGTCTCCACACGTGCATTAACATCAACAACGGCCAGGTATTTTTGCTTTTCTGTCTTTTGTCCCACCTTCTTGTATCTCGTCTGGCGTTAGAGAAAAACTGGGTCACTTTTCGTTTTCTCCGTGTGTGTGTGTGTGTTTCACCTTGGCTTCCATAGCATCTCTGCTGCCCCCCTAACCCTCCCCCCACACCACCCACCCCCCTTTTGACCAGTTCATTGTCCTGAGGCCCGGGTCATGGTTACTGGTCCATGTCAGCTTTCTCAGTGGGCGTGTTTGACGGCCTTTCTGCTCTTCTGACAGCTCTCTGGGTCATCAGAGACAAAGACGAGGGACGGGAAGGGATTAGCCCTTTTTTATTTATGGTCTGGCTTTTATTCGGTATGCTTGTAGAAGAATTTGCAAACATACAATTATGCTTTAATATGCATGAAAGCATATTTTTTTTGTTGTTTTCCTCTGCTGCGCTTGTGAACCCGGCGAACCTGTGTGTGTTACTTTTATATTCATATATGTATGTTGGTCAATAGGAGCATGCAGAGGGAGTGACCTTTGACCCTGACAGCGATCTTTGGCACTTTAGGTCGGTTGCGGGCAGTTGTAACAGATCTAAAATGTCTCTGATCAGAGCAGACAGGAACTCGGGCCAGCGGGTGCGTCTCCCCGTTTCCTTGGCCTCCTGCCCCATCCATTGTCATCCTGCAGACCCCTGCTCCCCTTTTCATCCCAACTCCTTCTCAGCATCCCACGCCTGCTGCACCAATAGGGAGTTACTGTAAGAACGAGTCGGAGGAGGGGGCCGTCTTGTCTGCTCTGTCACTTCATGCTGACACGGTGTGAGGTGGAGTGACACTGAGCTCCACCGTAGTGTCTGGGAGCAGTCTGGCCCAGGAAGTCTGACCTCCGTGACCCTTTCCCAGACCAGTGGGACAGACAGGGGCTCTCTTTTGTTTGTGTTGTGTAAATGTGTGTGTGAGAGAGAGTGGGAGAGGAAGGCAAGAAAAACTGGGGCTGGGGTCTCTGAGGAGGGACTTCCATCTCCAAAAGAAACAGATCAGCAAAGCTTTGCTTTGTGTACAATAGGAGAAAAGTTTCTGATGAAATTGCTTGAAAATTGCTGGCTCAGGAAGTGCGCTGAATGGGCAGAGTTCATAGTTCTGCTTGCTGTTATTGGGGTCGAGGGCTAAAAGCAAACTCTAGCCATTGCTGAAAATATGAGAAAGACCCTATCAGACATCAAACTAAATGAAAAATGACAAACAAAGAAAACAATACTGGAAAGGTTTAAGTTATCATATCATTCAGATAGCACTTTATATACTTGTATAGTCATGTTATAGGTACTGTCAATATGTGTTCAGACTAAATGCACAGGAACTGAGAAAAAAGGAGAAAGTCTAGACGAAAATAGAGCTGCAAGGATTAGTGTAATAATCGATCAGTCAGTCAGTCGCCAGCTATTTTGATAATTGATTCGTTTTTAGTAATTTAAAGAAAAAATGCTAAAATTATCCTTTTCCAGCTTCTTAAATGTGAATATTTTCTGTTTATTTTAGTCTTGCATGATAGTAAAATGAATGTATTTTGGTTATGGACTGTTGATTGGGACAAAACGACATTTGAGATTGTACCTTGGAGGAAAACGTGATCAACATTTTTCAGTATTTTTTTGACATTTTATAGACTTAAACGACAAATCAGTTAATTGGAAGACTAATAGATAATGAAAATAAAATGTCAGTTGCAGCCCTAGAGGAAAATAATAGAAGCAACTGGAATTTCTTGTAAATTCAGAATTTTGTCCAACTGCAAACCATTACACATACACACAGTCGATGTGTATAGCTAAAGCAACATCTGTATTGTTGGTAGAGGTTGTTTGTGGCAAATAACCATGAGCTGAAAAGTGGTACACTCAAGCAGTTCAAAATGTGTGAATCAGACAAGGCAAAAAAAGTACCCATGTTATTAAAAACAATAACTACTTCCAACATAGATCCTACCAGCTGACCCTAAATCCGATATACTCTGGAGTAGATGAAGCTTCCTTTAAAACCTCAACAGAAAAATAAAGAGGGCTCTCCTACTAGGATGATCAGGCGCCAAGGGTGTCAAATTAAAGGTGCTTTCACAGCTGGTTTGGCGTGATTCAGTTATGCCGAACCCCAGAGCGTTTGCCTCATCATGTGTTAATACTTTGGAATATCAGATGTCATGCATAAGTATACAATAAGTATACGCTTGCGATGGTTTGATAAAAATCCCTTAGCAGAGCTGGGTGCACCTGCTTTAATATGAAAGCACGGCGTGGGACAAAACCAACTTATACATTACTATTGTCACCGCAATGGCACACAAATTACAGCATATAGAACATTATTGTGTGGTTTACTGTGTGTTTAGTACAGTGCAACAATCGCCGTGTCCATCATTTTCTATGTAGCTTCTTTTTTTTTTGTCCCTGGAATGTTTGAAAATGATGACACACATGAAAGGAGTGACCTCTTCCAGTCCACAGGCTAGACTTGGATTGAATTTTCTGGATGGCCCAGCCTGCAACCGGCTGCAGCTGGACACTTTTGAACCCCCTGCTGTGTCCCTCCGGGGGGACATTTACTGGACTGTGACAACCTTCAGACGTCCAGAGAAAACTCACCCTCTAGTGTGCACACCGGCCATAACAAAGCAATTATCATGCAGCATATACATTCATGTTGGCGCCATTGTCGCTCTCTAACCTAACTCAGACACTATTGTACCTTTGTCTGAATTTCATTGTCAAACAGCGCTTTCTGTGGAAGCTGTGCTGTACTGAAAGCTTGAAATTCAAGTGGCTTTCCTAACGGTAGCCAGTTTGCTCCACTGAATTAGGAGTTAAAAGAAGAATCTGATAGAAAAGGGTTGTTAGATATGTGAGAAAATGTAAATGGTTTACAGGGAGCATTAGAGATCTTCGGTCCCACAAGACATGCTGCAAGCACTCTTGTTCAGCATCAAAAGACTTGACTCATTTTAAAGTTAAGTACTGGAGAAAAACAGTACGATGGAGTTTTTCTACATTCTCCTTTCCCTCCTTCCTCTCTTTTCTTTCCCTTACAACTTTCACAAGAACTGCGAACCTTTCTGGAGAAAGCATGGACATGCTACAGCTCCATCCATTTCATAAATATACAAGCTTAGTTAGACCACCGCACTTACTGTTCTGTGTATAACGGTGTGTCCTGCTTCGGCACAAGGTAAGATTAAATGGAATATCTCCTCCGTACTTGTTTATGTAAGTCCCTCAGACGAAGTAGTGACATTGGAGTTCCAATTACCTGTGCAATATCAATGTGGTGCTTAGAACAGAGACTTGACTCCACTTACAGCTGGTAGCTCTGTCTCTAAGGGTGTTTACTCTAGCTCCTAATATGTATCGCCATATAATAGATGAGCTGAGATTCTTGGAGACTTGGCTCACATGCTGCGTGAGCCGATAAACAGTGGAATGTGGCAGTTAAGAGATGAAGGCTATTGTTGCGTGTGCCCACTGTCTGCTACGCGGTTGCTGATGTGTTGTGAATTATTCTACTCCACTGTGGGACTGTTATCAGCAAATGTATCTATGGATTTATTAATACGAGTCAAAGTTTAGATTTTAAATCTACACAGTGTTGGCATTTGGAGTTGTTGTCAGTGATGTTACATACAGAGGGATTCTGACTCACAGTTTGCATCTTTCTTGTTATTCAGTTTCTTGGAAGATGTGATTTATTGTTGGGCTGATTCTGGCCTTTCATTGTAGAAAAGCAAACCATCCTCCACTGCTCAGAGGAGTGGTAATTTCCCTGTCAGGATGGTTGTTTTCCGCTATGATGCTCAAAGCAGTGGCATTAAAAAAAAAAAAAACAACATAAAATAGGAACAGAGGCATTCAGCAAGAATGTGTGTGCTCAAATTAGTTGTTTTTTTGACATTTTTCTTCTATGGTTCTGATAACCATAGTGCACCGGAAATGTAGCATTTTCCTTAGGGTGCTACTTCCCTGCCTATTTACCCTCCTCAACTGCTGGTCTAGTATTCAGAAATGTACTTTCATCCACCCTTGAGACTGCTCGTGTACTCATCAATGGCTTATTTTCTGCCATCAGAAGAGCCCATTTACTACCATTCAGTCTTATATAGTATGAAAACAGTTTACACTGACTTGAAAATTGCTTTAGCCAGGTTATCACATGAAATACGAAGCCTTGATTTCTTTCTTTAGTTTCCTATGTTATTGCCTGAGCATTTTCATGTGGGTATCATATAATTCCATGCTTATTGTCAGTCACGTGACAGCAACGAGAAGAAATTAAAATCTGTACCAGGAAAAAAATCACCTGTGAACAAGTCAGATTTGAAAGCTTACTGGGACGTCTTTGGTAGCTGGGTCTGCAGTTTATTTCCAGCTGGGATTGACACTGTAAAGGCTGTATTTTAATTGCAGCAATAACAAATCTAATTAGCCACAACATTAGGACTATCACCTTTACAAAAAATCAAGGACAAACAAATGAGAGCTAACATGAAAACTGTTAAAATTGGTTCAAATGCGACTCACTTAGCCTCATCAGGAAAATGTTTTTTTCCATCTGTGGTGGATATGTCCATAAGGAGGGGAGGGCCTGCATGGGCCTGTCTCACCCATTTGAAAGATGGATGAATTTAGGACTGCAACTAATGATTATTTTCATTATCAATTAATCTACTGATTATTTTCTTGATTATTTGATTAATGGTTTAGTCTACAAAATGTTCAAAAATAGTAAAAAAAAAAAAAAACAAAATGTGATGGTAAAATGGTAAGATATTCATTTAACTGTCACAAATGACAAAACAGCAAATCTTCACATCTGGGAAGCTGGAATCATCTAATTTTTGGGGCATTTTTCCTTGAAAAATGACTGAAACGATTACATTTCTGATGATTGATTAATCGATTAATGGACTAATCGTTGCAGCTCTAGATGAGTTAATAAAATTTATGACTGAAATAAATAATTGGTTCGGAGAATTAGCTCACTCACCCGGCTTACATGTATTACTGCATGTTTTCCTTATTTAACTTAAACTTTATTTACCAAACTGCTGCATAGAGCAATAGATCTCACAGAATGCCTGCTAAACAAAGGCTAGGTGAGGTTGATTGCACTTTTGTTTATTTTACTGTAAGTTATGCTTATCTGCACTAGAATACATCTACCTACATGCTTATACCTGCATTTTTTTAGTAATTGTGGTTATAGGCTGGGGAAGGCACACCTGTGTACTCAGCTGTGCACTTTTGCATTTTAGATCAATCCTAAATGCACTCTTGTCTAGCACACTCTACAGAGTGCCCGGGGTTCAGGGGCTGAGTACTCAGTCAGAGTGGACAACGGGCCCTGTGCCTCCGCCAGACCAATTAGGCAGCAAAGCAAGACTAATGACCGTGGTTAACTTGGCCTCTGAAGAATGGAGCTGTCCCCATTGGACTGCCTCGTTATGTGATTGAGTAGGGTGTGTATGTGTTTGTGTGTGCCAGCGTGTGTTTGTTAATGTGAACCGGGGTCTAAATGATGACAAGCAGATGCCTGCAGTGGGCGCGTCCACCCATAACCTGGCCTCTCTTCCTCCTGAGATTACAACACAACACCTCCGCGCCACCTCGTAGGCCCACACCTGGTTACACTGTGGGGGTGGTGGAGAGAGTGAAAATGAATTTCTGTGATTCCCTCCCTTTTTAACAAGCTAATTAAGCACTGTGTGTTGCATCCTGAGGCAATATTGAAATGACTCAGTCACAGTTCAGTAATGCTTCTAATAGACGGAGGAAGAAAAGGGAGCTCAGGAGGGAGGGACAGTGAAGGAGGGAACCAGAGAGAGAGTTGGGGGACGGTGGGGGGGATGGCAGAGGGGCAAATTAGACAGAGCTGAAACAGTTGTGTGTAACAAGCTCCCCACTGTATTCTTCTTAGACAGACAGAGTTGAGGAGGCGCTCAGGCAGACGGGCTGCTCTGGCCAGGAAGCGACTCTGCAGCTGTAGATATCATCAGTTTAATGTAGCTCTAAACACCACCAGGGGGCGATGACTTCAGGAATGACAATGAAATCCTTTTGCTAAACAGAAAACTTGTTCACTCTCTTTTTGCTGTTCTCCCTTCTCCTCATCTGGACTTCTTGCACAGCTTGGCACATGCCACTTTCACATGTTAATGCTTTTTGTAAACACTAAAAATCTGTGACAGCCGTATTGCTATTTGTCAAAGCTTTTTAAGGTTCAATGAAAACCAGACTCTTCTCCAAAGAGTAGTTGACCGCAGAGTTAAATAACTCTGACTGTGCCTTCATAGGGACTGAAACACAACATAAATGTCATGGTGTTCATTTCCTTAGACCAGAAGATAGACATTCTGCCATGAAGTGAGAGGACTTCAGATCAGACGAAGAATGATTGTGTAGACTTTGCTTTGCTGGAAGGGTCTCATACATGTGTGTGTACATTTTTTGCGTGTAATGCATGCAGGTGTCTCACCTTATACCAGTAGTCTATCTGACTTGCATACCTCTGTTTTCACTCATTTCAGCTGTGAATGTTTTTTACATATCCGGAGAACTCAGCTCTCTTTCATCAGGAGACATTAAAATGACACCTGATTCTTTTAAACTAGTCTTACATTTCCTGTGAGTGGCAGGTTATTTGCATACAGATATTAAAAAGACAAATGCAGTGGTAAAATGCTGTGTATGTGTGTATGCATTGAGTGAAATATTCCCACACTTCCTATTAAATCTTTCAAAATAGAACCATTATCAGTAAATGTAACACTCAGCGCCAAAGTCAAAACGTAAATAATCTGTAGCAAATAAAAGGTATCCTTGTTTGGAGGAGGTAAAGTTCACAGTATAAGATTTTCCAAACAGTTTTTTCCACCCAAAAAATTTGCATTTTTGCTGTTTTGAGTGAGAATATTTTCCTTTCCAGTTTTGTTTCAACTTTCTCCAGCTGGCTCGATTCATCTTTGCCTTGCCAAGACATCTTGGCTTGGCACAGCTGACAGTTTGTGTTACTGACCTCAAAACGCCAGACTCGTTTTCTTTCTGCTGGAGAAATATTTTACCGCACCAAAGTGCATATCATTAAAGTATCAGTAATGAGACACCTTCATGCTCAGATCCAAATGTGAGCACTTGGGAGCTGGCCCATCACTGATCCTGATGTAGGTTGCCTTGTTAGGTGCCAGTTTGTTTGTTTTTTTTTTAAGACCCCCTCACAGGCTCACAGTGAGGCTGTAGAAGATTGGCCATGATGTAGATTTTTTGGGCATGTTTGGTTTTAGACTCAGAGTCTCACAGATATTGATTGCTTGCTGCTGCTCGGATGAATCAGATGCGCCACTGACAGAGGTAGAGGTAGTGTGGTAACTACAGCCCGACTGATATATATCAGTCAGCTGACAATGGCTTATCACAGATATATATAACAGTATCGGTGAATATGTTGTCTGATATGTGCCAATTATTTTTTTTAAAGTTATATAAGCAGCATTTTATGTATATTTGATCCTTTTACTTAATTCAAGTTTAATATATACATACAATATGTTTTTTTGTTCTATGTGTTTTTTTATTTATAGTAATTTATAATTATTAAGTGAAGTTTACTGTTTCAGTGCACTGATGTCATTTTATACAATAAAGTTTATTAAACTGTAAAATATCATGCCTCCATTACATATCTTTGCCACAAGTGTTTGATAACCACATCTGAGGGATGATTGCATAGATGTGTGTTTCTGTATACATATGATTATTGGCCGATCGGCATCGGCCCCAGAAATCCAGTATCAGTCGGGCCCTAGCGGTAACACAGCGAGCGGAACTGTTAGCTACCTGCTGTTTACATTTAGTCATAACAGGCGGAGCCCTAATTTCTCATGGGAGTCACAAATTAGATCGGGTCAACTTGTTGCCCTGATCCCGTGCTCATATTTCTACTCACTTTTAAAGGAAGGGAGAGGAAAATACGTGCAGGAAAGGAAGAAAAAAAAAACTTCAATAGAATTTTAATTTGTTCTATTAATTTATGTAAATGACGCAGAGCAGGTGTTTGAATTGGAGTGTTAAATTGCTTACCCAAGCATTGCCATGTAGGCTGTATGTAAATGCAGGTGTGTGCTAATTGAAATTCAATATCCTTCTCTTCAGCAAAGGGTGCTGGCCTATTCAACTGAGCTGCCCTCCTCCCCCTCTTCCTCCTCCTCCGCTCTTCCTCTTCTACCACACTTGTTTGCCCTCCAACCTTACCTAAGTGGGTCTTTAATTTAAAAGTAAGCGCATTAACTTTTTCAAACACAGGGTAGATAAAGTACCTCTTGCCAACAAATGAATAAACGGCAAAATAAATAACGCTCTTTCTCGCTCGCTCCCTCACACACACAGACATAAACAGACACACACACACACACACACAAACACACACACACGTGGAGATCGATAAACAGCGGTATTGAGGCATCTCTTGAGGTCTGTGTCTGGCTCAGTGTGATGGTTGATTTATTTGTTCTTTGCAAGAGGCGGTAAATCAGTGCTTACCCTCAGGCCAGCTTGGCTCCACACAGCCAGGCAACCTACTTAGTGTCACTCCTCAACCCTGCTGGATCAGGCGTCTGCCCGGCCTCTTATGCTCATGTTTGTGAATTTTGTTTGCTGCAAAATTATGTTTTCAAATTCATTTTTCTTTGCTTTGAAAGATGTCCGTTCACTTAAAAGTTAAAGGCCATTTCAGGGATTTTTAAGTGCATGAGGTTCATTAGGGTGCAGTTTGTGTGAGATGCTAAGAATCTGTAACAATGCTTTCTGTTAATATTCAGTGAAAGTAAGGTGAAGTGCCTGGCTGCTAGCTAATTGCTACTCAAAGATCTAGAAAGGTGGAGGGGAAAAAGGAAGATGGAGAGGAGTGGAGGGCTAACCTTCCCCCAGGGCTCTCTTAGGGGTTGACGCTGTGTGTCGCTCTCCTCAGCTCCTCTGCTCCCCTTTGCTCTCCTCTGCCCTTCTTCTCTTGCTATTGCCCTAAGACAGGAAGCCAAGCTGTCCTCGGCAAACCAAGGCTCTCACCGTTGAGACAGAAGCCACCAGTTCAAAAACCTCTTTGAATTCTCTTCATCTCATCTCTCACCTTTTTTTTTTCGTTTATCGACAATAAGATTTATGACTGGAGGCCACGCGTTAGAGGACAAACCTGTTGTTTTGCCTTGTCATTCTGTGAAATGGAAGTTTTCCCATTGTTGCAAACTTTTAATGAAGATTTACCTTGTCTTTAAGTGTTTTGGTGGATTGTGTTCAAAGAAAGGTGATTCAGGACTTTAAGTTACTTTGTGTGACTTCCTGCAGCTCTTAATAATTTGTAGGCTGCCAAACCGCTAGCCAGGCAAGCTAATTGTCTTTGGCTCAAGCACCATTTGGCTCGAACTTCACGCCTACTGTGAGTACACACAGTGGCAGCTGGTGTCCACATTGCTCATCGGGGGGTGTGACATAGCTAAGAGGCATCAACAAACTTGACCCGTTCTTGGCTGGACGCTCCAATTCAAAACACATTACATCTTTTTAATACAGTTTGTGTAAACCGTCTCTACCATATTATTGTTATGACCAAAGTTTTACACCACTGCCTAAGCATGAGTGAGACGTCCTCCCAAGAAAAATGACAGCATCGGTCGTTTTAGCAAATGCCCAACAACAACAGTCTGCAGAGGGGAAGAGGTTGGGGTGGATGAATGAGTTGACAGAAAGTTGGACCTCTGTTGGTTTCCCATTTCCTTCTGACAGTCAACACTGATGTCTTTTAGCCACAACCACAATTATTCCCTAACCGTTAGTAGTTATCATTTGAACCGTGACAATGAAGGTCTCCCGACCTTAATAAAGGACACTGTAATACATTTTAAGTCTGTTCAACTTAGAAACGTAAGTTCCCCTGCTGCCTTAAAAATGTGAGTCAACTGAGCTGAAGTTGAAGATTTAGTTTGTGAAAATGTAAAACCAACAGATAAATTAACTCAACTAGAGACAAGAAGTTCAATAAACTAAAGGTATTATGTTGAATAAACAAGTCACACCGACAAAAGGTCACAAAGAGATTAGCTTTGAACCAGAGTCTGTACAAAATGAGCATGCAAGGCTGCTCTCAGTGTCTTAGATGAGGTTAGGGACTGAATACGATACTAACCTCCATCATGGTTTGTATTGATTTCATTACTATGAGAAAATGTTTTAAAGTATATGTTAAAGAGCCACAGCAAGTTTCCATCCTGAATATTTTCTTCAAACTACAAAATATAAAGGTCTGTGGAGAGTTTTAACTTTCAAATGATGTATGCTGAGAAGTCTGTTCATATGCAGTTTATTAACAAGTTGAGTGGAGTCTCAGCAACTCATCATTTCAAGTCAAAAGGTTTAACTTGAAATCAATAAAACGTACATATTTAAGTTAAAGCAGCTATAATCTACATTTTTCTGTAACGACAGTGTATCAAATGACAAAGTGTGATGTCAGAGGTGTCACTTGTACTGTAGCGATGAACCTACAGAGAATTATCACCGGACTCCGCAGCTTCTCTCAGCTTTATGGAGCTTTATAGCGAGTTTCAACTCATTGTTTAGCTTTGCTTTACTGTTTTGGTTCATTGTCACTACTTTAATAGTGTTGTTTTCAGCTGGCAGGCAGCTGCTTTCAGAGAAAAAGCTCTAAAACATAATGTACATTACCTGCTCTGCACCAAACCGCGAACAGACACAGTTAGCGAACATAGAGGAGCATTTAGCAGCTAAAGAGACAGCTGTCTCCCTCAGGGGTTGATAGAGACCAAAAACAGAGCTAAACACAGTGAATATTTGACTTTAATTGATGAGGTGGACAGAAATCCGACTCCAAATGAATGATAGTGTTGCTCTGTAATAGGGGTTGAGCCGAATCAGAGTACAGTATCGGAAAAACACAAACAGTTGTTTTTTTTCCCGAATAGTTATTTCATACAAATATTTTTTAAATTATTTGTTTCTGGGAAGAAAAAAAACATGTCAAATAACAGTGTGCAGGTTGGGACTCAGCTGAGAAAACCAGGAGAGACTCCGCAGCCAGACATTTCTCTGTTCTCTGTGTAGGAGTGTCTGAGATCAAAATGAGAATAACTGGTCCACCTTAAAGATCAGTCCACCTCAAGTAAGCCTGGTCAGGTTAAGCTAACCCATTGCCGCTAACTTCGGGGATAACCCCCTTCACTTTTCTAGCAGTTGGAGAAACAACAGACAAGACTTTTCTTGGCCTTGAGAAGCTGCAGCATCACTGTCACTTTTCTGCCTCTCGCCCCTCGCTATGCACACACATTACGCACTACCCTTTTCCTTAAAGGAGCTACGCTACCAAGAGTTGACTCATGTTTCAGAACAGTGCTGCACAGAGGCTCCCAAACACTATTGAGTTCCAAATGAGTGGATATTTGGTGTTATTTTTGACAATAAAAAGAATGATTTGGCCTGGTGGGGCCCTCCAGGCTTGTACAACAAGGGGAAACAGTGACATATGTTGTTGTTGTTTTAATTTGGACGACTCAGATTCAGACTCAGCATCAACTTTGAGCACTATTCTACCATTTCTGCTTCGGAGACTAAAAGACGAACAAAAATAAATGTTTGTCGGGCTGCAAGTTGTCACTGCGTCATTAGAGCCCATTGGAGTTGATTATGCTCTTCTGGAAAAAAACAACAACAACAAAATAACAAGAAAACTATGACGCTCATCACAGCCCTTTTTCAAACAGGCCCCTGGTAATATAGTGTTGATTTTATGGGTAAGAATTTGACTTTTTAAGTGTCTTCTAAATTAGAGGCCTGGTTTAACGCCGATTTAATATTCTGTTTAGATGCTCAATTAGATTTGTAATTGCTCCTCAGGCATGATTGCGTTTATATTGGCTAAGTTCATTAATACTGTGGGACCCAGGTCTGTGGCCAGCAACGCAGTAAAAATGAAATTAAACCCTCAACATGGGGCTCAAGCAGGGCTGGAACAGCATCAGCAGAGCACAAGGATGTGTGACTCTAGTGACAGATTCAAGGATATAGCTGCGTAAAGCGTTACATTCAGTAGTTAACGTTTTTTTATACAGTTTGCACTTAAAATTCACTAGAGTCCATGCAGAGATTTAAACAGATTATATTTTAACATTTTGTTGAAGTGTACTGCTCACATATGGTTTAACTTATGCTGGAGTGATGTGAAAATGAGTTTATCATGAGTTTGAGAAGTAATAAGAAGACGACATTGACAAGCAGAAGACAGACGGATGTGAAAATATAATAATAATGGAGAGTTTAGTCCTCAGAGATTTCCTTCCTCAGTGCTTTCCATTCCTTTCTCCTTCGCTTTCCCTCTGTCTGTCTCTTTCTTTATTTGTGTCTTTCATCATAGCTTTTCACTGCACAGTGTTATTGCAAAGATGGCTGCTGTCTCTCGGGGTTTACATCCGCCAGGTCCAGAGAGTCCAGTCTGAAAGTCCAGGAAGAGACCCAGATGTCTAGACTGTTCCCTGTATAATTTAGTCATGCATTCCTTAAAGGTGTTAGAAAAACACCTGCATCTGGTCCTCTCTCGCTCTCTCTCTCTCTCTCTCTCTCTCTTTCTTTCGTCTGTCATTTTTCCCTCTGAATCGTTCTCTCTGTGTATGGAAGCCCAGGTGGTTCAGTCTTAAAGTTACTGCGTTAATGCACTTCAGCACTCACAGCACCTTGTGAAAATACAAAGGCTTTGTTCACTCTTCACTGCTAGATGGATCCAAGATAAAATTAGATTAATTTATGAGCCTGCCAGTTCAGTCACACCACCTGAGTGGAATAATGGACACGTTTGGTGTGAAAATTAAACTAAGGAGTGCGTTAAAAGCTTGGGATTGGTCTTACATTTGCTTTTACCCAAAATGCCTTTTCATTAAACAATTTAGCCCACGTCTAATAGAAATTATGTTCTGCTTGAGATTTTTTTTTTGTGTCATTTGCAAAATTTGACTTGATTACATTTTGGCAAAAACTATCAATCCGACTGAACTGTGGTGCGTCAGTGATGATTTTCTAATTCATGGAGTTTTCTGTTTTTTACTTTACTTTCTCTGAGAAAGTCTGAGCAACAATAGAGAACCTTTTCATCAATTGTATTTGGGTTTTGTCCAAGCATTCATTCAGTTTGCAGTGTATTGCTCCTGTCAACATTTTGTTTTCTTGAAATGGCATTTTACCAGACAATGACCTGCTAATTTTTTGTATTGATGTTTCTAATACAAAGTGTGTGTGTGATGTATCTTCTTTTAGCATGCCAAACCTGTGATGGCAGCGGAAAATCTCTTTAATAACACAGGCTTTTGTGGCCCCATCAGATGATTATAGAGCAAGCATAAACAAATAAATTGTCGCATTGAATAATTCTTTGAAATGTCCAGAAAGCTCTCTTCATCTGTTTGCCTGCCAACTGTCGTGTGATGCCAGATAGCTTTGGCTCTCACTCTCTCCCAGAAGGGACAAACCGTATCGATGAAGCCACAGTCTACTTTTAATGTACGTTTCATGATGTGTGTGTGTGTGTGTGACGGAGGGGGTTGGAAGGTGGCCTCTTGAACTCTAGTCTTCTTTGCTTTTAAGCGATTACATCAAAAACACATTTATTTCACGCTTTCATCGCTAGGGGCACATCAGTACAGAAAGCGAAAATGTCATTTCAAAGATCAGCCTGATTGTTCTAATATTGTTGATTAGGTTTACATTCCTCCGAGCTCTGAGAAATCATTGTGGAATTATGTTTTGTACATCTGGTGCTGGATGAGGTCATTTAAGCCAAATGCTTTGCTATTGATGTTGTTTCTTCAGGCTGATGCTTTTGTTATGATGTCTTATACTAAATATAAAATCCATACTTCTATTACATTATTCAGTGTAATTTTCTCTGAGTTTGTAAGAATATTACAGTGTGTTTGTTGTATTGAATCCCTATTGTTTTGCAAAGTATGGACAAAAGACACATTTTGGCAGCTTAGAGCCCTCATATACCTGCTTCTTCACAATGCATTCATAGAGACAAGTGACTGTGATGCAGGTGCCGTTGTTCACTTACTTCCCTGCGTACTTTGTGTGTATCTGGAGGATTATAGTTTATATCTAGTAGAGACAGATCAGCACTGATTCATCCTTGGCCCGACACCAGAATGTCTTTGTGGAAAGCTTTTGATTTTTCACAACATAAAAATAACTAAACATGGTGACACCTGGAGAGATCACTTTCGGCCATTGTTGTTATTTGTTACCTGTCACCACCGTTCATCTGCTTAATCTGCTACAACGACTAGTCAATTAACTGATTGGTCAGTTGACAAAAAATGAATTGTAAAAACGGGGATATCGGCGCATAGTTTTGGACACTTGTGTGATGAATAATAAAAGGGAGCTTTTGTGAGAAGTCCTGTTTACTTTCTCACCTCTGCACACCTGGCCCATTGCTGCCTGAATTGTCAATTGCGGAAATTTTTTAAATATTGTCGGATGCAGCCTTCTAATTTCAACGTCGGAAAGGTGTTGACAATCCTTTTTGAAGCGCACTGGCACCTTTACTGTCAGTTAGTGATTTTAAAAAGTCCTGTATAGGAGAAACCTAAACAAAGTGGTTTAAATCTGGTCTTCATAGAGAGTTATAAAGGTACATTGAAGTATTAGAACTCAGTGAAAAGTCAAGTAGACACACTTGGCACTAAATAAATTGAGTGCCAGAGTTATAATGACGGGAAAAATCCTGAGTCGAAACTTGCAAAATGCCAAACAGAACAGAGCTGAGAGGAATGTCTGGCTGTACGTCTTTCAGTGCCAGCTCGGTTTCATGAAACAATCAAGACAGTTTGGTCTCCAACTTTGCCCCTGAAGTAGCGGCACCATGAAAAATAATAGTTTCTGTACAGCGGATGCTTCCGGACAGAATTCTTGAGAAGGAATTATTGTATTATCAATTTGTAGGCTTACCATTTATTTAGTATTGTAAACACAACACTAAGCCCAGAAAAATACCTTATCAAGCCCATTCATGGAAATATTTCTCAAAGAACGAGATGCACACATTGCAGTAATGCCTTCCTCTCTTTATGTGTCTCTTTATTGCCTCTATTTACATTGTTGGGAGGGATATCATTTTCCAGCTCTCAACATAAAGATTACTTCCATACTGCTGCTTTGTCAACTGTTTTTCCTACGCATTGTTGAATTTCATGTGTCGCTCTGATACCAGCTATTGTTGTCTGAACCTTTTTGCCTACATGGCTTTAATTGATTGAGGCTTGTTTGGCTCCCGGGGATCTTTGCATGCAGGGCTGTTGGAAATAAATAGCCATTTGGGCAAGTTAATTGACAAAAGCAGAGAGGCCTGCTTTCTACCAGAGAAAAGGAAAACATCATTTTCCTTTTGTTGAGGAGCTTTTCTTTTCAAGAGAGGGGAATATTATGTTTCTTGCTAGAGACCTTGACAGAGAGCTAAATGAAGTTTCCTCATCTCTGACCCAGCTCCAGGTCTGTCTCATTAACTTCTCTCTTCAGTGATTGAGCTCTCATGATGGCCTCAAGCGACCCCCCCCCCCCTACTGCCTGCACACACATGCCTGAGCAAACATACACACGCACGTGCACACACACACACACCAATTTGTCATATTTATTTAAGATTAGGTATTGACTTCCCCCCTTGGTTCTTCAGTTTTGTTTGAGATACTTCAGTGTCTTTGATGATAATGAGCTACTTTAATTATCTTCAAGTGACTAGTTCTTGAAATGTCAAAAAGCTAGACGAAATTCAAATATTCTGGCAAACTTTTGACTGGTGGAAATGTTTTTTTTTTTTTTTTTATTTAAATACATGCTTTAAATTATACCCTCAGTCATTTGTTGTAGCGCTGATCTCTGTCTTTCACCTTGCAACCACATTTCTCTGCTCCCTCCAGGGTAGAGCAGCAACTAATGATTATTTTCATTATTATCTCAGCCAGGTGGAAGCCTGGAGGGGATCATGCGTTTGGTCATGTGTGTGTGTGTTTCTGTGTGTGTATGTATGTCCGCAGCTAATCTTGCATACTACTGGACCCATCAGCCTAATATCTTTTATGCACATTTATGTTTAAGGACCTCTCACGGTTGTGGTGATTCACAATTTTTGAAAAACCTATTTTATAACTCCATTGACTGCTTTGTTTTTTACCACCATTGACAACTGACTCCTCACTGCTCTGAACCAGCGGGTAGGGGCTGCAAGTGATCAACAATTGCTTTAGATTGGAAACTTGTTTCCGCTAGGGACAGCCAATCATGCCTTGTTGCCACGTTACATCAATTGGTGCTAAATCTCGGTACCTTGAGAGCTGGTTGTGTTGTGAATTCAAATAAATATTGAAAAGATTCCTTATGAGCCCATCTTAAAGCTTTCATCTTTTCAGCAGTCCTCGCCATCTTACAATATGCATTACGACATAGCAAAAGGCATTTCTGGCAATCAGCTAGGCTAAGAACAAGGCTTGCCTCATCTGTTGCAGGTCACATTTTAGCCTTTGTTATGGCTCAAAAACTGACTAACCATAGAAAAGTTTGGTCTCATCTTGAACCAGAGCATCTGCAGATTAATTCTCTACCCGATATGTTATGATCCATTTAAGTTAGGCATCTTGAGTGTACACACCAAGCGGAGATCTGCATACTACTGAGTGTACTATTCTACTTGATTATTTTCGATTATTTTCTTGATTAATCAGTTAGTTGTTAGGTCTATAAAATGTCAGAAAATGGTGAAAAATCTCAATCACTGTTTCTCAAAGCCCAAGGTGACATCTTTAACTTACAATCAAATACTCACTGATAGAAAAAGAAACAGCTTCTTCAGGAACCAAGGTCTTGAGCTCAAATAGTCAAAGGAAGTAGTGTTGAGCATTATGTGCAAAACTTATAACAAAAAAAATCATAACACAGGCTGGCTCAAAACAGTATATATACAGTGCCTTTTTCAGGGTGGTCAGAGGCCAGTACATTTTAATGGAGCTTAGTTCAGAATGGTTATATCAAAGGAGGACAACAGGATTTCTCCTGCTACATTTTCTACAATTCTACTCCCTCTTTCTCCACAATCTCCTCTTCTCCGGCAACTCTTTTTACATCTCTACTATACTTGTCGCTTGTCTTCTTGATCCAGTGCTTCTCTGCATTTATTTGTTTCACGCTGCCCCTTTTCTCTTACCTGGCTGAGTGTGTCATTTGTTCAAGCATTATTTGTCGAAAAAATGCCTGATAAGTGGTGCACATTCCTTTACCTTGTTGATTACAACTCATTGCTGTCTAGAGTAAGATACGTTGTGTTCTACATTGATTAACTGATTCAATTATATGTTGTCAGTTGGCTGTAGTATCCCAGATAAAGCCTGCAGGTAGAGCTGATAACCCCAATTCCCAATCTTATAGTCAAAGCAAAAACAGCACCATAAGGTAGGTAGCACTTACTTAACATCAAAAAATACAGAAAGACAAATACCTCAAATGCACCAGGTTATGTTTGACAAAAGTAAATAATCGATGCCACATTTCAGCCTCGTCTGCTTCCCTCATGAAAAAAGAAGCAATGCAGTGACTGTAAAGGCCCACATGAGGTGAATAAATGAGCCATAGGACATGTGCAAGTGACCTGAAAAGTTTTGGTTCGTCCATTGCAATGTTTTGGGTCAATCCCATGCGACTTCTAAAACATGCCGTGTTCCAGTATCTCGCACTTGTGCTCCTCCATGCATATTCACACATCGCTGAGTATGTGTGTCCCACATCTAAAAAAAAATGCCAATGTGCAGTACACTTAAGCCACACGCTATGCACCCTTAAGGTTCAATTATACTTCTTACGGTCTCAGTGGCATCCACGGTATTTTCGGTGTCCATGCCGCGACTGCAGGGTTCTTGTATTTATAGTTTCACATCATTTCCGGAATCACCTCCCCGACCCTTTGTGATGACGTGTACGATCGTGGGATTTGCGTGGTCTCTGCGGTGTCCTCTGCAGAGTTTCAATTTGGGGCTGTTGTGTGAAAACCAGAGCAGATTCGTCTTTGAATCTCTGTGAAGTTTCGCCCGCAGATCAGATCCTCCGCAATACGGATACTGCTGGCGCTGCTGTAAGCATAACATAATTGATCAGCAACTATTTTGGTAATTGAACAATTGTTTTAGTCGTTTTTTTAAGCAAAAATGCCAAATATTTGATGTTTCCACCTTCTTAAATGTGACAATTTAATGCTTTTCATGTGACATACATGATAGTAAGCTACATTTTTGGGGGTTTTGTGGATATGACAAGATTTGAAGATGTCGCCATGAGCTCTAAGAAATTATAACAGGCATTTTTCACAACTCTCTGATATTTTATAGACAAAATAATCAGCAGATTAGTCAATAATGAAAATAAGTTGCCTTAAAAAAAAAGTTCAGTTCACCATGTTCACAATGTTTTAATTCAGTTTGAGGATTGTAGCTTCTGCATTCTTGCACACTTAACACAAACTTTGGCAAAAATACAGTGAAAACATTGTTGATGCCGGCTGTAGCATGCAGCTGTTTTTAGCAAATAAACTCTAAAAAAACCCCCATGGTACACAACCTGATCAGCACCAAATGTCAAACAGACACAGTTGGTGACTAGCTGGTGAACAGGTAGGATCAACAGAACTAAAAGAGAGTTAATATTGAACTTACATTTGTCAGGTGACCAGAAACATGATTCCAAATGAATGATAATGTTCCTCTGTAATTGCTGGTTAAGTAAATAAACCATATTAAATACTAAAGGTGATGACATGTCAATGTTGTCTTCACATTTTGTGTCCTCTGCCCCCAGGTGGCCAAAAAATCTGTTTTTACAGGTTTAACATCTTGACGTTTTGCCATTTTATGCCTAAAAGGGCACATAATGACAAATATTGTGTCCTTCCTTAAAATGTTTATATAATCAGGATGTAAAAAGCTTCATAGACATTGAAGCATTGAAACTCGATCACTATACAGTGATATATAAAATCAAAAATGTCTCAATGAATAAGTAGATTAATGTGTGATTGTATGTTAGTATAATTAGTAAGAAAAACAGCACGCTACAGCTGTTGGAGATGGGTGACACTTAATGGCTTAATGTCTAATTTTTAAAAATCCTGCTATACTGAAAAGCTGACAGTTTGGCTGTACCCTTTGTATGTATTTCTATTGGTTATGATGCTTAGTCTTCAACATTGTTTGGTGCACAACTGCACTTATATTCGGCTTCACTTGCCCTCAGACAAGAACAGAGACACAAACACATAAAAGTGAAACTTTAGCAGCCCCTCTTGTATCATTCTTAAAACTGTGGCCATATGTGCTCCTCTCTTTCTCCACTTTTCAAGCGCTTCTCCATCCACCTCAGAGTAATTGATTTGGGAATGGAGTTTTGCATGAGGGAATAAAGGGAATAACACATCTTCTGGTCTCACGCTTTTAATCTCAGCCCCATTTCTCTTCCTTTTCATGTCTATAATTTGGTTGATGTTGAAAAGAAAAAAATCTCTAAATCCACCAAGGCATCCGTCGTTGCATTTCACAGAAGTTGGGGACTTGAAACGTTTGTGTCTCTTTGCATATTTGTCTTTGTTTGTGATAGAGCTGCAGGTGCGTGGTTTGTGGAAGGCAGCACGGGTAAAAAGGTCTCACCTTACCTTTTGTTTTTGCTTTTTCTTTTTTTTTTTTTACATGTTTCCTATCCCTTCATGACTGTTTTTACTCCGTATGTCTTTTTTGTTTGTGTCTCTCTTTGTTCTCTCTTGCAAAAATATCAAATGTAAAATGGGAAATGTATAAAAACTCAGGAACTACGGGGTGATATTACTGTCGAGCATCCTCCTCCTTAAAACTTTCACTACTGCTTCTGACTCCACCAGCATCCAACCTCTTGCTTCAGCGCTAAACTTGTGTGTGTTGTGAGAAGAGATTTAAGAGTGAGGGAAAGGCTGCACTCTGTTGCAACGTTAAACTTTAATGTCACCCATGGCCACACATGTGGTAAGTTGCCTCAATATTTAATTCAGCAATTAGAAAGGTTATGAGGAGCTGCGGAGAACATTTATTACATGCACATAGTCGTTGTTTTTATTTATTTTGTTTTATACTCCCTTACTGTCGTATTTTACATTTTCAATCCCTTGCTTTCTCCCTTCACTCTCTTACTTTCTGATATTTTCAGAGATAATGCATGATTGTTTCTCATACTTCAGCTAGATCCAACACTTTAAAGCAGCCTCCTTTTTTTCATGTGTTTGATAAAGTGGTGTTTTAGCTACCTGCATCCCAGCAGAAGTACACACTCAACCGCATTTCCATCTTTATGCTAAAATCGTCCGGACACTAGACTGCACCTACACAGCAGCCCACCTCCCACAACACACGCGCACATAACACACACACACACATGCTACCAAAAAGGCCTTTTTTCTGAGCTGTTTCAAGTTCTACTTGCCCATTCCCCTCAAAATGGGTGGAAAATGGAGGAGCTGGTGCCAAATAGGCCGTTTTCCAAATCACCGAAAACCCCCAAATGGTCTCCATTAAAGTTCCCGGGCTCTTGGCAGAGTGAGGCCACGGTGTTTGGAGGTCATTTTTAAAAGCCCTGTGGAAATACCCCCTTCCAGCCATCTCAGGCCATCTCTGAGTGTGTGTTTGTTCGTGTGTGTGTAAGTGACTGAGTTCAGGCTTTATTAGGCTTCAGTGGTGTTTGGACAGCCGGAAGAGTAGTACTAATAGGACAGAATGATGCAGAAATGGACAGAAAGCCCCCTTGCAGTTCTTGAAGCTAATTTTCTCTCTCCCTCACTTTTACCCTCTCACTCTGTTTCAATCACTCATTCATCTCTCTCCCTCATCCCCCCCTTCCCCCCCACCACACACACACACACACACACACACACTCACACTCCTCTTTCCACTCTTCATCAGCATCGCTCTGCTTTCTCAGCCTTGGCTGTCATACGGACCTGGTGTTGCTACACTAATTTTTCACATCCCTTTATTCCTGCTATTCGGCCTTTTCCCAAAAGCACTTTGAGTCAGCGGGGGGAGGCTTTTAGCCACTGATTACTCCTACACAGTAATTTCTCCTTGTTTTGTCCCTCTTTCTGTTTCTTTCTTTCGCATGTCTTTCTTTCATTTCATTTTTATTTTTCTCTGGCTGTCTCTCTTCCCTCTCGTTACTCCTTTTTTTTTCTGTCCTTTTCGCTCCCACTCTCTGTTCTTTCTCTGTCTGTCACTGTCCTTAATCAGATTTTCAGTCGTTTTGTCTCTCTGCCCACTTTTATCCATTTGAAAATGACCAATAAATATTACAATATGCTGATCTGTGTCTGCATTACAAAAGGCAGTTCACATGCAATGCCTTGTATACCAGAAATGTCCTTCAGTTTAATGTAAAACATTCAGTGTTGGTGGACATCATGCGGCTCCACACACGGAGTGACATGGGATAAGGGATAATTTCAACCATGGTGGAAGTTAAGTCCATTTCCCAGAGTGCCAAGGCTCCCTTATGAGATCACTATATATTTGTATTTAATTTTTTGGGTAACCTCTAGCTAGAGGGGACCTCAGTGATGTCCTACATTTTACCTATATTGTCTACAAGGTGAAATGTGTCTCTCAGCAGGACAAAATATAGTCTTTATTGTTACAATTAGATTAAACTCATCTTGTGTTCCCATTTCCAAAAAACACTGGCAGCGTATGACACATGTCAAAACAGCGTCCGCTATTATTTTCTTTGTAAACTCAAAAACTGCGCCAGTGTCCTATTTTCAAGCGCTGACCGGCAGGATCTTTTTTTCAGATTAGTGTCCTTGATGAGCATGTCCCGGCTACTGTATGTTGACTTCTTCTTCCGTCAGGTGATTGCACATCTTCCTCTGTGGTTTCGTGTCAGTCACCGTGGACGAGGATAGACTTATTTCTAAAATAGCGGACCCCTACTACCCACAGTCCCGGCTTGATAAAGAATAATATTAAAGAAGATACTCCCTACCAAACCATAGCTGGATATATTAGCTTTTTAACTGAGGAGGGAACACACAAAAGACAAATTAATCCAGAGAAGCTCTCTGAAATCACGTTGCTTTATGATACTCTTAATGTGCTGTTCAGTCCTGTAGACATGTTGCGCTGCCATATGTCTGATGTGAGCTAAACTGCCAAATTATGCACTGTGGCAGTGTTGCGTGTTGGACTTTATTGTAACAAGTTTAAATGCTTTCAAGCGGAAATTGTCAGAGTGTTATTAATAAGTGAAAAGTTTTGTTTCTCTCGTCCGTGGAGTACCACATACTAACATTTCTCTCGTTATAGTGAATGAGATTTAGTTTTAATTTTAGTTGGAGTAGATTGAAAGCCACTCTGTCTGTTGGCAAGGACACATTCTGCATGTTGATAGTTTTTGTGTTAATAACATGTAAAAAAAAATCTCATTAATTCTTTGGCAGAATAAAGGTCACGCTTGAAAATGTTGCTAATAATCACTGTGGCCTGAACGAACTTTGAAGTGCTGAACCCTCACACCTCCTGCTTTAAACACTGAGCTTGATCTCAGAGTCACTTTTGTGGGGTCGATTTATCCGGGGCTTGACCCTGAAATGGCTCACATATTTCCCAGGTCACTGGTCTGGAGACCTCTCTTTACTCTCTTTGTCTTTGCCGAAGTCTTTGTCCTTTTTTTTTCTCTTTCTCTCTCTCTCCTCCTCTCACTCTTTCTCTCTCTCAACCTTTTACAAACGGTTCCTTTACTCTGTTTTTGTCATGTATCTTTCTTTCTCTCTCCGTCTCATCTGTCTCCCTTTATCTTCTCTAACCTGTATGTGTTTCCACCTCTGTTCTCAATAACAATATAGCGCTCCTCAATTTGCTCTACTAGCAATAAAGACAGATGAAAACATGAGTGAGGGAATAGCCTGTTGGTGCGTCCCCTGCCTCACAACCCTCAACCCTCCCCTGACACTTTTTCTTTCCCCTGTGTCACAGACTGTTACCAGGCAATCTGCTCAGCAGAGATGTGATTGTTGGAGCAACTCGAGCAGAAGTAACACTAAAAGGCTTTTAATCTTTATAAAATCCTCCCTTTCTCATTTGAACTTTTTTTTTGTAGAAGTAAATGGAACATCCATTATCAGGGAACAGTGTGTCAAGTTTTTTTTTCTTGGTGAAAAAGCACATGAGAGTATTGTGTGAGGTGTGCATTGTGTTCCTTTATGTGTTTTTGCATGTGTGTGTCTGTGTCACAGAGGCATTTTGAGTTATGCTTTGCTCTCAGCGATGTCTGTAATTAGCAGTAAAAACCCCAGTGACATGGCCTGGGCTGCTTTTCAAGGTTATTCATTCGGTCTGCTAAACTTAGAGTCTTTCTGGCCCAATAATTCTTGTGTTCGGATGTCTAAATAAAGTTGTTTTCACTTAAAGGGGACCTATTATGCTTTTCCTTATTTTCAGTCATATATATATATGTATATTATGTTACAATGTCAGATGTTCATTTAAATGTGGCCTAAGTGTCAAATAATGAGGTAAATGTATGTAGCAGTAATCCCTGTGAGCAAAAATCACCAGCTTCAGACTGCTCTGAACGCTCGGTTTCCAACGTTTTTTTTTCTACTTTCAGCCCAAACTGATGTCAACTCATGACAGATTTCTTTATATGGTCATCTGCTCTACACACAGTATGCAACTTCACTGCTCTGCTCCACAAACATAATGGCATTTTTCCATTGTTTTGGAGGTAGTCATGCTGAGCCATGACTCGAGTTGAGCTGGCAGGCTGTGAGTAGTTTTTCCATTACACAGCATGGCAAAGTAAAATAAGTAGTTTACCTGTTGGAGGTGTGCTGGTTGTCTGCAGCTCGTCATCAAACATCATCGTCACTGTGGCTGTTTCTGCTTGTAATACTCCTCCCTGCATTATTTCTAACTGATCTGTTGAACAAAGAGTTCCAAATATCTCCATATGTTGTTGTTGACTGGTTTTTAGCGCCACTAATGAAGTTCTGCTAATTCAGTGAGGAACACCTTTCATGTCCTGTAAATTCACAATAAAAGTCTCCCGTTATTTAGTCATTTAAGAGCTTTTAATATGAAGCGGCAAAAACAGGAAATGTTGGGTTTTCATCGGCAGTAACTTAACACGACTCTGATATGGCTGCCCCTCGGCAGGCCTCTGGAAAGCTGGCCAATCGGAACAGAGTGGGCTCATCGGGATGGGGGCAGGAGACAGGAGCTAAAACTGCCTGTTAAGAGACAGAAGCTGAACTGAGGGGCTGCATAAAGGGCCAGTATGAGATAAATAAGGAGTTTTTTAAACTGTGAATCATGCAAAGCTACTCTTGTGAAGTCCCAGAATAAAAATACAGAGCTGGAAATGAGCATAATAGGTCCCCTTTAATTCTCTTTGGACTGATTGCAAGCGTCTGTACATCATTCAGTTTATGTTAATTTCATAGAAGACAAATAGCCCTTGGCACAGTAAACATTTTAATTATCTGTTCTTCAAATGGATTTCTGGTATGCATATAGATGTTTCCGAAATTGACTGACCTGTGACCTTCCTCCATACCCCCTCACTCGAATCTTCTCAGCCACGGTTTCTGTTTCATTCATAAAATATTCATCCCATTGAGGGAATTAATAATTTATTATTACAATAAAGGATCAGACATCAGACAATCACCATGAAATAATAATTTTCCATTTGCTCACAGCACATTGAAAATGCATATTTTCTCTACACGTCACTCTTTCCTCTCATTCACTTCCCTCTCCTCTCCCAAACCCTCCCTCTGATCAGCTCAACACCTGGCAAGGGACCGAGGCTCTGTCAGTGTCTGTCCTGTCCTGTTACCATGGTGATTACGAGGTTAGGAGCCCCAGAAGGGCCCCTAATAAGGAGGAAACAGGGTGTGAAATTAAGGTTGTAGGACAAATATAGCATCTGTTTTTTAAGCTAAGCTGTGTGTGGAGATGGTGGTTTAATGTAAATTGATAGAAACAAAACAAACAAACAGACGGCAGGTGGTTTGTACAGTAGTTGCCTTTAGGTTTATAAAATTTGAACATTTTTCCTTATTTATTGTAGTTCTCTATTTCTCAGTAATCTCAACTATGCTAAAACATTATTTTACATTTTATTTGATTTAGGTCTGTGAATGTTTTGGGTCAAAGACATAATCCTTTTGGAGGCTTGGCTCCTCAGGACACCGCTGTGCTTTTGGGTCTCGTTGGGTACATTAGTGGCAGACTGAATGTAAACATCTGTATCAGTGTCTTGCTTGATTTTGCCCCCCATGTCCCTCTCAAGGTGAAAACCCACTACCACCCTTCGTGCGCTGTAGCTCTTCTTACTCAACACTTTCTTACTTATCTTGTTGTTGTGCATATTTGATGTATGATGGATGTAGTCATCATTCTGATTACATTATCTTAAGAACTAAAAAAACAAATGATGCAGTAATGTCATTTTACTTTACCTAGCAATATATAAAAATTATAAAATATCTTTCATTAACATTTGACAAGCAGTTACATTATTTAAGCCTTCATCATCTGGTGGATTGATACAGAAGCCATCAAAGCCCAGTCAACAGACCTTGAGCTGCACTGAGAGGAAAACAGTGAGTACAGAGTGAGTGTTTGAGAAGTTGACATAAAAAGAACAACTGGCTGACACCGGTTGTTGACACATGGTTGTTGTATTATCCACTAGAGACAGGAACTGAAATCTTGCAAAACAGATCATCTTTGAAAAGTGTGAGAAGCAACCTTCATCAGAGTTATGATACCGTGGTAACCCTTAACACTGTTTGAAGTAGCTAAGAAGAGCTAGAGCTGCTGCAGTTACCACATTACATTTTTTTTAATGGATAAAGTACTGGTGTACTGGTGAGTGTTGCATTATGGGTTGCTTGTAGGCTTAATGTTGCGAGGCTAGCAAGTGTGTTTATAGTGAGTGTGTTAGAGTCAGTCAGGCCTAAAATATTCTGTTAGTCCTGTTTAACCTGAAGGAGTTTCTGAAGGCTCCTGTAACATGTTTTTCTGTCACGGAGGAAATTAATTCATGTCAAGTGAAAATGAGCCCAAAGCTTCTTCCAACGTCTCTACTGCAGAAACAGAATATGTCAAGTAGCCAAATACCACTGTCACAGATGATAAGGAGCTCAAAAAGACAAACAGTATAAAGTATTAAGTATTTTTCCAAAAACAGATGTTAGAAAAGGGGGGTCGTCTTATAATCAGAGTCACCATATATTCGGGCCAATATGGTATTTAGGAACCAATTATTTATAACATCTGAGGTTTAAAATATATATATTTTTATGGCAGTCACTGCAATGGTTTGAAAGGCTTTGCTAATTTGTGCAGTAAGGAAAAAATCAATGCAGTTGGAGCTCTAACTAGAGCAAAACTAATGTTGACTATGCAATTGCGTTTAAAAATACAAAAGTTTCTAGTAAATTAAAGCATTCAAATGTTTAAAGTATTAGGCTCAAGCTCAACAAAGGACTGGCACTACCAGGCATTGAAGATGGAATTAAAATTTGATTGATTATGACCCTGATTTCACTTTTTCACATTGATGATGCAATAAAAGACGAAAAGCCCCCAACAAATTATATGTGACGGACTGGGGCTGGACAATATGGCCAAAAAACACATTTTTTTCAAGCTTGGGATCGATTGATGATTTTAATAGATTTTTGTTTGCCTGCAAATTATAAGCTTGAAACATCAGTTGAGAAAGAATAATAAAAGACCTACACCACTTACAAGGCTATCATCATCACGCATAAAATGAAGACAGAGCAGAGAGAAAAAAATGAATCTGCTGTTGTTTGTGTTTCTTTACAAGACGTCAGCCTGATATCTGCAGACTGCTGCTAGGCTAGCGTTAGCTACCCGGCAGGTACGGACAATCTGTACAATGTAGAATCTGGAAACCATTCATTCAACTCCCAGCTCTTCAACTCTCGTAATCAAAGATGACACCTCGTTAACTAACACAAACTGAGAGCACAGATCAGTGAGCAGAGTCTATTTCAGTCTGTTCTTTTAGATGTGACCGTTAAATTCACTATGAGATAGTCAGGGACAGCTAGACACCTGGAGTCAAACACAGACCCGTAAACTGCGGCAGGTACGCATGAAGTGTAACTAATCACATCGCAGTTCACGGGACTGTTGTGACTCAAAACGGTCAGCTCCAATTACTCTTTGTAATGGCTCGATTTTATGATTTAGATGTTTTATACATTGTGCAAACAAACAAAAAAGGTAGATATTGACCAGCATATTAATAGACCATTTTAAAAATCTTCCGCATTAGATTTTTTTATGTCAAGTAATACCTTTGCAGTGATGCCATGAATGTTTTCAACTGAACATGATAAACTTCAAACTACCGCTGGGAGTATTTCTGTCAGAGTTGCCCGTCTATAGCACGTTGCCATGAGACGTTGTCCGTCTGTGATGTCCTTAATGCTATTGGACAGGTATGGGATTGTGAATCAGTGGCCACTGGAGGAGGCAGATCCCGGCTGTCTACTTGCTCATCACTGGGTGCTTCGATTCATTTGTTCGGTTCCCGGATGCCTGTCTTTCCCTCAGGGCGATACCCAGCATGCCCCGGCTCTTTTTCTCACAAAGGGATTGCCTCACAAAAAGAGTCGATGAAGGAGACGGGAGAAGCAGACCACATGCGTGTGACCGTTTGATGTTTCAGAACTCTGTTTCAGTCTGTGCGGACTGCTTACATTATGCTTTCAGCACATGCAAAACACAAGCCAGGCTTTATCATCTGTCATTTGGGTGCGTGTGTGTTGACATGTACTGTTTTTGTGTGCTTCTGCTAGTGTGGACTGTTTTTTTTTTGAGGATGTTCACAGCAAAACGGGCAGGAGAATGGTGATCAAAGTCTTAACCTCACTGCATTAATCATGACCTGCTTATAATCCAAAGCCTGCAGAGCCCCTAACGCTGCCTCTTTGGTTTGTGTGTGTGAGTTTGTGCACATGTTGATACCATAATCAGCAGGGAATGCTTGTTAATAATACATTTACAGCTTTCTATCTGTGGTCTCTTGCTCCTCTGTTCTCTCTGGCCTTGAATGTTTCTCTCTCTTTTTGTATCTCTTTTGGTCTCTCCCTCTCCTCCTCCCTCATTCTTCCCTCCCTCCATGCTCCCCTGCGTGCTTCTGTTTTGCATGGAAGTGGTTGTAACTGTTGCACTAGCACAGCTTGGGTTTTCACTGGTCTGCAATGAAGCTTCTGTTGGACTTTTGATTCAGGCTGCAACTAATGATTAAACTTCATTATCGATTAATCTGACAATTATTTTCTCAATTAAATGTTTTGTGTATAATACATACAGTAGGCTGGGCAATTGATGATTACCTAAAATCAAAATCACGGTAAATTGTCACATTTACCTCGGTAACAATTAATCAAACGATATCTTATGAAATACATGTAATTCTCCGTCCTCACAGTGGAGCTCTTATTAGTTATTTCTACTGAAAAATAAACAGGCTTAGTCATATTTATTTACATTTTCTCATCTGCACCTGCCCCTGGCAGCATTTCTCAAAACACTTGAGTCATTTTGTCTTCACTTGACACATACAGTTATTTATCGCTTTGAACTGCAGGTGCAAATTCTGCATGAGGGAATTAATTTATTGGACATATCGATATGACTAAAATGAGGTTGGTTAGAGAGTCAGAATGTCGGCTTTGATTACTTTTTGATTAATTGCCCAGCCCTTTTGTAACATATCAGAAAATATGAAATATGTCTTTAAATTGCTTGTTTTGTCTGACCAACAGTCCAAAACTCCACAATTATTAGTTTACTGTCATATAAGAAAAAGAAAAGCAGCAAATCTCCATATTTGAGAAGCCAGAACCAGCAAAATGATGAACAGTTGCCATTTAATTTGACTTGACTGATTAACTTATTAATTGATTTTATTAACTAATCCTTATTTTCCAATTATTATTTAAATAATCAATCAATCATTAACTCTATAAAATTTTCTCTTGTCCAAAATCAGGTCTTCAGGTTTTAATTTGTCCCTCCAACAGTCCAAAACCTAAAGATATTAAATTCACAATATAAAACAGTGAAAAACAAATAAAATCTGCACACTTGAGAGAGTATAGTCAGCAAGTGTTTCATAAATTACTTAAATGTTTAATTGATTGTCCAAATCGTCTTCAGTTAATGTTTTGTTGATTGACTAACTGATAAAACGACTGATTCCTTCAGCACCAATAGAGTATGTTTGTGTTGTAGATTTGTAAACAAACAGAGGTAAATAATGTATTGGTTTGAATATTGCAAAGCTTATAATTTGCTTCTGATGGCCATGGGTGACTCAGTGTATATGTGTGTGTGTGTATTTGTTTATGTGATACTCTGTTTACATGTTTGATATGTTATGTCTTTGAGTGAACTGCTGCTACTGTACCAAGGACTCGCTGTGCCTCCTTTCCTCCTAGCGTATCACAAAGATTGCCTGAGATAGCAGATCTCTGTGTCACCCCCTGCTGAGCTGACTCTGCAGCAGGCCATCCCATAATATCACATTTTTATGCATCCCTCTAATGCTGCCTGTAAATGTGCCACTATTTTATCCTCCCCTCTGCTTTCTTTTATCATTAGCGGTGCCTAACAGAGGGAAGCCTTGAAAGAAGATTGGGAGGGGTTTTACTTTGTGTGTTTGCCCTTGTGTACATGTGATACTCTCAGTCACACTGACACACACACACACACACACACACACACACACACACAAACAGGGCATACATGCTGATGTCGATTTCTGTTGCTACACTATTGTCCTTTCAACACAATATGGTCTTTGAATGAGCTGCTTCTGACTCAGGGGTTGAGCTGGGTTCACCACTAGTTCGCATTATAATTGCAGTAGAAAAATCATAATGTTAAAATCATATGTAGCTGCAGCACAACATGGTTGTTTTTCAAGTTTTCAGTCAGTCTTACAGTATGTATTTTTCAAATGTTTTCACCACAATGTTTTGGTATTCTTTTGCAGTTCCTGAACTGATAAAAAAAAAAAAAGAAGAAGTGAAGTAACAGAAATCACTGCAGCTGCCACTATTTATGACTCCAGTAAAACCTCAAGGGCTAATTAATGGCAAAAAATTAAAAATGGCAAAGTAATGTGTTGTTTAAACTTTGTTTGTCCTACTGCTTTAGTGATTGATTCATTTATAAATGAACTTAGACACCATTAATCAAAGACCGTCTTTCCAGCTACGCACTCTGATATGTTGTGAGCCTGATGGACCGCGACTGAGGAACGGATTGTAAATCTGGTTAAAACCAGATTTTGTTCATTTTAAGTGGAAATCTTGACTACACAGTCTGGATAATCTGTCAGAGTTGTCTTCAGATCCAAATCTAACCACGCTAATTGATCGAAAAATTGATCTCAGCCTTTCTAAAATACGAAACATGGTTGAAATTAGTGACCATACATCTGTGCAAATCCTTAGCAACTGAGTCGGGATGACAAATAAATTCTGAGAGGAGGCGGTTGCCAGTGAAGGCTGAGTTCATAGTGTGGTCAAGTGGAGTATGGATGTCAGACTCTTCTGTTGCTTGGACTGGGGTTACATTTGATTGTAGGAGCTCCTGTGAGATTAGAGATCTTGATTGAAATAGTTCATCTGCAGCGACAGAAGAGTAATCTATTATTATTAAAGGACGACATTTGAAAAATATGCTTTTTTGCTTTTTTGCTGAGAGTTAGTCAGGAAGGTTGATATCACTCTCATGTATGTATGTTAAATATTAAGCTAGCAAGTCAAGTCACAAGTCAAAAATTGTAGTTTTTAAATTTCTGTTTTCCTATGGATGAACAAAATGAGATATAGCACATGCTAAGCTAATTACCTGCTTGCTCTCTACTGATATATTTTCCAAAATATCTAACTATTCCTTTAAGCATATGATGAAATGTCCTTGCTAATTTGTTTAATATGATCCAGTTTAGGCATGAAAAACAACCAGTCTGTGAAATGTGTCTGCTCACATGATGTAGTTGGTTTTCAGGATGAGTTAAGATTGTAGTTCTCTCGTCTGTCGTACAGCGAAGTGGAAATATACATTCTTTAAATGACTCCAGTCACCTCAAAAAACAACCACCAGCGCTAATGTCAACGCTGCTCTAGTGATATTTTATTTCTGTTTTTTATCACAACATTCTCCTTTTTTGTTTGTCTGTTCATTACTTCAGTCCCCACAAGCTGATTTTGAGCCAGTGTGTGTTAAAACAGAGCGCTGTCCCCAGCGGAGACATCTTGACTTTTATTTCTTGGATTTCTAACAAAACCCCGGGGATCCACACTGGTATTTCCATGCTGTGCTCCAAACAACATATGAGGGGTTGTTTTGGTTTTCTCAGCTCAAATGCTCACATGCCAATACATTTGGTGCAATGAGTCACTGGAAATCTGTGTTTTTTTGTGTGTGTGGGTAGCTGCTCACACATGTGGGTGAGATTGACTAACCTACACATGATGTGTTTTGTCATGCAATAGCAGCTCTACAATAAAGCGTACATCTACTAGCGAAAGGTCTCATTCTCTCATACATAAAGATAAGGTAAACTTTTTATAATGAAGTATATGCAAGCGTCTGTGCCTACAAGTGTGCAAGCAACACTTGACTCAAGGTCTCTTTTCAATCCATGTGTCTAGACAAGCTTCAATCCAGCTGTTTTTTGCTTTCACTGTCCCTGTCGTTGCTTTTCTTTCTCTGTTTTTTCTTTTTCAAATTTCTTCCATTTAATTCCTTTTTTGCTCCCTTGTGTTTTCCCTCCATCCGTATCTCTCGGTGCACCCTGTGGCACCCAAGGGAAAAAATGATTCTCTAACTAACAACCTTTACAGAAAGCCCGTGGACCTGATGATTTTAGGCAGTGTTGGTAGGAAAACACAACACAAAAGGTCAGTTTACCATTTTTTACTGGCCAGTCTCAGGTTTACCGACACTCCAGGCCTTGTTATAGGTGCATTTATTATGCAAGCCATGCTGCATATGACCTAGCTCCTGTAGAATTAGCATTGACGTGGGTAATATGGCAGTGAATAAAGGTTTAACAGTGACCCCGTAGCCATCTGTGATAGTGTTGAGCTAATTAGCTTACCACTGATGTCTCCCCCCTCTCTCTTTCTCTCTCTCTCTCTCTTTCTCTCTCTCTCTCTCTCTCTCCCTCTCTCTCTGTCAGTCACTATCAGTCACTCTCGCACATATACATGCACAAACACACAGTGGAGTTATTAGCCATGTTAATGGGTCGGGTCCCCGTTAAACTCCTGGACATTAATTGTCAAGTTGAACAGTAATGGGAAAGATAATGGTCTACTTGTCTACAGCTTATTATGTAGAAAATAAAGGGAGTGCTTGGCTATTGAGCTTTGGCGGAAACACATTTAGTCACTGCTGCCTGTCCTAACCTTTTTTAATATTAGAAATTGTTGTTGTTATTGTATAGCACGACTCATCTATTTTTTATTTCCCTTGCTCTTTCCATCTGTCACTCCACCTTCGCTTTCCCTTTCTGTTTATTTATGATTCACTCGCTTTTTTTTTCTCTTAATTGATGGAAATTATAGAGTTTTTCGCACATTAAATGTCATATGTTGCCATGACAGATAAATAATGTAAATTAACATTTTTGTGGCAGCTGTTTTGTGTCAAAATTTTTAGTTTTGACACCCAAAAATGCCTTTTTCTGGTCAGACCAGAATAAATTGCCTCCAGGACACCATCATTTCTTTATATTCAGGTTCTGTGGAGGACACATTGTGAGAGGCCGCCTCACTTATGAAATGTATGGAAAAAGCTTTGCTGTTCTCCCCTTGCTCTTTATTAGAGGAGCAAGCTCCATCTCTCTGACAGCAGATATGTGTCCCTGTCACTACTCATACCATCAGTAAGAATAATGCCCCGTGAATGAGCTCTGTGCCGACTGGTAACATGTGACAACCTTCTAATTTTCCTGCCCAGGGCACTGTCACCTTACCTGGTCATCATCTGCATAAAAGATCACCCTGAATACTGCAGTGTGTGCACCTCTCGAGTATTTAGGATGTCAACTGTCCCCGCAACGCTCCTCCAGCTCTAATCATAAAGCCCTGGCAGGCAGAGGCTGCATGCCCAGAGGCCATGAGGGCAGAGGAGGCCGCTACCCCCAGGCCAGCCCCGGGTCTCTCTGGCCTACCATGACACTGACAAGGTGGAGGAAAGGAGGAATAGATTTTTGCCTTATAAAGTCTGTAACTAGAGGAACCTTTGTGAGAGCTGGTGTACTATAGTCCTGGAAAATCTGCTGTAATGATTTTCTTCATTGCAGGTTGTTGGAAAATAGTTTCAACTTAGAAAGACTCCTATTTTAATGTGGAATTTATTGAAATATTTAAGCGATCTCTAAAAAACTAATATAATGTATGTAACGAATGATGATAAATACAGATTAAAAAACAGATCTGAAGGACGGACTCTCCTCTACCTTTACCAGACATGCTGGTTTGCTTGTCTATTTCACAGAAAAGCCTCCTTTGTTCAGAAAACATGTTTCCTTTCGGTGTCTTTCTTTTCCCCTCCTGCCTCTGCTCCAGCTGTCTCGTTGTATCTGATCTGTCTCTGATCATCCTGTTAATCTGGAGGCTTTCGTTTGTGACCAAGAGCTCCGCAAACCACGTTGCACCTGTGTTCAACACCCATGCTTTTTCAGGGGAGCGTGGCTTGCAGAAGGTGTGACAGGAGGCCTGTTTAGTCTGCATCTCGGTGCAGCAGGATGAGCGGAGAGGACTTGTCAAACTGGACTGAGGTGTAGAAACTGAGAGCAAGTTTTGTACACGGTGAGAATACAAGAAAGAGGACAAGCAGATGGCTCACTCAAAAAAAAACAAAAAAACAAAAAAAACAAAAGTGAAAAGACACACAGGAGGTATTGCTTGTGCTGGAATGTGTCTTGATAAAATGAGGGATTTGAAATAGGGACTTCTTTGAAATAGTGCTGAGAGCAGATCTCTGGAATCAATAAAAGCCCACTCCTACACATATTTTCATTTTCAAGTTTGTCCGCGTTTTGTCAGGACACAAGTGGTGATTTTTTCTCTCTCTGGTAATTACTGTGCAATTTACAGAGCATCTTCTTGCTGAGGTAATTGTCTTTAGGGAGGCAAAGATCACCTTAACACTTACTTGTTTTTACATAAATTTAAGTCTACTTTGCGCCTTCTGATTACCTAATTTATAAAACAAAATGGTAACAAGAAACCAGGTTTCACAAAATGTGGAAAATGATAAGAGAAACCCACTTAACGAAAGTAGATTTCTGCTGGAGTAACCTGACTTCCTGGCAATATATACCCCCCACTTGGGTTTTTAGTAACTAACAATTTGTTGAAAAAAAGTTTCTGCACCCCTAAATGTGTAAAAATGAGAAAAACATTCAACCTTCATCAGTTATATGTATTTATTTTTTATTTAATATCTTTTTTAATCAGAAAGTCTCATTGAGAACAAAAAGCATTCATAGTCAGTCAGACACACAATCAGCAAACAGAAACAACACAACTGAGGCCAGACAGTCACAATCAATAAAGAATTAATAAAAACAGTTACAAGAGTCCTAAAAAACATCAGATTAACTGTAATACTAAGAAAAACTGTTTGGTTTAGCAATAATGCTGAAGCCTCAGTCACCACTAGTTTATTGTTAATCCACTAATGCTCCTGAAATGCTTGTCTATGAAATTTGGAAACCAAGAAGCACCCACATTTACCCACATAAATGACGTCAGGATTAGACGGACAAGGCAGAGAACCCACAGCAAGGCGCCTCTGAGATGAAAATGTATTTAATTCACGAAGGCTCAAGGTTTGGTCTTCTAATTCTTTGCATAGGTACATATTTTCTCTTCACAAACTCTTTCTCACATTCGCACACACACCACACAAACTCGGGGCTTTATCATATTTGCTGAACAGCTTATTTAGTGAGGATTAACATCAAAGATCTGCGTACAAGATCAATGTCATCTCAAAGAAACACAAAGGTTCTGAAAAGCTGCTGTTTCCCTGAGTGAGAGCATTGAAGCTGTTTGTTGCCAGTCCTGTGATTCTCTCAGTCGTTGCCAACTCCCGCTCCATACCTTTAGTATTGTGTCGATAAGAAGAAGAGGTGGCGGTTCTCCATAGACTGCTGAACAGAACAATCCAATATGGGCCATAGCTGTAACGCCAAGCATCGATGGGCACGTCACCACAGCAGCCTGTCATTCTGGTCCAGGTCCATGGCCTACTTGGCCTCTTTAAGTCCCATTTTTCATCATTAGCTTGGGACATAAAACTGATCTCTAAGTAAAGCTTAAAGTGTTAAAAGTCAATTTCAGTTCTACCCTGATAGATTGTCCTGGACAGTTACCATGGGAACTGTGAAAGGCTAAGAGGTTCAGAGTTGTCTCTCTTGGTGGCTTTCAGTTCTTTGTGAAAGGGAAAGACCATCGGTAAGACCACTTGTCAAGAAGCCAGTTCATAGTGTTGTTGGTGCTGTGAGGAAGACTTCCCTCCTTCTTTTAAATTCATTACAGTAGGTAGTATATGTTTTTTAATGATAGAGTGCTTTCATACATGCACTCAAGTATCCAGGTTATTGATGGGTTTTTGGAGTATCCTGGTAATATATTGCACATGTGAATACCACATCCTGCTTTAAGAAATCTAGATAAGTCCTGATAAGTTTTGAGAAATCTGGATATACTACCTGGATAGAAACTGGGATAATGTGGCCTCACTCAAAGTATGTGGTGACGGTGTATAATGCAAAGAATACGCTCAAATAGAAGTGAATGTGACAGTAATGGTGTTTCCAACCACCTGTTTTTAGTTTATTTTGAAAAAATCTGGAAATATCGCAAAAATGTTTTTATGCTGAGGTGGTAAAGTTTGTATATTGATAAAACCAAAATGCAACAAATGGCAATGGAAGCACTGTGACTAAAGCATGACGTACATGAACCGTGTGACTTTAATGTCCACTGAAGAGACAAAAAATGGTGGCAGACAAAAACATGTTTTCTACATTGTTTTTCACTTTTTGAGGTTTGACTTGCGCTCTTTAAATTACGCCATCTTCTTGAGCCCTCTTCTTCTGCAATGTTTTAATGGCTCCTGATTGGAGGTGGATGGAAATGTGCATTAATTTCAATTTTCTTTTGCTGATTTTCTAGAAATTCAGTTAAAATTTGCACTACATGTGGATGCACTAGCCTTGCTAATGCTAATGCAGAAGACAAATTTCGTTTTTGCTCCCATTTTCTATTACTAATGATTTGATAGAGAAGTTAAATCTAGCAGAGCACAGCTCTGTTCAGGTAGTCCAAAACCAAAATGAGACTACCCACAACAGTTAATGTAACTCAGTTGGTGCAAAAATAATAGATTTTGTGGGTATAGAGAGTCAAAGAAAAACCTGCACTGGCACACATGGTAATAAACCTGGACAATATTAGAATCATGCAAACATGTAAATATCATACTTTCAATATGATGAAAATCATGATAGGACTAAAAACCAGGATACTAATATGCATGTATACTCATTAAAACGCCTAATGAGAAACTACAGTAAATCTTCGCATATATTATAGCACAAATACATACAAGTACAATATGTTTCGACACAGGATCTTCATTAGGGTGTTTTGCTACCTTTCCTAAATTAGATTTCTAAATCAAACGTTAGAAATATAAGTCTATATAGTGCGTGGTTGCAAACACCACTGCAGTGCACTAAGAACACAACGGGTTAGATAGATCTGTCAGATAGTCAGTGCCAGCTTTTAACAGTTGTGAGATGTAAACAAAATGTTTTTGGGCGTTGTGTTGTTAAGCAACAGAAGCTGAAGGGCAGGCTGGACAATTGATGGCTTGCTATAGGCAGAGTGAATGGATTCAGAACTAACATTTCCAATAATGCATTTTCTCTGGCTTCCCTGAGAGTGGGTAAGAAGAACAGGGACTTTTGTTTGTTTGTTTTGCAACATGGTTATCGAATTCAATCTGTGTGCCTTTTGTTAATGCAGAACTCATACAGTGCGTACTGCAGGACATCTGACTTTCTGAGATGTTTTGTTGTAACACGGACCCTCACAGCAACAAAACTAGCTTGCACTTTCATTGCTCTGTGGCACACATCAGCCTGAGGCCTCTCACTGTAAAGCACACAGCCACATAACTAATATGGCAAGTTGACATTGAGGATGAGCCCTTCAGTGAATATGTGCTTGGGAAAAGAACACATTGGGATTTGAAAACTCAAGAGTGGTGTTCGAGGGCTTTGACAATGTGGCGTAATGACAGCTACCACTTTGCATTTAAAGGAGTAAAATGCGTCGTTTGGCTTCCTCCACAGTAGCTTCTGATTTCCGTCTGACACGCAACAAAGAACTATTGATGTATGCTTGGGAACAGAACACACTGGGATCCGAAACCTCAAGAGAATCGTTGGAGGGTTTTGACAATGTGATGTAATGACTTTGCATTTAAAGGAGTAAAGTATGTCTTTTGGCTTCCTCCACAGTAGCGTCTGATTTCCATCTGTCACGCAACAAAGTACTATTGATCCTCAGGGAAACAGGCCGAGAACAAAACCTCTTCATCTTTTTGAAAACCGTCATTTAGGGGTCTCAAGAAGTTAACACTCACCCTGCCCATTCCAACGTATGTACAATTGCATATGCGCACGGCCATATTATGATAAAAGACAGTGTGTGAAACTCTTGAGGGAACTGAGGGCTGAAGCCACTGAATAAATGACAGGTAATTTTCAGTTGAGAGTGGAGCTTACAGACGAGTCAGGCGATCAATCACTTTGGCGATCGCCCATGCAGATTTCAGTCCTCCTGGCATCATCAAGGCTGATGACATCGATGGAGCGAGACAAGATTGCTTGACAAGTGTGTGAGAGCGAGAAGTGGGTGCCGTGTGTATGTGGAAATGGCACATTAATTGATTTCTGTTGAAAATGCTGCCTTTGTCCAGGCTATAGATTTATTCCTGCTAAGTAGGTAGCAGTTACTTTTTTGTAAGATGTGTGAAAAGTATAGGGCAAGTTTTTCATGGATTTTTTTTTTTCAAGTGTTTCTGAGATGGTCACAGCTGGAGAAAAGTGGATCTATTGATCTTAGGAGTTTCATTTTTCAAACATAGTCATCTTTCTGAGCCAGCTTTGATTTTAGAAAAAACATACAGTCTGCTTTTCAGATAACTTTATGGCCTTTTTGTCATAGTGTACAGTGGAGTGATGTGAAGGGTCCTGTGGTAGGTGGTGACAGTGGATGACCATACTCCTCTTCAGCTTAACTTGAGCTCATTACTTAGCTTGACAATGATAGACTTATTGTGTATTTATTAAACAGATAAAGACAGCAAAGATGGAGCTAAAAGCTCCAACAATTTGGCATTTTAGCCCACTCAAAACTCTTTACATTACATGTCATATTCACCTATTCGCACACACATTCATACGCTGATGGCACAAGGACACTTCAACATGCGGACTGGAGGAGCCGGGGATTGAACCGCTGATCTTGCGATTAGTTGGATGACCCGTACTACCTCCTGAGCCACAGCCGCCCCTAAAGGTCTTCTTAATAACTGTAACTGGTCACTTCAATTATATCACACTGGACTGGACCTGCTAGGAGCCAATAAAAGTCAGGAAAAAATAAATAGACAGGAGAGACCTGAGGGAAACAGAAAGGTAAACTGTTGCATTCCTGCTCTTTTGTGTTGTGTTGCTGAGCAGAGAATCTCTCTCTCTCTCTCTCTCTCTCTCTCTCTCTCTCTCTCTCTCTCTCTCTCTGTGTGTGTGTCTGGTAAAACCGTGCCACAGATTTTACCTGCTTTTCCCAGGTGTTAAATTTCAGACACAATTTCCTCTGCCGCTGTGGTCAGTCTGTGGTGATAAATCAGATGCAGCAGCCATTTGTATGAATTTCCATTCCTTCCTCCCATATGTTGCATCTCTAAACAGGAACGCCTTAAAATACATATTGCATGAGCCCAAACAAGTAGAAATGCAATTCCACTGTTTAGCACCAACAAAGGGTTTTCTGTTGATGTAGTAATTGATTAATCAACTTATTGTTTCACCTGTAGTGACAATATTCTCCAAACATTGTACAAAACTATTATAACACTGTCTCTTGCTTGAGAAAATTTCAGTTTTTCAAGACTTTCCCACTTAAATCATCTCTATCACTTAATGCTACTTGTTTGATTTATCTTTGGCTTGCCCCCAGTTAGCTGTTACTGTGTTAACAGTGTTGGAGCCTGACCTTTCTCTAGCTTTCTTTTACACACTGTCTGTGCTGTGCTTCTCCTACAATTTCCAGCTCAAAATAATGAGCAGGGCAGAGGTTAAGAAAGGCAGAAAGATGGCAAGAGAATGGAAGACATGTTGGTTGCTTACACTTAAACCTTCAGAGACAGAACAAGAGAGAGTCACTGATGCCTTTTTGTTTTGAAAATGCCAACTGCCCACAGTGTGTCATTGTGGGTAGTCAAGTGGACAGGGAGTGGTTATGTCATTGCTGACAGTTGCTGCCTGGTGTTGCCCAGCAGCAGGTCACCATAACACACACACACACACACATGCAAACCCCTGCTGGTGGTTAAAGGTCTGCTAGTTGTGAGGACTTGACAACACACACACACACACACTCTTCTGCCAGGGCAAGAGTGGGTGTCAAAAAGCAGCACGTCCTATCTTAACCTTAAAGGGGACCTGTTATGCTCATTTCCAACTCTATATTTTTATTCTGGGACTCTACTAGAGTAGTTTTGCATGATTCACAGTTCAAAAAATGTATCTTATACTGGCCCCTTATGCAGCCACTTAGTTCAGCCTCTGTCTCTAACAGGCAGTTTTAGCTCATGTCTCTTTAAGGTCCCCCTCCCGATGAGCCCATTCTGTTCTGATTGGCCAGCTTCAGGAAGCCTGCTGAGGGGCAGCTATATCAGAATTGTGTTAAGTTACTGCTGGTGCAAACCCAACATTTCCTGCTTTATGCCTCATATTAAAAGCTTTTAAATTACTCAATAATGGGAGACTTTTATTGTGAGGAATTTATAGGAAATTAACTAATGAATTAGCAGAGCTTTGTTAGCTGCACTAAAAAACGGTCAACACAACAACATATGGAGATATCTGGAGCTCTTTGTTCAGCAGATCAGTTAGAAATAATGCAGGGAAGAATGGTACAAGCAGAAACAGCCACAGTGATTATGATGTTTGATGAAGAGCTGCAGATAACCAGCACAACTCCAAGAGGTAAACAACTTATTTTGCTTTGCCCTGCTGTGTAATGGAAAACTACACACAGCGTGCCAGCTCAACTTGAGTCATGGCTCGGTGTGACTACCCCCAAAACAATGGAAAAATGCCATAATATTAGCAGAGTGGAGCAGTGAACTTGTGCACTGTGCATGGAGCAGATGACCATATAAAGAAATCTGTAACAAGCCAACATCGGTTTGGCTGAAATTAGAAAAAAATGTTGGAAACCGAACATTCAGAGCAGTCTGAAGCCAGTGATTTTTGCTCACAGGGATTACTTCTACATATGTTTACCTCATTATTTGACACTTTGGCCATATTTATTATGACCATCTGACATTGTAACATTATATATATATATGACTGAAAATAAGGAAAAGCATAATAGGTCCCCTTTAAGTGTGAGCGTAAGCTAAGATGACTTCTGACTGTTATCTCAAGTCTGAAGGGAGCCTCTGCCTGGGATTTAACATGTTTGCCATGTCTGCATATGAAATTATATCACTTAAAGACCCCCTTAGACATGAATGTAGAAAAATTATATTATGACTACACACTGAGTCACTTTCAGAACTTTACGCTTAATTAAATAAAAATGAATTCTTGAGAATATTATTTCATTTACTTTGAAGACTTGATGGAGAGAGAAGAGCCTCATCTCGTAATGCGTTTCAGAGGATTTCCTGCAACTGGCAATGAAGTGACTTCTTATGCAAAGCTGCTGGATAGACATAAAGATGGATTGTTAATAGAATGTGTTGCAGTGTATTCAGTAATCATTATTAATCTGTGTGTCGGCGGATTCTTTCTCAACTCGGCCCAGTGTTCATAAAGCTCGGTTAATTAGACTGATTGATTAGATGGTGGTGATTCAGAGCTCTCATCACAGCTCCTCATCCTGTCAGGCCTTTAATAAGATCAGATTGCTCTCATATTCATGCACTCTCCCTGCACACGCGTGCTTGCACACACACACACGCACGCATGCATGCACGCACACACGCACACACACACGCACTCAAATGCACAAACGCACACACACACGCATGGCTTGTTTGGCCTGTCATAGCACCTCTCCATCTTTCTCACTGCCTGTCTGTCACATCCATATTCAGACCGGATTTACAGGCATGAAGGAAGCAGCCAAGCTTGCCAAAGCAATACACTGAAGACTAGAAACTACATTATGTTAACATGAAAAGATTGCAAATCTCTCATCCCCCCTCACCCCCCTTTTTCCCCTCTTCCTCCTCTTCTTCTCCCTTGTCTCTCACTGGGATCCATCCTGTGTTGCTGTCTCATCACGTCTCATAAATATGACTAGTCCCTCTGTTTAGCCAAGGAAAACATGAGACTGGATAGCTGGAGACCAAGAACCTCACATCTGTCCAGGCTTAACAGTGTACTTGGCCTGCATGTGTGCAGCATGTGTGTTTCTGTAAGCCTGTGTGAATGTTTTCATGTCTGTATACATCAAATATCTTTGTTTCCATGCACTCTTAAATGTGAGTTAGCTTTGCTAAAGCTATAGTAGCTTCTCTCAGTGATGCTTTTCTGATCAATACCCGTGCACAGCTCCAAGCCGACCACCCTGCACTTAGCGCACAGTGCCTGCTCATCAGCACTGAGACAGCACAGTAAAGAGACTCTCCCTCACTGTAGTAAAACTTTACGACTTTCTGTGTTGCTTTTGTCTCCAGGCATCGGATGATAAGTATTCATTTAGATTTTTGCCAGATCACGAGTGCTCCGCGTCAATACAGCCCAACAGAACTCTTAAAAAAGAGACAAAGTTTGGTGTTTGTGTGTGTGAGCATCAGTTTACGAGTGTGTGCCTGACTTTGTGTGTGTGTAAACCAAGGCTGTGATGAACCCACTGCAGTATCACCCCTAAGAGAGTATTTATGGAGAAAATGATTACCTTGGAAAGAACAGAACTTTGATGAAAATCGCCCCCCTTCAATTTGCACTTCACAGGCCTGCAGTTGGTGTCCTGTCGGTAATATTGAAAATCTGTAAAATTGCAGAGAGTACTTCAGTAACAGAGAGCTTTCATAAAGACATCATTTCAGCAGCCCTTGATTGAGGCTTCGTGTTGAGATTTACCATCATAATCGCTGTCATAGACGGATCCAAAACAGACCTTTTGAACTTTTTGTGACTTGTAGTGACAGAAAGTGTTCTTTGTTTGCCTGAAAGTTACACCTGGTTCAGTTAGTAAAAGTTTATGAAGATTATGTGTAATACTGTTTTCATCTGAATATAAGACTTCAGGGAAGTTTGCTATGTCATCAGGTGACTGACCCAGCAAACTGACATTGAGAGCAGCATGTTAGAACGTCCCAAATACATGACACATTGCAAGAACTAAAAGAAAAATCTTTTAAATGATGTAGATGTTGACATAGATCCCTGTTCCAACTTCTCCCTTCCTGTAGGCGCTACAGAACACTGTACGCCAAAACAACCAAACAGAGGAACAGTTTCTTCCAGCATGCCATCACATTTATGAAGACTTAAATCAGTTATGTCAGAAACAATCCCTTTGCAATAAGCCTGTAACACTAAAACATCCACTGTACTTATATATTATGAATATTGATATTGGATTAAATAAATACAAAGTGTCAATATCAAATATAATCATCAGTCGCTGTCAAATATGCATATATACTTCACAGTCTACAGAAACTGTAAAGGCATTGTATGTTGTCTATTTGTTATATATACTGTAAATGTCTCTGTTTTTTCCATCTAGTTGCTTGAATATAATAGTTGTAAATTCACTTTTTTTGATTTAGCTTTCTTGTCCTTGGTTTGGCTCTATGTTCATCTGCTCTTGAGTAGTTCATGATTACATCTTTTCCTTGGCGAAGATGAAACTATTCTCAGTGATGATTAAGATTTGGTAAATTCCTCAAGCTTGAATACAAAATTATTTGACCTACTCTCGTTTGAGTGTCTGCAATTTCTCGTACGTAACCCTCATACAGTTCGTTCTGAATGAGGTGCATTTCTCAACTGTCTCTCTCTCCGAGGTTTCTGGCCAGTAACGCAGCAGGCACAGCTGGAGGATGGAGATGGAGGTCAGACTAAAACTGAGTAGTTTTAGTCGGCAACGAGAGAAAAATGTTCTGCAGTGTTTTCTTTTACTCCGAAAAGAAGTTTGTTTTTTTTTTGTCCCACCCTTGTGAGCGATAAAAGTTTTTTTTTGTTGTGGATGTGTATATTCGATTGTGTATCATTATTAGAGTTCTCGTTTCAAACATTGACAAATGACATTGTGCCTGCCCTCCACATACTCCCTGCCATTTCTCTCACTGATAACACTAGCTTCACCTGAATGTGTGTGTGTGTGAGTATGAAATACACACAAAGGAAGAAATAAAAGAGTGAAAACACAATTAATGACGTGAGGGAGGCTGTGTTTGTGTTGGTGAGGATCGGCCAGTTTTAAATGAGGGAAGGATGTAGAACTTGAGGCGGAGGGAGGGAGGAAATGATTGAGGAAGGGATGAAAGAGATGAACGTTTCTCTGGTCTCCGTTTCCACCTCTTTTGCCTGAACTTTTGATGGAGTCAAATGACTCATATGATAGACGATATTGACAAGATTAAATGCTCTATTGGAAGAGAAGTGGCCCCTGGGTGCTGCCCCAGCGTTTTGTAAGAACAGACCGCCAGACAAAAACCACACACTGACATACAGCACTACCGCTTTTTGCTACCACAGCACTCTCAACAATTACTTTCCAGTTCTTTAAAACACACACACACACACACAAAGGCTATCTTTATGACTGCAGCATTTCCACCATTCTAGCCCACTTTTTTTTTTCTCCTGATTTCCTTACCTCGTTCACCCAGAGACCATTAAACCAGATCCCTTCTAAAAGGCTTTAAGGCCTCTCTTGGCTAGCCACTTCTTCATGGCTCTTTTCATGTTTTAAAATCAAAGTCCGTGGAAGGCTTTAGGGGGAGGAGAGGGGAGGTGGGGAGCAAAGAGAAATTTGGGATGGGTTTTTGTGTTTGCGGGTTGGAGACAAATCTTAGTTACAAACCCATATGGTCTCACTCACACACAGAGACACACACATGTACACAGCCTTAATCTGATACGGTACATGCCCTCCTGGCCTGTTCTGCTCTGGTGGGATTCTATTTTTTTTCTCCCTCTGTCTCCTCTTCTCACCTGCTGAGAGTTACTGTAGATGTGTAACCTGCTTTCTTTCTTTTTGGCTCTCTGTCCGCTTTTACACACACACACAGGTATACACACACATACACCCACACACAACTGCACCCACACACTCCTGGAACACAAACACTGGTATGAAAGGCGGTCTGGAGGTGGCCTCTTCTGTGATTGGTTCACTTCTCTTGCAGACGGCTCTGATTTAAGGATCACCGTGTGGTGTGTAGCTTTTTGATTCTGCCGGTAGTCAACCTGAAAATGTTTTCCTTGATGGTTTTTTGGCGGAGGCCATGTTTGGGAAGCTCCGGCCAGCTCACTTCACCTGCCAGCTGCTCAGCTCAGGCTGGTCCTTCTGGAGCCAATTTTTTTTTTTTTTTTTTTTAAAGTTTCATACTCAAGAAGACAACTCCGCTCCACTCTCCCCCTATCTCCACCTGGCCCTGCAGATCAGGTTCCATATGCATCAGTGTCTCAGGAAGGGAGTGCTGACTCACCTTCTGTTAATCTTTCCTGACTGCAACGAGAAGTGATGGGTGGTGCGGTGGGTGCAAACCCGAGGCGCAGAATTTGAAGGTGCGTCCAGTTATTGATCGCTCTTAAAAACTGTGCTCTGTGCAAAGCTAGTAAGTACAGTGAACTACTACAGTTTGTACACACAGCTACAGTACGTCCAGGGTGAACAGTTCTGTTTTGGGTGATAAGTTTTATTCCTTTTTGTCAAAGGCTTTAAATACAGCTACTGGAAGGAGGAGAGATTCTGTGCAAATCCTTCACAACCAGCCATTTTCTCAACATCCTTCCATTTTAGTCGACTGCCCACCTCAGCGCTCGTTTTTTGACGCTTAATTCTGATTATATTGAACGAGCTATGATGTTGAAACTAACCACTGGAGCCAGCTGGACATCGCTCCAAAACAGGAAATGCACTCTTGAATTTGTCTGGCTTCAATAGAAGAGAAAGGGAAATGGAGGGAATATTTGTTAAATATTTATTCTTAAAACCACCTCATTGCAGGATGATATACAATACAGTCACAAGTTTGGACACACCTTAACATTCACTTGAATGACTGGTACTGTATCTCCAGATGTTACTTAATTAAAAGAGTAATAAAGTATCAGCACTCCCTTTCTTCTTTCAACTTAAGTTTTGTTTTCTGTCAGAACAAGGTGGAATAATACAGAATACATTGTTTTACGGCAAAATGTCATATGGTGGTGGGAAAAGCTTATGTTTCCAAACTTCCTCTTAAATAACCTTGGTTAGTTGCTAAATCATAACCTCAAAACATCTTTCCACTACATCATCTGTGACTAGAACACCTTTGTAGTCACCGTCCATTATGAACCTTTTTGCACTTAACAAGCACTTCGGCTTCATACTGATAAGGTGAGAGACATATCTTTGAGCTTCACTAGAGTTATAGGAGGTGTTTTACCCAGATAAGCCGTACTCTATGTGACTCGGTGAAAGATAAATGGAGACCTTGTTCTCTCTTTTTGTGACTTCTCTTTCCCCTCGCTGTCTGTCTGGGTTTTCCATCTTCCTCTGCCTCGACTCAGTAACCTTTAAGGTAGACCTGGAGTCGGGGGAGAGGGGCAGTGAGATGGGGGACAGAGAAAGAAAGGAAGAGGCCACATTCCAGTGACAGAGGTTTGATTAAGTCTGGAAGTGCGTATGTAGGACAGCATCTAGAGAATCGACAGGTATAAGGGCAAGTGATCAGCAAAGAGCAGGTTATAATAGTTTAATCCATGTTAACACAGGAGGAGTGTCTAATGGATCTTTTAGCACAACAGGCTATGGCAGAACAGAACTGAGGCAGGGAAAACAGGCCGGTGATCCCAGCTGTTTGGGCATCGATGAGCAGGACGGCTCTGTCCATTGCACCAAAAAGTTGTAAATATTTTAACTTAAATAAGAAGAAAATACAAATAGATTAGGCTAGCGTGAAAAACAATGCAACTGAGGTGCTCATATCACCCACCCCTGCCACCAAAGACGAGACATTAGTTGGCGCTCAGACCAAAAACAGCTCTGTGCTCAAAAAATGCAGGGAGTGAGACAGTGAACCATATACAGAGAGAGAAAATGCCAATAGATTGGCTGAGAAGCACTACTTCACGAATTCAGGTATCAAAACACAGGTGTTCTTTGGATCCAAGGACATATCACGAGACCAAAAAAAACAAAAAAAGAGGTTGCTTTGTGATCAATAAGTCATAACCGACAGTGATACAGGCAGTTTAGTTTAACAGATCCATCAGTTTGAGTGGCTATCAGATGTAAAAATACGGAACAGTGGTTTATGATGCTATGAGGAGAGCTTTTACTGCTCTGTAAAGTTTTAAAGATGAAGTCGCTTTGTATTCCAGCAGAACTTGAGCAAAACCGCTTCCCCTCTTATTTTTTTTTCGAGAGCCCTTTGCGTCGACACCTTTGCTCCCTCAACAATGAGTATCCTCATTCAAGCTGCATTTTTTTTCCTGTGCTGCGTTAATCTCTGTTTGAACATAGCTGTGCGGTTTTAGCGACGTGTTTTGCAGTGATCTGTAACAGTAAAACATTTTTCCGTTTTGCACAGCTCAACATTACAACTTCATTGGCAAGCCGCCACTCTAACAAGCTAATTAATTAACTTGTCAATCATGCAGTGAAGACAATGCCCCTTGAGAGGCAGCGGTGGAAACCCTCCTCCTTTATGACTCAGATCTGTCACACGGTTGAGAATCATCATTTTGCAATGGAGACAGAAGATGAAAAAAAATCATTTCTCTGCTGCTCCTTTGGCTTTTTTTTGGTTTGGTGATTACATTTCTAGAAGTTGATGGTACGACCACCAACAGTGTTGATGTATAGTAGCTGTAGCAATATAGTAAGTTTTTTATTAATGTCCTCATATTCAGTCTTCATGGTCCATTTCTTCTTTTTTGATGTAGTTTTCATAAATTTTGCTCAAATTATTATTTTATTAGTACAGTAGAAGTGTTATTTAGATAATATATTAAAAACATCTCATACTTGGATTTCAGTCGGCATTGTTGAGCGTCAGAAGATGACTTTCTCATACAAGTTAATAAGATGGGGTTTGAAGTTTGTATGTGTCCATCACTAGTTGATGCACTTTTTTTCTGTTTGACTTACCTGTTGGGAATTTCAGAAAGAAACATTGAAATTTTTGACAGGACCGCTTAGATTCGAGGAGAGATTTTTGTCCTCTAATGTTCTTTGATGTTTGTTTATCTTAGTGTTTTTTAAATCACGGTGCAAAGTCGAATTCCTTTTTCTTCTGTTCTTTTCTTCTTCTCATCTTATTTTGTCTTTGTGATTGATGAGGAGAGTTTGAAGAAGCACCGAGCAAGCCTACAGAGAGCACAAACAATCTCCCACATATTGTCGGAGTGTGTGTTGAGTGCGGTGAGGGAGGTGAAGTCGCTATCAATACCCATATTGATGACTACAGTGGAAGCTGGTGGAAATGTTCTGCTTCCCTATTGATCTCTGATCCATTATAAGCTGTTAGTAGACGGCTGGATGAATGATGGGGAGCGGCCCATCCATCATAAGTCGACGCCCACGCTCGCTTGGCAGACACACTCTTTTAGCTGTTTTGTCCGTTATCCTCCTCCTCCTCTCCTTCTGTGATCCTCCCTCTCTCACTCCTTTATTTCAGCTGCTCATCAAACACAGAACACACCCGACCGCAGCGCAGATGGAGACATTTGGGCATGAATTTGACAACACCTGTCTGCACCCACTTGCTTTGAAAGATTGTCTTTATAGAATTATTTGCTAAAATGACTGGAAAGTTCAACTTTATCTCAACCTTTTTCGTGTTTCCTCGCTGCAAAGTGCCCATCAAAGTGTTAAAAAACAAACCAAAAAAAAAAAAAGTTTTTCAGATTTCTTTTCACCATCAATGTCTCATGTCGACCCTGGATCTCTATAAAGGGAATGAATGATATTGAGTTGATTCTTGAAGAGAAGACATATCAGAAATAATACTCTGAAGATATTGATTTGAACTCTCTCCTCACTTCTTTCTTCTAATGTTGTCTTTTCCCTGCTTTTTTATTCTCCAGGTCACTGATCGGTCCGTGCGAGCGGTTGCAGAGCATTGTCCTGAACTGCAGATTGTCGGCTTCATGGGATGCCCTGTGACGTCCCAGGGAGTCATCCATCTTACAGCAGTAAGTATCAAACGACTCCGCTCACAAGTTTTTGTGATTTGTAAGAGCACCAGTCGTGTGTTCAATTTCAGTACAAGTGAAGATATGGTTGTTCCTGCAGCGGAGGAGAAGGTTAATTTCAGTCAACAGTTTTTTTTTTTGTGGTAATTACTTGTATTAGTAAATGTCAACAGAAGTTTTAGCATGGATGTTTTTTTTTTTTTTTTTTTGTCTAATCCTTTTACCGTACGCCAGCTCTCCGTGTTACATCCATCGTCTCCAGGGGGGAAATTTAACTTTTGGGGAGTAAACTCAGGACCTCGCTGTGTGTTTTGAAGTTATTTCGTGTTAACTTTTAAATCTCATGAAAGCCTAATGAGATGAATCCTAATAATACGCTGCGGTTCTGACTACACCCTGCTGTTTGGATATTACCATGTTAATGAGTAGGGGCTCCGTGGTGAAAGATGCTCCATGCCATATAAACATGGACACACACACACACACACACACACACACACGCACACACACAGTGATTGCTCAGATTGAATTCACAAGGAAATGCTGTACCTTGTTCTTCTTCTTGTTTATTTATTTTTCCCAACATAACATCCATCTACAATGCACGCATGCACTTGCATGTGAGTGTGTATAATATGTCCGCACCCACGTGTGCTCGTGTAGTACAATTCAATTGTGTTTGATGTAACTGGGTGTACATGTGAGTGTGAACTACCCTCGTGAGCCTGTGTGCGCCCATTCCTCCTCAAATGCAATTACAGTTGTGTTAATAGGACTGAGACACCCGATGCCACGCTGCATTATTAGATTAAACAGCAGATTAATTTGTGCTCATGGTTTTGGCCCCCTATCATCTCTGCAGCCTCCACTGACCTTGGCCATGGTGTTGTAGACAGACAGTAATGAAGCCAGCCAATCATAACAGCATTAGCATATGTGGAGGTGGACGCACACACAGCCGCCTACACGCACAGTCCAGCACACCTCATTATTATTTATTACAGTATTAACCAAGGAGTTCAGATGAACAAGTCCATATATCTGATAATATTTATGTTTTTTTTTTTTTAAGCTGCAGTTTTGTCTCAAAAGAAAAACATATTTTTTTTCCAGCCTCTTATCGAGGTTCTGAGCTTTAACAAGACAGATACCAGAGATACATACAGAACCACATTTTCATCCATCTTCACACAACACAAGCACACACAAAAAACAGAGCAGCACTGACACAACTATACACACTTACACATCCATTATGCCTTTGCTTAACCCTTAGAGACCCACCATAGACCCACTTTTGTTTTTTTAGGGGTTGTGGGGGCAGGCTTTAGGGGGAGATAGCAGGTAAAGAGTATTTGCCACATAGAAGTAGTTTACATCATCTGAAAGCTGAGAGCCTGAAGATTAATTTGAGATGCAGCTCAGCACTGCGTGTCAAGTTTTTCTAGTCATAAATCTGTAATAAACATTATGTTTTGGTTAGGTGCCTATTCAAATTTTGAAAGTTTAGAGTGTATAAGGGCTTAGAACATTATGATGGAAGTATATGATGGTCATTCACATGCTCAAATATGCCTCATAAGTTGTTGCAGCAGTTTTTTTGGGGTTGATACCATTTGCTACACAGATTTGGTGCAAAATGTAACCATTTTTGACCACTTGAGAATTGATAGAATTTGTCAAATCCCTCCAAAATACCACATTAAGACACCAAGACCTTGAAGAACACCACAGAAAAAATCATGCTGTGATTTGGTGTTAAAAACTTTTGACATTTGGAGATTTCTGTAAGAATTGCATTTTTTTGACGATTTGATGAGCACTTCTATTCTGGAAACTGCTCAGAAACCCCTTTATTGTCAAAATTGCTAGAAAAGCCAGACATCCTCTGAATGCCCTCAGTCTCTAGTTTGTGGTTGTAAAGTTTCATGAAGCTGTGATTATCCTAGAGGTCACAATATGTCATTTTATACAGCAAAGTCAAGTTTCAAAAAATGGTCTCGCTACAATGAAATGGCTACTGTGGAGACTAACATCATCACACATGAATACAATTGGGCTCATTGAATCCACAAGAGTCTCAGCTTTCCAGTCATACTCAATTTATGCAATTCCAAGACTGTTTAGGGACCCCAATATGCAGAAATATTCAAATACATCTTTTTTAGAATAGGTGAAAATAACACATTTATACTGCATGCAAAAAGCTGCATGGGATTAGCATAAAGTGGGCATGTCTGTAAAGGGGAGACTTGTGGGTACCCATAGGTCCCATTTTCACTCAGATATCTTAAGGTGAGAAGTCAAGGAACCCCTTTTGAAAATAGCAATGCCAGTTTTTCCCTCGCCAAAATTTAATCTAATATTATTAGGTGTTATTATTCCTTCCCAACAAGCTAGCATGACATGGTTGGTACCAATGGATGCCTTAGGTCTCAGAGGGTTAAGAGGGAAGTCCAGTCAAGAGGAGTAACATAAAAGGGCTGGTTTCCTTGATATTTTTGTGTAAAGTTTAGGTAAATTTCTTCAAAGGTAATATTTTGAATGCCTCCTTATAGATCTAGACTGATTAGCTAATAGTGGATATGTTGGTACGGGCTTATACAGTATGTGGTCAATAACAAGAAATTGCGATTACTGTATTTGTGCGACAGTTTAGAAGCGTTTTCATCATTACGTCATTTTTCTTGGGAGCACTGATAAGTTTATTCTTCTATAAGCGTCCTGTTCAGTAAATATTTTGGTCATGATTCTTGAGGGATCCTCAAAAATACTATGTGTTTATGTAAAATAAACTCGTACTGTATATCATCATCAGACCTTTGAAACTCTCAAGTATCGATATTGGTATTGGCCGCAAAAAATTCTGTATCAGTCAGGCTGTACCTCGTTATACCAATCTTTTATTGAAGTAGCATATTTAGAAATCAAAATGCAGGGATAGTCTTTTTGCTACACGAAATTTTTAAAATTAGCTTTACATTATGATTATTTTTTGCATCGTCCATGTCAGCTGCTACAATAAACATGAAAGGGTGACAACTCTAAATCTGATCCAATCAAAATGACCACTTAACAAATATATTTTTTGAGGGTAGTTGAAGTTTTTGGCCCAAATATGTTTATAATGTAGGAGTTGATGAGATGAGATGATGTGATGAGACTGAAATGTTTTGACCACATTCTGTCCATACAGATTCATAATATAAACATATATCTCTTTGTTTCTGTTATTTCATCATTTCTGTGATCCGTCTCTTTCTGTCCCGCTCACTGGCTCTTCCTCTCTCTGCTGGTGTAATCTCTGACAGTAATTATCTCGTTTAGCAGTTGATTCCTCCTCTCATTCGTTCCCAATTGGTCCCATCCAGTGTCGATTTGAAAATCATATTCTTGCGTTTAGAATCGTTGCATTTCTGATGACTCCGTGGACCTGCATGCGATTCCAGGACTGCGGCTCTCCTCTCGTGTTCGATTATCACACTCCCTCCCACTTCTTTTCTTCCTCGATTGCTCTCTCTCGCTCTCTCTGATAATCTTCCCAACCTACTTATTTCCCACCTAGCCATCAGCAGGGGAAAAGGAAAAAAAAAAAAAAAAACCAGGAGGAAAATCCATTACTTTTATTAACTTCTCTTATATGACACACTCATTTCAGATTGATAGTCTTTTTTCTATACCAACCTCTCACAAATTAGGGTATGAGGGAATCAATTGAAAACGTATTTTCTTAATCAAGTGAGCTGATGGTTGAAACGGGTAACCCACGGTGCTGAGTTTGATGCAGATGGTTTGTAGAGTAACTGTAAAGCTGTGGCACTTATGCTCCTCTAATGGCTTTGCAGTGTTTCAGTCCTACGGGAGAGCTGCACCGCTCCTCTATGATGTGCAACACAACTCAATACTTGTAGCGAGGCGCCGTTTGATAAATCATCATCTTGTTAGCGACTGAAATCAAGATCTCTGCTGGCTGAGAGACTAAAGCCTCCTAATCGAAACTTTCCTGACCGGTAGGAAATCAAACTGTACGTACGACTTCAGACATGAGCACAGACACTGTGGTGATTTTAAGAACAGACACGTGTCTGATGTGTTTTGTGTTGTTGTGCCAGGGATATACTATAAATTTTTATTTATGGTTGCTTTCCAGATTGACGCTTTAAGTTGGCTACGAGCTCTTGACAGTAATAATAGTTTTATTGATGAGGCTTGTCACACACCAAGGCTGTGTAATGGATACAAAACATCTTTGGATGGAGGCTTGGTGTGTGTGTGTGTGTGTGTGTCCCAGAGCTTTGAGTGATTTGGCGCTCTCCCTTAGCAGCTAATTTGAGAACTTTATACAGTATATATGTATACTGTATGTGTATGTTCCTACTATATCTGAGCAGAATCACTCTCCTAATTCAGTTTCAGAGGGTTCATCCTTTTATTCAAGCTTGTGACATGCCACAGAGCTGGGAGCGCACTGGATTTAGTGTGTGTGTGGTGAGGCATTGGGCATTATTAAGGGTGGAAGGCTTCACTCAGCCGGTTTGAGTGTAACTCCCGCTCTTCTTCAGATGTGTGTGTATTTGTATGTGTCTGTGTCTTTTAGGAGATGGATTTGTGTGTATATTAGAAGTGGATAAAAGACAGTATATTTTGTGCTTTCCCTCTGGTTCCTAGTTACACTTTTCTGTTGTTTGAAAAAGGAAAAACTCACTCTTTCAATGTTATTACCTTTTAATCTCTTTCTCTGTCCAATCTCTCTCTGCTTTGGGTCGCCGTCACCCTCTGCATATGTACAGTGTCTCTTTTTTTTCCTCTTTTTTTCTGCTTTTGTGTGTTTTTGTCTTTCTCTTTCTCTCTCTCTCTCTCTCTCACACACACGCACACATAGACACACATACTCTCACTCTGTCTCTCCATCTTCCTGTCAAGCGGTGCTCTTTTCTTCTGGTAGTGATTAAGTCCAAGGTCGGCTCTATCAGAGAGCCAGTGTTTGAGAGCAGCTCTGGGTGCCAGAGAGCCTTCATTCCCCCGGCCTTAGATGTCCCACTGATGGCTTCCCCTTTTTGCCTGTCATGCCTACCCACAATACCCCTCCTCATACATCAGCCTATCACTGCCCTAAGACACTGTGGGCCTCAAAATGCCTTTTTTGTGTGTGTGAAAGTTCCCACCCTCGGGAGAAAGAGAGGAGGCCAAAGACATAACAAATGGAGAGGCTGTTGAAGAATGTGTCAGAGATGAAAAGAGGTATATTTGGAGACTGTAATAGCTGTGTGTTGTCTCTCTGATGTACAGAACTTGGATGTTTCTGGTCTTAATTTGGGGCCTTGTAGATTAATTCAGCTGTGCCGCTCTAGTGGTTTTGTTGTTCTTCTCCGCAGAAAGTTAGGACCTTTTGATAAATGCTCTCTAAATTTGACAGAATTGGACTGTGGGCAATACCTCATTCTCTCTGTGTGTTTATGAGCAAATAAAACAGTCTGGTTTATGACAGGGATGCTATTTAATTTCCTAACCAGAATCATATGGTCTATCCATCCTGGTGGCTTAGCAGGCTCAGACGAGCAGTGTGTACTCGCAACATCCTGAGTTCAAATTTGGCTCACAGCCTATTAAAAAAACCAGAAGAAAACTCAAATATTATTTTCTTTCTTTTTCTTTGTTTGCCACGAGCAGAAGGTGAAAAAGAGATTTTCGAAAGCTGTGAAACACAAAAGGTTACGATACAGGTCTTCACCCACTGTCACCTTCACACCCACCACTCCACCACTTTCTCCCCACATGGGATGAGTGGTGTCTGGCTTTGCTGTAGTCTGCTGGCCCCTTATCTCCTCCCCCTGACTGGAGCATAGAAAATACATAATCACAGTGCCCTGTGTCAAACTGATAACCCCCCAACACAAACCAGTGAAGTAAGTGTGTGTGTGTGTGTGTGTGTGTGTGTGTGTATCTTCCCCTATGTACATATGTGTGTGTGTGTGACTGTGTACTTGTACATGTGTATTGTGTCTCAGGGGTGGCAGAGAGGATAAAGGGGAAACGAAGGAGCAGAGGGGATTTGGAGGAAGAAAGGTAATGGGGTTGAGGGGGGGGGGGGTCGCAGAATGAGTCGAAATTGTAATAATAATTTTCTTCACTGCTGTATGGGGGAGATTGGGGGATTTATGAATATAATGAGCAGAGAAGAGCCTAAGGATGATGTGTGTCTACTGCAAGAGTAATTGAAGAATAATTCATTTGGCTCTAAGACTTTTAACCCAGAGACAGACAGAGATAGAGAGGTTTTTGACCTCTGGAGGGAGGGGTATCATGTCTCATTATTGGCCCAACGAGTGTCACTGTGCTGTGACTGTCATCCAGTGCCGCCACATCGGGTCGCGCATGCTTGCATGCGTGTGTATGTACGTGCCTATGTGGTCATTTGGCTTAGTGCGCCGAAGAGAAACCAATGCTCTCTATCTCCTCAAGCCTTTCCTCGCCACTGAGTTTGTTATCAACACCAACACATGCAGGATTAGCGACTGAAAGAGAGAGAGGAAAAAGGGGGTAGGAGAGGGAAAATAAGTGATAGACAGTAGATGGGCACAAGACAGATAAAGAGAGAATGTAACCACACATACATACACACATACAAGGATCAGCTCACTGGTCCATGACTGATGCAGACAATGTATTTGTGATACCAGACCCATGGCCTTTCCAGTTTTTGCCTCAGTCCTTTTTCAAATATTCATATCACTCTGTCTGCCTCTATGTATTTATACGTGTGTGTGTGTTTTTTTTTTTTTTTTTTTTTTCCTGAATGTGCGTCTAGTGAGAGTGTGTGATTTAGGCTTTACTGCAGAGGGATTGTCTCGACACAGCTTTCTCCTGTCTGACTGAACTGTCTGGGATGCTTCGATATGGAAAAAAAAGCAGAGCGTATATGCATGAGCGCGCACTTGTATTCACCTAGTGACACCGCTGCCATTCGTCTCACCTTTTTCACTCCCCCCTCCCACCGCCCCCCGCTCCCCGCCTCATCCTGTCTCACACAATCTCCAACACATGCGTACAGCCAAGCAAAAATGTGTCAGGGCCACAATGCCACCTCGACAACACCCTGTGACTTTGACTTCTTGCTCAGGACTTTGAATATTACTTCAAAGTGACTGTCTAAAGTTCTACCTGCATTGTTTAGAGGATTTAAACTCAAGTTTGTCTGTTTTCTCTCGTCTTCGCTGGCCTGAGAGTTGAATTTCCACCGTTACGGTTGTTAGTTTTACTGAAAAGCAACCTTTTTTTTCTTGTTTCATAGACAGTACTTGCATACATGTGTTTTTTTTTTTTGTTTTTTTTTCTTTTAAGGATATGTGTTTCCCACAGTAGGACCTACTTTTCATTGACTAAGCTCACATACTAAATCCTATGGTGGTTGTAAATTAACTGCAGCAATGAAATAGCAGCTCATATTTTCCAAAATCCAACATGTACGCTATTTATGACTAAAACAATGCTTGCTCTGTCCGGGCTCTTTAAATGTCATCTAGCCGCTTGTCATGTGGGACACTGAAGTTGATGGACAGTAACAGCAATGAACTCATGCAGCTTGGTGCCAGCGTTCAAACCATGACATCATTTCCTCTGCACGGGGTCCACCAGGCCTCCACTTCCTGCTTGGCATCCTGATGCTTGACGTTGTGTAAATAAATGTAGTAATAGCACAGGTAGTTATAGCTCTGCGTACATACACAGGTATGTCCTGCACACGCTCACAAACCCTCTGGATGCCAGACTGTGACATACACTAATGTAATAAAGTGTCAAATCAAACTCTCCCAATATTGAACTTCAGCCTATTCTTGGCTGAGGGAGAGCGTACCTTTTTAAAACAGCTAGTTATTTTTCTTTCATTCAAAGTGGCGTTTTGCGTTTGACCTCTGACGCAGGCTCTCGTTTTTCCTGTTGGAGAGAGGCGTCTAAGTGAAGCAGGTGGGAGCCAAACTCCCTAGAGCTCAGAAAGCAGCTCCTCTGGTCATGTGGACTGCATTAAATAAACTCTCTATGCAGAAATGTGGTGCTACACCCATGTCTCAGACACAAACCATTTACTCATCCAACTCTTTTTAATTATTTTCTCTTATCTTTGCATAACATATGTGTTACATATTTGAATTGATGTGGAATTGGTCTATAAACCGACATTCAAATGCAATTTTATGATTGTGTAAAGCTTGATTTAAGGCTTTTTTTTGTACTGAATGGACCGTACTGATTTTTTCATTTTTATTTTATTATTTAATATTTCTTAATTTAATTTAAGAAATAACATGAGCAGACATTAAAGTGGATTTTAAGACCTTAGCGAATTATATTTTAGGATGGGTCATTTAATTTACTGGTTATTATCATTAATTATTAATTTTACCACCTAGAATGGCAGATTTATTAAATTACTGCTACTATTAACAGAATTGCTGCTTGTTTTAATAATCATTTTGTTCAAAAATCTTCTCATGCATACTTTTGTGCATGTGAACATGTGTGCACGTAGTGTTAGAATATTCATATAATCGGTGTGCGCATTAATTTCCGTGCCATGCATATGTGTTCACGGGGCGGGGACGACACGCTGGCCTCAGAGCAGCTGGATTTTGCAGGTTTCAGTGTTTTTATGAACAGCATGAATAATTATCCAGGTGTAGCTGCCAACTCAGAGGAGACAGGACGAACTCTGCCTGGTTACAGAACGCAGCCATCGAGGAGGAAAACCTACCGAACCCTCACCAAATCCCCTGCTCTCTATTCTATTTCTCCCTCACTTGCTCTCACTCTGTTTTATTCTTTTCCCGTTTTCCATCACTTTCTCTCTCACTTGTGCTGTGAATCACTGGCTTTGTCTTCTTCTCCTTCTTAAGATTTTGTTCCCCTCCCCTCCACATTTCTCTCCATTTATTTTTCTTTCTTTTCATGTTCACGTTTGTTATCGGACACACAGACATACACGGGCAGAAAATAAACTATATTATGAGTGGAAATGATTAAATAAAATTGGAAGCATTAAAACCTGTCACCTACGAGTCAAATTACTATAGTCTGTCTACTATGAGAAAACAAACATTGGCACTGTGGCCTGTCACATTCTGAAGGTGTGACTAATTATTGAGAGGTTGTTTCTTGTGTGACTTCATTTCAGGGATTTGGAGGATATTTTTCTTTCGGCAGATGTCTGCTAAACTGTGGAATTTATTTTCCTGCTGTGGTTTTTCACAGATGGATTAACAAAGTTACAGTCTCAGCCGTGACTCTGCCTCTTCCTTTTCATGCAGACAGCTGCTAAATTTTCAATTTTCTTCAACCTAGCTACACTCTCAGCCAATCAAAACTCACTCCGGGTTGGCCTGGGTTCTCATTGGCTATAAACATCAATGAGACTGTTATCATTGGTTGTAGTAGAAATTCTTTTTAGCAGACATAAGCAGTTTTGAAGATTTGGAGAACAAATACAACTTTTGATGTCAGGGCTTTTAAATTTTTACTCCAGGCTTAATAATCACAAATACTAAATGCAAATAACTGTGTGTGTATGTGTATGTGTGTGTGTGTGTGTGTGTGTGTGTGTGTGTGTGTGTGTGTGTGTGTGTGTGTGTGTGTGTGTGTGTGTGTGTGTGAGAGAGGATATTTGTGCTGTTGATGATAATTTTTTGACAATCTGAGTGTTGCTTGTCTGTTGCTATGAATACAGTATTTTCTGGTAGTGGTCACTTACTTCCAGGTTTGATTTTTGCAATGCTTTTGTTTTGCAAACAATGCCGCCACACACATTTACACATGCACTCACTCACACACACACACACACACACTCTCACACACACACACACACAGAATGAATAAATGCATGAATAATTTAGCACGTCGATCCAACACTGGCCACAGGGGCACATGGTAGTTTGTGTGTGAGTGTGTGTGTGGTTTAACAGTATGTGCATGCATGTGTGCATGTCTGTGATAATGCATGCAGTTAAGGATTTTTCCCCTTTAATTAAATACCATTGTTTATCATGTCAGTTTAGCTGTCCCTGACGATCACGGCTGTACTCTTGACCCATCTTTGCACACACAAGCTGTTTAATGTTTATTTCATTAGTATATCTAAGCATGTCTTCACAGTATAGGTGCCACAAACAAAATCTGTTTCATGTTTATTTCATGCCTAAGCAGACCTTTTATCACAAGAGGTGTGGATCCAATTTTCTCTTGAAGGGTGACAAAAAAAAAAAGCCACAGGCTGCATAAGAATAGAGAGACAAATGGAGTAACTAGACAGAGGTAACGGTTTTGAAAGCCTCTTTTATAACCGTCAGCACAGTGCGGCATCACACACTCGCTGTGTTTGTTTGCAGTCGGTGTGTGCCTCTCTGTGTTTTGATTCCCAGTATGCGGGGACAGGGGAGAGTGTTTACATGTGTGCTTACTTCACACAGCGAGCCGTGGTCCTTATCCATTCCCCCCATGTGTCTTCATGCTGGTAGGTATATGTCATGCCTACAGAGCTGACAATAGTGCTCAGTGATCTTAACACCAACTGTAAGCTTGTTTTCTCTTTAGCCTTGGCCATGACATTTACCACCCTGCCTCCCTGGCGGCTGGCTGGAGTATCATACCTCTATTATCTTGCATCCCCGGCGTGTGTATGTGTGTGTACACCTGTGCCTTTAATAATTTTGAGTATGTATCAGAGGAAAATACAACTGTGCTGTGACTTGGAAAAAGCATTTTTAGTAATTTCTGCAAGCAAGAAACATTTGTTGTTCAACAGTGTGTCAGGAAGTAGATATTTTGACTGGAGGATGAATCTAAACACCTCTTATAAGGTATATTCTTATATATTATTCAGATGGGAAGGCGGGATTGTTGAAAGTCTGGCAGATGAGAGGAAAAGCAAAAGTGAATGCTTATGTTGGCTCATAACCCCTCACACCAGGCATGCAGGCACAAAATGGTAAACACTAACAGCAAGCAATTTTCCATCATTTATCTGCCTTGTTAGGTTTTATTCTGTATTAATGCAGTACATCTGGTGGTACGAGCTCACTCAGTGTATAGAGAAATCATTCTCACATTCTTTAAATCATCATGTCATGGATCAAACTCATTCATGCTTGTATACCAGACATGACTTCACCAAATATTTCCATTCTTACAGCTTCATTTCATTTTTTTGCACCGCTCACAGTAATTAATCAACAGTGGATCCTCCTGGAAAAAAAAAAGGTTGGAGCTGCAATAGTTTTTATATTGTTAAAAGGGGGCTTTGTTATTAGGTTGACTGTTAGCCATCTACATGATAAAAAAAAAATGAAATGTTTGTGTGTGTTGCCTCTTGCAGCTACGTAATTTGAGCGTCCTTGACCTGCGGCACATCTCCGAGCTGAACAACGAGACGGTGATGGAGGTGGTGAGGAAATGTCGCAACCTCAGCTCCCTCAACCTCTGCCTCAACTGGAGCATTAACGACAGGTATGTCAAGTCAGGTTTTTGTTTTGTATGACTCAGTGTCACGTATAGTGTCTCAGTGGATTCTCAGGCCTACAGCATGACAATCACTGATTTATCTCAGGCCCTCTAAGTAGTGAAAAACATGCTGACGGTACAAAGAAAATATGGAGGGAACCTGCAATAGTAACCATATAATAGGTGTTAAGAGACAGTAATAAAAAAGAGAGTTGTATTTATAGTACATCTTAAGAAGTTTATAATCCAACACTGCTGTGTACCAATAACCGTATAATAAATCCAATAAAAGAAGTTCAGCGGATCCAGAGGCTGCTCCTTCTCAGTTAGTTTTTGGACTAACGGCTCATTAAGGTCTTGGTTAACAAAGAGATCTTTCATTGATTGATAGTTATTTTTAATGATCTTTTTATGGGGACTAAACTGTTAGTCATTAATGAAATGTAATAATCATATCTGACATTGTTATAATGTAAAAAAACATGAATTTCTGTATAATAAGCTCTTTTGATTCTTCCATACACAGCTGTGAAGGGGCAGCAGTGTGTTTTTTTTCATTTAAATCTATTGATTGATTAGTTGAAGAAGTCATTTGACTACAAGTTGATTAAGAATTTGATTAGCCCTACACATAAACAGTACACACAACAATTTTGGAGCTGATCCGTATGTGAGATAATGCGCACACTTCACAAATGTCAAAGATGAATAACTACGCTTGTTTGACACATTTTAATCTTTAGTCAAATCAACACGGACGTTTCAGTCCTGACATTTACAGTACAACACGTGTTTGTATATTGCGCACACACTCAAATACTTGAAATGAAAGCACATTAAATGTACTGCAGTAAATCAGATAGACTCCTTATGCAAGCACACCTACTCTGGTATGACCTGATAGACGATGATAGAGAAGGAACAGCTGGAGTAGATCCCAAATAATGAATAAAAACATGGTATAAAACACATTAAAAACTCTTTTGTTTCTGTTTCCCCTCTGTGTGTCTCTCTGGTCATCTTTCAAGTTGCTCTCATCCTCTTTTTTTTTTTTTTTTTTTTTTTCTCTCACACCCTTTCTCTCTCAAATGGGAGTTGGCCTGTACAGTATATGACAGCAAGAGTAAACCATCTCCTCTTTTATTTATTAACTTGTGTTTTATTCATACATTTCTATTTAATCTATTGATTTACAGCTAAAGCTGTGGCTTCTCTGCCGACTGTACTCCCACTCTGGCTTAGGGGTGTGAACACAATATTGAATTTACCATGGTGCATAGCAACAATGGGTGCGGGGAAGCTGTGTGTGTGCGTCTGTGTGTGCACGTTTGAAATCATTCTTGCATTATTGAGTTTACAGCAGACATGTGGTGGGAAGGTTATGGTAATACCTTACCCACCTTCCTTTCAATCAAAAAACATGGAGTTTGGTGAAATCCTCACAGGAGCATATGGTGTTATCAACTTCTTCCCTTTATCACACACACACACTCACACACGCAGGCACGCACACACACACACACACATACACACACGCACACACACAGCCTCGGCTGATTCAATGCTGCATTGATTCCATAATGATATTTACTGCAATGGTTCAGGGGCCGAAGGTGTATGTGTGTCTGACTGGATTTGTCTGGATCACCTGTGGGAATATTGGAATTTAAAATGATGTGTGTGTGAATGTGTGTGTGTGTGGCAGCATACACTAAATGTGTTGTTGGCTTATGAATGAAACAAAGGCAGGAGAGAGCGAAAGGGCTGGGTGGACAGTCGTAGCTGACGAGTCTTACACGCTTGCTGCTCTGATGCTGCACTGCTGCAACCCCAAAGGAAGAGTTTTGAAAATCCAGCAGAAGTAACCGAAATGGCCGTTTGCTCTGCCCAGCCTCCTGGCCCTGCAGTCCTCTGTGTGTGTGTGTATTGTGTACATGCTGACTGCTGCTCAAGGAGCCAGAGCAAATAAAAGCCTCCAGTCATAAGCTGCTTTATTGTTACACTTTATAGTCACACAGCTCTAAGCGGAAGGGAGGGGAGCGAAGGGGAGGGGGTCTTATTTAAAGCGAGGAACTGACTGGGTGGTTTTCGCAATGTGGAGATGGAAGTGTATGTTGAGGTGTGTCTGTGTCTGTGTCTGTGTGAGAAAGAGGCTGTGTGTCTGAAATCGCCCCCTCATTCACTTATTCACTACTCACTATATAGTAGAAACTCAATAGTTTAGTCCATAGTGAGCAGTAAACTGAGATTTCGAACACTTGCTAATCATTATTATTGCATCATCACTGACACGTGTAGAGTTGCACAACAGTTATTTTCACACCTATAAAATGTAGTGTGTTGCATTGTGTGATTGACAGAAGAAAGTAGTGTTCATGCCCCGGGCACTGCTATTTTCGTTTCATTGTAGAATATCTGAGGGCGCTATATAGCCGATACATTTACACAGAATTCGTACACTCAAATAAAATGGCGAACAATAAATATAGTGTGCTATATAGTAAAGGGGGTTATTTCAGACACAGCCAGAGTCTCTGGTTTGAAGAGGTAAGATTTAAAGACATATTTTAAGAAAGATTCAGGTGACAGAGGAAGGTGATGTAGTTAAAGTATGATGCAGGGGGACTGGGTATGGGTATATGATACACTAATGAAAACATACTTATGAATATTATATTCCATTTCTGCCAATAGAGCCCCCTAAATCTTACACACTGGTCCTTTAAGTCCACATAGGAAGTACAGCACAGTAGTCCACAAGACTAAAGGTGAAAATAGTTAAATGCGTAACAGTTATTCCAACAGTAGCTCAACAGTCACTTAGAATGTTGCAAATTAGCACCAGACAGCTAGTGAAGTATACCAGCTAGCTTGGTTAGCAGTAAAGTGATAATAATATAAAGAACTAAATTCTACTAAATCATAAAACAGTCACAAAACAGCTGTAATAGAAAGAGTACCTACAGATAATGCTCCAACACGGGCATTTGGTAAGTAGATAAATTACGTCTGTCAGCATAGTCACAGATCAGACAAACAGCTGAATGTAACAATGTCAGTTAACTGTTGTACTGTACTACAACTGCTGAAACCCAACTGAAAACAGCTGTTGTTGGCAAAGTAATACGTAATTCTGAATACAACTACTAAAGTACAACAAAAGTAATAACAAGGGTACAACACCAAACATTCAACTTTTATGGCAAGATGGGACACACCATTTCCCTTTATCTTATCTTTTAACTTGCACTCATTTCTCTCCTCATAGTGATTCTCATGCCTCAACTCAGGGTATCTGCAAATATCAAGTAATGCTCTGATACCAGTGCCCCTAATTCACAAGATTAAAAACTTTATACATCACGTGATGCATGAGTGGAACTTATTGAAATCATTTTTATATAAGGTAATGTGAGGCCAGGGGTTGCTCTGGCACTAAAAACTGAGTCGGCTTGAGTCGACTGAATGACTTGAATTTGAATCTGAAACACTGAATTTTGTAATAACATTGACAAAGAAAGTGTATCTAATGGATTGGTTATATCAGTGCTGATTCACAATCTGCTTGACATTACAGGGAACTTAATATAGAAACACATTTCTTTCATATTTATATATGTAGGAATACATGTGATGCACTGTTCAAAACATTTGATGCTACCGAAAACATCGACTAAAAGATTGATTTTTAATTGTTTAAAGCCTATATGCCAGGACTGCATCAGCATTTTAATTAGATGCACAAACAAACTATGACAACCTTGCAGCGTATGGCGTAAAAGTAACAGAGCAATCTCATTGACATAAACTGTATGTTTACTGAAATAAACAAAAAATACAAGAGAGCAGCTTCACCAAGTTTAACCCAAGTTTCTGTTGAACACCGATGGATCGTCAATAACCAGAGTTTCAATACACAAATCCACTCAACAACCCCCAAAACACAAAACAAGCTCTGCTGTGAATTCTGTGTGTCTAACAGAGAGAGACAGAGAGGAGTTAATGACGCAACAAGCTGTTTGTGTGCAGGTAACACATATATACTGTATGTCATTTCACAAAAAAACTCCACCCATTGCTGGGCTCCACAAATTTTCAACAGAGCTGCAGCACTTTCTTCTGAACTAAACAGTTCCAGCTCACTTTGTTTTGTACCCAGTTCTGCTGAGATTCACAGTGCACACAAATATCCTTTTTTTTCTCACTTGTAATAAGCTTCACTTTTATGGTAAAAAATGCACATTTCTCCTGTAATAGTCCTGCACTTTTCATCACCCCACTGAAGTCCGTAAGTCACCCTCTGTCAGCACTAATTAGACTAATGACTGTCAATCACACATCAAAGGAGACGCCCAGGTGGAGCAGTGTTCCATATTTGGACCTGGTATTCCCGTGTGATGAAACTGAGCCAAAAGGGCTTAAAACCCAGCGTTTGAACAAGGACTAAAGCTTAAAATATGTAGATAAAGAAATAAAATAGAAGCAATTTACAGCAATTGGTGACATTTCTAAGTCTTGATAGCAAGACATACATTATTAACACCTAATTCACAATAAGGGTTCCCTGTACTTTTAGATAAGGTCAATATTGGTCCCAAAAAGAATCCAAAAACAAATTACTGTACTGTTTAGTGTAAACATACTTTCTTTATGTATCATTGGGACCATGATACATGGTCCCCTCCTCTCCAGTAAGAACTGGAATCGATACACAGAATCCTAATCAGAATTGATAAAACCTTAATAACTCCTAACTCTGTCGTCAAATTACATACAGTAAAAACACACTCCAATGTGTACATAGACATACACACCTACACACACTCTGGCAGAAGTTGTCTGAGGAGCTTGATGGGCTGTTTAAAAGTGAGATTTTATCGATGATGGTTTCCTGCTATGGACAGACTGTTAGTGTGTTCCCACTGACAGAGAGAGAGAGAGAGGAGCTGAAATGGCTCATTTGGCTCAAGGTTCAAAGAGTCAAAGGTCATCTGGGTCACTGCTGTTGGGGAAGCTGCACTGACACACACACATACATGCGCACACACATGCACACACACACACAGGATGCTTGCTTGTTGTCACAGTGAAGGCCAGAATGACTCAACCATCCCTCACATTAGCTCTCTGAGGGTACAGCTGGGTCAGAGGTGTGTGTGTGTGTTTCATACTGATGACAGTGTGCTGTGAACAGGTAAACAGGCAGAGGAAATGACCCCTTATTTCCAAGATCAATTTGTCCCCCCGACAAGGGGCCATCGGAGAGATAGAGCCCTGTGGGAGGTAAAGTACCTCAGTCATTTTTCCTTCCCCTCCTCTCTTTTTCTCTTTCTTCTTGTCTCTCATCTTTAAGAAAATAAATAATAAAAAAAAAAAACGGTGCACCCTCTGGATCCCTCCATCTTTCTAGGTAATAGCTGAACAGCATCTCGGTGGAAGAAAGCGAGAAATGATGACCAAATATGGACTTCCCATCGTCACAGTCCGACAGGCAGATTGTGACAGTAGGACACCTGTTTTGTGGTCACCTTCATTTCTTGGGGAGAGACGATGCGATGTGCTGTAGGGGGGCAGTGTTGGCCCTGCTATTTCTCTGTATCCTCCTCTCCAGCGATGATAGTAGACCAAAGTGGGATTGTGTTTTTCAAATGTCACAGCGTTTGAAAATGGGGAGTGAGTCATGATCAAAGTGGAACGGCACAGCAAATGGCAGAGCTCACTTTTTCAGAAACAAGTTGAGAACACAGTGTCAAAGTTAAACGGTTTTCTTTCATTTTTTTTGGCGCTTGGTGTCTGTTTTTTCATCTTGCAGAAACTCAGGGGAGCTTTTGTGTTGTGCACATAGTGTATGTGTGATTTTTATTACCATTGTGTGTGTTTGTTTTTCTTGTGTGTGTGTGTGTGTGTGAAGATTTCTTTTGTACCTGGAGACATGTGTTTCTCCCAGGGGAGATTGTGTGGATTTTAGAGTTTAATTTGTACCATAATTAGTTTTTTTTATCACATTGTACTTTTTGTGGAAGATGTAAAGAGGTTCAACATGGATTTTATGTGAACTTAATGCTCTGAGACACACACCTTTTGATGTGTGCAAGTGTGAGTGTGTTGCAGTAAAGTTTCCCTATTGATTTTGGTCAAAGCAAGGATCCCCATTAGCTGTGCCTTAAAGCACAGCTAGTCTTCCTGGGGTCTACATTTAAAAGGATACATTACAGCATGTAATGCAACATTACAGTCAACACAAATGGCAAACATAAGACATATATAAGAGAATAATATTAATATGTATGTAAACACTAATGACTTTCAACAGAGTTACCAGCGACAACTACAAATCTGCATATGCATAGTATCCTACAAATATGATGTTCCTAGGTGTTTCCTTATTTGCTTTTTAAACATTGATTTCTGTGTTAATTTAGTCAGTGACACTGATAAAGAATTCCATGTTTCTATATTCTACTGTGCATTTAAGGAAATTAGTGTTTGTCTTGTGGAATGAAAACTGGCCCTCTGTTGCCTGTCTGGTGGCATATGTATATGACTCTAAATTGTGTTTGAATTGACTGTACTGACATGATAGAGTTTTGAATTGTAAACTTTCCATGTAGATAGTTAGAAGCGCAGTGATCAGCATGGAAGTGCATGCTACTGATGTTAGTGCCGTACGGACGCTGGAGAGCAAGGCTTTGTTCTGTACTAGCTCTAGTTTGCTTAAATCTTTTTTGTGGTATTCACCCATATTATCTGGCAGTTATCAAGCTGCAAAAGAATAAGAGTACTTAATACATGTTTTTTTAAATCAGGTGTAAGGTATTTTCTGCATTGGTTTATTACGGCCAATGCCTTGCCAATTCCGTTGACAACGGTGTTGATGTGTTTTGACCAGGACAATTTGGTGTCAAGGGTTATGCTCAATAGCTTGGTTTCCTTTACTTGCTGGATGGGTATTTTATTTATAAAGAGTTTAAGCTCTAGCCCTTTCTTAGCAAATGATTTGAATCAAATCTATGTGTTTTGTTCTGGATGTTTTACTTATCTTTTTGTTTTCAAGGATATGTTAAGTATCTGTTTATTTTCAAGCATCAACTTTCTGATAATATCTAGCTTCCTGTTCAAGATGACAGTCAGATCAGCAGGTGCTGCTGCTGATGCATGTACTGTAGTATTATCTGAGTACATAGTTATTTTAGCATTTTTTAGTACAAGAGGTAAATAGTTCGTGAAAATGGAATACATAAGTGGGCCTAGACTGCTCCCTTGAGGAACTCCACATTCCACAGACACGCTATCTGAGTAACATCCATTATAGAAGACTTTCTGCAATCTATTTACCAGATAGCTTTCCATCTAGGCGGCTGCAGATGGTCTGAATCCATAACGCTCAGGCTTTTCAAGAAGAAGCTTGTGGTCAATAGCATCACATGCTGCTGTAAAATCTAATAGGACGGCTCCACATATCAATTTGCTGTCCAGATCTCATTACCAGTCATCTGTCATTTGCACTAGAGCTATACATGTAGAGTGTCACTTTTGCCGAAAGTTTGTTATCAGATTAACAAACTTACTGAGAGGTCTTGTATGTGTGTATTCTTGTATTTGATCAAATACTACTTACTTAGTGCTGGTAACAAGCTTATGGGACGACTAAGGGCCACTAAATGATGTTTTTCGGTCTTTGGGCAGTAGAAAACTTTTGCTTCTTTCTAAGCCTGTGGAAAGATTGTTTCAGGCTGGTATTTAGTATGTGACAAATTGGGTGTGCAATATAGCCATTTGTGCTTACCATCTATATTATCAATCCCTGGTTATTTGTCATTACATGGTAACTTTATTTATTTATCCACTGTTTCCACTTTTAATTGACTGAACTCAAAATGGCAGGGTTTATACCTCATATAATTCTTTTTATGTTAAAAATGGATAAGCTATTGTCTGTCCCATGTGATAATTATCTCCCTAATCTATATACATTGTTTCTGAAGTAATCATTCAAGTAATTTGCAATTTCTTTGGGTTTGTGATAAAGGTACTTTATCTACACTCAGAAAATGTAGGTTGTGGAGAGGTGTTTTTTCCCATTATGTTATTTAGTGTACTCTAAAGCTTTTTCCCGTCATTCTTTGTCCTGCTTGACTGTAGAGCATAATATTGTTTCTTTTCCTTTTGTGAAGTTTTGTGACATAATTCCTCAGTTTACAGTATTTTTGTCTGTCAGTTATACAACCACTTTTTGTGCTGTTTCCTTTGCCTCGTTCCTCTGAGACATATAGCCCTTTAATTCCCTGTCAACCCATGGCGCTCTACAAGTCCTCGCTGTCAGTTTCCTAACAGGTGCATGTTTGTCAATAACTGGTTGAAACTTTTTGAGAAATGGTTCTAGTTCACATATTTTACCGACATCCTCCAAGAAAGCTTCCTGAGAAAACCTCCTGTAGGACCCTTTGTATACAGCTCTTGGTTTGGCTTTGGGTACCTGACCTTTTCTTGCAATTGCTACTACATCGTGATCACTATAACTTATTGGAACAGATACAGCCTTGGTATATAAATCATCTTCACTCAAGTAAATATGATCATTACAAAATGATGTGTTGATACCATTGTTGTTAATGCTTAATCTAATTGGTTGTGTCTCCATTTGTTTAAAACAGCATGCGTCAGTTATGGTAACCAGTTGTCTTACTTTCATATTCAATTCACATACTTATCCAGCATCTCACCCATAGCTTCTAAATAATTATGGTTTGAGATTGGTGGCCTATAGCAGCAGCCCAGCAGCTATTCTGCTAACAATAACCCTGCTCCTGGACACAAGGCCTGTGTTGACATGGAGATTTATGTTTGTCCTCCACTGGGTCTGTCTGAGCTTTTATGTGTTTATGTTTTTGTGAGCGAGCTCTGGTCAACTGGGCTGTAGTCTTGGTGAAAGCAGATTCATGGAGTAAATGAGTCATTTCTTTTATGAGATCTGTATTGTTGGAAGTTGGCATCCTTTCTCTTTCTTTTTCTTTTTTTTTAATCTTTCAGTCTTTCTAACAGCTTCATTTAAAAGGGGAAATCAATATTCGGTTGCTCTGTGACTTTTTTCTTGCTTTTTTCTGCAGGCTAACATTCTCTGCATATCTCCATCACTTATGAGCATCACAAATCACAGCCAAAATTGGCTGCTCTACATTTTTGTCCCCCTTCACAGAAATCGGACTAGATGAGGGATGACTGGGGGCCCTCTCTGACTTTCAGGAGCTTATAAAGCAGAAAATAATTGGAGAAGCATTCTCGCAGAAACACACCTTCTCTAAAACTCAAAGGCGTGTGGATTTGGAGGCATTTGCAATAGAAGCTTTTTCCAAAAAGCCTCTGTTGTAGCCAGCTGGCAGATCTCACAGTGCCTGGAGAAGTGTTAAGCCCCAGCGGCAACAACCACAGCTTGAATTCGAAGCCAATGCAGAAGTCCCTTAAAGTGCAGTGCCATCGACGGCCGCTAGGTGCTGGCTCCAAAAAAACCACTGGCTCCAATAGACGCCCAACTTCTCTCATAAAATACTAAGTCAATACATTTTTTCAACGAGTCATTATGGACTCATTTGCTAAATTTGGGTGCTCTAATAAGTGTGGTGCTTTGTTAATAAGATTTGAAGACTTATAGTAGCTTTGATGTCTGTTCTGTGGGCGTTGATTGACAGCTGTGATTGACAGTGCTCTCTCTGGCTCTGGGACTCGCACTGAGTTGGACTATTGTTGCCATGTTTTGGCAAGTTTAATGATACTTGACAATGATACCTGCCATGTTAATTAATTTTAACCCAAGTGTGCACTGTTCTGCGTTCCCAGTAAGCTAGCTTTCTCTTCAGTCCGAGGTAGCAGGGCATGTTTCCAGAGTGTGAAAGGAAACATCCCGCACTCCTTATTTGGAAGGTCCTGGTGCCAACCTGGGCTTCAAACCGGCTCCAGTACAAACCAATGGGTGACGTCACACCTCACTACATCCATATGTATAATATATAGTCTATATACAGTCTATGGGTAAACCCCAAAATGTAATGATTACATGATACATCAGTGTGATCAACGACATGTGATGGTGACTCAGGCCCGTATTTGTTCTGAGAATTAAACTGAAGAATGCTTTAAAGAGCCAACGTAGGAGTAAAAAAGTCCTTTGCTCAAGTGAATAGTAAGACAGATTTATCAAGTGACTCACTACTACTAAGAGTGACATCAAGGAGTTAACCTATATGAGCAGCTCTCAAGTCATGTATGCTTTAATTATGAATAGCCAATCAGACAAAAATATTTGACTGATGTCTGCCCCATTATTTATTTATTTATTTAAAAAATCCTTAGATTTCTGCAGGGATATGTTATTCTGCCAAAGCCTACATAATTTAAATGTTTATTAGTTTTTATTTGTGTGAAATCTTTAATATCTCCTGTAGCAATTAACACACGGAATTAACAACAGGAAGAACACTCCAATATGGATGAAATTAAAGGGAAATTGGCTGAAAAGGAAACAAAACAAGAACGAAACTGGAGCATGGAAGAAAACTCTGCTACTGGTTGAGCAGATGCTTCAGGGAAAATGTTAATAAACTGAATATTTATTACAACAAGTGCGGCATAAGAAAAGAAACATATGTTTACATGTGCACAAGTACCCTGGTTATGATTAGGTTTTTGGAGTATCCCGGTCATGTGTTGCACATGTTAACACCTTATTCTAGTTTCAGAAACTTGCTGCCTGGAGTACTCCAATAGAAACCAGGATACTGTGACATGTATCACATTATCTAGGTCTCTCAACATGCCCTGTTGATAGAGAAATGAGTGGCTTAGATGTTGAGGAATCAAGACACAACTGGACAGAGATGATCAAGTTTTAAAGTTCTTTATTTTTACATCTCATCACACAAGTATTAGAGAGTAAAACTATTAGGTTTCAGCTCCTCGACAATGCGGTACGGAAAAAAGAAAGAAATGTTTAAAATAGTAAAAGCAATAGTAATAGATAAGAGTGTAAACAACAAGATGAGTATAAAACATATGAGTGTATGTATGTATGTACAGTGCATGTGTCCTACCTGTAATATATGAATAAATGTCTATATGTGTATATTATATGTGTATATGCATGGATATCTGTGCTTATGTTTGTGTGTGTGTGACATCAGGCAGGCAGCAGGCCATTAGTGTCCATTGTTCATAAGCCTGGTGGCCTGGTGGAAAAAGCTGTCACAGAGCCTGCTGGTCCGGGCCTTCGGTCTGCGGTAGCGCTTGCCAAACGGTAGCAGCTGAAACAGTCCATTGTTGGGGTGGCTGGGGTCTTTAATAATCCTGGCAAGGGTCTTTAATAATCCTACAGATCAGAAACCTGGAAACTGTTCATGTAAACAAGGATGTTAATAACCAGGTTTCTCATGTAAACGCCATATTAAGAAAATGATCAAAACCAGGATAAGTGTTAAAACAGGGATACTTGTTGCACGTAGCGACCCCTACTGTCACAGTACTGTGGCAGTTTACATTCAGCCTTTTATCATATATGTAACCAAGCAAATATTGACATGTCATCTTTCATTTACTACCCAAATTAATGTTCTTGTCGGGGCACAGTAGTTACAGCAAAGTGGATACTCTTTTATTATGGCTGTTGAGTGATTTTGGTTTGTTGATTTAGTTTTCCTGCATACTAGTGTTAACTATCTGGGGCTAATATGTAGCTAATACAACATTTTACATAACTGTTACTTGTTGTAACTTTTACTCTTGTAGATGTGTATGCTTACTAGATTAATTACCATGTTGTACATCCCACAGGAGCTTGATGTTGATCTTTCTTTGGCGATTTCCTCATGGCATGAGGACTATATATAAATAACTGATTTGACAGTTACAGACTATACTTTGGTGAATCCAGTTTCTTTGATACAGTACCAACTTATTTTTTTACAACACCTTTGGTCTAATTCTTGAGGATATCACAGCATTTCATTATTATCTAGGACCCCAACAGGCTGCTCTTAACAGACTTTGAAGAGTTACATTTAAGACATCTTTTGTCCAAAGAAATATTACAAAAAGGATTCATTGTTAACTCTATGAGTAGGAAAAAAGTGAAGGTTTTTACTCTTATCTGTTGCTGTCACAGTTTTATAAATATGTGCTCTGGAGTGCAGCCTGTGATAATGGAAAGAGGCTTCTTTTCTTTTACTGCTTTTAACCTACTCACACTTATAACATAAGTAGAGGCCGGCGTCAGTTGAGTGTTATTACTAAAAAAAAAAGTAGAAAGAGAGGCTTGTGGTTTCTGTTGAGTACAAACTCTCTGTCTGACCTCAGTAGTCGCTGAGTTCAGCCATAAAGTTTCATCGCCGTTAAAGAAAGCAGCTGGACTGTATAAAAGTGAGTGAATCTGTCAGATAAGAGGTCACATGAAATGTCTGAATCTATTGTATAACCTCAACTTCCTACCGCACTATTTTTCCTCCAGCGCACTATTTTTAGTTTCTTTTGGTATTTTTTGGATGTTTTCTAAATGCCATGGAAAATGTCAGCAGAGCCCGAACCAGGGGCCGACAGACATTTGTCCTTGTCTTGTTGCTCCCCCACCTGTCTCTCCAGATTTGAATGGAGGTGCTGAGGGGCCTTCCCCCCTGTCCTTGTCGCTTCTCTTTTCCGCTCTTGTATTTTCACACATACATCATAAGGACCAACGATTTGAGCAATGCTACCGCTGCTAAGAATGTCATGCTTCTTTCCTCTGCTTCCGATGGGGAAGTCATAGGAATACCGTGGACTGTACTCACATGATTTGTAAATTAAAAAAACCCCTGGCCTCTATTTATTTACTCAGGCCGACCTTGTTGGAGCAGATTAACTGTCAGCAGAGATTAGAGTCCTGGTTAGTAGAGTGAATACACAAGGAGAGTTGCCCTGTTGTCAGACATGATGGGAAGAAAAGGTGCGGGAAAAATCAACGAGGTGTAATGGAGGCAGAGTGATTAGGTACGGCAGATGCACACGTATGCAAGTAGCAGATTTTTTTCTTCATTTCTCTCTGTTATGTCTTTCATCTCAGGCTCTAATTCTCTTTGTTCTGTCTTTTTTTTTCCACACTTCATCTCTCCTCCAGTTGTCTTTCTGTGTTTCCTCCCGTGTCTCTCTCATACTTTCCTCTTCTCCCTCTCTTTCTCTCTCTGTCACGCACACAAACACTGAGGTGATTATTTCTGGCAGGTTGGGTGTGAAAGTGTGCTATGATAAACATGCTGCCGTGGTTATTAATTTTGAGTAATGGCAGCGTCAGACTCCAGTGCCTTGATAAGTATCGGAGATGGAGGAACATTTGTGGCGCGGCGCAGAGACACAATGAAGGCAAGCAGCTGGAGCTTATAGGCTACAACAGCATGAGAGCTGCTGTTGTATTCAGGCACAGATCCAGGGCCAGCAGCATCCTGCACCTCTGTGCATATCCAATGAAATGTCAAACCCTTGACGAACTAAAATATGCAGTATAAAATAAGTAAAATATGTAATTAATCAGATTCATGTGGTGTAGCTGTATAGTAAAGAGGGGTCTGAGTCTGACCTCTTCAGAGGAAGTCTCTCTGCTCGTCACACCACCCTGCTGCTCCAGGGTCTTTAGTTTGATTGGAGTGCTCTCATTTCTGGAAGTCATACGATTTGATTTGTGATGCATCGTCAGTGACAGCTAAACAGCTGCTGAATTTAAAGGGGCTTTAAGTAATCTTTGACTTTTATCACCCTCTTTCGGTGACTAAGGAATTGCAACACCGCGACTGATGTTTGGTTCAAGTCACGGTGACATGTAATGTGTCAGGGGGAAAAAAAAGTCAGAGATTTTAAAGGTGAGCTAATAAGAGCAGAAGCTCAGCAGAAATTTCTGGTGAGAAGGCAACATTTTACAGTTTCAAATACAGAGCTTTCCTTTGGATAATTTTTTCCATATTAGCCACGCTAATATGACAGTTTAGGTATGCTGTCAAACACCCGTTTAAGGGTCCGATAGTATTAATGTTTTGGGTTGTGAAAGCTGCAGCAATGTGATGTCCCACTTTTTAATGCCTGCTTATAGTATCACACAAAATCCTAAACAAAAATGTAGCTTTGCAGCGTTTAAATCACCTTGTGAAGCATCCAAATGTAATCATTATAAGGGAAACCCTGCATCTCACAGCTGTGGACACAGGCCTTTGAAGCACTGTTATCTCACAAAATGAGTCATGAGCCTGACACTGGAATTTAGCTCAAATCCATGTTAACCAAATTGTTGACCCATGACAGCAAAATTATTGGTTCCATTTTGACAAAATACATTTTTGCTGTAATTTAATTTTTTCCGCGTATAGGTCTCTGTTCTGACAGGCTGGGTAAATTATTGTTGCTTCAGCCTATTACCAGACCAGGAGATAAAAGAAGAAGCCAATAGAGAGCATGGTTTAAAAAACAGGGCATTTGATTTTGGGTAATGATGCAAAATGTATGCAGATTGTGCATCTTCATTTGATTTTCTCTCTGATCTTATTTTATGTCTTTGTTTGGAGAGTTGATCTCATTTTAATGCTTTTATCCAATTCTGTAGTTCTGGTGGTTTGATGGGGTTTTTTTGTTTTTTTGTTTTTTTTTAAATATTCCACTCTGAAGGTTAAATTGTTGCTGATGAATCTTTCTCACAATTGCTTTTGTGTGTCATTTTCATGTTTGATTTATCTGTTTTATGACAAGAAAAGAAAATCCAAAACTATTCAAAACATGCTTTTCTGACTTGTTTTGCTGCTACGAATCAATTTCAGTCCGATTGTTAGAGAGGGAAAGAGCGTTTTCCCTCCTACTTCCTGACATTTTTCTTTAAGACCTTTCTTGCTTGTGCCAACACAATTATTATTTATTTATTTTAATGTGATGGTTATACAAGCTTTAGGACAGCTTCAGTCAGTACACTTTCACTTTACCGCCCCAAAATAGCAGTGCACGTCTTTCTGTGTATATCTTTGTGCATATGCATGAATACTTTGGTCTGCGGCCAAACCATAGTGGGCATCTCTGTATGCATATTTGTAGATGCTTGCCTGTGAATGGGTGCTTAAGAGCATATGGAGGCAAGGCTCTGTGTTTGACTCTTACTCCAGAAAGGGGCCCGTACACCAGGTTGCATGCGTTCACCCTACAGATGGTTCTGCGCGGGTCACGTGTAAAAGTGATTCGAGTCACGCAGAATCAGCGTGTCAACTGAGCAGGTAGGTAATGTAATCACACTGAAATGTTCTCATGAAGTGCTCCGTTGGCCAGGAACCAACGCAGTGGACTGTGCATGGTGACACCTCCTCTGTGGAAATGCGTGGCCACTGGCTCTCTGTGTTCCCCCCACTGAAAGGAGCAGAAGTATTTCACGTAGCCGCCTGATTTCTTTCAGAACTCTGAATTCTTTCCTTTCATGAGATGACATACCTTCTTCTCAATGTCCATTTTACAACAGACATTAATTGTGTTCCCAGCAAGCGCCCTGTTAAATTGGGCACAAAATGGTTCGAGTGTAAGGCAGCGGGCTTGGACTGAGTCTGACAAAACTATGCAGAAGTGGAAAGTTCCCTTTTAGAGTTGGTTTTGTGCATGTGGATACTTTTGTGGTCAGGATCTCTGTGTACGAGTTGAGGTTTGTGTTTGTGAATATGTTTGGCTTACAGGTGGTGCGCAGCAGGGAGCTGTGGCTTATTATGGTTATCCATACTGTGGGGTCAGAAAGTTGCCAGTATAATCTAAATGGTAAAGAGACCACGGGGCTCGGCTGCCCTTGTTTCACCATGCTGGAGACCTGGCATTTGGCCTCTGTTTGAGGACCAAAGCTGTAATTTTCTCTGTCTTCCTCTGTTCTCTGTGGCTTTTGGAAGACTGGGTCAGATGAATAAAACAAAAGCCATATTCAAAATTATTCTTTTATACGCTCATCCTTTTATGCCTTATTTCTTTATCATCAAATGAGCACATGTCCTCATGCCCTTGTTCTATCCCACCAGCACTTTGTGTAATTTTTGCTCTGTTCTTTTTTTTTTTGTATTGGTGTTGCTTTATTGATACCATCCCTTCCCTTCTTTCTTGTCTTCCTTCCTTCCCTCACTTCCCTTTTTCCTTCCCTTCCCCTCGTCGCTGTGCTCTCTATATCTCCCTTAATCTCTCCCTCTCTTCCCATTTTTCCACCCTATAGCGTTCCCCGCATTCCCTCTGTGTTGCACTCATTTGTGTGATCGCCTTCTTCATACCCACAGCACATCCGCTGCCCCACAAATGAGAGCAGGGGGAGCAAAGGGGAGAGCATGATGCAGGGCCCAAGGAGCAGGGTTTAATGAAGCCAGCCTAAATGAATTTACTGCTTTCCATTGAGCTGCTCTGTCCCATGTGGCTGACTCGCACCTCAGCCATTTTGTTGGAGGCCCCCCTCTCTGTTCTGCTACCTGTTTGTGTGACACCTCTGTAATTAGCCGCCACTATTGAGGAGAGTAATTGTGTATTAGAGCTGTGTTCTGTTATGGGAGCCTCAAAAGTGAACATTTTTATGCAAATGCTCAGAATCAGATTAAGAAAATTACCCAGGGTTTTGAGTGTGGGAGAAATAGTGGAAAGCCATTTTCTACCAAAGGGGAGAAAGGAAATTACCGGTATCACAGTGTGCTAAATGGATGGAGGGACCGACGTGTCTGCTTGGATTTGTTTGTTGGGATATTTATGTACTAGTCTACCGGGATAAACATTAGGGGTGGGATGAAAAATCAATATTGCAACATATCGCGATATTTCCACTTATCGATATACTCGTGCCAAGTATCGATAAATTGTTCGTAAACATACGACCGCTCAGAATCGATTCAGCTACTTTGACTTACCGCTACCAGAGTGCCACAACCCTTCGACTCCTTATCGAGGAGCTCAACAGACCAGGGACGGTCAGATGAACGGCCATTGTAGGTGAGAACAAAGAAATGCAAACGAAATAACTAGCCATGAGCAGCTGCTGTCAGACTCTCCGTGTCCACACTGGAAATACAGACAGTCGGCTGGAGTTTTGACTGTCACTAGAAGCACATTCATGGCCCCTTGTAAAAGTTTCTGCGTGGTAGCTGTGTTGTAGCTGAGCTAGCGGCTCTACCACGAGAGGCCGGTGTGTCTGTGGGGGAACGTCAATACGAAGCCATCGTGTTTATCATGTTAATTTTACCGTTGTTAGCCCTGAATATCTCTTAAAGCTCTAAATATAGTTAGTTGTCAATGGGTCATGTGTTGTGGTTACTGCCACAGAAAAAGAATACATCTTTGGTTTATTAATACGTTGTCATCTCTCTGTTGTCTCTTATCAGACTTGCTAACGCTACCAGCAGATCTGTGTGAGAGGCACAAACGGGCTACAGTTAAAATTTGTTCTGATATTTATACTTGGAGGCATTTCTTTTCTGTGAAACTAATGTACTATTAATAAACATTGTACATTACCTGACTATTTCCTGCTCCTTGAAACCATTTCTTTCTTCTTCAGTTACAGATATCATGATATATCGTAGATCATTTTTTGTGATATATCATGTATTGCAGAATCACCTTTGTTGTGATATATCGTTATCGTTGGAAGAATACCGTGAGTTCATCTGTGATTCCCACTCGTAATAAACATAGAGAATGTTTCTGCTGCGTGACTGATTTACTATTTCAAATTGGTATTTTACAATGCGCTCTGTAATGGAACTTTAATTACAAAGTAAATTGGAGTTATTAACTGCTATTGTTGCTCACCTGGTTTGTATTAGAGGCTCCCAGGGACAAATACTGTGCTGATTGTTAATCCTACTCTTTGTTCTGTTATGCATGTGCTTGTGTGTGTATGTGTGTTTGTATAGACTCTGGAAAGTCTGCACATGCCAGGTGCTTGCTTCCAACCTCTCTGGTTAGGAACAGAGCTGCAGACTGAAAAACCTGGATTGGCTTGCAGCTATTCATACATCCATTATTAAGTTTCTATGTAAATGTTTTTCTAAGTTCTAGTTTCAAAGTCCTACTAACCAAATCAAGTTGCACCATTGAAATTAAATATCTTGGCAAGTGAAGACTAGCGATTATGCTAACCAAACCAGTGCTATTTAGTTAATACTCAGCACACAACCTCACTGGCTAAGGACTTTGTAAACACAGACAGATATCTACGCAAACGCATCTCCCCCTTCTCTCCATCTGTGCTCACCTGCCCAAGCCATGACATATGGCTTGTCTGTTTTGATCAGACCGTCAACTTCTAAAACTCAAATTTAATGTTCAGCTGGAGTAGAACGATGCATAAACACTCTCCAGACACCCCCAGGAACTCTGGGAAATCTGCCTTACTCCTGGAAACTTTAACTTTCTAATTTTATACAAGGCGGAAGTTGTTTGAAACTCAGAAACCACCTTTTCTGACATAAACAAAGAATGAAAACTGTGTACCAGATATGTGGCGTGGGTGCCTGCGTGCATAATTTTTTGAATGTACATACATGCATGTGTGCATTTGTTATCTTGAATGCCTGTCTTGTTTGAGGTTTCCTTGTAGAGATGCGCTTGAGGCCAATACCTCTACTTTCTGATCAGTCTGTGGGTAAACATTGCATTTAGACTGTGCAGTTTGTTGTAGGATCTAACATTCATGTTCCTTGTTTAGGTTAACCGGAGTTGACCCACTGACAGCAGGATAAATTTGTCTTTTCAGTTGTGCTTCCTCATGAAGAGTTGAAAAGGAAAGTTCAGCGTGACAACAGCATCCCAGCCACTAGTAAAGATTTAGTGTCCTGCCAAAGAAGCAGGAGGAGACTAAGGAGCTTGCACACAGACCTTTAGACAGAACTATAAACTTTCTAAACACTCTTAAATAAGTATGCTGCCCTGCACTTTGAATTAATATTAGTTAACATTTGACAAATCATGAGCGATAAACATCCCAGATGTTTAAACGTTTACTTTGTTGGACTTGAGGAGGGTTTGGACTTATCTGATGCTCGGCTCTTACAGCGTGCTAAAACTCCTCTGTTCTTTTTTTTTTTTTTTTTTTTACTGTCGGAGGTCTGCTTCCATTACCTACTAAGCCTTTGTCAGATTGCAGGGCTGTGAAGCGGTCCCCTATCACCACTGGTAACGGTAGTTTCCAAGTTCCAGTCTATTCAGCTCACGCCGCCACCCTTCAGAGACTGGTAATAACTATTTGCTCAGGCTTATACATTCTCACCCTGTGACTTACATTTTTTTTTCTGTTTTCTTCTCTCGCTCCATTCATCCTTCTCAGTTTACTGGATCCATATTTTTTCTTTCCTCTCTCCCTTTCTTCTTCCCTCTCTCCATCCTTCCCCTCCCTCTCTGGCGTCATCTTTCCTTTCGTCAAAGCAATCACTATTTAAACTCTCCTCCGCTCCAAGGTCCTGTCAGATCCCCTAGAAGCCAAACACTATTAAAAGAGGTCTCTAGAGCTTACCCAGTGTGTATATATGGGTGTGTGCATGTATATGTACAGTAAGTGTGAATTTTTCTCGCTGTGCTTCAGTGTGAAGCCACAACTGTGTGGTAATATGTGTACGTATCCACATTGGTGTAGAGGGTATCTCCTTTTTTGATCCTCTGAATCTTCAATAAGAGCGTGAACTCTGGTGGGAAATCTATTGGCAGCAGATTCAGAAGATTACGGAAATTCAGCCTGGCGGGAGGCAGTAAAAAGGTGGTTGTGGTGGGGGGAGTTTGAGTGGTTGGAAGAGCTTGCCATAACCCAGAGAGAATAAAAATATGAATAGAGTGTGGCGTCAATGACCTTGTGGTATGAGGTTTTGTGTCCCTTGCCCGCTCTGCATAGCCAAATGGGAAAACAATCCAAACACACACATGCGCATACACCCAAAAGCGCACTTACACACACACACACACACAATTGTGTTAATACAAATACACTCACTTTCGCAATCTGCTCTATTTTTCTGTCTGAGAAAACAAAACCTTAATTATGATACAGAAAGCTGAAGCACTGGCTGTAACATTAAAAGTTTCTCTACTTTCCATCTCGGTTGGTTTGTCGACACCCGAGGTTACGGGTGGTGTCAGGAAATGTGATATAAAACTACAGGTCCCAGAATTCTGTAGGCAGTGAACACATTTAACAGAAATAAAACATAGGAGCAACCGGTGCATTTGTTTACAGCGCAACCAAACACACTCACATTAATTAATTTCGGATTCACATATTCTGTTTTATTTTAGACTGTGAGGTAACTTCCTGACCTGACTGGACCAGGTGTCTATTTAGTGGGAGGGATTTAGAAGAGATAGAAAGTGAGAGGGAGAGAGAGACCTGTTTCATTAGCAGATTGAGGGAGCTGTAATGTGATGGCTGGTTGAGATGGCTACTTAAATGTGATAGGCCATTAGCTATTCATCTCTACTGCACTATTAATGCAAGGTATGGAAAATGCAATCATGCAAATCACTCTTCGATCAGAGTCTTTCATAGAGGAATAAATGCTGACGGCGTGGATGGGAGGGAGTGTCAAGAATGAGGTGGGCAGAGGATAAGTCTTAGAGAGAGACAGAGAGAGAGAGGTGCACTCCCCTCTTCAATCTCGTGTCAGTTTTTGTCGTTTATCAGCACCTCGTCTGTTTAATTTTAAAATGTGAAGGGGTTATGGGTGACATGTCGTAGCATCAGGACGGAGACATGACAGTGGAGCTTGGTAGGTTTACTCTGCCTCTCTCTGCTTTTTGCTTCTCATCTTAAGCCTTCAGCAACATTACCATACATTAGTTTTGGTATTTAACATAGCAAAGGAGCAGTACATATTATATATGACTGTAATGTTTGATAACCTTCTAATAAGCAATAAGACTGAAGACTTAAAAGAGCCCATTATTATGCTTATAATTAGATGGCGGCATCACACATATAGTGTAATGTAAAGTGACTGAGGGAGGTGATGGGGTTAGGTGTGGTTTGTTCAGTTTTGGTCTTTTTTTTTTTTTTATCCCTCGCATACAAAATCAAACTGACAGTAGAACACCGCTGGATTTGACTTGAAAGTGGAGTTTCATCCTCTTTGACTCATCCCTCAGTCAGGCTACATTCCAGTGTGGTCCATCAGCTCGTTTATTTGTCTAAAACACTCGACTCCATCCAGTTTAGGTCGTCTCTTCTGACAATTTCCACTGTTCAGAATTTACAAAAACAGCTGGAGAAAATATGAAGTGCAGATTTCAAATTGAGTGCACGTAAACCATCAAGCATCCATAAACATGAACATTGAATCTTCCAAATCTATGCTTATGGTTTCACAATAGATTCAATGTGCACTGGTTTACAGTGCACATTTGTAGTATTGAGACAGTCTTGGGACTTAGCTCTTCCCATTCTGATAGTAAAATGTACTCACAAATGGACAGTGTGGATTTGCTCAATATATTAAACTTCAGAGTAGCCTGACCACCCTCCTAAATATTGTGACAGCTGCAGTCAACATAAACATTTAGATCAACTGGAAAAATCCACTGTTGCTGATGACACATTACTCATTGTTAAAGTAATTACATTACTTTACTCATTACTCAGCAGCAAAAGTAACACGGTACACTACTTGTTACTTTACCGTCACTTTACTAAGCTCCGTGTTGCTTTTAAACTCAAAATCCTCCAGACCCACATGTTGCATCTTTTGTATTTAACACATGTCGAAATAGAAAATGAAATGATTGTGGTTTAGCAAGCAAGCATGAAACAGTTGAGCTTAGTAACTTCAATATAATTACTGAATTTCAAATTGTAATCCCTTACACTATGCGTTACTGAGAATAGTGATTACATTACTGCAATGTGTTATAAAGTAATACGTTACTGCCCAACATTTGTCATGAGAGGACAGAATAAACTTTAGGGTGAGGTTAAGGGTTATGTTACAACTTAGAGGGTCTTTGAGAACATTACATTACTATTTTATCTATTATTTTATTGTTTATATTGTCTAAAATGTGAGCTAGAAACATGTAATTCTGTAGTTTCTATGTAAAAAAGCAGGGTCTACATTTGATTAAAAAACATCCTGTCACTGATAACTAAATGTTATCTGTCACAGAGCATGGTGCCTCAAATCTGCCATTTAAATCTTGCTCAGTTTTTGTATCAGTCCACTTCCTCTTTAATATACTGGGTGAGACACGGTTCTCCTTGGATAGTCACTTTGAGTAATTGAACCTGACAGTGAATTTCCCCCAAATACTTTTACAGCCTCTCGTAAAATACTTCGTCAGGCCTCAAAAATGTTGATTAGCATATTCACCTAGGATAGGCCGATGCTTTACACTTTGAATTAATAAGCCACTAACTGTACAACATTTCATGAGAGAGAGAGGGAGAGAGATGGCACAGCAGAGAGATGGATGCCTTTTTTGCCACCTTGTGAAATATGTAATACATCTTCATTTTAACGGGTGTTGTAAATGTCAGGGCACAGATCTTCTCTTAATGAAAAGATCACCCTGTGTCCAAACTTTGACAAATGTATCTGATTTGAGCTGAAAAACTGGAGAGTCGTCCCCCAGTTCCAACAGTTTGGATGAGCGCTAACAAACTCAAGCTGTTGCCTCGTCCTGGTGCAAGGTCAGAGCTTGATCAGTTTCAGATTAAATCCTGCTGCATCATAGTCCTCGCTGTCTTACTGTCTGGTTTAGTCGTTGGTGAAATGTTGGGCAGTGGTTAACTTTAACCTGTAACGTCAGAAAACATGGACAAAAAACTTATTCCACAATAAAATCACTTAAACAAACATTGAGTTCGCTTCAGAGCAAATGCGTGGTCGCTAAGCAGCAGAACATTTTACCATGACTACAGCCAACCGCCCATCTGCACCACGACCTGAAATTTGACAGATGTTGCATCAAAGTTTGATGTTGCACCCCGTTGTGCTATAAGTAGTTTGGCTGACCCTGAAGGTAGGAAACCGTGTGTTTCTGCAGAGAGTCAAGGTGCGTCATTAATTTTATTAGCAGTATGTAACTGTTTTTGTATTACTTTTCATCCTGCAAGTTTAAAAAGAAGGGGGAAACCTCTAATCCAAATTCATTTGATCCACGCAGAGATGCTGTCGATTTGCATAATTGTATGTGTTTAACTAATCGTCAGTAACATATGAAAACTAACATCTAATTATCACGGTTTAAATGAATTTAAATGGTCTTGGGAAGAAATTGGATATTTATATTCAGTAAATCTCTGAAATTGATAGATATCTCTATAAATTACCCCTAATGTTCAGAAACTTTACTTTGAAGAAGTATGAGCACATGAGGTGGTGTGTTAAGAGCCTGGAGCTAGTAGTGTGGGCCGCTTTAAAGCTATATCCACCATGCAGAAAGGTTAGCGTGGGTTTGAAGATCTGAAAAGCGTTAGATAGTACAGGCTGCTGTCAATTTGCTCTCAAACCCGCCGGCGAAACTTTTTCTTGTGCTCTTCTTCCCACGTTTTTATGCAAACTTACAACGATGTCACTGACATCAATTTACCCCTGAAAGCTAAACCCGCGCCAGGCCATTACAGAGTCTCTGCCGTCACACAACGTCCTCGGGGAGAGAGAGGGAGAACAGGGAGAAAATGAAGAATCAGCATATAGATGTAGCTTTGTTTTTTTTCCCCACTTTACAATACACATGTGCAGTGGTTTTATCATTATGCACAGCAGGAGTGATTTAGAATATATTATAATAATATGGTTTTATACACTAGCTTTGTCTATACTTTACATATGACTCCTGTTCTTTTTCTGACATGAACTTTTCTCTCTTTTCTTCCTTTATTTACATTTCATAATGTAACTTCATAACACGCCTGCTCTCCACAGCTGGGGAAATTAACAGGACGTAAATAATAAATGAGAGCTTAATTGATCAGGTCTCTGCCCTGTACAGATTGTATAGCTGTGTCCTTGATATTAATACTTTCAGTCAACAAAATCAATACGTTCAAGTATGAGAAACCAACAGAAATAATTTAAACGGTTACCCCAATGGTTTGTGTGCTTCAGTGGAGCAAAATACATCAGTGTCCAACTTCTTGTGGTAAAGCAAGTGAACAAACATACTTAAATGACTGTTAAAGGTGGGAAAAAAACAGCTTTTCTTCTAATAATTATGTTTAAGTGGTGGATTGTTTTGTCCTTGTCACGGTTAAATCATTAAAAAAAACTTTTGGATATTTTGTGTTATGGTGTTAAAGTCACACACACCACGATTAATTTATTCTTACTTTAACATTTTCTCAAGTATATCAGTCAGTGTTAAGGCCAACGGGGAAACAGGAAATTCAAAATAGGGATGGTTGATTACATCCACGTTCAGAGATCGAGGGCACAGAAGGACTCCGGTGGTGACATGCTGTTGTCGTTTTTCATAACCCTGGTCTGCTTTGTTGTGGCTGGCCTGTTTTTATTTTCAATGTTGGAGTGCTTTAGTCTGTTTTTTTTTTTTCGTCTAAAAGCTATCCTGCATTACAGCTGCTTTTAAGCATGTTCATCTATCACATAAAGTGAGAGAGACGACGATAGGCAAAGACAAAGAAGAGAGAAAGAGAGAGAGAGAGAGCATGAACAAACGTAGTGACTGCTAATGGCTTTATTGGAATGATACCAGTTAATAATTATTCTGCCCCCTCTTAAAAAAGACAGAATGAAAAAAAAGTAAGGTTGAGTTAAAGGAGGAGAGCAGCCACAATCTGTAACGTGCTGTCTCGACTAATAGCTGGAAGTCAGCTTTTACTGATCACTGGATGGCCCATTCCTAATTGATGTGATGTGTGTATGTGTGAGTATTTCGGTCAGTGTGTGTTTCCTCGCTATTTGTGAATGTCTGTTTGCCTTACCAGTGAGCATGTGCTCAGCAGCGGTCTGTGTGTGTGTGTGTGTGTGTAAATGAGCTGTAAATTTAATCACTGTTAGTGTGAGGTAATGTAAGTGGAAGGCTGATATAGCCCATTTCACCAGTCTTCCCCGGGCATGTCAGGAGACCAACCTGTCTTGTCCTTTTCTCCTCTTTACCTCAATCCGGCCCTCTGTTTGTGCTCTCTCTCTACACAGGAAGCATATTTTCTTCGTCTTTAAACAGAATAATCTTTGACAGAGAGTCGGAAATAAAAGCGACACAGCATTCGTCTTCCTTCGGCGGATATTTCATTTGCAAGGCCTTTAAGGTTTTTGTTGGAAGATGGCAGTGTATCAGCGTTTCCCACTTGTGCTTCACAGTCTAGCTTTAAGTAGATACCAACACCTGCCAACACACACAATGTGAGTGCAGATGTAATCCCTACTAACCGATGTTATCATCTGAAAATGAACACCGCGAGTCACAAAACCTTGCCATTGTAATTCATAGCGGGCATTCCTCTCCGTGTGTTGAATTTGCTTTATGACCCATGTGTGATGCCAAACCACTGTGAAGTGGTAAAAAGTATATACAGTATGACCACTGATGGAATATTTCTCCAGTTTTTCCTCAGCTGCTTTGGAAAGCGCTTCAAGACTTTGCAGGGCACTGAGGAGACAGTTAGTATCCAGAGGGAAAGAAATGATTATCACGTCCTTGCATATAGCTACTTTCACTCTATGAGCCTCTGGTGGTGTGTGGGGTGTTTTATAGGAGTGTGTTTGAGTGTGTTGAAGTGTGAATGTGTGTGTGTGCGTGCAGGTGATTGGGCTCAGGGTGTAGTTCTAATGGAGCCGAAGGGATGATTACACTGAAAAGGTCAGATTTGTCTCTAGTTCTCTCAATGAACACACCAGAGAAAGAGAAACAGGGATATTGGATAAGTGATGCAGACACAGAAAGAGGAAGAGGGGGGAGAAAAAGACGTAGAGGTGAAAACGTGGGCAGTAACAAAGAAGCGTGACAGAGGTGGGAGGTGGAGGACGGAGAGGAGATGCTCATCATTGACAAGTATCAACATTAGCATTAAGGAATGATCAGGGTCTTGTTGAAACCGTGTTTATCCAAAAGTCCTTTCAGCTTTTAGTCTTCATATTCACAACAGACCCATACACTGACATACAGAATAAAGTACTGTAGTATACTGTAATAATAATAATAGATACAGTAAGTGTGTTTTTATTACATCCTGGTCTTGTGACACTAACAAAAATAATTTTCGTAGCACTTTTAAATGTGATAATAAATACCTTGCAGACAAAAAAGAATAAAAAACTCGGAAAATTAAGTAATTGTTATGGTTCTGACCCAGTCTGACTCATGTCCCTGCACCAGTCCACCAGGCCTTTCTCTCTGTTTGTTAAGACCGGACTGATGGGAGAAGGACAGATAAGAGAGGCTGCAAATTGTATTCAAGGACCACTTGAGATACTGTTGCTTGCTTCATTGACTCTCTGAAAAAAAAAAGTGTACTGAAACTCAGAGCAACAGTTATCTTTTCAGTCCAATTTATGTTACATGCAGCCTTAATATGCAGGTCACTCTGCTTGTCAGATTTATTGGTTCATGTTTATGTCAACAGCAATTTATGTTTCTAGTTTTTTTTGGTAAAGGTTCTTCGGTTCGCAGTGTAATGCTCAAGTTTATTTGCTGTGTTTGCTCAGTGTTACTTGTGCACTTATTTAAATTATATTTATGTAATTCTGAGACAGTTTGATTAATGATGTTTTATATTAAGAGGATTGTACATGATTATATTATAGACTTTTAGTTCACTCATGGATGAAGTTCTGTTTTTGATTTGTCCTCAGCCCAGAGCAGCTATCGCCTTTTGTTTTTTTTTTTCTCCCCGGCCCACTTTTCCCTCCACAACTGCCCTCCAAACTGTGTTTTCCCCAGCCAATCAGCTTCTTTCCTGTTCTCATGTTTATCTCCTGATTCCCCTCACTTGAGTTTCTCCACCCATATCCCCACCTGCACCTCATCTCCTCGTTAGTTCAGTTAGTATTTAAGTCCTGGTTTCAGTTCAGTCTTGTTGGACCCTTTTTCTGCTCTGTTTGTGTTGATCAGTTCTGTTCAGTTCAGTTTTTCTTTGCCTGCCCTCGAGCCAAAATAAAGAAGTTATTCTTCAGCCTTGCTCTGCTTGCGGTCTCCTGTATTTGGGTCCACCTGCTTTGCTCCACATAACAATAATGGTAATATAAGACACAAGTTACAAACAACAAAAACAAAAGTACAAAGAAATAAGACATACATAGTTTGAAAGCCAATGGGTCCATATGACAAAACTTACACCAGCTTTAGTTTTTAGTACTGATTTTTGTATGTCCAGCCTGATCTGTGTTAATTAAAGTAATTAAAAACAGAAGTAGCAAACTTTCTTTGAGGTTGACATCCAATATAAAACACTTGAGATAAAGCTGGATCTCATCAGCAAACCAGTGAAAAGAAATATTGTATTTTGAATAATTTGAAGTAGCAAATGAATGTAGAAGAGTAGACCTGAAATTGAGCCCTGGGGGACTCCATGGGAAACTGAGGATGAGCCTGGCATTGTTAATATACTTCCTGTGAGTCCATATGTACGTATGTCCTTGCTTGGGTCCAAGTCAACGTGCTTTAACTTTTTTGTGGAATATCTGTTGAGTCATTTCATATAATCACAAAGGCCTTAAAGATTTGTTGAACCACAAAAATTGCTGATCTGCAGCCAGTGGGTTCAAAGCCACTTGCCTGGATCTATGAATTAGCTTTCAGGCACACAGTTTGTTTGATTATGTGTGTTCAGATTTTGTTTGTAAGTGCTCTATATACAGTATGTTTGTGCAGTTTATTGCTAAGCTATGAATGTGGTTTTTTATACTTTCTTGTGTCTGTGTGAGAGCTCCAATAACTGTATGTGAAGTACGTTGCTTATGTGCATGTGTTTTGTAGGCCTTTCAAAGTGTTTTTGAAGTCATCATTTATTCAAACAGCATGTCTCCAAAGATCCCCAGCCTGTATGAATTTTAGACAGGCTGTACTTCTAATGACGGCCTTTGGCTGGTGTTTTTAATCATGTATGAGAGTAAAGAAATATTGTTTTGTGCTCTTGCGCCTCTTCAGTGGATTGTGACAGATTGTGTTAGGAGTGACACCACTCCACTGAAGAATACAACAGTTCTGACAGGCACAATGTTTGGAGTCAGGATACTGATGCCTCAGTGACTGAAACAAGAATAAATTGGACTCGATGGAAGAGAGCGCTGAACTTCAAGCCACTGAGATGCACTTCAAAAGCTCCCTCTTCAAATTCTTTGCACAAAGTCATCATTGACATTGTGTTTAGTCCGTGCACAAAGGATGTCCGAATTGGTTTCTCTTTGTCAAGGATTGTTCTTGACTGGAAGATTATGATGGCGTTTAAAACTAACCTGAAAACTAAAACATGTGAAGGTCTGAAGTTATACCTGCAAACCAGCTGGTTTCAGATGGAAACAGATCAGGTGCTTTAAGATTTAAATGTGTGATATAACATTTTCAATGACAGTAAAATTTTGAAAACTTGAAATAGTTCAGATACATTTAGATTGCTCAGGCCTGTGGAAATCTGAAATTAAAAATACACTAAAAAGGGCATCAAGCAATCTGGGTAAACTGTATTATTACTCCATACAGAGTTTCCCACAGTGTTTTATAGAGAAGGTAGGCCAGCTCGCCTGACAGAAAGACAACCTCCGCTAACATCATAATAATTAACACACTTGACATAAAACATTAACTGTGAGGGGAAAAGTGCAGAGATGCTATTTCACACAGCTGCTACAGTATATATTTTATGAGTGTGACTGTTGTTTAGGGTGTCATGTACTAACTGAACATGAAAAAGATCCAAGTGGTTTACTTTCATATGTTCATATGTTTTTTTTTTGTTTGTTTGTTCATAATGTATATAACTAGCATACCTAAGGTTTAAGACACCAGCTTGTTGAACATTATCTACAGGCTTTGTTTTAATTGTTGCTCCACATGATCTTGTCCGATGAAATATTTTGGTGTGCGGCTGCTTGTGGGTCTGGACAGGTAGTGCCATGCTGCACAGCTGAGGGATTTGTGTTGTCTCCCTACTCCATCCTGACAGTGACTAGCTCATTATTTCCCACCAGTTCAGCTGGGAGTGTGTTACAATTCCTCCTCATACACGCACACACAGCTTTAGACCACTTGACCTTGGTTGCTATGACAGCAGCAGTAAAGGCTGCACTGAGGTGTCAGTGTGTCTCTTTGACGAGTCCCGCAGGTACACCAACCCCCGGCCCACCCGTGTTCTGCGTTCGTGTGTATGTGTGTAATGATGATTAATACCTTTGTTTTGAAAGCCAACAGAGAGTTGTTGTGTGTCTGCATCTGTGCGAGTGTTTTGCTGTTGTGCGTGTGTGTGTGTGTGTTTGCATCTGTGTGTCAGCGAGCATGGGCTTGCCTCTCTGTGGCAAGTGTGTTTTAGCCTGTTTGTGTGCATCACTAGCTTCCATTCCTCGTACCCTCTTCGCCGTCGCCAGCATGATTGTTGTTTATAGTTTTGACATCTTGCACCTTGTCCCCATTGTTCATCAACCTCTTTCTGTGCTTGTGAGAAGTTTTTGATTTAGTCTGGTCTCATTCATGGCTCTGCCTCATCTATTTTCTGTCTCCCATGCAGCCAGGCAACACAGGTCACATTGCCTGCAAACATGTTCTGGTTTTAAAATGTTTTGAAAAGTAGAGAGGTGGTGACTTCATCTTAACCAAACAGCAATTAGGGTGACACTCTGAACCTCTTCTAATTAGTTGTTTATCTCCTAACATTTCACTGTACCTGTAGGAATTTCTCATTAATATGTTCTTGTGAAATTAGTCGTGATGACACAGTGAAATTACTTTGCAAAGAAAAATAACATCATGCGAAGTTGCCTCACTGATTTTGAGTACATCTTTTGGATATCTCTTGTTTTAGTATTAAAAACGTTTTGTTTCAAGGGCACGCTGTTAAGTAATTGTTATAGATTTTCAAAACCTTTATTACCTTTCTAATGATTTTCCCTCCTTGTTAATTCTGTACTGCTACAAAAATCCACTTTTCTTCCTGGGATTAATCCATCCACAAACTTAAGATTCATGTCAATAAAAATATAAAGTTATATTATCAAATGCAGTTTTACAAAACAATGGCTTTTATTATGGCAGCAGAAATGTGTTTTGACATCTTACACAGTTTACCTTACATGCTGTTTGTTAAGATACAGACTTAATCTGTTGCTTGTTAATACACATTTTTGGATTATTCGGTATGCCTTTAATCAGCTTTTTCTGCTATCAGTATTACGCTCCAAACTAAACAAACAGCCTCTTTTAATGGGAAGGAATGTACACAAAAATGCACAAACACGTAAAATGATGACTACTGGAAAATTAAATTCTTCTTTCTCCGGCAAATATTGTGTGTATGTGTGTGCTACATTAAAGAAACAAGCATTCCTGTACTCTTTTACATAATACATATTTATTAAACTATGTCCCCTGTGTGTCTGTACAGTGAAATCTAATTGTAAATCACAAACTTTGATATAGACTTCAAATCAGGGAGGTTTCCTTAATCGTGTTTACACATGGCAACATTGAACAAAGGTTCCCAGAGGACAGAGAGTCAGACAGGGAGGCTGAAAACACACAGAGACACAGCATGTGCAGGTTACATATGAATATTCATATTTTCTTGTTTGTACAAACATTTGACCAACCTCTCTTTTTTTCTCTCTCTCTGTCTTTTCCATGTTGCTGCTGGTTTCTGTGGTTGCCAAATCCAGGTAAGAAAACCATTTTTGCTCTGCTTTTTCACACCATACACTCATTATTTTCACCCACTTTTCACCTGTTATATAGATTTTTTCCCCCCCTCCAAACTGTATTTGTTTCAGCTTTGATCATTCAGGTATTTTCTGGTGCTTGCGGATATTTAAATTCGTCTACCATCATGCACAGCAAACATGATGCTGAGAAGTTTTGCTCTGGGAGATATTTGAGAAACATTTTGGTGTTGCTATGGAAAGAAAAACTCGGCCCATTTTCTCTTTACCTTTTCTTTCTCCCGTCATCTACTTCTTCCTTTCTTCTTCTTTCACTTGGCCCTTTCCCTCTGGCCCTGGTCTGATAGGGTCCATATTTAATACCTCACTTATGTTTGTTGGCTCAACATGAAGAACAGTTTTAATAGCTTTTGGACGCCACCCATTCTCTCCCGGTTTTTGGCATAATAACTCTTTCTCTCTTTCTCTCTCCCTCTGCCTCTTTTCTTTACTTCCTATACTTTCATCGTCTTATCCTTCTTTTTCATGGCACTAACAGAATGTCATACAGAGAAATCAATGTTTCTTTACCCAGACCTGGACTCAGTCAAAGTTAGTGAGATCATATACTGCTGGAGTCAGGTGTGATATTGTTCTTGTTGCCATTTTGTGGCCTGAACCCCGTTGCTATTGGAGTATTACTCAGTTCATCTGTTCAGTTCTGTGTTTTTTGAGTGCCTGTGCCAGTGTTTGTTTGTATGTGTCCTACGGGGGAGTTAAGTGTGCGACTATGTGCATGTATGTTTTGCTGGCAGTCAGTACTGGCTCGTGGTGGAGTACTGTGCTGGCACTGGTGAGGTCCAGTTACCCAGAGTGCACTACACCTTAGGAGGTAATGCGATTAGGGTGCAGGGACAGGGGATTTGTTCAGAAAGCATAGAGAGGAACATCAAACACAAAAAGATGGGATTATCAAAAGATGAAGGGGAAAAAAGCGCCCATTTCCCTGTCTGTCTTTGAGAGAGGAGGAGGGACGATGATGCAGAGGCTAGGCGCAAGGTCTTTCTTCTTTCTCTCTCTCTGTCTCTCCCACTCTCTCACTCGCTCATGAGTTCCCTTATCACTTTCTCTTGCTCCTTCTTTGTGGCGGGATCCCATTCCGGCAATTTCAGTCCCATCAGGGAATCCCCATCAAAACCAGATGTTATCTCATGTCATGAAGTTTCATTCCAGTCCATAAATTATGCAAGTTCATTGCAGTTCAGAGCAAGCGAAGTGAAACGTAAATATCACTAGTGATGCAATGCAATATACAGTAATCCCTTCTGTTCTCCTTTCATAGTTATGTGTGGCAAGATAGCAGAGTTGCAATATAAGCATAATGATGGTGTTAAGTAATTAACTTTTTTCTGTGATTTGCAGCTAAGAAAAATGTGACAGTTCAATATCAGCTCCATTTGCTTTGACTGTTGGTGATGGGCAGGATGTTTCACTTTCATGCGAAGTCTTGCAGCAACCTCAGTTTAGTGTGTTGTTACAGCCCTCTACTCCTTCACACAAAGTTCTGTGATGCGGTTTTGTTCCATCCACCACACAGTGTCATACCCCACCAGGAGCGTTTCAGAAGCGGAGCGTTTTGACGGTCGTCAAGCCAACCGTCTTTTAAATTTAGTTGTGCTGATACTGTAGTAATTATGGGAGCCTAGTCAAAGCTGAACAAGCATCTTTAGGCTGCTGTAATTACTGCGGTAGCAGCGCAACTAAACTTTGTTGACTTGCTCAGATTTTGTTGATTTGGTAATTTTCCTTGATTTTTGTGCTTCTACTATGGGTAAGTAGGATATTTAGTTAGCCCCTGGCTCTCTGCACTAGAACTGGCCAGCACTCAGCAGCTGTCTGTGGTACAATTTCAATGAAGCCCCAAGTGATGTAAGAAGGGACATCAAATCTAAATGCCTTGCTGAATCACAAGAGTACAGAGCAAGGCAGCCCACACCAAACTGACAGGGTTGTCTCATTTCACAGTTTGTTCGTTAGTAGGCACATCAGAGACCCAAATATATACCCAAAAGCACTGAAAAAGTGTGTTTCTCATAACATGGCCCCCTTTAAATTGTGTGTCTTGGAGTATACCTGTGTATGTGTGAGAGTCAGTGTTATTTCAAAACTTTCCAGGAGCTCCAGTTCTTTCTGTTATTTTGCTCATGTATCCTCTTGTGTCTGTATGTTAATGCGTCGGGCCACACAAGATGAGCGTGTTTTTTAACAAAACTGAAACATGTTGAAGACATGTTGGTGCATCTTTCCATCTATTCGCCTAAAGTGAGTCACTACTCCTAATTTGATCCACATTCATTCTGAACACACCTTCAATTTGCTTGTTATGCAGTTTACTCTTGTGTTTATTTTTTGCCTTTTGATTGACCTTCTCCTGCTGTTGTAATCTGATGATGTTTTATGAGCTTACGAGGGGAAAAAAGACACAGTGGGCGAGAGCTAATGTTCTCTGTGATGTGTGTTTGCTCTCAGTTCACATTCCAACCATAACAATCTGAATCATCAGTTAAAGGGTTGCTTTGGTGTGTGTTTCCAAAAAAGATCTTGCGTTTTAACCAGAAATGTGGCGAGAAAGAGAAGCTTAACTTGTAAAACTCCAGTAACTCCGCCATCAGCATGGGAAAGTATGTGCGGTCTTGGCTAGTACTGTTCCATAGTGTGTGTGTGTGTGCGTGTGTGCGCGAACATGTACATTCAATGTATCTCCCTGGTGAAATATGTGTGTGTACTGTGTGTGTGTGTGCATGTGCACTGTCAGCCAGGCCTTTGGGCCGTACCTTCATGAGGTTAGAGTACCATGGTTTCTCACGCTGGTCAGAGGAGCTCGTAAAACAACCAATGAGAGGTTGATGTCATTCATCCAACCACAGCTGTGCTATTTAGGACTCTGTTAACGAAAGAACGGCTGGACGGACAGATGAACTCGGTTTGGGGTTTTACAGAAAAGTCATACGGATCATCTAGCTGAAGACAGATCCGTTGATCTGTATTAGTGCACACACAAACCTGCTCTTTTCCTGTCTGAACTGATGTGTCCCCTTTCCCCTGAGTTAGGCCAAAGGAAACATCTCTGCAGCTATTAAAATGAGTTTGGGCTTTTTATGAGTGGCCGTAATGTTTTTAGTGAGCTGTTATTACACAGTGTCCAGTTTCAGTTGCTCCGCTGATGTATCCCCTAAAAACCTGCACCGCACCGGACCTATTGATGTGGCTTCATTCCTAGCAGCATGGAACAGGCAAGCTCAATTTGTCTTCCCTCATCCTCCTTCTCTTATCCATTTGCCCCCTTTTCTCTTGGTCCATATCTCTTTTGTTGTCTGCACACATTTCCTTTCTCCTTTTTCATTATTTCTGTCTGTGGAATTTCCTTATTTTGTTCATCCATCCTTCTTTTCTGGCTTTATCCTTACAGTTTGTGGTGCTTTGACACCTTGAAGTGTGTGAGTGTATGTTTGAATGCATACAAAATCAGCAAATTCTTCACTATCAGTATCTCAAGGGGCATATGATGGTATGGAAATTTGTTTCAGTACACCCCCTAATAGTCCTGCGGTACTCGCAGTCTGTGGCAGCTCTGGAAAAGACTGGGAGAGTGAAGTGGAGGAAGATGGGAGAGAAGGGAAAGAAAGAGAGAGAAGAATGTGGAAAACTGCATTACAAATGGCATAATGCTTAGCATTTAGATGCAAAGGCAGATCCATAATTCATGTTGCTAATGAAAGCTAGGAGGTAGCCAGTGAGTGAGGAGGGGACCATGCTGATCAGATGGGAGGTAATAGTATTACCATACAGATAGAGTTAATGTTCTCCCTGAGCCACACCCTCCTCTCCTCTCCTCTCCTCTCCTCTCCTCTCCTCTCCTCTCCTCTCCTCTCCTCTCCTCTCCTCTCCTCTCCTCTCCTCTCCTCTCCTCTGCTCTGCTCGCCTCTCCTACCATCGCCTCCACAGGCTCAGTTTGCCTTGGCCTTCCACAACAGAATATAGACTGAATGATTCGCTGCTACTCTGTTAAAAAGAGCTGATATTGGCAGGAAAGGATGTTTAAAGAATGTGTGCTGTCCACAGGAAACTGGAAAAGCACCGAGTGTGTGTGTGTGTGCAGGGTTGCAGGTGTGTATTTGTCACTCTGCCTACGCGCCCTTGTGTAAAAGTATGTACACGTGTGTTTCTGTGGTCAGTGACTGGGACAGACATGGGGCCCCAGCAGGTAACTGGGCCCAGGCTTCTGTGAGTCATTTAGCTTTGGAGACAGATGTGTGGCTGCAGGCTCTTCTGTGGCTGTGTCAGAAGCTCGGCCAGAGTCGGTTCTCGCTGCAGAGAAGGACCTGAGAGATTGGTCTCCGCCTTTTTAAGATAATTTTTTTAGCCATACCGGAGAACTTAGAGTGGTTAGAGGCTGTAAAGATGGCAATAAGAACTGACGAGGACAGCTGAGAGAGCTGGAGTCTGAGTCAGGATGACCAGATAACAGACAGAGTACTCAGTCCCAGTCGCGTGCAAATCTCAGAGCTTATAGTGTCACTCACAGCACCGTTTGTGTAAACTGTCTGTACATAAATGCTATCTTCAAAGTAAGGTTCAAAAGGCTACTGAGGGAGCGGGCTGCACTCTGCTGTTCTACAGATAAGACCAGTTTTCTGAGTTCTCATTGGCAAAGTGTCAAAGGAAAAAAAAGTAATTTCAAAGAGAGGATATTGCAGGTGTTGAGGCCCCTGATCTGAGTAAGAGGTAGAAAGGCCTGGCCAACACTTAACCACTTGGCCTTCTTTTTCAACAGATGCACTCACAAACAGAGCGGTGAGGAAAGTGTCGCCCAAGGGCCAAGCAGAGAGGCAGTTGGAGATGTGGTTATCATTTCCTTTGATGAGGCCACAGAAGGCTAAAAAGGCCTGTAGTCAAATAAGCTGCCCTCTCCTGCCTTTTGTCTGTTCAGACTCTGATGGTCAAAGACCCTGAGACTTCCAACTTCAAACTGCCTGCATTTCAAAGGGTCCATTCAGACAGTCACTCCATCAGTCTGTCAGTCAATCTGTCAGTTAGTCCATCACTTAGTCAATATAATGATTCTCTCCATCTCTCTGAGGCCCTTATGCCCATTGGTTATCTCTCCAGGCTTTCTCATACATTCATTTATGAGTCAGCCTCCTCTGTCTGGGGAGGGGTCTGATTGGATTGTCAGATCTCAGTTTTATTTTATAACTGTTGAACTCATCTCCACATTTCACTCATTGCTTTCTCCCCTGGTCCTCAAACTGAGGTGAAAGTTGGATACTACCTTCTTTTGCCTTCAGCTTGCTTGTAGACCTGCCTAGCAAGGGACAGTGGGGTTATAGATTGTGAAGATGTGTGTATCTGTGCACACAAGGTCCTTTGTGTGGCGCATGTGTGTACAGTATATATACGGACGTGCGTCGTGAAGACCCTATTTCACAAGAGCCAATCTAAGTAATGAAAGGAGTGAGAAGGGGATAAGGATTGCGTTGGTGGGAGGCAGCGGTAGAGAGAGAAGGAGCACTGGGTCCAAATTATAATACAAATCATATCAAGTCAATCATAAAAGCAGTCAAGATTTACTAGTTTCATTTCACTTCCCGAGATTCTTCAGTTTAATAGGGCAGCTGGGAGAAGAGCGAGCAGGATTGCATGGGTGAAATGGGAAGTGTGTGCATGCATGCATATGTGTGTGTGTGTGTGTGTGCGTGTGTGTGCACAATCTATGAATAACCCCCCACAAGCCATCTCAACCACCGGTTCACAGTCCCCTAGCTGGAGATAGAACAGTAACATCTTACAGGCATCTATTATTGAAGAAGTTGAGCTGGTAGGAAGGCTGCCTGTCCAACTGTTAACACAAATACACCTCTGCAGATACCTGTCCTGTTAAAGAATACAAGACTTTAACAATAGCATACATTTATAGTGGACATGAATTTGTTTTCCATTTATATTCAACATTCTACATTTTTAATGATTGTTTTGGATATGTATCTTATTTTTCTAGTGTGGTTTCAAAAGATAAAACTCACAAGTCAAACAAGTTTATGAGGTGTTGGCATTGCAAAGCTCCAAAGGCCAAATTGGGTCTTTTACAAAACAGTCTCACTATGAGGCCCATTTGGTAGCTGTTGGAGCTTTTGATCATATCACTTGATCTTCCTGAGCAAAGTGAGTTCCCTTAATTCACATGGAATTTTAAATGTTCAAATTTCCATTTTTCTTAGTTTCTCGCCCATGTTGGCTTAAAAGTTGAGATCGAAAGTTCATTCTTGACCTTGGAAACAGCGGTTTACAAAAAAAATCTCACTGCTTCACAGAATCCGGTCCATTTAAATTCTACCATGCAGAGCTTTTTATCGTATGTCATGATCTTCCTCAGCAGATGGAGTTCTGCTCAACTGAACTTTTAAGCCAGCATGCATGAGATATCCTTCAAGTGCTCAGAAAAAATGGGAATTTGAAACATCTACAATCTACAATTCCATGACAACAAGGCAAACCCAGTCTGCCCCAGACAACAAAGCGATAGACTACATAGCGATACAGTACTAAGTGTAGCTTTGTAATGAGATTATGTCGTCAACTACTATTTTCAAGGTCAAAGATGAACTTTGAATCCAAATTTAGTAAGTGTCAATATTAACTGGATAAATAGTTATCTTTGGTGAGGACTGAAAGCAAACAAAACCATTTCATAGTTACAGAGAACAATGAGACGGCTGATGGGATTAGAATAAGCTCATTGCGTCTGTGCAAAGGGAAACAAAAGCATCCTGGGCTTTATGTCGGTGTGTTTGAGTAAAGACGGTGTTCTTTGTGTGGAAACACCGGAGGTTTTCGAGACAGTAGGTTGTCATTTGTGAAGTCCAGTTTTCACTACAACGCCAAAATAAGCAAGATGGGAGCATTTTTTTAGCTTTGCGTCTGAAGTTTTAACTCAGCTTTAGGATATTGTTTGAGGTCTTTTGGCAGCTGGGTTGTTTTGCTTGGCTTTTCTTAAAATACAATACTCAAACCAAATGTCTAAGTGTTGAAAACAGTCACCGACCTTGATAAACCAGGTGTGCTTAGTTCCAAGAGGGGTTATCTTTCACATCATGTAGCAGTCTAATGTGTGTTCCCATCATGTTTGTCACCAGTATAGATTCAAAAGACCAATCAGGATGTGTTTATGTTTGTGTTTACCCATAAATGACTGTTTTTTGTCTATCTTATCGCTCTTTATCACTGTGTTGTGTAAGTGTATTTATTCTGGTAAACATGCAGGCACTTTGTGTTTGGACATTGAGATGTTCATTGTCAAGCTGTCAGAGTTGTCTGAGTGGGTAGAGATGGACATCAGTCTCTGTGACAGCCAACGATCCAACTGTCATACATCTCCATAGACATCCCTACTCCATCATGCTGCCATAGAGCGAAGTGGTAAAAGAAAGTAGAGAGAGGGAGACAGTAATGTAGTATAAGGGAGAGTGGAAGAGTAGGAAGTAGGTTGGGCAGGATGAGAGACAGTTTGTTTAACTTTGATATGGGGCTGAAAGACATGGTTGAAATCAACATCACAACATTAATAGTGGTATTTTTTTTCCTATTGATACACATCAAAATAAATTAATGGACAAATATATACGCACTCACATAAAATAATCAAATTAATGTTTAAAGCAATGAAAGGAATCCTTATCTACAGAATTTTGTAAAACAAGAACACTGTATGTGCATATCATCACTATTCCACTGAAAGTATAAAAATTATAACATTGAAGTAATGCCAAGTCTCATATTTGTTCTGTTTGTCAATGTTGTGCTCACTGACGGCTGTTTCTGCTGGTTGGAGAGATAGTCGACCAATCAGAGCTTAAAATGGGGGCGTCATCCTTCTGCATATCTAGCTACTGAACTACATTCATGAAAAATAGCCTCCAAAAAATGACAACAAGTGTAGATGAAATTCATACATTTGCACAAGCTGTTGCAAGTTGACTTGCAGAAATAACTCTTACAGAGGACATACTATGCACACTTCCAAGTCTATATTTATATTCTTGGGCTTTAATGGTATATCTTTACATGATTTACCCCTCAGTTCAGCTTCTCTCTGAAACAGGACATTTGAGCTCCCTCCACCATGAGCTCACTCTGTTCTGATGGATCAGCTCCTGGAAGCTGTCCGTCAGCAGACTGCTGTCAGTTCCAGAGGCTACAGTACGTAAACAAACAGTAGTGCTAGAATTTCACTTCTTTGTCTTGTTCTTTACTCGAAATGGAAACTTTTCAAATATAACCCTACATTTTCAAGCCTGAATCTGATCCAAAATATGCGACTGGACAACGCAAACGAACCGTGGAGCAACCTTAGCATCAAAGGCTACGGAATGGATATTCATTTGCGGGAATGTGCGAACAATCTCACGTCATCATGAGGAAGTAGCAATAACTTTGACAACAGAGCAGGGAGGATTTTTACATACGTTCACTGCAAGTTTTGCACCTTTGACCATGTTTAACATGGAAATCCAACATCCTAACAGTATAAAAATAACAGCAAATCACAAAAACCATGAAAATGTCCCCTTTGAATTAATATTCTTTTAAGCAATGTGGAAACATTAAGAGACCCGCTCATAGCAACCTCTACCGCAGCTTTCTTGTTAGGTAAAAGTGACACTGTGGGACAGGTATGTCACTCGCTTCTGATTGGTCAGGACAAAACACAACAAAATAACCCCCCTCCCAACAAGTAAATGGCTAATATGAACACAATGTCAAGTTTAATGAATGAAGAGAGACCAAATGGCTGTTCAGTTGGATTATCACACTGAGAATAGCCCAGCCCTGCTGTGATGAGTCTGTACTGAGGACATACAGCCCTTGGTGTAGACATCCATCGGTTTCTTTGTACTTCTTTGAGCTCCAGCCTCTCCTCAGCCATTAACTACTGCACATCACCACCCTGCGATCACATAAATCAACCGTAACATGCTTGGCACCCGATTTTCATCTGTTTTTGATATCTTAAGATCTGCAGTGAGGACGATGAAACCTCATTCTCACACTTGCACTGATTCCTCAGCCACCTGCTGTATCAGCCCTGGGGGATTATCAATTATCATTCTGGCAGTCCTTTTTTCACTTCCCTCGCATGGGGCAAGTAGAGGCAGGGTATGTGATAAAGGCTAATAAGAGCCTACAGGTGTAGAAATATCCCATATTGAATAATTCTGGAGAGCCAAATGACACGAGCGCCTAAGCCAGAGAAGAGCAGCAGCATTCACAGTAGACTGGAGATGACAGCAGTGGCCAGAGCGCATCAGACAACTTTAATTTGTTTTCAGTCATGTATGTGTAGATAAAAATGTGAATCTAGTTTCACGCTTTTTAGCTATAACTGGAGTAGAGTAGCAAGTAGGCTCTTGAGATGTCCCTTTACTTTCCTCACTTTGTGTGTTCACCATGTACCTCTGTGTAAATGGGTCAGAGTTCTTCATCCATTCCTAGTGCCCATACTCGCTTTCACCCTCACTGTCTCTCTCTTTCTTCTTGTCTTCCATTCAAACACTTCTTTGTCATCCTGCTTTTCAAGATATTTTCTGTGTACTGTATATGATATTGTATGTAAGGGAGAGATTGGTTTATGATGGAGTTGAAAACCTTGACCTACCTCTCTGCCCCTCTCTTTGAATCAGCCACTTCCTCCCGCAGGTCTTAGTTATGGGTAGAGGTTTAGATTTTCTTCTTTTTCTTCAGGAAATAAACACCTGACTAAGTTGACTTTGGCCAGTGGTCATGAGCGCTAACTCAGTTCATGTATGTGAAGGTTATTTCCTGCTCAAGCCTTTTTGATGTTTCAATAAAAGCAGTTTGTCTTGGCTCCATCAAAAGGAACTCAGGTGTCAGCAGTGGACCCTTGGCTTTAAAACTAAAGCCTTTTTTTTCTCTTTTTTTTTTCAAGGTTGCCTTATTGCTTTGTTGCCAGCATGTTGCCTTTCATTTGTAACATGGGGACGTTCCAGTTGTTTCTGGTATGAGGTCTTATATTGAAGTTGGAAAGCTGCTGCTGCTGCACACATGGAAATGTACAGTGTGTGTCTTCCATGTGGCAGTGCAAAATGAAAAATACATGTAATTACATGATTAATTTATTATTTGATTAATCAAATGATAAAAATACATATCCTCAGAAATGTGTCCCAGAATTCAATTAGCTCTTAGTGGGTTTAATGGTTTTTACTGCTGCTACTGTCTATCAGTGATTCTTATAATATTGATTAATCTTAAATTATAGCATAATTTGTATAGTGAGCCAGTTCTTCACCACCAAAAGGTTAGTATTGGGTGTGCCTAATTTTGAAAAATGGCCTCATATCCGTCGCCTGTAATGTGATTTTGCAGAGGAATCATCAGAAACTGCCCATGTGACTATAAATCCACAACCAAACTACAGAAAATAATATATGAAGATTAAAACTATTACCTGTATGTGTTTATTTTCTTCAGGTATCACCAACTGGTGGCAGCAATACAGCAGTAGGAAATGCAGTCATAATATTTTGTAGGTGAACATTGAGATTTAAAATGTTCGTTCAATTGTATAATAGAACACTATTAAACAGTCTTGTTTGGGCAGTTTTATGATGTTTGAAGGAATGTCCTTGATTGTGTTTCAGTGATTGACAGTGTCGATCTTTTGAATGAGCTCTCACAGCAGATCGAGTGTATTCGTTCATTCTTAAGGCATCAGTCGCTCACTGGAAGTCATACCTGATCACTCAAGCACATGTCACACTGACCTTTGTTGGAAATCTGACATGACTCCATTTTCCATGGACACACATATTCCACTAACACATACTGACCTTTGTTTGATATGTAACAGTCTGCTCATTTTCCATAAAAGCGTATAGCAGCAACAGTCTGGAACAAGAGAGTGCATGAATTCAGGAAAAATAGAAAGGAAAAGAAGGAAGGTGAAAAAAAAAAAAAAAAACACATAAAAGAGAAAGGTCATATGTGGCTCAGAGAGTTAAGATCTCTGACTGTGCCTTTGGCTGGAGACTTAACAGGATACAATAAGTTAGGCCAGGTCTCTCATGCAGGTAAGACCTTTTTCTGGGGGCTTTTCAGAATCGTTATTATTTGAAGAACTGCTTGAAGTTCTAAATCTGTAGGAATAATAACTGTTGTTCGTCGTTAATGGCTCCATGCCTTTTTGCTCTGAACCGATGCTGCATGTGTTGGCCTGAATAATGTGCCGGTGGTGCTCTGCCTGAAGAAGACCTTTTTAGATGAATCATATGTTGTGCTGGGCCGAACTGCTTTCACAGTTGGCTGACGAAGGCATTGGCAGGCTGTTATTATTGGCTGATTTAGGGTTAGCTCAGACATACAGTATTAAGAGTAGACTAAAGCACCTCACTGTTTTATTTGTAGCATTTTAATGTACATGTGACTTTAAAGACACTGAAAACCTTTTTTTTTTCTCAAGCAGTTTAACTATGAGCAACGATATTCTTCATGAACGCACAATTTCCTGCCAAAGGTATAACAGTTTTGATTATTTCACTTGAGAGATGTCTGTATCTCTGTTTCTCCTCACTGGTTTGAAGCGAAGTTGGAAAACAATGATGTCACATACTTGCATGCACCAGTAGGGATTTAGCATCATTCAAATCAAATGTGATGACGATTCCTGAGTTTTTGCTTATGTTTTCAGGCTGCTGCCAATCAAATCTGATCAAACCACACACACACAGTCCTGATGAAGCAGATCAGTTGAGTTTTTTGGGGTTAAACACTTAATGCATAATAAGTAAGGGTTTTTTTCCCCTCTAAAATGTAACTTTGATTGCTCCTTATTCAAACATGAATATTTAATGTTCTGGCTCTGTCACCACATTTTCAGGGGATTTAAAATCTTTCAAATCAAGTTTTTATTTAGTCCCCTCTGATTATTATGTTTATTGTTAGATTGTGAAGTATCTTATCTGGGTTTTTTGGCATTCTCACAACCCTAAATCTTTCTCATAAGATATTTATGTAATGTGTATATGAAATTTTTTTTTACATAGTTCTGCCGAATGAATAGACACAAGACAGATATGGACACTCTTTCAGTAGCATGGTATATCACTCTAGCTTGCATATTTGTCTGAACACAAAATTATAAGTGAAAGAGCAAAGGAGTGATGTGCTATTCTTGTCCCATCTTTACTTGTATTTACATTTATTTGATCCCTTCCTCATCAGTTTGAGTTTCTATGACAGAAAAGTGGTAAATGGAGTTGGAGAGAGAACGAGAGACGGTGAGGTTGGGATCCTGATAGAAGAGCGAACAAGAGAGAGAGGCTGTGGGTGTCATTTGCTCCCACCTGATGCGTGAGAAAAACACTTGTTTTCACTTCTGCCAAATGACTGTCGGCCTCTGAGAGAGAATTTCATCGTTCTGTTCCATCCTTGTCATTAGTTCACCTGCCTCTTCAGCCCGCCCGGTGATTGTCTCTGATTGGCCATATTTATCTCTGACTACCGTGGCAACCATTAGCGTTGGTGGTGTGGAGAGGTGGCAGTTTGACTAATCAGTTGTATCTGCCCTGGCTCTAATGCTTTGTGTGTCTGTGTGTATATAAGTGCAACCATATAACAACACTTTTTTCATTGTGTGTGTGTTTGTGTAACTGTTGCCAAGAGGAACAAAAAGGGAGAGAATTGAGCAATCAAGGTGATAGAAAAGATAGAAATTTACCACAAAAAGGACTGAAAAACTGTGCAGAAGGCAAAAAGGGTGTGTTGGTTTTGCAAAGGCACAGCCAAGCTGCTTATCAGTCAAACTGTTGGCAGCCCAGGCCAATATCTGCCTGCTCTCTTGGTGCTTCTCACTACCTCACAGTTTAAGTTAGAAAGTCACCGGGGTGGTCTCGAGCAGCGCCGTTTTTACCCGGATACCTGCAGCAGATTATCCAAAAAAAGGGATAGAAAATGTTATGGGAAGAATTAAGTATAATACACATTCTTCCAGACTGACGAGAAAGGAAGTAAAACAGTGTCGCTACTGTGCTCTGCTACTCTTCTCACATACTGTATAACTCTGAATCATAATAGAAGGCAGGACTAGATAGGTGAAGGTTGCAAAAGAACAAAAGAAAAGCAGATAGTTATTGGGCGAAAAGGGAAATGAGAATGAAGAAGGGGGAAAAATGTAGAAGTTGATAAAAAAAAAAAGGTAAAAAGGTATGTGTGGTGGGTCATAAAAGAGGCTAGAAAGATAGTGTGAGAGAAGGCATCTTTATTCTAATGTGGCCCTGCCTGTGCCTCTGTACAGCATCCTGAAAAGACGAATTCGCTGCTGTTATTTATATTTATGAATTCATGCCATTTGGCCCAGTGTGAAATGATGGGTCATTCCCGCGCAACAAGAAGGGCTGGTTCTGAATTTACAATCACCCCGCACCACCCCTCCTATTCCCCGTCCCCACCTTCTACTCCCAATCCGCCTCCTTCTCTTCTTATTCCACACACTGGGATCTGTTGAATATGGATGGAGGTGGAGTGATGGAAAGAGGAGAGAGGGACGATGAGGCAGAAAGAGAGAGAGAGAGAGAATGTTTCTCTGACTGAGGATGCTTCTGTCACCAGTTTCTCACCTAAGGAGATGTGGCAAAGGAATTAATGGCAGTCAGCAGCATGGTGAAATAGCTGCTGGCAGTGTGTGTGTCTGTGTGTGTGTGTGTGTGTGTGTATGCAAACTAAATGTGTGCAGCAGTTGTGGTTCAGATTTCAATCGTGAACATGCACATACACAAACGTTCACAGATGATGGTCATTAATTGACCAAGCCTGTTTCCCCTGAAAAGGAATAATGTATCAGGCTGGTTGGGAATATTGAAAGAGACCCTTAATTACCACCTGAGTCCCACTAATTGTTAGCTTTGTTGCAAATTTTTTTAGTCGCATATCCAAGCCTGTACCTACTTTCATTTAAAATGCATTGTTCTACCACAGTACATTATAAGTAAAAGCTCTTATGTTGCTATCAAAATCAACGGGGAAATGGGGATAATAACGGAGACACACACACATCCCTGGTTTGAATGGCGATGTGTTAGTGCTTTTGTAGAACAATGGTAATCACTGAAGACATGCTGGAGTTAGTGAAGTATTTGGCTAATTGGAAAGTTTTGTTGTCATTTGAATGAAGTAACACCTACATTTACGTATAATGAGTGATAAATCAAAATGAGAACAAGTTTTTGTTGAAAGATGAGATGTAACTTTGGTTGTTAGTCGGTAAAAACGTCAATGACATCTGCCGGAGGAACTGAGAGCAGCTGAAAGTTTTGGCATCTTTAAATGTAAACTTAAAAGCTCTTTAGCCTGGCTTTTATTAGAATAGTTTATGGGCATTTTTAAATTTATTTCATCATTTATTTTATTGTATTACTGTTTTAAAATGTTTTATTCTCTTGTATCTATTTCATCTGTCATTGTCCTTTATCTGGTTTATCTTATTTTTATTTTATATCTATTCGATCTATTTTACTGGTTTTATTTTGTATCTTTTTGGTGTACATTAGTGTCAAATTGTTTTTATTGTTTACATTTGTTTTGTCTTATCATAAGCTTGCTAGTAATCTGTAAAGCACTTTGAATTGCACCAACCAATATGAAAGGTGCTATACAAATAAAGTTTGATTGATTGATTGATTGATTTTTGACCTTTAGAGATACTGAATAATGAATTTAAACGATTTTGGTAGATGAATTACAGTTTTTTCTGAGTGCAGAATGTTTATGTGGTGTTTAGAACAACAAGGTACAATATACAGTACTAGTCAAAAGTTTGGAAACATTTTCTCATTCAAGTGAATGTGAGTGAAAGACTTTCTGTTAACTAAAAGGCTCGTGAAGAGGAAACTTAATGGGGCATTAAAGTCTCAACTGTAACAAAAAGCAGTAGTAAAAGTCAACGAGAGCCATAGTATCATGATTCAAATATGCCTGTGTAACTTTAGGGGTCGTATTTCACAGTAGTACATGCCAGTTGGGAGCATGCCAACAGCTTTAGTTTCCGCACAATGACCTGTTACCTCAGCGTCTAGCTAGCTCAGCTGGTTTCATCATGCCAGGGGTTGGCAAGCGGTAATATTTTATAGGCATGGCTCTGTTCTTCCTGTCTAACGGTGCTCTGTGAAAGCATACAGTGCCCGTTGCAGATATTTTGGCTTACAGAAAAAAGTGTGAAAAGTGTTTCTGAATTTCCATATGGTAGGGACAACTGTGCCGTGCCATACCACTGTGATTAGAGTCTGTGATGTGAGAACGGCACAAGTGGTTTTTCCGTCTGACAGGATGGTATGGTAAAAGGTGCTCATCATCTTAATGATGTGTGTGGCAGCTTGAGGCTATGAGGCTGTACCCAAACTGCGACACCTGTCACTTTCAGCTCTTCATTTAAACAGTTCACTGCTTCTTCTTTCACCATTCCTTCCTTACCATTCTTCTGCTTACAAAAACAACAAAAATGTCCATATCCTGCTTTGTAGACCAAAGACTCAGCAGTCATTTGCTAACATCTGTGACAAATAGCACTGCATTTCCTGTAGATGCCTCACAACAAAACCCTTCCAGTCAGTGGTTTGTGGTGGAAAGTTTTTAATGTGAAGCAGCAGGAAATGTTCATTCTGCATTAGTAGTGTCTTAACACAGCAATTACAGCTTTGATATGGCTGTAGGGAAGCTGGGGAACAGATCAGAAAACAGAGAGGTTGCCATTGAATGAAAGCAAAATCAGGAACACAGATGTGATATAAACTCCAAACCACAGAAACGTTGCACAGAAGCTAATTAAGCTTTTAAAAAATGGCACCTGATAACCTGCATGACCTATTGGTCCAATCAGTTTAGCAAAATGCCACAGCTTTGTTGAGGGTGGAGACCATCACTGATTGGATCTGCTCCCAAATAGGACAGAGATGGCAAAGTATAGCTGGGTTATCCCCCACTGGGAGGGCACAGCATGTCATGGCATTTCTTTACTGAAGAAAAAGGACATTTTATGCATAAAGCTGATGTGCATTATTTAAGGTCATTTATATGGCTTTTAATTAGTCTCAAAACCCACGCACATAAAAACCAGGTGCATGCACGTGATATGAGCGCACAGAAAAGTTTCAGCAAGCAGAAAAGCATCCTCGCGAGGGAGCAGTTCTGCATGGGGGTGTGATGAGCGCGAACTTGACTCTCTCGCAACAGCTCAACACTCACTTATTTGACAAGTTGACTTTTGAGACTTTGGAGGCGGTGGTGGAATAGTGTGGCTGTATTATGAGAACTGGATACAGCGTTGGAGGTGGGGCCCCATTTATTCTTATGAAAGTTTCTCAGTGGTGCATGAAGCCAAAAAAGTTTGACTTCCTGGTATTAAATTACCTGTATCTTCCATACATGCATACATGATCTTCTGTGTTGTGGGGCCCATAGAGCAGGCACACTAGCGATTCCTTGAACCCTGCTTCCCAACTGCATGCGCATCACGGATTTCCACTGGCTAACTTCCCATGCTTTTTGGGCCCCTGTCAGACCTAGAGGTTGTAATTACACGGTTTGGCCACTATGTCAAATTGGCTTCAAAGCCCAATGCACTTCCTGGGGGCTTGTGGAATAGACAGTGGCTGATGTCTTTTGTTGTTTAATAGCGGTTGGCAAACAGCTTTTAGGTGCATTACCACCACCTTCTGGATTGGAGTGTGGATCAGAACGGTTACTATCCTATTCCATTAAATTCTCCCATTAATTCCTGTGTTTTCTAAAAATGTGAAAATGGCCCTGTGCCCTACATCACCTGAACTCCCCTGCAACACTTCTCTAATACCTAGTAGTGTCATGTGATTCCTTTGGAGTGTAATTTTCAGTGTCTGTCTCTCTTGTTGATATTCAGAACAGTATAAAAATACATGCTCCACTGTTCCCTTTAGTGCACAATGTTCACATCTACCCATAGCTTGCTTATTCATTATGTTTAATGTACTGTTCAGAACAGTGTGACCAAACCTCATCCTTTGGTACATCTCAAGTCTCTTATTTGATATTTCCTAGCTCCTCGATCTTCGCCTGAACCAGAAGTCATTTTGGTCGGTCATTTAGAAGACCGTCTCAAAGCTCTTACTTGTGCTCTAAGAAGCAATGAGGGATCTCTGAGGAGCCATGAGCGAGGATACATGAGAGCAGCCCTCACGGAAGTCTTTTAATGGCCGACATGCATTATTATTATATTATTATTGAAAAGCAGTTATTGATTGGGCGCTGCAGCAGATCGGATTGATCAGATACATCACAACATCACTGCACTTTCATACTGGAGTGGAGACAGATAACAGATTAAACTCAAGCATATCACTCCCGAGTTATATATTTCATTTGTTTTCTAATTCACCATCTAATTAAACATCTGTTAATTGTCGGTCTGAACAACAAAAGAACCATAAACAACTTTCTTCATTTATTAGAAAGATTTTTCTTTTCATGATCTGTTATTTCCCCCATTAACTTTTATAATGGATAAAATTAAAGAAAGAGAGAGTGTCTGTCAGTAAGAAACACTTTTTAAACACATTTATATTTTACATAATTTATCATCATTTCCATTCAGTCACACGTGAGGCTGAAAATTCCTAAGCGTTGGGTTTGATATGAGTTACATCATTTCAATTTTCCCTGAAACATTTAGCCTAATAGATAATTTTCAGTGTTCAAAAGAAACCCTAATCATATTCTGGGTTATTAAAAAATGAATTCACAATCAGAATACCAATAAATACAGACGCAAATAATTAATGAATAATACAAACGCATTCTGCCAGTAGCAATGGTCCATGTGCCTCTGAGCAGGACACAGTATACAGTATAAATACAGAATGCAGGTTTTTATTCACGTGCAGGTCTTTGTTGAATAGGTATCAGGCTACAGAGAGAACACAGCTGCTCTGGCAATGACAGTGATAACTGTCTGTCTTTATTAGTATCAGCACAGTATACATGTGTAGAGACACAAACTCCATCAAAAGTTGCAACAGCTGTTAAAGCCGACTGACAGCTGATCCAGCTGCTGCCGTCATCAGAAACGGACATCGCTTCACATGACGGAAAGGACGTCTCATATCTCTAAAAATGTATTTCCTTGTTTCCTCTCTCCTCGCATTGGTTTCCTTGTGTTTCTCCATGCATCCTTAGCAGGAGGGACTAAGATGCAAGGAAAGGATGCAAGTGAGGGAAACATGGATGCAAAAAGAGACTTGAGATGTACCCCTTGTTATAATGTCTTCCTCCTTTCTATTTCTATTGCTTCCTCTCATTTCTCATAGTTTTCTTTGAATGCTGTATTAGTATTGGCCCTTATTTCCTCTGTTCCACTCATACTGCCATTTCTTTTTCATTTCTGATTTGATTATACTTTTAATCTCAGCCTTGCTATATTTTACAACCATACTTATTTCTCTTTTTCTTGTTGCTCCTTCTACATATTTATCTGCCAGCTCATTTCCATCCACATCAATATGTGCAGGAATCCACATGAATTAAATTTCTATTCCTGCCTTCTTAATTCTGAATATTGTTTGAGCTATGTAAATTACTATGTCTTGCCTTGTATCTGACTGCATGTATTTAATATTTGTTAGTGCACTACTGGAATCAGAACTTTGATTGGTTTGACTTCCTCTATCCAGCTTAGAGCTAAAATGTTTGTTCTCTCAGGCAACTGCTGTCTTCGACTGTGTCAGTGTCAGTCAAACCAAACAGCCAATCAAAAGGTCATAGTCAGTATTCAGAGTGACCAATCAAAGGAGCGGAGACATGAGCCACTGTCTATTCCATCCCGGCCTCCATAGTCTCAAAAGTCATCTTGACGAGTGAACGAGTGTTGAGCAGTTGTGAGCACGTAGTGAGGGTCAAGCTCGCGCTCGTCACAGCCCAGTGCTTGCAGGTCTGCATTTGTGCACACAGAGCAGAAATGCTCCCTCGCAAGGACGGTTTTCCGCTTGCGGATACTGTTCTGTGCGTTCATATCAAGTGCATGTGCCTGATTTTATGTGCACTGGTTTTGAGACTAATTAAATGCCATACATCTAATAGTATTCAGAGTAAATTACAAAAAAATGCAGCACCTCTTTGGCTGCCCAACATAAAATGTGTGTGCATACATAATGTATATGCATATACATTATGATATATGTTACTGTATTGCTTTTATTGCTTTCCTTCTCTTACTTTCTACTCATATTGGCTCACCCCCTACATGCATATAATTATTGTTTGGGGGATGTATCCATGTGTCTTCCCCAGGTACAGTATATACTGTATGTGTGTGTTTTTGTGAGCATGCATGATTATCCATATAGAGAAAAAGTCCCCTTTGGAAATTCACTTTATTGGTTTTTCTCTACATGCACTCCACATGGACACAATATTCTGCCTGTGGAGACATACCAGGAAACTAATGGCTGTTACAGCCTTACTTAGCCAGAGGCAGTGCAGTTAATCTGAACACACACACTGAATCTTTATGTTTGGGGAAAGGCTGTCAAGTACTAACTGCTGTGATGATGCTGATTTTGTTAAAGTTATTGATTGTTCCTGAATAATCTAAATACTATCTCTGTGCATTCATGTAATTATATTTTCCCCCAAAGTTTTATGATGAAATATATTTATGCGTAGATATTCTGTAAACTTTCTACAATGAGACGGACCTAGTCAGAGCAGCAACAGTTGAAATTGCTACTGTTCTTAATTGGCTCAAACACGTGCAATTAACAATGATTGCAATCAACAGAGGCAGCCCAGAGTTGAGCCGCCCAGTGTTAAGGTATGTTATTATAGTCATTAGTGGCTGCAATTACTATTTTACTGCTCTGCACCCTGTATCTTAACCGCAGTTTTGCATGTGCCACTTTCCCCCCGGGATCTTGTTGTTGTGCCTGTAACTTAACTCATTCATGTTCTTTATTTGTTGTTTTTATGTGAGGAAATCTATCTCTATAGCTGTTATTGTCAGCTCACAACAAACAGAAAAAGGATCAACTTTTCAGATTGTCACTCTCTGTGTGAAGTAGTGTGTGTGTGTATGTGTGTGTGTGTTTGTTTGTTTGTTAGAGACTTACAACAGTTGGTGTGAGGCTGCCTGGCTTATACAGGCCGACTGGAAAATAGTGAGAATAATCACTGGATTTATGGAGATTTACTTTGCTGCAATGTGCAGAGACAATAATATTTTACAGTGGTAAATGTGAGCACAGACTCATGCTTCTTTCCAGCAGTGTGGATAGGCACTGCTGAAAGCGTAATTTTTTATTATTTTGATATACACTATTTAGTTTTGGAACTACAGGAAGTATCCCAATATTTGTCTGTATGAAAGATCAGCAAAGACCAAATATATAGAGAGGGAGAGGATGAACTAGACTAAGTTTGAACTTATCATTTTCCTTTGTCTTTTATGGCGTGAGAAGCACAAACAACAAATGGATACCTGAATGCATTAAAACAAAATACCTGCCCCTCTCCTCCTCCTTCCCTCCCTCCTCCCTTCCTGCCCATCATAATGTAAAACAAATTCGTACAAAGCCTTGTGAAATTGAAATAAGCCTTTCTCTGCATAGGCCTTGGAATTAGTTTATTACAATCTAAAAGGAGCCTCAAAAGACTTAAAACCCCATTTTCACAGGGAAATTAGTTTTCAGGGAAAGATATATTGTTCACATTTGGAGATGATGAGTTGGTTTTGCACAAAGGGGAATCTTTTTGGCGGGGACTTTTATCAGATCAAGTCGCCACAGGTAGTGCAATGTTAGACACTTTTTTTGTTTGTTTGTCTGGAGTAGTTCGCAGATAAAGCTGAGAATAAACAGCCCTTTGTCTGTTTTAGACTAATTCCCTTGACTATAGAAGCTTGTGTTTGTGTCCTTTATACATGGACCATAATTTAGTTTATTTTTTCCCCTGAAACCACTATCACTGGTAAAATGATAAATACTTACTGAGGTTATTTTTCTGGGTTTAGAGTCAATCTGAGAGATTTTCCCTGGATGTTTCTGACTGATTTATCTGTAGTAATTTCACTCTACTTATCACTTCCATATTGCCAAGCCAATCCCAAAAAATGCACCAACTGCAGAACCTGTGGTAACATCTTTTATGGTATTGCCTGCGGACTCACAGAAACACTTTCAATATTAAGAGTTCATGAATTCACAAGATGTATGTAAAAGTGCTACTACTTTTTTTCAACGCTACAGAATTCATATATTCTTACACCCTGCAGCTCCTGTTGTGTTTATTGAAGAAGATGGATGGATGGTCACAAATATGACAGAGGAAGGAATGGAAATCGGGGAGAGTAATGAGCAATGATGGACAGATGGAGCGATTAGGATGAGCTTCTTTTTACATAGCTAGACGGACGGATGGATGGATGGATGGAAGACTGCAAATTAACATGTTTCTGTGAGCTTTGAGGTAAGGAAAGACATTGTTAAAGGTAGAAAGATTGAAATAAAGAAAGAGGGATGCAGGGAACAGGAGCACCTTGTCTGGACCTCAGCGATTGCTTATTGGTTCTCCCCTCTTTCCCCATCTAATAAACCTCTCCCTCACAGCACTAACAGGTGAATAACAAAGAATTTAGTGGCTGTGCAGTCACCTTTCCATGCTTTTAGCCCAACATTTGTATCTGATTATCATTCAGAATAAATAAGGGGACTGAAGATGGGGAGACTGCAGGATGGAAAGGAAATTATTTAACAGTGTTTCCCTTAGGTGGACTGCTTCAGGCGGAGGGGGAGGGGGAGGGGTAGGGGGTGGAGGTGGTGGGGAGACTCAGCAGTCAGACATTTCTCCGTTCTCTGTTCAGCAGCAGCTGAGATTCACACTAAAATGAGAATAGCTGGACCGCCTTAAAGGTCACCCCACCTTAAGTGAGTCTGGTCAGGTTAGGCTAATCCATTGTTGCTAACTTCAGGGCTAACCCCCTTCACTTTGTTTGACACAACAGGTGAGACTTTTCTTTGTCTTGAGAAGCTGCAGCATTTATTAACTTACACATTATAGTCTGTACTGTACATTTACTGCCAGATTGACAACTTAAAGCTAACATTTTCCTCTGCTCCGCTGGCATTCACCATAACTTTTCTGCTGCTTGCTCAAACCACACACTTACTACAAACTGCCCTATTCCTTAAAGGAGCTACACTCTCAAGAGTTTCCCAGGCAATGACACAGAGGTTGACTCATGTTTCAGAACAGCGCCGCACAGAGGCTCCCAAACGCTGTTGATTTCCAAATGAATGGATATTTGGCGTTATTTTTGGCATTTAAAAAAAAAAAAAAGATTTTTTGGCCCGGTGGTTGTTCTCATTGGCCTGTACAGTTATAGGGGAAACACTGTTTAGTGCATCACAAATACATTTAGTGTGGTTATATGTACTATCTACTGTTCATAGTATGTCTTTTAGTGTACCTTTTGCATATTGATGGACTAGACGCCCTTAATTGACGAACATTCTGCGCTAACAAGAGAAGTTCCTTTTTTCGTGTACTTCAATCAAAGTGTCTCTGAATCTGATGATGATTCTGATAAGAATGTTGAGAGAGGGAGCGCGCTCCCTGAAGATGAATTACCGATGGGCAGATTGAAGTGATTGAAAGGAGGAGATGGAGTGAATTACAGCTGCAGTATAGTTGGCAGTGGGATCATGTCCTCGAGATGAGACTGCGTGATGCACACTGCGAGGTGTGGTCGTGTGACATTAATTCACACATTACCATACCTGGCACACTCATCTCACATGGGAGGACATCTGTCCGCCCTAGCTAAGTGTAAGGTACAAGTGCATGCAAACACACATGCATACACGCACACATTCACTCACTTACGGAGGTGTGCCCCACCTCCATCACACTCCTCTCTTCTACTCAAACAGTTGACTGAAAGACAAGTGGTATTGACAGAGGTATGCAGTTAGGGAGGCAGCAGCAGTGTGTGTTTGTGTGTGCTTGTATTCAGCGTACAAAAAAAGGGGTGTATCTGCCAATGATGGGGTCCACACTCCCAGTTGTCATTTTATAACAGCTTGTAGACAAACTCATTACATCCAACACCTGCTCCCATCACGTACATTGCGGGTGTGTAAGTGTGTGTGCGCAGGGAAGCATGCATGCAAATCAAGTGTGTGAATTTGCCATAATTTACCCACAGCCATCTATATTCAAGTCTTGTTTGGGAGTGACATGAGGTGACAACTATTGTGTGTGTGTGTGTGTGTACATAAGCGTGTGCATGTGCTCGCAAGATTCCTGATTTTTAAACCATTAAGCTTTTCTGAATGAGTGAGGAGCATCTTTTCTGTTTTGCATTTTCACTGTGAGCGTCTGAGTCACAAGTGAGGGGCATCAGCTCCATAAGTGATTGTCTTTTTCCCAGGGGAAGGCACCCAAAAGACCCAGACTCAAGCGTTTGTTGTCAGCTTATGAAAAAAGACAGCCAGACTGCCAGCCACTGACAGCCCACAGCCTTGGAACTTGTCTAAAAGGTGATACCCAACTCCACCAAGTCTCAGCTCTCAGGCCATTGTTGTTGTTCCAGACCCTTTTTCCTGCCTTTGTGTTTTAGGCTAGAGGAGGGTAGAGATGTCCTCATTTAGAGAAACCTCTCAGACGTAGCATTGTGTCACTGCAATGGAGGAAGTTGTTCCGAGATGCCCACAATACGTGCAAACACAGTCAGAGTAGGAGGTTATTCACAAATTAGTGGTGACTGCATTTCCGCCTGTATAATCTGCAGCCTGACATTTAGAATTGATTCATACGTACATTGTGGAAGTGATTGCTGTGATGGATGAATATACTGTTGCCCCGCTCTTAGCCGTGATGCAGGTGACTGCAGAGGAAATTACTATTATAATTAGTTTAGCATATTTACCATTTACACAGTTACAGTTATTGTTGTTATTATGCAAGCATGTAAGTATGGATAAGTGCATTCATGATGATAGAGGATTGAAATAGACCAAACTCTAACATAAAGAAAGTCCTTGAAGAATGATTTGACAGAGACTTCACTTGTTAACTTGTATTTTGTGATCATTTTATGAAACGAAATATCAAACAGAATTTAGGCGTACCAGTTTAATTTGCAGTAATGCTCCCTTTTTAAGGGCAACTGGGACAAAGGGAGAACAGGAGAGTTTTGGTCTGAGTCTGTGAAAGAAGGACGATTGGGTAGCTGTAGTGAGGCTCTCGTTAGCATAACAACATGTTTGTTTCACCAGGTGCACTAACCGGTGCTTATCTGCTATCATTTTGTCAATTCTTATCCAGCAATAAATCAAATGAAAAATCCGTCTTTGAAAGGAAAGACACCCCAGTTCCACACTAGTCCAAACATTCTAATGGAAAAGGAAGAGTTTTTGTTTTAAAGAGAAAAGAGCAAAGGACATATGACCCTCTGTTGTAGGCTGTGCTCTGCTCTCATGGTCAAACATTTATATAGAAAACCAGGCTGTGCTCACACAAATTAAAGCTTTTGAAAATCTTACACATGACATTATCAGATGCATCAACATTGCAGAAAAAATACAAAATTTATCACAGAGTTTATCTCTCACATTTTTTTGTACTTTGTACGCAAAGTACTTGAGATGATGATCAGTTAGTCTCAGTCATTCACATGATCTTTTTCTTCTTTTTTTTTCTTACTCAGTTGCTGCTCTTGTGGATCTTCTATTTTCTTGTGGGTGTTATAGTTATCCTGCTGATTGTTGATTTCATTACAGTATGTCTCCTTTAAGAAGATAACACATCGGTGCCATATACAGCATGAGTACGCTCTGATTAAGGCTTCATGCCAAAACACATCACCATATTTTTCAGTCCATTAGTTGTAAATAAAATGATCAAAAAATCCTTTTTTATTTTTCTTTGGAGTGCTGCATTTTTTTTCTAAATATCTGTGGGGAAAACAAAGACAGTCAATAATATAAGAATAGCTTGTGAGTTTCATGCAAGAGATTAAATTACCAAACACAAAACGCAGAACAAAAAATAGGGGATGTGGAAAAAAGAAAACAGGAGGAGGGGAGTGAGAGAGGTAGAGGAAGAAAGAGAAGCAGGTTCCTACTGTACTCTTAATGTATTAGGAGCTGAGCCTCCCCCCCTATAATGGGATGGGAGGATTAGGGGGATAATCCACCATGTCTTCTCTTTTCCTCCCATCCTCGCTCCTTTTACCTTTCTTCTCATTTTCTCCCTCTTACTGTTCTGCCGCCACGAGACGCAGACAAGACAGTGCTAAAGAGAGAATCAGCACAACAATTAGTGTGCATGTGTGTGTGTGTGTGTGTGTGTGTGTGAGAGAGAGACAACTCCGATGGGAGAATCTGAGAAGCTGAGAATAATTAGCTCCAGTCTAATGCCAGGTCAGCCTTTTCTGGCATCAGTGTGGTTAGCAAGCTTTGTGTTTACGTGTGTATGTGTGTATCGTTTATGGAATTTCACAGTGCGTTTCTTCAATCCGCCTTTGCATGGTTATGCCCTATTCTAAACTGTTTACGTTGAGGTGAACGCTGGCAGACAACATTGCGGTTATAGAGTTTATTCTATCCCACTGCCCTTGACCATTCTCTTAACACAGAGAACAGGCAGATAAGAGAGGATTTACACACAATACTGAAGCCATTAGCGTCTGGCTTTTTCTCCCTCTCTCTCTCTGGGGTTTGTTTAGTGTTATCAGATCCACTGGGATGTGTGGATGGCAGATTGAATGTCCACAGCCATGGAAAAGGCCAAGGATATCTAACCTCCCATTCACACGCTGCTAGCCTCATCAACAGAGGGCCCTTTGTCCCACAGCAGTCAAGGAGATGGACAGTACAAGATAATTGCATTCGGACAATAACCGTCTCCTCTGTTTGTTTGAATGTGTACAGTCTCTTTGGGATGAAATGGTAGATGAGTGTTTCTGTGTGGGAGGGAGGGAGGGTGAGTGATTCTGTTTGTGCGCCTTTGTGCGTCTCTGAATTTCTGTATCTGTATGCAAGTATGAATGAATGGCCTTGATAAAAGATTTTTGGAGCATGTATCCAGTAGTGAGCTGTCATCGTCTACCTCCCCAGGCTGAATGGTGACTGGCGAGGGCTAGACAGTGAAGTCATAACTTGACTGATAAGATTCTTCAGAAACTGCCATTAGACTCAGAAACCAGCAGGGAAGACAGCAGGGAAGCAGGGATATGAATGGCAGGGAATGAAACTGAATGGCAGCATCTGAACTATTAGCTCCCATTTCCTCCCATGATGTCATTGCTCTATGATCCAGGTGCGTTTTGTTGAAGCTCAGAATGAGGGAACATGAGTATGTTGGCAAGGTGTTTTTTGTTCCATAAAATGGTGTAAAAAGGTTGGTATTGCAGTATATTACCCTGAACTACAGACAAAACACACACACAGTCTGTGAGGTCACCTGTATGTTTATGAAGGGACTTTTTTTGAAACCTTGAGTTGCCAGCTGGGGTTGTGCCTGGGTTGAGCTGAGGGTAACATTACTAGAGTAACAGGTTGACACACTTGTCAATCAAGCAAACACACTCCTAAATATATTCCTTAAGTTAAGCCTCGATATGTTCTTGGAGCAACACATATATTCTTAGTTTGCACCAATATGCCATTATTATAATGGACACAAGACAAACAACAATACATTAAAGTGAAGACTGAATAATGAATAAGATCATTTGCTTATTTATTTGTTTGTTGTTATGGTGGTGTGCCTGCATCTAATGGCCATTAGAGAGAGAATCCATCTTACATGTTTCAGTTTTGACTTTCACTGTTTGCCTCTGGATGCTAAATACAAACCATGTAAGCACTAGATATGGTCACTATTTGAGCCGCATGTCTAAAAAGTCAAAAATTCAAAATATGTGGCTCATGTCAGATATTCCGAACATTTTTTAAACTGCATCGTGCGTGTGAACGTCGCCACCTTTGACCCAAAGAACATTGCCTGTTATATTCCCTCGACATTGCTCCCAGTTGTACAGTATCACACTAATATGAAGCCATGAAGTACCGTTGCTTAATGTACTTCTTAAGGCATGGCGATGGGGGTGGGGGTAGATTGTTTTGGTTCTATAATGAATAGAGTGGTCCGGGGAAGAACGTCAGCCACTGTTGTCAATTATCACTACCCTCTATGAGCCATGCTTGACAGAGAAGAACCACAGCCGGCGCCTGGATCGCTTTCTCACTCACTCCGCCTTTCCTTCCTCAGTCTTTTTCCCATTCGTTCTCCAGAGCTTCAGCTGAGTCCCATTGTGCCTCCTTCTCTCGGCATTTCCTCCGCCTTTCCTTTCAGACGTTCACCCACTCCTTTTAAATCTTGTTTATTCTTGGCTGCACCTTTTTTAGTTACATTGTCAGTATATAAATATATTTCCTTCATTGTAGTAATTCTGTTGCCCTTTATCTCTCCTCTTATCTCCTCTCCTCTCCTCTCCTCTCCTCTCCTCTCCTCTCCTCTCCTCTCCTCTCCTCTCCTCTCCTCTTCTCTCCTCTCCTCTCCTCTCTCCGTCGTATCTTTTCCTCCACAGAGGGTGTAGTGGGGTTGACAGGCAGTGAGCTCACAGTTGTAACCTCCCTGCCACCATGCCAGGCGAGGCGCCACTTGAGGGTTTGGCTGCAGATTGAATAGCTCCCAAAGATGTCATATCCAGACAGCCTCCCTGAATTACATTTCCTGGTCTTCCCTGCCTGGCTGCCCGCATGCCTCCACCAATCAAATAGCCTGGAGTTGCCATGTGGCTGCCCACTCCACTCTCTCCAAATTCCCCGTATCTTGCTTATTTTCTCTCTCTTTACCTCATCCACCCGCCCCCCAGCTCCCCCACTCACAATCTCTGGGGTGTGTCCCTCACAGAAATTATTCCTTCACCACTTGTCGCACGATCCAACCACTGCGAGGCAAACCAGCAGATGGGCGATCTGATTGGCTGTCAGCTTATGTTTATTTCCTTGTTGTCGGGATGTCAGATGAGATAAAACATTGTTCTGCTGCATTTGTCATGTTCTCTCTGCAGGGTTTCATAAGAAATGAGAAAAGTTTAGGTTATAGGACATGTGGTGGAATAGATTGGCCCACAGCTGTCAGAGGTGTCCCACTGCATTATTTCTTCAACGTGTTTTCTTCTTGACTTTTCTTATTTTTGACCATCTGTCTTTGTTACACACCTCACGGCAGTTATACCTCAGCCATGCCAGGATTGAACAATGTTAACAGAACCATATAATCCAGAGTTTTAGAAAAAGTGCCATAGATTGATGAATTCAGTAGCAAAATATGATTATGTCTGTCAGTGCAGACATTGGATCACTCACACAAACTTTGCTGTGAAAGAAAAAATGGCAGAGAAAAGGGGATCTTAACATTTGAGTAAAAACAATACTTTTAAAGTGTACACAGTATATACTGTATACACACAGGGTTTTAGCTAGAAATTGAATACTCATAGCATGTGTTTGGCTCATTCCAGTGATTCTCATTGTGGTTTTCTTGTCACTGTGTATGACCTGATCTGGCCAGAAGGTGGGTTATGTGAGCTGGAAGAGGAAAGGAGCCTAGTGAGGTTTCATTGTGAAGGAGTGGAAGGGACCCTCGGCTCATATAGCCGTCCCTCCCCGAATTGATAAATGAGAAACAGCTTCATGTGGAAAACAAAATGAATCACACACACACCACAGATACACACTCGCATGCAGGACTCGTGCACGTAAACACACACGTGAAAATACTCACACACACTGTGCGAGTGCACCCGCTGGAAGTGGATGGAGTTTGGCTTTCTACACTAACAAACAGGTGGTGGATTTGACATTCATACTCACACACACACACACACACACGTATACATAAAAACACACACACACACACACACACCTCAGGTGGTGGAGTGGGCTCCCATGCTGTGTGGATTTGTATCAAAGCCGAGACATAAAACTGAACTGGCAGACTGGGAGCCGTACCACTCCAACCCTCCAGTCTGCTGCTTTTTGGAGAGTTTCTGTATATGTGTGTGTGTGCATAGTTGTTTTAAGCATGTGAGAAAATGATGTATGCAAGGAAGTGTTTTTTTTGCTTGCATACTAGTGTGTGTCTTTGTGCAGAAAACTTCTTTTTCAGATTTTTGCTTCTGTTTTTCAGATCAGCTCTCTAGCTTTTTGGCACAGCCCTTTCTCCGCCCGTCCTTGAATGTAAGCTGGATAGTGGAGGGCGCTGAAAAGTTGTTGGATTACAGAGAGTGTTATTGCGGGTTGAAATATGTTAGTCTTTATGAGGGAGCATTATCGCCTCGCACAATTAAGATTGTCTGAATGTACTCTAGATGACATCACCTCGCATGACAGAGGCTGCGAACAAGGCATGGTTTGGTTTTTTTTTTTTTTTTTACTGTGGTAATGAGGTAAAAAGGAGACGTGCACAACTGCTTACTCATACATACACTGAGGCACACAGGCACACACATATGCATGTCATGTATGCTGACTGCATGTATCACAGCATGCTGATTCTTACACAGGGATGCAAACATGCTCACATGTCAGTGTGATGCTTATTATGGTTGTTTATGGCGGTGGAAATTAACATTCTCTATGGTTTTGTCTCTTATGGGAGGGGATGATACGGGCTATAAATCTACTTGATCTGCGTAGAGTGTCGTGGCGTATTACACACCCTTTTACTGTGGCTTCATCTTGCAGCGATAGCGATACCACATCATTGCGTGTACGAACACACACACACAAAAACTCGCGCACAGTTGGCGTACAAATCCCAGCCGCATAGCTCCCCGTGTTGCCTGTCTCCGACCCATGCTGAGTGTGTAATGAGCGGAGCTTGAGTAAGATTAAGGCAGATATTGTATGGCGTTGGAGGATTGGTTACACTTTGAGCCTCAGTGTTGTGGTGGAGCGCACTCCAGTGCTTCTGCTGGTTGGCTGAATGACCGCCAGGATCCCCACTGTTAGTCTCCTGTCATTTGTCATAGCGTTTTACTCGACACTGCTAATGTGTTTCGAGGCAAACACGTACCACCCATCGGGGGGTGTTTTTTCTTAGGAAATGTGAACACTGTCGTAAACTGTAAGTAGGCGCGCTGGGCTGATGGCCATGAAAGGATGAGAGGCAGTGGTAAAGAGAAAAAGATAGTAAGGATAGAAGAGGGGTTGTTAGGGAGGAGAGAGGGGGGGAGTTTTAGATATGTGATGTGGTTTGTTGGCTCCTTGTGAAGCACATGAGGAGGGTAAAGGGGAAGTGATTGTGAGAAGAAGCCGGTGTTATGGGGAGGATGGAATCCAAGAAAGTGCACAGGGTTTAGAGAGCGAAGAACAGAGAGAAAAAACAAGGCCAAAGAGAGAAAGGGGGATAAACAGAAACAGAAAGGCCAAATGACAGACAGGAGAAAAAGACGAGATGTTGAAATAAAGGGGTGAAAAGCACAGGATTAGAGAAAAACATTGGTGGAGGAAGAAAGAAAGGGTCCAAGGACTGTTATCATCTGGAATCTATAGAGAATGGAGGGGCAACATGAAGAGGATATAATCACATCCATCAACAACACTGTCTATTAAAGCCTGTGCCTCTTCTACTTTGTCTTCCTTCCTCTGTCTCTCTAAACCGCCAGCCCTGGTCAATTCGCCAGCTCACTAAAGAGAAGATCTTTGTAAGGATGATGACTGTAATATCAATTGTTATGTGAAGGGAAGAGAACAAAGGCAATACATCTGGTTCCCTATCCTCTTAGACTACTTTCTTATCCTCTCCCTCATGTTTTCAGGTAAATGTACTGCTTATTGACTCCTGTACCAAGACAAAGCTGATCACAGACAAAAGAAGAGACAAAAAGAGTATGATGAATTGATACAACTCTTTATAGCAGGGGAAAGAGAGTTATTTAAGTTAGTAATTTTCTTCTACAGTAATCATAGCATAGAATAAAATAGATGAGACTTTTATTGTCCACCAAGGTGGAAAATAGTCTTTGGCTTCCCTGGCAGCTCATTAAAACATACATACACAGCACATAACAACAATACTGACAATATAAATACTTTAAGTAATAATATATAATACACAGAATTTCAGAAAATACATTAAGAAAGGAAAAAAAAGTATTGTTTGGGGTTTTTACCAAAAAATATCCATATAAAAAAGCTATGTATTTTTTATAGTAGCATATTTTTTCAATTTTAAGTCACACACACACACACACACAAGTTGTCATGTTTGGATGCTGGTCCCTGCAGATATCAGTAAAAGAGGTTCATGTTTGATGTCGATAGCTCAGAAAATGTTTCCAGTAATAGAGAATGAAGAGAAGAATGGGGAGTAAATGCAAATGTGCTGCTGAATCTCCCTGAAGTTAAAGTAAAAACAAACACAACATTACAGTTTCGTGAGACAAATAATATTTTTTTAAAATCAGATATTCTCCTTTTTTTGAAGATCAAAAATAAACTGTTAAATTTCCTGATTTTTTTTGGCGGCATGAAGGGATAAAAAAAAAAAGACCATAATGAATACTACTTATACAGTACTTATACAGTATGTACATAAAAGCACGTAAACTCCCCCCCGTCTCTCTGTCTCCTCACCCATTCTCATCTGTCCTCCTCTCGCCTAAGCTCTGTCTGCTTAGCTAGTGATAAGCCACTAGAGCGTCGCCTGGTTGAGACTGCTTCAACAAATTCACTTTGCTATCAAGCTAATAGGATTTTGTTTCTTCAGCCCATGCTAAAGATGGCATCTTTGGACATGAGGAGAAAGAGATGAGGCCGTGTGATGAAGAGGCGTTGTGAAGCAGAGAAGACAGCAACTTCAAGCAGGGGGGGATAAACTACACTCCACTCTCCCTTTCTTTCTTGTCTCATCCTCCCTCCCTCCCTCCCTCCTCTCCTCCTCATCCTTCTCCTATACCATGAAAATCTCCTCACTTTTTCTTGGCATGGGATCAAACGGCATGTTCCCGTTGGGAAATTCATTTAGGATTCTGGCTTTTTCGAGGGGTGTTTTTGGCCAATGAGTTGGCGAGCCAAGCAACATCTGTTTTCATGAATACCTAATGGCTATGTGTCACTAGAGTCAAATGCCTGCTCCGAGAGACGCTCCCACTGTTATTACCATCATAGTTATTTAGCCACCAGTTTCTCATTAGGATCTTTCTCTCTAATGTCCCCATGGAGGGAACAGTTGGATTAGCAGCTAGTTTATACAGTATATACTGGAGCCCTGTCCTCCATTCTACAGATTATTTATTTTTATATGTGTGGATTTTATTTGTAATGCACCATGTGTGTTTTATTGGTAAGGTGTGATACTTTAATATTATGATAATACTACCCAGAGAACAGGAAGGCATTATAAATCAAACAGGGCAATTCAGTGATAATATGGAGTAGGAGTAGGTGTTAGGATACAGGAATGGTATCATTAAACCTGGTTGTTAGAAACTGTAAGCAGAAACTCATAGTCTAGTGTTTTGTATAATCGCACCTTTCTCACACTTTTAGGCTGCTGATAGAGCAACATAGTGTTAAAGCGTTACTCTGGCACATGTTGCTATGGAGACAGTGGCAGACATGGGTCATGGTCAGGTCAATGAGGGGTCTCCAGACATCAGTCAGAGGTCAAGAATCAAGAGTCATAAATGCCAGCGTGAGGCACAGCTCCACATCCATTTAAGCTGTTAAGAAGTGGGTTTTTATTGTGTTTTAAATTACATTTTGAAATGTTGTATACACACACATTTTGTCCATATGTTGCACTTATTTTTTTTTTACCTTTTCTAGTTGACTTACCAGCAGTGCTCTGACCTCATCTTGCTATTATTTGGAGCACTGTTTAGCCGGCACATCATTTTCCAACTTTGTGTGTACTGTATGTGTATGTGTGTGTGTGTGTGTGCGAGTTTGTGTGTGTGTGGTACTGATGATTGTTATACTAGACATGTTGAACTAGTTTCATGGACGACCTAACGTCTCGTAAAATGATGAGACAGAGTGTGACGCTGTGATCTGGCATAGCTGTGGTTTCAATGCGGTTGTCTCGCCCAGTTCCCTCTTATGCACTCTTTACTTTAACACTCCTCCTCTTTTTCCTGTCTTCTCCTTGTCTTGGTCTCCTGTGCTTTCTTTTGCTCTTGATGTACATACATTCTGCTTGTGAGGGGTTGTGTTTTTTTTTTTTCTGTGAAGCACACTTTTAGTCACAGGCTGTTGTAGCATGTCTTTTCAGTCTCAAGAGAAAAATATAAAGTACTGTAACTTTTGAGGAGGAGTAACAACCTCAGTGACAGAAACAACAGTGTGTACAAAAGAAAGTGAAGGATGACAAAAGCCAGTGGAAGAGGAGTTGAAGCTGCACTGGAAAAGAGCACACATTTTCACCATCGATCAGCAACCTTGTCCAGTTCTGTATGAACTGTCTCTGCTCTCCCTGAATCTTTTGAACAGTGTGAGTCCATTGATTAGGCTTTGTCATCCTGGTGTGCGCTGGTAAACTAGTGATCCTAATGAGTCTGAGTCCATCCAGCGGAGTAGCAGCAGTGAGTAGTAGCACCTAAAATACAACTGCTCATTCTTTCTCAACAGGAGCCGACTTATGAGGCAAATTCTTCGTAATTAAAGCCAGTCTGTCTAATTGAAGTATCCCTCTCTCTATCATAGCAGCAAGGAAATTACACGCTGCAATATGACTTGTTGGGCCATTGTACAGAATTTGTTGTGGTATAATTCAGTGGCCTCCCACCCACCCTCCTTCCTTCCCTCCTTCCTTCTCTGTTCATCCCCCTTCTCCCTTCCTCTTCATATCCATTAGCCCAATGAACACCCTCCAATTTCCTGCCACCGGGACAAACATGGCACACAGTATTTGTTCTCTTCTCTTCTCTTCTCTTCTCTTCTCTTCTCTTCTCTTCTCTTCTCTTCTCTTCTCTTCTCTTCTCTTCTCTTCTCTTCTCTTCTCTTCTGGTGTCTATGTGGCATGCGCACAGTCCTGCATGTGTGTATTGTGTTTGCAGATGTGCGTTTGACAGAGAAAACGCACGGAAGAGATTGCGTTGGGAAGCTCTCATTAAAATAGATGGCGGTAATCAAAGTGCAGAGCAATTAGCCATGGCTGAGTGGGCGGAGGGTGTAGACTGTGTGTTACTGTGTGCCACTGTGTCAGGCCTATTGGTAAACATTGTGATAGTTCACCTCTTGCCGCATGTGGACATGGAGCAGAGCAGTTAGGATATATGCAGCCCTGAGGGGCATGCTCACCTCAATTTATCAGTCAGACTGGCTGTTTCCTTTAGTGCCCGAAACAAGATTCTGTTATTAGCTGGTAGTTATTGGTTGTATTATTTCCTATGGAGAAATCACATTTAATCATAGCAAAATGGTATTGTATATTTTTGACAGGATTTCAGTGAAATAGCAGCTTGTTTCAGTGTCCTAAAAAAAAAAGAAGTAATCTAATCAATTAATATCTGTCTGTGATTGAGTTATGAAAACCATATTTTCTCAAAATAAGTGAAAGAATCTTCCAGTGATGTATGAAGTGAACTGTTTCTGGTAAAAACCAATTCCTATAAAGAGTTATCTGAAAAATGAGCGTCCCTCTCTTGGAAGAACACATTTTAGAAAATGCTTTTTTGGGGTTAAGATGCATAGCCAAAACGTTCTCAGTTCAGTCCCAGTCTGAGGCCTTTTGTTGCATGTCGCACTATTCTCTTGCACCCATTGTTTTCTGTCTGTATCTGCATTTTCACTATCTAATAAAAGCAAAATACCTCCCGAAAAGCAACTAAAAAAATAAATTGATTTTCTTTGGAAAACTGCACTGGCAGATTTTTTTTTCAAATGTTTGAATAAAATAATAATTCAAGGACTTAATTACAGACAAAAGTAGCTTGAACAAGATTTTTTTTTGCAGTGAAACCAAAATGGAAGCTCTTTTGTGATCACAATGCCACATTTTCTGTGTTTTAAATGGTACAAACAAAAAGCATTCAATATGTGTTCTGTAAATTGTGAGTTTTCAGTGTGAAGCTGAAGCTTTTTCTATTGCCACCTGACTGCATATTTCAATAAATAAGTGAGGCACCAGAAAGCAGATGCATCCACTGCTTTTATTCCCCACAGTGTCATCTATCATGGGCAACCATCTCTAACCTGACTGTTTGTTTCACAGGGGCAGAGCTCTACTAACTTTGTCTCCTGCACTCATACTCACACACACACACACACACACACACGCACACAGACATCACTGTGTCAACTCAGACCTGAGGCTGCAAGCGTTATCGCCATCTGCCACGGGGCAGTGCTCATCTTCTCCTGAGTTATTTATTGTGTTATGGCTGCAGTGGACTGACCGTAGAGGCAGATAAGGGCATGGCATTGCTTTACAGAACCAAGTTGTTCATTTACAGGTGAGTATCTCACTTGCATGTCCTCGGGGGGAAGCCGCTTAGATGCAACAGAGCAAGGAACCACAGAGTGAAGAGCTATCAGAGATCCATGTTGTGTGAGCTGTGCCAGGCCAGTTTGGTTTCCGTTAGCAACCGCGAAGCTGCTTTAAAATGCTGTTTGTGCATGAGCATCACGGAGGCCCGTCAGCGTTGGCAAGGCAACAGGCTGTCCATTTGGGTGAGCTTCAAGTGAATAACTGCCACTTAACCTCACAAAGTGCTTAGCTGGCTTTTCCCCTATGGCTTTTGATAGACAGATCGACTGGTTTGTGAGTGACACTTTGTTTTTGGTGATGGTGAAATTGTTGGCCGATGAATGTAATAACAGCTAAGAGTTTACAGGTGAGATTGTGTCAAAATATCTCCAGACGTCTGATGCAGTTTTGAACTCTGTATTATTTAATGTAAACCTCTAGAACTGCTAAATGATCATTTGCTCAAAACAGGACTCACTCTGTCTCTACAGTTGTATACAAAAGTGTGGGCACCCCTTGAAAAATAACATATTTTGGTGATTTTTTTTAATTGAAAAGATATAAACACAGCCTCTCAAGGATATGGAACATAAAACACAATATTTTCAGCAAACATTAAGGCACAGTTACTTTTTATGTCATAAATTGAACAAAAAAAAACAAACAAAACATTGGGCATGTTCAAAAGTTTGGGCATACACATAGCCTAAATAGTCAGTAATTAGTAACAACCCCTCTGGCAGATGTCACAGCTTGCAAATGCTTTTTGTAGCCAGCTAAAAGTCTTTAAATTTTTGTATTTGGGATTTTCTCCCATTCCTCCTTGCAAAAGGCATCTAGTTCTGCCATATTCTTGGGCCATCTTGCATGCACAGTTCTTTTACGATCTACACACAGATTTTCAATCATGTTGAAGTCAGGGGACTGTGTACATCTCTTGAGGTAGTCCATTGTGGATTTCGAGGTATGTTTAGGATCATCATCCTGTTGTAAAGTCATCCTCTTTTCAGCTTCAGCTTTTTTACAGACGGTGTGATGTTTGTCTCCAGAATTTGCTGGTATTTAGTGGAATCTATTCATCCCGCCACCTAGTCTGACTCACCGCATATAGACTGTGTATATAAGCCTACCATTGGCCGACTATTTCAGTTGGAATTCCCCCCCCCATCTTCTATCTGTGTGCTACCATTTTCAAAATCCCTGTCGCAACGGGAAACAACAACAACCTCCAAGCTAGCAACCTACACGCTGAAAATGGATGAAGTTTGATATTCCAAGCATGGCCTATCATCTGCAGCGAGCTAGGGAGAGTAAACACAGACACATGGTGTGAAAATGCCCTAGTTTTGGTAGTGTCCCCCTTGGTTATGATAATGGAGGACCAGGTGAAAACCCTGCAGTCAAGAAGGGTAGCTTCAGTGTAGGCTGGGCAAGATCCAGACAAGGATGAGAAAATAGCTGTTGGCCATTACTCCATTGTATACTCCTGAAACATTCATTACAAAGATAGATGGAGAGCCATCCTGCAAATGACCACGTTTCGAGAGTGAGGGGTAGGGATTGCTGTGGAGGAAGTACATACAGCAATCCACTGGTAATAGCAAATTACGATTAACCGTCTATCCAGCTAATTTCTATAATTAACATTACTATATTGTGTGCAATTTGACACTAGCAAAATCAATTATTATCACAGTATACTGATCCATTCCACTTCAGACGCTTCTGTGATATCGGTTTAATAATTTTCTACAAGAGCTACATACAGCTATTAAATCGTCTGTGGTTTTAAGGAGTCCAGTGAACTCCTCCAGAGCTAAAGCATAGGCAGGCTTCACTTCTAGGGCACCAATAATCAAGTTATGTTTGTCTTTTTTATCAATAAAAGTTGTATTTAGGGATTTAGCCATTTTAATACCAGAGTTCGTCTCCCCACATGTAAATGTTCCACCGAAACAAGTTCCCTCCTGACACTATTTTGCAAGGGCAACGTTGCTGTATCCTTGGCTTAGTGCCGCTAAGACAATTGTGATTGGTTTAAAGAAATACAAACAAGCCAGAGCATTTTTTCCCCCTATAGCAGAATGATAATGGGTGCAGCCAGACCTTTCTCCAGCACTAAAACAAAGTGTGGAGATAGGTCTGCCTATGCGAGATCATCCTCCACCCGTGCAATGTTTCCTGTACCACTGGCTGCAACACAACCCCAAAGCATGATGGATCCATACTTCTGACATTGGATTTTATGATGAGGACACAGGTGAGGTTTTCTTCTTCTGACTTCTCCATGAAGGTCTTCTTTGTGCAAGCATTGCTGCACAGTGAAACGGTGCACCACCACTCCTGAGTCTGCTAAATCTTTCTGCAGGTTTTTTTGCAGTCAAATGAGGGTTTTGATTTGCTTTTCTGACCAGAATATGAGCAGTTCTCTCCGAGTGTTTTCTTGGTCTTCCAGATCTCATCTTGACCTCCACAGTTCCCCTAAACTGCCATCTTTTAATTACATGTTGCACAGTGGAAACTGCAAGCTGACAACATTTTATTATCTTCTTGTAGCCTTCTCCTGCATTGTTGGCATCAATAACTTTCATTTTCAGAGTCTTACACAGCTGCTTAGAGGAACCCATGGTTGCTGAGTTTTCCCACAAGTTTTGAAGAGCTAGATTTGTAAAGCTTTAAAATTGGCACCAGCTGATATTTCATACATAATTGTTGACATGCCTCAAGCCTAACAAGCTGATCAAGGTCTTAGACCTTGTAAAAAGAATATGAGACTTTGTAACTCTTTGGGTGTCCAAACTTTTGCACATGCCACAATGATGTTTGTATTTTTTTTTTAAATTTTTGTTCAATTTTGACATAAAAAGTAACTATGCATGAATGTTTGCTGAAAATGTTGTGTTTTTTTCAATATCATAGAGTATTTACATCTTTTCAATTTAAAAAATCACCAAAATATGTTATTTGTCAAGGGGTGCCCAAACTTTTGCATTCAACTGTATATCGAAGCTTTTGCCAGAGTAGAGTATTACATGTGTTTACCCTGCAATTACTGTATACTTGAAAAAAACAAAAAAAACAAAACAAAACCCAATCCTTGCTGAGAATAAGACACACACATAAGGCCCTTAGTGTTGCTGTTGGCCTGCAAACTGTGCTCATTCAGTGCTTGCCTCTTCTTTCCCAGACAAACAAAAAGCACAGGTTGGACAGGAAAGCAGAGGATGACAGGCATTTATGGCTCCAGTTATGACCCCATCGGCACATTTTTGAGCAGGCAGATGACAAGCTGCTGGATTGCCCTGCCGTTTTGCAGAGTTGTTTCAAAACATGATTAACGGTGGTGGAGCACAATAGGAATGTGATTCTCATTTGAGCAGTGGGTACGGCAGGCTAGCCTGGGAAATCATCCAGGCCCTAATTGCCGAAGCAGACCCCGATTCAGACGGCTGGAACTTACACACACAGAAGCGCGCACACACACATGCACACTCAAACAGATACAGATAAAAACTGTATTTTATAGTCTTGGCTTCTGGATTTATAATTTTGTAATCTTATCATAACAATAAACAAGTATGGGATATCTCTATGGACTCTGTCGTAGAAACATTTAAAGAACAACAGTAGTAAGTGGGAACTTGTGTGTGAATGTTCTCTACTGTGAGGGATGAATGAACACATTTTTCATTGTTTTATAACATATTTTATTGTTGAATGTATTTTGAATTACACAAAGTGAAAGACATAAAGTAAAATGTTTTGGAGAGATTGTTTTTCTTTCCCTTTTATTTTTTCAATATTACGACATCTATAACAGTCAAAGGAAATGATTTAAGCTTTTGTCAAACCTTAAATTTGACAAAAGCAAAAAGGATGTGATGATTACTATGAAAGATTATCTGGCTCGGGGAATTGTCTAAGTTATTCTACTTTCTGTAATGTTCAACAATTTGTAGCAACAAATGATCTCTTCAAAAGAAAAGAAGACTAGACCTGATTTTTTTTTTAAACACAATTTTGATTATACCCAATAGAAGCAACAGAACAATAGTCCAAATCTACGCACATTATCAGAGGGTCAGCAATTTCAAAAGCAATAAACATGTTCCCTCTCATTCAATAAAACCTGTCTTGTTTCATTTTAAGATTGTTGCTTTTCCTCAGTATGGAGTATTTGCTTACTAAAGGGCTCTTTTGAGGTATTGGATATTTTATATCAATATATATTAGCCCAATGAAAGAAGTCTTTAAGTTTTTTTTTTTGTCCAGAGGATTCCAGAAACTCAGCATTGCACATCGTCTGAGGAAGCAAGACCTTGCTTCCTTACACTTGTGTATGGATTTATGGGTGATGTAAAGAAAATTTACAGCAAGAATCATTTTGCAAGAGCGTTCTCCTCAGAAGTATAAACCCCCGTCTTGCCTTGCTCTCCTTCTCTGTGCTGCTCCGCCCTTCCATTTCATTAAGTCCGAAGACAGCCATGGAAGTCTGAAGTCTCGTCTGTCACCGCTGCTGCTGCCTCCTCCTCCTCCTTTTATGTTTTCAACCTCTCCCTAGACCTTCAACCGCTTTTCTTTATATATTTCATGCTTACTTTCTTTCTTTTTCGCCCTCTTCTCTTGAAAATCATCCATTTCTATTTCCCTGCTCCCTTTGTGTGGCTTGACAGCCGTGTAATTGCGGGCCGTGTGAGGAGCGGGAATGAGAGGAGGCCTTGTGTTGGTCGGCACTGTGCTAGTGTACCTACCTACAGCCATTCTCCCAGCAGCGTCTTTGTTCCTGCTCCATTGTGATCAGCTAGCTAAAGAGAAGCGCTACACATGTTGTTTGGCTGGAAGACTGTCTGCAGTCTTTGTGATAAATATGGACCTCTGTTTCTCTCAAGTATTGTTACTATTCTTCCTCTTGCTGCCTGGCTGCCGGGATACCTCTGGCTGTGCTGCATAAAAGAAGATTAGTTTCACCTCTGAGAGACACATTTACACAAGCACAAACAACACACTCTGCATAATGACACACACACAAACACTTGGTTGCCCCTTACTCTCTTTGTCTCCCCTTTCTTGCCCTACATCTCCTTGTTGAGCCTCACTGTAGAGTTTCCCCAGTTTGCCGTGTATGGACATGGTACAGTAAGGTGTTTGGAAGTCCACTATGTTCTATAGACAGCATTTTCATGACAGAAGTTAAACCAGAGTGCTTGTTGGATTCATTCAAAACAGTCATTGATCTATCAGGATAAGGAACAAGGTGTTACGATAATTGCATGTCTGTAATTCACGTCTGGATCCATTTATGTAGATGAATGTGATGCTAAAAACACGACATATTACTCTCAAATTTTGATCAATAAAAAATATTTAATTTACAGTATCAGCCAGTCCAAAATACTACATGAGAAATGGAAAATAATACAAAATGACATAAAGTACACAATATATAAATCTTAAAAAACCATGAATGTTATCTAATTTACAGTATGACCCTGGAAAAAGGCTCATAGCTCTTCTTCTATGAGCTTTTTTTTTTTTTTTTTTTAATCAAAGAGTGAGCTGGGATTAAAGGCTGATAACTAGGCTCTGTCTAGGTTTAACCTCTGGTTTTACAACAAAACACACACTAAATACATCACACAACAGCCTGCTGTGCTGTTGAAGAGCTATAAATGCCATATAGAGCACATTTAGAAGCAGTATTCTGCTGTTGGCCCAATGGTTTTCTAAGTGCTGATCTTTTTTTTTTTTTTACCCTCATGTTTCAAACACTGGTGAAGGCTGTCCAAGTGGCCATATTACCGACGATGTACAGAAGGATTTTTAAAAAGGCTTTGCTAGTTTTCTGAGATGTTTATGACTCACTACAGTTCTTCTCTGTCAGGACGAAGGTGAACAGGAAGCCACTTCACTACCATGGCCTTCAAAAAAAAGGTCCATTATCTTAACCTTCAGTACAGTGCAGATATTATTTAATCCCTCTGATAAATACTTAAATACTTTTTATCATCCAAGAACTTCTCAGCGGTATTAAAAAAACACTAAAGCTTTACAATAATGCTAGTCAGTGCACATAAATATTTTTGTAATAAAATGAACTACTGTATGTTCATTTTAATTGCAGCTTTTCAGAAGTGAGTGGTAATGAGGCCATAGTGCTTTCTAAGAACTGAAATAATTTTCAGTAAGCTGATATTGTGTGTAGCTTTGTAATGTCAGTAAGCAGAGGCTGGGCCATTAGGGCTAAGAACAAATTTAATTTCAGGAAATAAAAATGTTCCAAAAAAAAAAAAAAAATCTTGGCTCCTCAGTCAGTAGTATTTCACCTTAATCTACACTACTTATGTTGTCATACCCTTGTGCCTCATTTATATGTTTAGTCTGTGGGAAATGCTTTTGTTAATCAGCAAAATATAGTGGTTACCATGGTTTCAAAGTCACATAATTGAGTTTTTTTTCTTGCAAAGTCCTAGGGAAGAGCAATTAAGTATCAGTAGCGCAAATTACTGTATGTTTTTCTCCTGATGGTCTAAAAATATATAGCTACATCTGACTCTTTAAGGTGTTTCAGAGAGATTATTAAATTGTTACTCTGTGTTACAAGTACTAAACATCGATGCAGGGATGGAGAAAATGAACCATTCCTCTCTTTCAGTCAGAGGATGTGTTGTATCAGTCAGGACCAACTCTTTTTCTATGATTCAGCCTCCTATCCTTCAGTGTGGAGTCGAACAAAGGCTAAATTCTCTGGCAGGCAGCTTTAGTTGGCTGGCAAAATAATTCAATTAAATGAAAAGGATGGTTTGGGGTTGAGCAAAGTCCTCAAGGTCCGGTTGTGTGCGTCCAGTAATTTAATTTAGATAGAAAATGTGTGTATTACTCTGTGCTTAAGGATGACAAATTCCACCAAATCCCGGGTATGCCAAGAACCAAACCAAGTTTGATTTTGTTTGTGTGCGACTGTAAGAATGAGATAGAGAGCCGAGTGACAGTTTCATTGTTTACCTCTAGCTGTTTGTGCCGACAGCGCGGTGACAGTGAGCCAAACGCACACTGACCCCTGATGAGGCTCGCTCCCTCGATCCTCTCTCTCCTGCCTGCTGGTTACTCTAATCGCTTAAACATGCAGTCCTTCAGTTGTCATGGAAACAGTTTTATTGTCATTTTATTGGAAAAACTGGCCTTGAGCTGTATATTAGCTTGCTACATAACTATAACAAAATGCTTTCTCTGGACTGTTTTATGCATCTGAAACGTTCTTACAAGTATATTTCTTCCTCTGTGGTAGCAGAGACAACTTGTCTCCTCTCTGCCTTATTCGCTTGTGTCATCATCATTTACTCCTCACCCTATTACACGTCCTCCTCTTACTCATTTTTCCGTTATTGTTCAAAATCTTCCTCATTAACCCTCCCCTCAGCTTACTGTTCCTTTTTGTCATCTTGTACTCCCTGCTTCCTCTCCTCCTCCGCTTAGCCGCTGTCTCCTGAGTCTCTGCTCTCCCATTTTCTGACACATTTCTTTCACCTTCCAGTCTTATCATTCCTCTCCTTTGGTCTTCAACCTTATTTCAGTTGCTGCATCTCACCCCATATCATAATGAATCCTATACATTTACTTTATCACTTCATCAGTTCTCTCTCCTCCCGCATACCTGCATCCTTATTTCGTCATCCTCCATCCTTTTTTCTGTTCCCTCCTCATCTTTTGTTTAATGTTTATTTCTACAAAGCCTTTCTCCTCTTCATCCCACCTTTCACTGGCTATCCTTGGCCCCTTTTTCAATAGCACCACCAGCAGCTTCTCCACCTTGCCACACTGTAGCCTTGCTCTCCGCTCTGCATCCTAATGCTCCTCTCACCATTATCTCCTGTAGCATCGCCTCTCCTTTAATGTTCAGTATGCAAACCATGCCCATCCGGGGCTTTTGTCACAGGCTCTGTACATCATTGAAAGTGAGCAGATGACTAATTCATGTCAGCTGAGCCTTGTGGGGTTTGGGTGAAGGTGGCTGGGAGCTTGTTGCCTCTTGAAGGCCTTTCATTTGGCGTGAACCATGCCTTAGCCATCACATCCCACACCTCTGCTTCGTCCTCCTTCGTCTTTTCTGTTGCCTCCTCTCTTCTCCTTCCGTCCTCTCATTTCATCTCACTCCGCCTTACGCCTTATTAATGGCCTCGTATCCTTTCTTGTCTATTCTCCCTTGTCTCCCACGTTGTTGCCTCTACAGTCTCTGTTCAACGTCGAGCTACTGTATAGAGATTTCTACCCACTCTGTTTCCTGCTCTACTCGCCCTCCATCTCTCCTCACTCCCTCCCTCATTCATTGATGTCTGATCTAATTGCTTTTGCTGTGACCCTGGAGACCCGGGCACAGTGTAACAAGCTCCCAGAGGGTGAACTCTGCCTCGGCCCTCGTCGCTGCATTCCTGAATCACGACTTTCTTTTTATCTGTTTCCTCGCCAACTCTTCATTCAGTGCCTTCATTCATTAGCAGCTCTAATGCCATAGCCCCAAGACACACGGCATGATACTGTGGTCCCTCTGGCTTAACTGAATCTAATCTCAGTCAGGACACAGAAAAAGGTTAAGCCAGGAATGATCAATTGCAACAGGTCTTTTTCTGTTTTTAATAGTGGATTTTTTCTTGTTCTAATCTCAGAGTGGGCCAAAGAAAGAAGAATCGAGTGGTGGATAGAAAAAGGAAGAAGGACAGGATGGAGTAAGAGAAAGAGAGAAACATAGAGAGAGGTGGGAAGACAGCGTGAAAAAGTGGAGAAAGGCCATTATGATAGCTCGGAGAGGCTTGCAGGACCACTGCAACTGAAATTTAATAGAAAAAGTGAAATATGAAGCTGCAGCCCAGTGAAGTGAGGCCGGAGATATACTTGCTTTTAACTACATGTTCACATGTGCATGATGGCTGCCTCGCATATCCTGCGTTTTGGAGGGTTGGTTATGCACGTCCTCAGAAATTAACGCTATGTGTCTGCAAGATGCAATACGCATATGAACAGTAGGGGCAGTATGGAGATGTGACAGGGTCAGGGGTCAGAAGGCACATCAGCAGCAGGCTAATCTGAGAAAATCATCAATCATCTCCAGACATAAAAATACTGTTGGTGTTTCTCGTCATCAATTTCTCACACTCACAGAAAGAGAGAAACATACTTGCCATTGTCAGGATGTGTTTGATTTAGGGGGCTGTCGCTTTTTCTACCGTGATCTCAGAATTAACTAATAATTAATTAATAGTAAACCTCCTTGAGTGTTGCTATGTTTATTGTTTACATCATGCAAATCAGAAAGTTCTATTTATATCCCTATTTCTCTGGTGTACCCTCTAGTTTAATCCTCCAATAACACGCAAAGTATATAGGCAAGTATGTGAACAATTCCATTCACGAGGCAGCCAGTTGTCTACGTGAACGCGTGGTTAAAAAGCAAGTATATCTCCAGCCTTAAGCAGATAGGTCAGCGCACATTTTAACAGTTCTGGCTTCACTCAGAAAGAAAGGATTTTAGAAATATGACACACATTTTAACTTTTCTCTGACTTGCATCTTTCCCTCCTTGATCCTACAGTGTGATATGTCACACATCAAGCGACATCTATGAATAGTGTCACCTCACATGAAATCCTGGAGCAGTGCATGAGGAAAAAAAAAACACACAAGCTTACAAATCACGCTGTTTGTTCGGGAGGAAATGTCACTTTGCTGAATTCCCTGTTGATCTGCATTGTATTTTCACTCCTGCTCGCTAGATAGTGAGTGAGGACAACATGAAAGAGGAGAAGCTCAAATTCTCTCGTCAAGTCTTCACACATCACACCTGGTCTATAGTGAGATAAGCCAGCGGATAGTGAGTGAATATGAGTAATGCATTTCAGAGTGAGCTCCGTCGTCAGCCGTATTGTGTGAAAGTGGATGAGCACAGTGAATATTCTTAGAAAGCACAAGAATAAAAAAACCTCGACATCGTTCCCTGTTTCACTTTGACATGAAGCTCAACGATGGAAGGCAGCTTAGCTTTTTTTTTTTTCTTTTCCCCCCAACCTCTGCTTTCACGTTAACATGAGAACTGCACAATATGTGTGTGTGGGTGCTTGTCTTTTTTGTCACATAAATATTCATGATAGAACACCAGCATAAAGATCAAAACATTTTCTCCTGAAGGTTAATAGGTCAAATGCGTTGATCAAAATCTAGTTGTAGCACACACTCCTCTCATTAGAGGCATTTAAAGAGAATCATTTGATACAGATACTCTGATCTTCCCCTTGGCCCTCCCTAGTGTATACTCTCTCTCTCTTTTCCTCTCTATCTCTCACACACTCTCTGTAGGTCCTTTGGGCTCAGGCACTGGGCTGAATCACTCTTTGAAGTGAGAGAGCTTAGTATATATATATGTATGTGTGTGTGTGCGTGCGTGTGTGTCTGCGCATGCACTCACATGCACAAATACACACATATACACCCCCTGTGGTAGTGCATGCTTCTTTAATCAGATCAGGTGTTTAATTATTAATGTGTGTGTTAAAAGAAGCAGGGGCAGAATATGTGAACAGTTCTGACCCTGCAGCTGTACTGTTTAACCTTTACTGTGGAATAATCTTGTGCTTGTAACAAGGGGTGTTTAAGAGAAAGAGAGCTGTTGTGTATGTGGGTGCGTTGCGCTGTTTTTAAGGGGGGGGGGGGTCCAAATTGCCTTCAAGCAAAAGTGAAGCGCAATATACAGAACACAGACGCCTCAGGTGACAATTAAAACATTTGTTTCTTCTCTCTGTCTCTTTGTAGGTGTGTGGAAATCATCGCCAAGGAGGGGAGAAGTCTGAAGGAGCTCTACCTTGTGTCTTGTAAAATCACAGACCACGGTAGGATACTTTCAATCAGTGTGCTTTTGTTTGCAGTCAACCTCCAACATTATTATCATAACCATTATCACACACGGTCAATGCCATGATTCAGGACTTGTTTGATTTTGCAGCCAGCCCCTTGCAAACAATAAAAATATTATTGAAAAGTTTCACACAGAATAAAGTAATGTCAGTTGGATTTCTTCAGTGCACTTCAGAAATGTTCATACTGTAGTTAGAGATATAACTTTAAGTAGAGATTTACCAAAAGGTTTCTTGACAGCTGACTTTTTGTGAATTCAAGTGTGAGAAGTTCAATATTGCAGGAGGTATATTGTCTCAGAGCACAATATGATGACTGCTCCTGGCAGGATTTCTATGCGTTTGCTTGTGTTTGTGGATTAGAGGTATTTCTGTTGTCTGACAGGAGACATACATGGTGTTTTCCTTCCCAGCGTACAGGCAGGCAGGCAGCGCTTTTATCCCTCTAGCATCATCCCCCCCTTTTACTTTGTTTACACTACCTTGCTTCTCTGCTTGATTCCATTCTGCCATATGTTTTGCAGCATATTTAAGTCTTTTATCAGCTCCAGAACAACACACAGTTGGGGTACTTCAATACCAGAGCATCAGGAATGCAATGCTGACTAACACTGCTTGCATTAATTATTTGATTCCTTGTGAGGCAGGGTATTTGTCTGTTTACGTGTTGTAATGGTGTTGTGTGTGTGTGTGTGTGTGTGTGTGTGTGTGTATGTGTGAGTTTTTTGTGTATCTGTGTACCCTGGGAGTTCAACAAATGACAGCTACTAACTGTGTCTCCAACTACTGTTTTTTGGGTGCATACTTTTTTAAGAGAATACTCAAGCGAACATATAAGTTCTTTTTTATTGCCTATTTTATTTTCTTTTATCCTCTTTCCAACCAAAATACCCACAATCTATGATGTGCTCAAAACAGTGATCTAACTGGAAAGAAATTTTTGTTTCACTTTGATCGTCAAGGTACGTTTAATTTGACTTTTGCTTTAAATATGTCCTGAGTACTTTTGAATAGCTAGGGTTTGTGCCTGTTTTCCATTGATTTTATCTTATCTGGTTCTTCTTTTCAAAATTGCCTATTCAAAATTGCCTATTCAGACTTACACAAAGGGACTAATGAAATAACAAAGTGAAGAGCCTTCTGCTTGTTACTCCCATGAAGTTTTCTTGAGGTTGCCTCTTAAGGTGAGTTCAATATTGATTTCTAACTTAAGAAAGTAAGTAGTCTATAGCTTTGATAGTAAGGCTTTATGCCTGTGATGGATAATATTGCTTCAGTTGTTTGCTTTGTAACTTGCTGTTGTCTGAATTATTCGCTTATTGAAAATTTCACAAAGGGACTACTGAGATAAGACACTAACCAGCCCTCTGCTTGTCAGACCCATGGTGTTTGCTTGAGAGCTTACAGAGCTTAGAGTGTTTTTTGTTGTGGGCCTGTAAAGCCCATTGAGACATTGTATGTAATATTGAGGCACAGATGAACTTGTCTGGTATGATGGTGTTTTGTACTCTTTCCATACAGGGGACCAATATGTGATGTGTCTACACCGTAGAGCCATGTATTGGTTTGCTTGACCACTCTCATTTGTATTCACAGAGATTTGTTGCACTTTCAGTTGTTGCCCAATTGGTGCACACTCTCTGTCTTTCTCTTGCAATCTTTCTCTTTTGTTTTTAGTTGGTTAGTTGGGTAATTGTATAAATGTATGCAAAATGAACCAAAATTCTCATCAATTGAAGGGGACCTATTATGCTTTTCCTTATTTCCAGTCATATATATAATGTTACAATGTCAGATGTTCATATTAAACATGGACAAAATGTTAAATAATGAGGTAAATGTATGTAGCAGTAATCCCTGTGAGCAAAAAGCACCGGCTTCAGACTGCTCTGAACACTCGGTTTCCAACATTTTTTTCTAATTTCAGCCCGAGCTGACATCAACTCGTGATGGATTTTTTTGTATGGTAATCTGCTCCATACACAGCGTGCAAGTTCACTGCTCTGCTCCACTAACATTATGGCATTTTTCAATTGTTTTGGGGGTAGTCATGCCAAGCCATGACTCAAGTTGAGCTGGCACGCTGTGAGTGTTTTTCCATTACACAGCAGGGCAAAGTAAAACAAGTTGTTTACCTATTGGAGGTGTGCTGGTTGTCTGCAGCTCTTCATCAAACATCATCATCACTATGGCTATTGCTATTCTTCCCTGCATTATTTCTAACTGATCTGTTGAACAAAGAACATATTTCCATATTTTGTTGTGTCGACTGTTTTTTAGTGCAGCTAATGAAGGTCCACTTATTCAGTGAGGAACACATTTAATTTCCTGTAAATTCTTCACAATAAAAGTCTCCTATTATTTAGTCATTTAAAAGCTTTTATTATAAAGCAGTAAAGCAGGAAATGTTGGGTTTTCATCAGCGGTAACTTAATGCGACTCTGATACAGCTGCCCCTTGGTAGGCTTCCAGAAAGTTGGCTAATTAGAACAGAGTGGGTTCCTTGGGAGGGGGGCCTTAAAGAGACAGGAGCTAAAACTGCCTGTTAAGAGACAGAGGCTGAACTGAGGGGCTGCATAAAGGGCCAGTATAAGATAAATAAGGAGTTATTGAACTGTGAATCATGCAAAGCTACTATAGTGAAGTCCCAGAATAAAAATATAGGCTTGGAAATGAGAATAATAGCTCCCCTTTAAGGAAACACTTGTGCACCATAAGCAGTAGTTTATGAAATGTATTCAAGCCAGGTCATGGGGAGTCACAAACCCTCAGGAAGAGTGTTGGGCTGTGAGGTGATTTTAGTGTAGGGGCCACACTCAGTATTGCTATTGTGTGATAAACACTGGCCAATGAAATACTAATTCTCCATGCACAATTATTACAAAAGTGGCGACATTGAGTACATTTTCATGAGCATCACAAACACCCTAAAATGTCTAGAAGTGCTTTATTAGTGAATTACAGAGTGCGGAAATCATGATGAAATGTCTGGGCTAGCCTCTGTTCCACTAGTTTCTATAACTCAATGCAATCTCTGATTCAGAGTTTCTTTCATCAGTCTCTCTGAAAAAATGAAGCGCGTTCCTGGGACTCACTTTCTGAGACAACTCTGCATCCACTGCAACTCTTGCTCTCAGAAGTTGAAACTTTTATGATTTTAACACAGTTAAACGACTACTTTGTGAGCACAGAAAAACTAAAGTCGCCAGGAGAAAACTAGCTGTGACCCTTCAACTAGCTCATGGATGCGCCTCCAATAAGTCTAGGGCCTATGGGAAATGGTGTTCTTTTAAAGGCTGCTAAAACCATAAATATTGAATAAACAATTATGTTTGATTGTTTTTTCAAAAAACTACCATCCATATCTAAACATATGAAATGTTTAGATATGGACGGTAGTGGGCCACACAACTTACTGTTGAGAAAAGTAGTTATTATCGTAGTTACACATGTCAGTGGGATTTTGAAGTAGGTTCTCTTACTTCTGGAACAGAAACTGGAAGTTCTGGTTTCACTTCAGCTCTCTATTTCATCTGATTGTATGTTGAGCCAACAGGAAGTTAGCCATTTCAGCCAGAGGAAGTCTCTCATGCACATGCTCTCAATCACCTTGGCCCGAAGAAAGAACAACTCTAGTGCTCATACTCTAAAAATGTTGTGCTAACATGCGCAAACCCACAGAAGCCTTTATATTTTTTTTGGTGTAGCAACTTCCATTGGATTGAATGGGGCGATCATCTTGGAACGCAGCATCCACTTTTTCTAAATATATCCATGATGTTGACCAATGCAGACTATTGGCAAGCATCTCTAAATGGGGTATTAGACTCGCAGTTTAACTTTGCACTTTGAGAGACACCACAGTCATCAATTTACAGCTCCGGGCTTTGATTACTTTTTTGATGTATCTGACTGCTATAAACTTTATCTATTCATCTTTTTCCCCTCTGTGCATTACCTCTATTTAGCTGATTCTGTAATGGTTTTGACAACAGATATGAGAAAAAATATTAATGCCAGGTACTAATTATCAGAGATTTTCCAAAGGAAATGGTGATTATGTGATATGTGTTGCCAATGAGTGGAGACTTTAATGATTACTCTCCAACACGAGTTGCAGTTTGCTGCTGACTTCTGTGAGTTACTGTGGCAATAATCACCTTGACCTCTCTGAACCTGAGCCTTAAAATGTATGAAATGTTACGTGGGCTTGTGTCCACTGGTGTTTGATTAACGACTCCAAGATCACAACAGTACATTAAACCAGGAATGCACACAACCACCCCCTATATATCCCTCTCTCTCTCTTTCTGTCTCTCTAATCATTTTGACCAAGATGAATTGGTGATATCTGATCTTCTTCCTTCACTAATGACCCCTCTGGCCCTCTTTGGCTGATGATGGGGTCTGTGTGTGTTTATGTGTGTGTGTGTATGTGCATATCCTTCCAGAATAGAGATGCCTGTCTTAGGAGCTCTGTGCTCTAACAAAATGATTGGTGGATTTCCTGCTTCAGTCTCTGATAAATTAAATAACAGAAATGAGATTTTACATCTGCCAAGCCGGCCCCCGTTTTTTCCGCCCATCTCCTGTGCTAATTATTTTTATTAATGGCCTCTCTGAGTGCATTTGAGATGTCCACAAGCCTCTTACATTTGAGTGTTCTGTTTTTTCCTCCCGGCTTTCGCTTCCTGTGTGATTTTATAGGAGCACTGAAGAGAGACAGCCAGAGACATAAAGACAGGTTTAGATGGCAGCAGCAGAGAGCTAGGCAACATGTAATTTTACTCTCAGTGCAGATGGTTTTAGAGATTATTTTGCGAGGAAGAGGAAACAAATGGACAAAGCGAGGATAGAGCTTTTTTGGCATAATGATCTTACTGAAAGCCCTATTAGTGCTGTGAAAAAAAACACTTCCTAGATCTCTCATTCATCAAAGAACATGCAAACCAATTAGCTTAAATAACATTTTGGTTGTAATCAAGGCAGTATAGAGTCTTGTTAAACACCTGGATTCTGTGATTCACGTATTACATGAGATTTATGCATTTTGCACACCTGTAACTAACGATTGGTGATGAATTACTATTATGGTCACACTGCTGAAAGATTTAGTTAAACCTCTTCAAATAAGCCTTCTCTCCAGATTTCCTCTCTTTCATTTCACACTTTGTTTTCTGTGTGCTACTTAAGTTTTGTATACTTTTCAAAGCATTTTTCTTTTTCTTTTTGTCTCCCTGATATTATCCTGATATGAAACCAAAATCAGAAATAAAGTATCTTAAACTACAAATTTAGCTTGTTAAGTGTGACTCATTTAATAAATATAAGAGAAATCCTCTGTGTTTTCATCTAATCAGGCATTAAGGGTACTCTGTAGGTCTTGGACACAAAAAACAGGGAACCCATATGGCATATATTTAGTATTATCCCAAGACCCAAGGTTATTTTGATAATATAACATCTCATCTTCTCATATGGAAACCCTCCAGCTGCAGGCCATTGAACAATTTTGAATCCTGACCATTTGTTTAAGAACCCCTAATCTACAGAGTACCAATTTATCACTGATACTTCCAGACATCTGGGGCTGCAAAGACATTGGTTGACTTTCCAACACATTACACAGTAATTATATATTTACATGACCTGATACAGTAGTTAAAGTTGTTTGAGTTTAGAAATGTTGAGGTTTAGAAAGTGATTGTGTCTGTTGTTGGATATAGGGGTCAATCAAAATAGTTTGGATGTCATTACAAAGGTAAAAAAATAAAATAAAAAAAACCTCCTTGGTTCCAGTAATTAGAAAGATGCCATGCAATGACGCAGTTTCTTAAAAGACACCACACTTTCCCCCTTTTTTTTTACACATGGTATAACTAAATAAAAATGAGACCACCTAATTTCCTCACTTTCATAGGTATATGGTCGGTGGGGTCTCAGTTTGCCCATCTCCCCAGCAGAAATAAAAGTACTACTATAAATGGTTTGAAAGCTGATCTTGATGAGAAAACCTACTCAGCCTCTCTCCCAGTGCTAATCAGATCTCTATTCCAGCATTGTCATCCTCATTGACCGACCCTTACACAAGCAATGGCCCATACTGCATCTTCAACACACCTGGATAGACAGCGATACCTTCTCGTCTCCTCTCACTCTCGCGCTCAGTGTGTGGCTTTTGTTTTCATGTGTGTTTTGCATTCACATGCATCCATTTGTGTGTCTACAGTGTGTGTGTGTGTGTGTGTGTGTTCATCTACCTGTGCTTATCTTGTCCCTGGTAGCCCATCTGCTTTATCCAGAGACAAAAAGAGAGACCTTGGCACCTCCGTTCTTTACATATGGTAATTCTCCTCTTTCACCCGCACAATCCCTTACCTTGTCAGTCATGGCCTCCTGTGTACATCAGTGCGAATACAAGATCAAGTGAGACACCTGTGGGAGAATGTGTATGAGTGAAGGGGAAGAAAAGGAGCAGCTTTGGTCTGCTTTTAGAGGACTTTAAGCAGAGCTTCTATAGAGTTGCAAAGTGGGAGGAATTATTTCAGGCTTGCAGAGTGATGGAAGTCAAAGTCCAATTCATTTTTTTGCATAGACAGTGTCAGGTGACTGGCATTTGGAGTACATCCAATGCTTAGGAAGGAAATGAGATTTTCTTGGTTGAATCGTCATCGTGTGCAAAATATGAACAGTTCAAAATAAACAAATATGTGTCTGTCTATTGTACAGCAAATGAAAGCTACATGTAACACCTTATAGAAACCTGATATACAGTATATTCAGCAGTTTACAACAGTTTAATACGAGGGTCTGGGTCAATTTCAGATATATTCTGCATCTATAGCACCATGTGTAGTTCCCAATTGCCACTATTAAGGGGCAATTTTCAACCTTATCTCTAGCTCTCCGAATTAGGGATAGAGTGTGAAAAACACCTGTAGTTGTTGCCAATGTTCTGTGTCTCTGGGGCACAGCTGCAAAATCTGTTGTTCTTCCGGCACCAGCGCCATGATTTGATGTGTACAGTGACATTGTTGGAGATGTGGAAGAACTACAGGCTATTTCAGCTTGGATTTCTGGTCTCGGTCTCTGGGTAGCCGGGGGCTGTGCTCTAGATGCTGCTCAAAAACAAAACTTCCTTGTTCTCTTTGCTTGTATTGTAAACTAGCTACATTTCCAACAGTGAATATGGCATTCCAAGATATGAGTGCAAAGCATGTTATGAATGAGGATACACTTTACAATGTTTTGGCTAATTCGGACATTCAGCCATACTTATTCAAGCCAGAGTAGGTTTGGGGGCTGGGTATCAGAAGCTTGCATGCAGTGTATCCTAGTATATGTAGGCACTGCCAGCATGACTCCATGAGCAGGAAAACTCAGTTTTCTTGGTCAATATAGGAATTTATTGCTTCAGTTGACTACATATACCATCAACACTGATTGGACATCCACATAAAACGTGGCGAAATTTCCCTTTAAGTGTTTTGAGTTACTTCAGATCTGATTTGCTTCTCTGGCTGGCATCTTCTCCATAGAAACAGTGGCTGAGGCTCATATATTCTAGTGTTTGGATCCATCTGTCATACCAAACGTAAAACAGAAATGAAGTTGAAGTGAAGTCTAGTTAAATCATCTAGGAGACTCTTATGTGTTGAGTAACACTAAGGACATCATTAAAAATCTTTAAAATGGGAATTTAAAGTGGGTGAAATACTTTGTGAACAAACTACTCCCATTTTTCAACTATATTACCCCTAATAAGAAATCCTGAAAATGACAGCCCATCTTCCAGACTGTTGTAATTGTGTTGAGTTGTTGTGTAAGAGCGACTGAGCTTCTCAGATTGTGTATTTCGTTTTGTCCATCTGTATTTATCTATCTGTCAGCTTGTGAGATTTTTGTTGTCATTCAATTTTAATTTGTCTTATTCTCTTATTTGGTCACCCCCAGCTCCAAAGCTCTCACATAGTTAACATGCATCTAAATTGTTCTCCACTTTTCCTGCTATGAACCCTGTTCTTAGACCAAACCTCCTTCCTCCTCTCTTTTCCCCTTTCATCCTTCTTTCCATCCATCTTTTAGCTCTCGCTTTCATCTGAGGCGGTTTATTCTAAATGCCCTGAACGTTGATAGATGGGGCTTCCCGGCCCCTCCTCTTGAACACAACCTCAAGAATGAAGTATGGCTGTATGTATAAGTCTTTGTCTGTATGTGTATTCGTGTGACTCTGTGCTTGTTTACATGCCTTCGTGTGAGCTTGCGTGTACTTTAACAGGTTTCCTTGCCGCTGGGGAAATTTTGATACACACACTCCCCAGAGTATCATATTGCTTTTTACAAGGTGAGTTTGCTTAGCATAAAAGCAGCTGAAACAGCACTGTAACTATCTTACCAACAATGAAAATGGCATGTGATTGTTATGCTCCCATATTCAGTATGATGAGGCCATTAGGGTTAACTCAAAACTGAGGAGTTATTGTGCTTGCTTAACCTTAAGCCAGTGTTCACTTTCATTATTCTGCACTGTTTGTGCGATTGATGTTCATGTCAAACCCTTCGGCAGGATATCAGTTTCTTGCAGGCCAAGGTTGTTTGGCACGGTGCCATTTTGAAAATGTCACAATATTGGAGTCACTGCAGTAAAGAAAAGTGAGGAGGACTTTAATGAAATGAATGATAAATTATTGTATTTACATGATGACATGATCAAACCTCACGGTGATACGGCAACAATGTAGAAAGCTGTAGCTTCGTTGCACTAGCTGTTCTCATACATCACCTTCTGTTTCTTTCTCTCTTCTCTCTATTTCTCTTCAAGCATTCATGTGTTTCCCCGGCATCTTGTTTGTTTACTGAGCAGTTATTCACCACCATACAGTCTAAGTGCTGCAAACATAATGTGATGTAAACTTAGATAGTGTAATAGCTTGTTTGCTCCTCTCTGTCTGGCATTCAGTAGGTAAATAATGTAACTCTAAAAGCAGTCGATTAAAATGCGCAGAGCAGCACAGCAGATTTATGTTGGCTGCTAAGGGGAGCAAGTCAATAGACAATCTTTGTTTGTCTATCACCACTGCGAGGATGGTTGTGTGCGTATGCGTGTTTGTGTGATGAATAAGAAAAAAGTTATGGTTTCTTGGTTTGCAGTTTAGTATGAGTGTGTCTGTTAATGTTCGTGGCCTTTAGTAGCCTATACAGTTAGGTTTTTAAACATGAGAATCATTTTTATACCTTTTGTGTAAGTGACGAACTGGCAGAAACATTTTTTTATTTCACTTTAAGCCTAGGAGGTTTGATTGAATTTTAGGGACCATCAAAAATCATGCTGCTCTTTTCTTGTGGGGGCATACAAAATGGCCAAATAATAATGATCAATATTGTAGGAAGCTAAAAGCTATACCTGTAAATATGTTGGAAACAAATACATTAACTTATTATAAGATTATTTGTAAATTGATTGAGAGATGATAAGTTAGATTATTTTATCGCTGACATTACAATAGCTGTATTGTCAGTGAATATCAGTACATTGTTTAGTTCAATCTCTGAGGTCCTTGGCCTTGGAGAGCCAAAATGATTTTTTATTCACCTGGTGACTTAAATGTTGAAGAGTGTAACCATCACAACACAACCTGACAGGAGAACTACCCAGGTGTGATCCTCCTGACAACAATTCCATTAAGCGTAAAACAACGGTACCGGAGGTAGCCAAGCCCATAGGCCAAATCCCATGACCCCTTTCCATATCACACCATGACCCTAAAAACCAATGGAGCAGTAGTACACAGAAATAACACCTACTAGGAAAATTCATAAGCTGTGTGTTTGCTCCTCGAGGGGGAAGAGATAGTAGGGCAGAGAGGAGGAGAGTAACATATGTTGTAGAGCACTACTGGACATAGTGAGGGCAAAAACTCATAAAGTGGGTTATTATCTCTGCAAATCAATGAGAGTGCTTGAGCTGCAGGGAAAACAACCAGCAGAACACTTAGCTCAGAGATGGACTCCACTACTACTGCAAGACCACCTGGATCCTTGCAGTTTAGGGTGCTCGTATTTGCTGTGTCTTGTCAAGGGCTGCAGCTAACAATTATTTTCATCATCAATTAATATGCAAGCTATCTTCTCAGTTAATCTATGAAATGTCAAGAGATAGTGAGAAAGCCCATCATAATTTGCAAGAGCTCAGGATGATGTCTGACAGGATGATGTTGTGTTTCATCCAACCAACAGTGCAAAACCATAAACTGTGTGTAAAGATAGACGTAGCGAGGTGTGACGTCACCTGTTGGTTTGCATCGGAGCCTGTTTGAAGCCCAGACTTGCAGCCTATACTTGGTGCCATCTTTTCCGTTTTGAGCCAGACCTTCCAAATAAGGCGTGCGGGATGTTGCCTTTCACACTCTGGAAACAGTCTTGAAAACACCAAGCGATGTGTACTTGGGCTACTTTACTCAGCTACTTTAGCTAAATTGTGCTAACAGGGCATCATAATCAAGTTACATTAAACTTACAAAATATTGCAGCAGTAGTCCAACTCAGTGTCGGGGATGCCGGGGAGAGCAGCGGGTAAGCAAACTGTCAATAACATCAGTCAATCAACATCGTCATGGCAGACATCAAAGCCTAATGTAAGTCTTTAAATCTTAGTAATGGAGCAATGATTTGCAATAATAATTTTCCGAGTTTAGCAATTGAGAGCTAATAATGACTTCTTGATAAAACAGAGTAAAGCAGAGGTCTGCTTAAAAAACTGCTGAAACTTAGTTTATCAAATTGTTGCAGGTTAATTTTCTGTCAATCAACATATAGATTAATTAATCGTTTCAGCTGTGGTCTCAATTTAACGAAATTGCAAGTAAGCATTAGACATATATGAGACACACCCTGAAGAAGGCGCAAGCCAACATGCGTTTATCATCAATCTTTATTTATATAGCGCCATATCACAACAGAAGTCATCTCAAGGCACTTTTCACATAGAGCAGGTCAAGACCGTACTCTTTAATTTACAGAGACCCAACAATTCCCCCATGAGCAAGCACTTGGCGACAGCGGTAAGGAAAAACTCCCCTTTAACGGGTAGAAACCTCAAGCAGACCCCGGCTCTTGGTGGGCGGCCATCTGCTTTGACCGGTTGGGTTGAGAGAGAGTTGGTGTGTTTTTCAATGACTCTAGTCCGCCGAAATAAAGACCTTTTATTTTTCATACCTACCTTGAGTGCCTGGACCTTTTGGTCATAATTCTTCTGCTCTTCTTCAATATTATTCCCTTCCATGAGCACCGGTGGTTTGAGGGACACCAGCAGCGCTCCTGTTACTTCTCTCTTATACATAAGACACTATTCTTTTTTGTTTTCAAATCAGTGGGAGTATTCATCTTTTAAAATGCTACAGTAAAAAATGCAACAAGTAAAACCCTATGAGTAGGTAAAAAATGTGTCAATCACAAAAAAGTTTGCCTTTGGCTTTAGCCAAGGAAACTCTGCAGAACTGCCTGTCTGTAGAGAATAAGAAGAATGACCATTTTTCCCACCATTTGCAAGTTTGGAAAGTTCATTAGATGATACACAGGAAAACTGAGAGGGTGACAGGTAAGGAGAGAGCAGGAAGCGCTTGAAAGGCTGGACTTGAACCTCCTCAGGGGGAAGACATATAGCTGGATGACCCCTGCTCAAGAGCATAAGTACACCTCTATAGGATTCCAATCTACAGATTCTGCATGTGCATATCTGAGTATATAAGTTGAGATTTTCATTTTCTTACATCAGCCTGTGGTGGTATTTACAGATTGGGAAGCAGTGCAAAGAGGCTGAAATTGAATTAGTTTCCATATATTGTCCTCTCCTCCTCTTTCTCCAGCTAAGCCCTGTGGTCTATCCACTGTTTGCCTTATGGGGGAGAAAAGTGAGGGGGGCTTAAGCTGTGAAGGCTAGGGCTTATGCTGTCTACCATTTTACTGGTCACACACATACACACTTTCTCTCTCTCTCTCTCTCAGCCACTAACACACACACCCTTGCTACGTGGATTACAGTTACGCAAGCCCAGTTTGCATTTGCACGCACAGATGCAAACACAATCACACGGGCAGTATACACACATTTTATAGATGCACTTTTGAGCTCATGCTAATATTTTCCTTCACTCACACAATCAAATTGCAGAACACACACTTTGCCTTTAACTTTCGAAAAAGAGAAAATACTTAAGCCTTTGCTATTTCAGGCTTAAGTCTATGGCGGAAAAAGATTAGAATGACTTGGGTGTATGTGCGTTCATAACAGATTTATATGTAAATGTTTGTTTGTGTATACAGATGTATGTGTCCCTGTGTGCGGAGGTGTGTATGTATACATGCTGCCGGAGGATGTAATCATGTCTCATATCTGCTGGATGACAATAATCTTTCTGATAGAGAGGCTTTAGCAACAATAGGCCCCATGTGTTATTATGAAGCTTTGAAATAAATGGTCCATTTGTTCTCTCCCTCCTGTCTTCTTGCTCTATCTCTCCTTCTTTCTCACTCTCTCAGCCCTGTAGTTCCTAATAACAGCGTGCTCTAAGTGTGCCCATGGGACTCAATAACACCAAGCTGTGTAAGTGTGCAGAAGATGTCCCCGTTATTGCTGGCTATAAGGTTTTTGTTTATAGAAGCAAAGTGAGACATTGCATTTTCTCATTTTTCTTATTAGTTCCTGTGCGTACATGTGTGTTTGTTCCCAGTCGAGGCAGCATCATATCCGCTGTGCCTTTGCTTCTGAGTAGCACTGATTCAGCCTGTGGACAGGTGTAAAATGCTCAGTACTGCTATAATGTCTTAGAGATTTCTCTTTCTCTCTCTGGTAATCTCATTTTATTTTCTTGTGCATTGCCGCCCTCCTTCCTTTCCTCTCCCCCACTGTCTTGCTCTCTAGATCTGTCCCTTGCTCCTCATTTTTCCTCCTCCTCATCCCTCTCAGGTGTGAATAGAGCTGTCCTCTAGGTTATGTGGGTGTTGATGTGTGTTGGTGACCAGATTTGGGAGTGTTTAATAGTTAAAGCACCCTGCTGTGGGTTCTATAGTTAGCTCTGACTCCCACTGATAATGTTTTGCCAGGTCCTTTAGAGAAATGGCCACTGAAATCATAGCTCTTCGTTGCCTTCCGGTTCTCATGATTTGTATTACCCTGGCTGTTGTGCTACTATTTTTAGTATGTTCTTCTCTTGTTTTTGTAACATTATTGTTTTGACTTGATATTTTTCCAGCATTACTTCCAATTTCAAAACCCCTGTAAAACAATGACCTTACCTGGATGATATTTCAGTATTATTTTGTTGTAGTTGTCATGCTAAAAGAAATATCACATTTCACATGAGGAAACATTGTAAAGTGTTTCAGCATATTACTATCTAGAAACTAAACTAACTAACTAGAAATTATGATGTGCTACTTCTGAGCTAATTGTCACTAACTTATTCCCATGAAATAAAAAGAAGGATACTTTAATATGTGTGTTAAACAACCAACAGAAGAACAGCCTACTGACCTGCTAACTCGTGGTGCCAAAGTAAAGATACAAGAGAAGATCGACCATGAAATTGAACATAAACAAAACTTCAAATGCAAGCAGCTGATAATGACCTATTCCAACTATTCAAGGAGAAATGTCTTGATATGTTGAAAAGTGTTCCTTAATGGTTCAGCTGCGCAAAGGTGAGAACAATGACGTTTCTATAATGAAGTATTAATGTTAGAAATGTCACCAGCATATAAGATGAATGTTCTTGTCCATGTTCATTTCATATAAAAGTGATCATCATTACACCCTTTTGAATTGTAAATACCACTTGACGTCAGTATCCAGCTGTTAATCACAATTCTTTAGGTCTTTGGTATTTTTCTGCTATCTCACGTCTGACTCAGTAGTGAGAAATACAAAGGTATAAAACCACTATAGTCTAAAGCCAGCCAAAACCCACCAAGTAACTAAATTTTCAGTGTAGCTGTTTTAGTAAGATACTGTCGTTTTAGATTTTTATAAGCCATAAAGCAGAAGCAGCATGAAGAATGCCAGGGGCTTTTTCGCTGTAGGGCATGCTCTTCAATTGAGATTTCTTCTTCACTGATGAACCTTAAAGAACACTTTGATTTTTAAGCTTGGCCGGCAGTTGCCTTTTATTATATCTGAAGAAAAGTGCATGTAACTACTGGAACTTAAAATAACTGCTCCTTTGCCAGTATTTTCTTTTTTTGAGTGCTGGTTTTGTAATTTCTTTTCTGTTTCAGTTCTTAGTTTAAAAATTACAAATGTCTCTGCTTGTCAGTTACAACTATAAAAAGTTGTATATTTGGAACATGAATGAACAGAAAATATAAAAATATAAGACACTATCAATAAGCCTGATTTATTGTAACACGTTTAGGACACAAGTTTCTCAATTAAATTTAGAATTGGCAATGAAATAGCAAAGCTAAAAGCAACACACTATCTTTTAGATAATTTATCTACCTCACAGTTACACATCCGAGTTAAGATTCCAAACTTTCTTTTTGGAAGGTCACCCCCTCATTTATCTGTATCTCTACATCTGTATATTTGAGAGATAATGCCACTGCTAATCTCTTGCAAGGTCAGTGCTTGTATTGGGTGATTATCCCCCACTGTTTATTCATACTTCCTGCTGATGTCATTTCCTCCTGCTGGCTCTGACCTTTGACCTGTCATTTACCTCCTATCGTTGCTATGGTTTACTCCACCTTGGTGGCCGCAGTCCAAGAGAACATCCCCGTCTTTATCTCTGTAGGATTCCTCTGCTTACAGGAAGGTTACTGTAGTATCTAAATTCAAAATCTATTTGTACTTAAAGGTCACTTTTCATTTGGATTCCTAATATCATCTTTCATCCTCTTTTTTTCCACTCCTCACTTTTTCATCGGCTCCTAAAGTCAGCTGCTATGACTTTTTCACTCGCATTGCTTTTTTCCCCTCTCTGTCCATATGATGTCCTTTCCTGCTGTTACCCAGTTGTTTGACAAAAGTGCTGTACATCATTCAGTTGATGGGGAATGGCCATAATACATAATGCATCGGCCATGTTTAAATGGCTTAGCTCATGACTCTTAAGCATGTTTCAGCGGCAGCTCTGGCAAATAGCCATGGTGTCAAACAGGGTGCTGTCTATCCCCCCTCATCATTTGATCAATGGCAGTGATAACAGAACAAAACCCCTGCCGTTATACTTGGTGCGTGTGTTTTGTGTGTGTATGTAAATGATTATATGATAAAAGACATGTGTAAATCGCTGCTCTTTAAACATGAAAGGCAGGGGAGGGGGCTGCTGTCATGGCACTCCCTTGATTTACTGTAACACAGCACATGTGCTTACTGTAATTCGATGTGTGTCTGTTTTGTATAATGTGTTAGATTTGCATGGGATTGTTCGATTAGCAGTGAGGTTGTTGCTCCCAACTTGATGTAATAATTCTCCTCATTAAAAGTTGTAGAATCAGTTTTTTTAACAATCATGTCTTAACAACCTCGTTACTTGCATCATTTCAGAGTGATTTTGGAGGCTCTTGTAAAAAACTTGCATTTGGTGTTGGATTTTACACATTCACCCTACATGATGTGGGCCATATAAGGGCTACTGGTTTTAAAGGCCTAGTATGTAGGATTTAGTGGCATCTAGCGGTGAGGTTTGCAGATTGCAACCAACTGAATACCCTTCCCTTCCCTTCTCCTTCCCCTTCCAAGCGTGTAGGAGAACCTACTTGCGAAAAATGCGACAGGCCCTCTCTAGAGACAGTGTTTGGTTTGTCTGTTCTGGGCTACTGTAGCAACATGGCGGTGCAACATGGCGGCCTCCATGGAAGAGGACCCGCTCCCTACGTAGGTATAAAGGGCTCATTCTAAGGTAACGAAAACGATTCATATTTTCATGGGATTATACACTAATTAAAACATACTTATGAAGATTATATTCCATTTCTGCCAAGTCCCTTCTGCTAGATAACGCTAAATTCTATTTTTCTTGTAAAGCTGATTATAACATAAAATTAGCAAAAAATATGATGTTTGGCTCCAAAAAGCAGTGTCATAGTTTGAGTAATATTGTTTTGAACTGCATAAAATAATACACATGCTTTTTGTACCAACAGATAAATGATCTTCTGTGCTCTGACTCAAGTATCTGATTTTATCACTGGATTGTGTTTTTATAGAAGAGAGCATTTTAGAAAACAAGGTTGAGTTTTACTGGAAATCTGCTACCAGGATATTTCAAATCCTTAAGACAAAGCAGGATAAGTTGTAACATCTATCTCAAGGCACATTTTTCTAGAGTATATTAATACTGTTTCCAATTAGTTGCTCAAAACAAGTCAAAGAGACTATCTGAAAGGATTTGGGGCTACCAGTTGAATAGCCTTGGCTTATGAGCGAAGATTAATTTAAAGGTTAAATAGAATTCTTGAGGGTGATACAAAATTGGAGATTAACTATGTTAATTAATTTATAAGATAATTGAAATTTTAAAATTCTCTATAATAAGACTACTTAAAAGAATCCGAATTAAAAAGCTGGCCAGATATTGTAACTAGTCAAGACCATCTTAAACTGAAGCAAAAATGACTGCAAAACATAACTAGTTCAATTATGAGTTTCAAGAGCCATTCTCAAAGAAAGAAATGTCAGTCCTGTGACTGTGACTGTCTCAAGTGGTCACATGGTCAGCGAAGAGTTACAGAATGAAAGTGAAAGGAGAGGTGATACTACCATGTCTGCATGTCATGACCTCCCTCTACCTCCCTGCTTCATGTATCACTGTCCTCTTCCTCTTGTCCCCACCTTGGTGTTCTTGTTTGGCACTCAAGTCTGTCTACGGCTCGCCTCCTCTTTACATATTGTAATCTTCCTTTTTCCCCTCTCCTCCTATCCTCTCTCCTTCTGTTATCAGTCTGTCCTGTAAAGCTTCATTTACAGAGCAGCCCTAATCAGATGTGTACCAGTGGAGGGCAGTTTGTGAGAGCAGTGTGTGGCCTGATAGATAGGACGGCTTAGCAGAAGGGGAGCACATTGTAAGCCCTCAATTATATGCCTGACACCCAGACGCAGGAAAGAGACAGTGAGGAGGCCTGTTTGTGTGTGTCTGTGTCATTCTGGAGTGTGTTTGGTTGCGTGTGCATGATTTTATATGCTTATTCTTAGTGTTTACTATTGTGGAGTGAAAAAAAGGGTAGGCATAGAGAAAAACAGACTGTAGAGCACCAGAACAATGAGGAGTGAGCGACTACATACTACTAAAAAGTTGTACAAGACACATAAATACCTGTCATATGTGAATATTTTTGGTTGTGAGGGTATTATAAGTGTGAGCGTTTTGGGAAGAATCGGTGATTAATAGAAAGCTGAGAGCAGCTGCCTTATTTGTGTGTAAAAAAAAATCTACTTTTACAAAGCTTACACATTTTCTGACAACGTCAACAAAAACTGAAAATGTATAAGCTTCTTAAAAGTAGAATTTGCGGCAGAGTTGTTGTATTGCATTGCATTAGATTGCACAGGTGTACTTGGTGAGTGTACTGTACATCATATAATGGACCCACAGGACATGTGATTAGCTTTAGCAGTGCAATCTTGGCTTACAGTCGCTATCACACAATTGTTGCTTATCACTTACTAAAATCCACGGGTGAAATACAGCCAGTTCAGTTGAGTGTTATCTTAAAGTTGTCCACAGGTATTCTGGAAAATGTGGAAAGTTACTAACTAAAAGAGGCAGGTGTAAGATAAGTTTAAATACAGTAAGTCCTCTAATACATTGAACATCACATATTTAAGATATATAATGATGTATGATAAGATGGTAAGTATTTGAGAGTGGAATTTTATTAAAACCTTAATTTTAACCTGAACAGGAGTGCCATGTGGAGGGCATGAGGGGGCTGTGTAGATCCAGCCCTCTTTCATTCTACTTTGAAGGCCATTTAAAGCTTATGGTAAGGCTGTGTGGTGTTAGGCCCACAGAGACATGAGGTTGGAATCAGATGAAGCATGAAAAGGTGAGCACGGGAAAGCAAACAATGAATTGTGTTTGAACATTTCATGCTGCTGGAATTCACAGCTTCAAGGCTGCCTACCTCTGCAGATAGAATATTTATCTGCTGCATTTTCCCGTAGAGGCGCATAACCTTTGGCGAAAAATCACAGCGCAACTCGACCTTGCTTTTCTGCTTTGTTATCATGTAGCCTCCAGTACAAACAGCAAAGCTTTCTTTGATGCTACTAATATAATAGTTGGGTTTTTTTTTTTTGCCTTGACCTGTAACATTTGGCCATCCCTTGAATTCTTTTACTGCCAATAATTACAAGTAACATCCAGAAAATTTCCTTAACTTTACCTGTCTCTGAACATGATGCAGTGACCTATCAGGCTTCTGCCGCACAAGCCTCAAAGCTCCATCGTGTTGCTGCTGTTCACTATGAAGGATGAATCATTATCTGCTCATGCTTAACCATCAGTGGTTAAATAAAGTGATTAAACATGGTCAAAGCCAATGACAAAGTGTCTTTAATGAGTGCAAAATGGTGTTTTTGTGACACAGTGGTGTTTCAATATGACCACTATCAGCAACCCTGAGATTATAGACATTTATTGCCCATTTTACTTCTGTGTTTTACCTAAAAAAAAAAAAAAAAAAGCAGTGAAATACCATCTTGCAGTATTTCTTAAAGTGCTTAAGGAGTTGGTCAGCCAACTGTTCTGCTCTGAAGCAAAGTAGTGCAGCAAGTGACAGCCTATATAAGCTGCTAGTTGAAGTGCATCCAATTAATATTGTTGGTCTACCAGACTGCAGTGTTGTTCTTATGTCACTGTACACTACTGTTGACACAATCGTTTTGCCAAATTTAGCTAAAAGTGTGCAATGATAGAGATTCTTTAACAATTTTAACAATGACATGGAGTGGAATAGTTCATTTTGCTTGAACATATGCAGCCTTAAACTTTTTTGATTGTAAAAATGTTTTGTGTTGTAAAAAGATAAACACACAGAATTTATTTATTTCTATGTTCCTGTGTTTGTTTGCTTCCATTACTTTACATTTGTAAATGTTAAGTCTCTGTTAACAGGAGATGGTAGAGAAGGAGGGTGTGGTACAAGGTCCCAAAAAACTGTAGTAATGCACAGGTTGTAAACTTACCTACAGCGGAATAATAGTCCTCTAACTGCAAACATCAGATTTCATCTAAACATCTGACTGACTGGGTGCTTTTCATGCTGTGTCCGTTTGTGTTTGTGTTTAGTTTCAAAATAATGTCTGACTGCTTTGATAAAGGAAGGTCTTTTTGGTCTTGGTTTAGTTAACCCTTCCTAAAAAAGCACCCTGTGCCACACAAAGACATCCTTTCAGGCCCTCGGGTTGGCAGGAAACCAGCTATTACAAGGTCAACGTTACCTTTATTACTTCTTATTAGTCTACATTAGACCTCATGGGAGATTTTACATAAACAAACACACACACAGCTATAAGCTCACTGAAATGGCAGTAGGGATCCTGCCACATGCCAATAGACATACCCTGGGGATCTCAGGTAAACATTGGTGTTTTTCTGTTTATTGTTTGGTTATAGGCAATGACATAGTGGATTTTTTCCCCATCTGCAGTCTCAACACAGTTTTATGGGATGGAAATTGTTGCTCTCATATGAGAGTACTATCCTGTGTTGGCAACACATGACTTAAGCATTTGAAAGGCGTATGTGGACATGCCTGCACATACACTCGCTCAACCACACACAAGCGCAGACATCAGTCAGTGTATTTCTAGCACTAATGAGAATAAAACTCCACTTCTTTGCTGTAATTGTGGATGTGTGTTTTCCTTCTTTGTCTCTAAAGATTATGTTTGTGAGGCCCAGGGGCCCACGGATTGTTTTGAGTGTCTCTCCACCCTGTATGACTGCGCTGCGCCGCGGGTGTTAGACAAAGCAGCCCCATTGGAATGCAGCATACACGTCTCCATTGTGGCATAAGATACGTTTTATCGACACCTATTTCTCCACTCCTCGGAGTACAATCAGAAGTATCTGAGTGGCCTTGGCTTCTGGCTAATACAATGAATGTAGACATATATATGCAGCACTCTTAAATGTTGCCAGAGAAAAGGTATTATGTTGGATTGGACTGAAGCTCACTGTATCTTGTATTGAGAAAATACATTGAAAGCGTTTGCGTCTCTATTTGCGAGTCAAAAAGGTTGTAATGGGGTTTTCAGTGTCCACCTTCATTTTTTCCTGCTATTCGCTCAATTATAAAGCAGTCCTTTGTAGACAACATCCATTAGTATCAGTCCTGGCAGTTTCCAGAGAAATACTCCCAGTACATGCATCAATAAAGTAGAATTAGTGGAAATAGGGACAGAAATATGACATGCTCAATAGAATATGGCATTTACATTGACAGTCAACTCATGAAATACATTTCTCTCGCTCTCACTCCTACTCTTTCTCCCCCTCTCCTGTTTTTACTCTTTCTTCCCACTTATTATTCACAGACCATAGTCCATTGCTAAGTGCAGGTGAAAAAAGCCATTAAGTCACTGGCTGGGAGGCTTGTGTGTGTGTCTGTGTGAGAGAGAGAGTGACAGGAAGACAGATTGCTGCCCATTCTGAAACATGACATTCTAATCGGTGTGCATGTTAATTAAGAGATTTTATTGAAATGTTTCTTGTGGCTGGAGAAATTGCAGACTTAATGAAGGGTTTGCATGTTATATGCATGCAAGGAGATGTGTGTGTGTGTGTGTGTGTGTGTGTGTGTGTGAGAGAGAGAGTGCGAAGTGCTTTGCCATAAGGAAAAAGCCCTGAAGGCTCTGCTAGATTCACATTTGTTGCTCATATCAATATTTTCTCATACATTTTTTGTTTTTCCCACCTCACAGACTTGTTTTCCTTAATAGTCTCCTCCAAATGTTGAGGTCGAAAGTGGTTTAGTATCTGAGTGTGCTCTGCATTTGGTTTCATTTGGCTCACTCTGCTTTTTTTTTTTTTTTTTTTCATAAATCCCAGCAGGGATTTGGTTGTGACACTGGTGAACAGGCTTCACTGACATTCGGAAAATATATTAAATATACACCATATGCTCCGAGTAGAGGCAGCATGGCAGGTTCTGTGTTTGTGTGTGTAAATGTGTGTGCATGGCGTTTGGGTGTTTGCACATGTGCTCTGAGATAGAAACATGAAGACTGAAATGACTCACATGATTCAGTGTTGGGAGTATCCAAAGTCTCATTTTAATGTACAGTTCTCACAGTTTTTTCTGTCTTCAGAGCACAGTTCCATAAAACTTTTGTACAACTTCATAAAATGTATGTATGACGGCCTGATGTTGCTTGTAGCATGGGTTCAGGGATATTCTATGAGAAGCTTGCGAGCAGCTGTGTATGCGATTATGAAATGAAGTCACTTATGTTAGAGCCAGGCTCTCACTTGTAAAATTATCAGCTAAACTGAACAACCGTATTTGATGTCACAGAGAATGTTCTATCTCCATACTGAAAGTTTTTATTCATATGAAACCATCTTAGGCCTTTGTAGCTCATTGGGGGCTACTCCTGAAGACAGAACATGAGGCAAACTTTAAAGGCCTTATGACTGCATATAAAGTCAACAGAAGGATGCACGTGGGTGCAATTTGTCTGGGATGGCATGAACTGAGAGGAAGACACATCTGTAGGAGTTGAAACTTGAGTAAAGAAGTCGTGCTTATTCCAGGGTTTTATGAATCTGTTTCATAAATGTACAGAGATTAGAAGAGGAGGTAGAGAAACTGAAGGGAAATGACAGAAACAACTGTCCCTGGTAAGTTCTGAGATCAGTCAAAGCCTGAGCCGCCACAGAAACACACACATACACACAGTCTAGGTAAAAATTTGCTTTGCCCTCTTTGTGAACACATCTTAAGAAAGGCCTCCATGACAATGGCATTCAAATTCTGCACACCCAAGTCCACAGACTGTGTTCTTATGGCTTGGTTGATCTTCAGAAGTGACAAAAAAGAACATATTCCAAGGCTTATACTACCATTTGCCTTCAGCCTTTGCCCCCAATGTGAGAGCCACAGTGGACTCAGCTACCTACTGACTGTCTCCATCAAACACCAAATATTAAGGAGATTGTCTCAGGTGAACAGTGTTAAAGTTGCTGTGCCTAACCTGGGGCAGCTCCTCAAGGCTATGACATTGAGAGGGACTGGCAGGTGCATCAAGGATCCACTGAGGTTACCGTAAGGGAGGCGTACATGCAGTGCTGCCTACAGATAACTTTCATTGGTTCCAGAAGCAGAGAAGACTTGATTTCATTTGATATCTGCTCTGTTTTGTGCAGCTTTTATTAAAGAGGAGTCTGTCACATTGTACTATCAATTGTCATGTGCCAGAAATCTGTTCTAACGTGGGATTCGAGAAGAGATTGGTTTTCAACCACCCTCAGCTGAAACATTTTCTTCGGGGAGTAAGGTGCCAGCATCCAGTGATAAGTGGAGTTGCTGGTGGTTCTTGACACCATTTCAAACGAGCTGTTAAAGCTTTTGGACAGTGTGTCTTTTTTTCTTTGGCTTTTATAAATTCTTTCAAAGTGCTGCAGCCACCTCCAAATACCTCTGAGCACCGGCAACTTTTGTTAAGAGCCTGCTGTCTTTCTTGTGCAACCACCTCGTGACACTTCGGGTTATCATCATCTTTAGAGGGAGGTGCTACACTTGTCAGCATCCCTTTCTTTATATAAATTAACTTTACTTACATGACCTGACCAATTTCAGTAGAGAGTGGGGAGTTTTAGAAAGGACAAAAAAGAGAGACTACTTTGTCTGAGCACATTGTCCGGCTATTGAATCTATCTGGTAACTTTTGTCTGTATACGGTAGGTTTTTATATTTGCATATTTTTCACAACACTCTACCCAAAGCTGGTGCATTTTACATAGCACCTGTGAGCACCCTTTTCTGTGGGTGTGAGATGTGCGTTATGGTAGAGATGTGCCATGTTGTTGTGGTGCAGTGCATAACCATCACCTTTCGATGAAGAATTATGACTGAACTTTACTTTTTAACAATTTTACTCATCGTAAAATGTTCTTCAATTGTGACATTTTAAGATTCCCTGCCCACACCTGGCTCCTGATTCTGTGAAGTACTGCACCTCAGCAATTATGAGTAAGGCGATTGGGAACAGTCTTAGATATATCTCTCAGAACTGACTGCTTATTTGGGAATGTATTTGTCCGACCCAAGTTCAGGAAATTGCTGGACCGTGCTCCCTTTGACAGCAGCCCTTAACTTTAAAATTTTTTGTCCATACATGGCTTCTTTAAAGTTACAATCCATAAGATTTTCATGAATTCAAACCACCTTTTTGTAGTATTAATGGTCAGCAATTCAGCAATAGCCATTCAGTGCATATAGATACAGTAATTATCTCTCTATGCTGTGGTTTAATTAGTTTGTGGCAGAGTCTGCCATACCTGCACTGAACTCACATTTTCTCCCTAAGTGTGAGGGATTCACAGGAAAAGGATGCATGCATGTAATCCACCACAATTTAATCACATTGATATCAGCTTCACTGTTTACTGTTTGCTCTCTTTACATCATGTCAGAGCTGTATTAAATTACAGCTAATGCAACTGCACATCCTGCTGCTACTGCTTACTAAACTAAAATACACCAGTTACTCTTCTGTGTCTGTTCTGTACTCTTTCTGACAAGGTAAGTGCTCCAATAGTGTTTGTCATAGCATTAAACTGCACTTTAAACCACCTTTACCACGGGGAACCACCGGTGTCACCAAATCAACCAGGACTGAAATCTTAAGGATAATAACTTTAAACGTTATTGTGCAATGTATATATTCATTAATGTAAGTATAAATGCACATTACAAGTGTCTGTCCTAGATGGGACTTTGACAAGATATTATACACTCTTCCATATTGAATAGAAAAAACCCTCTATAGCATGCTAAATTACACTTGCTGATATTACTCACTTAACAAACATCTGAACTAATGGACTTTGCAATTAGCAGCATCCACATAGAAAATTTACTGACATTTTCTCTTTCCAAGGGCTCTTTCAGGGACAGCCCATCAGCCAGGTTACATATCTGCAGCAGACGGAGGGCATGGAGGATGGTGACTGACAGACCAGGGACAGGGTGACAAACAAGCTCTATCCTCAGCACTGGCTATTGATTTCAGCTCAGAGCTCTCTGCCTGATATGGCAGCAGTCATGGTCGGCCAGCCACCTAAGCTAGAGCTAGCAGGCTATTAGCCTGGAAAGGGAGACGCAGGAGGAGACAATATTATCGTCATGGCCAGTCAGAATCAGGGATATGATACGTGCGCTGCAAGTTTATGATATCATGCCCACAATAAACAGTGCAGAAGATACAGAGGAGTCTGACTGTGTCGTATCGTATCTGTAATTATGTACTGTGATTCTCCATAGGCAACTTTCATCTCATGTCATTGAAGTTATCTCTCTACATTTTGAACTCTCAGTGGAAACTTAACTGTACTGCTTAAATTTTGCTTCAGCTGCTGTGAAATCATGACAATAGAACATTTATAATTGCACATTAATATTGGTAGAAAAGAGGTCATAATAATGTGATTTGACATGGAAAGCTTACAGTACTGGAATTTTGTCCATGACTGTCTCCCCCATTTTCTTGCACGATTAACCTCACATGGTGCCAGGAAGAACAACTGTATGTGGTTAACTAGAGGGCAGCGGTTTTTCTGGATGTCATTTACTTTTTTCTTTCCATTACTCTTGTTTGCATTTTCAATGCAGTTGTCATGAAAAGTGTGAACTAAGTGCCAAAGGGTAGAGCTGAGGCAAGGTGTTAAAAGCAGAGGGGTAGGCTGGCCCGCCGTATGATAAGGCCTCTTTCTTTTTTCTTGGCCAACCAGGTGCTTTATTTGGCCTACAGTTAGTACCTTAGCATGGCGATAAAATTTTGCCTCAGCTAGATTCCACAAACATGCGGTAGTTTGTTTAATAGGGTGTAAACCTGTGCTTATACCAAAGTGATGGTGATTTATACCTCACACTAAAACCCTGTGTGACAAACACTGAGGCTTTATTTTGTGTTTTGGTGCTTGTCAGGAATGAGATTTTTTGACAACTTATTTAAAAAATATATTTATACATGTATATATGATGCTTGCATGGATCCATGACAGTGCCGTCTCGCTCGATTTGGTTCTTCCTTGAGCCCCTAATGATTAATGGTGAGTGAGTTCCAAAGTAAACATGGGGAGGCCAGACAGTGCAGACACACCAATCTGGCCTGTTATGTCAATTAGCCTGAGGTCTGTATCAGACTCAGTCACACTAGCTGTCTGCAGCCTATGGTGGATGGGATTACAGGACTTACTTTCCTCTACCTGGCAAGACACCTAGCTCTACACAGCATCAAAGACAACACTGGTGCCTATTTTCATCTGTTTTGTAGAACTCATTACAGTGCCTTGTGTTTTTTAACATGCAGCCCTCTCATTACCTTCAGTTGGTCGCCACTGCTTTGATCTGTGACAATGTACCGTTACTGCTCTGTGCTGCTGTTCCAGCAGCGTATTTTTTAAATAGGCATATTAGAACTGAAAGTACATCTGTATTTTTGATTAAGGCGGATATGGTTGAAATGTCATCCTCTCCACTCAGGCCAATCCTTTACTCACCTTGTTAGTGAGTGGATGCTCGGTGCACAGCATCTCTGGTGGATTTTCTTATGTAAAGTCAGTTGATCTGTTGTGTCTTAAATCCCTCAGAAATGCTGTTAAATAAGCCCTGAACTGCAGACAGCACTATTTTATGGAAGTGACCACTGGGCTGATGAGATGCAATTGGATTGCGTATCTGAAACACTGATGGCAGCGTTATTTTATGGAAGCTGATTTTACTGTGCCTTGGAGCCTTGCCAGATTGGTGTCTTAGAGTAGGGACTTACAGTCCTCTGGACTCAAGTTATATGTCCTTGTTCAAAGGAGTAGGAGGGGTCAGCTTTTTATGTGCTTTAATGATGAACGGATGAAAAAAAGGGAAATAAAGTGAATTCCTATACTCTTTGATGTATGGGATTGTTTGTGATGCGCAAAGTCCAATTTAATCAAAAGTGGCTATATTTTACATTAAAAGCTGACATGGATCGGCTGGTTTTTAAACAAATTAGATGCCGGGCTCATCTGGAATGTGTGCTGGACAGTCTAGGAAATGTGCTTTACACTGGTATAAGCATCTACTGCATAAATTAATGGGCCTTGAATGTTTCCTTCCACAAGTAAATGAATTACCACTTAGGCATAGCTTTGTCATACAAGCCACACAAGCTCTGTGAAAGAAATAGATTGGAAATTTGCTAAAGCCTCATTTTCATAGTTGCCACATGTTACATACTTGGAGAAGCTGGAAGAATAATAAAAATATGTTAATCTTATTGAATGTGTGAAATACAATTGTGTATTCTGTGAAATGCATACAGAAACAAAACTGTTCTGCAAGTGTGGGATATTTTGTAAGTACAGCATTTATTGATGGTGGGAGCTAACCTTAATTTAAAGCAGGAATGATAACATTCTTTGGGTCTTTGGGCTGATGCTATCTCTCTGACCATGCATCCCACTTCTCTGACTGCACTTCTCTCATTTTTTATTCCCCCTTGTTCTTTTGCCCCTGCTAAGTTAAAATGCTCCCCATACTTACATTATGAGACTCATCTCACCAGAGAGAGGCATGCCACGGTGTCACACACATCAATACCCACATTACAAATTAACTTTTTCATTGAGCGGCCAAATGGCGAGTGAATGTTCAAATTTTACCAGCCACTTAATAGTTTACCATTGTTTTTTGGCTGGTGGTGAGTGAAGTAAATCTACCAGCCACTTGCATATTTTACCAGCATTTTGCTGGTAACTGGTGCTGATCTCGTGCCCTGCTCAAACATAAGTTTATACTCCTTATTCGACCTTCACCGTAACAGTCCACGGGCATCTTGACTTATGCTCACTGTGAAAGCCTGACTGTTGGGCACCTTAATTAAATTAGCCCTTTGGGTTATTTTTCTTCTTTGAAAATCCTATTGTTTCTTATTTCTTATTTTTTGTTTTTACTGTCACCTGGGATTTTCACACCATTTCTGTGCTTTAATCAGAGAATAGGAGGACAGCAAAAAATATGGGAAATAGGGCTGCAAGAAGAACTGGTGGGATGCTCCTGAGAAGGAAAATGCCTAATGACAACCTGTGATATTGGGGGGAAAAAGGGGCTGAAAACTCCTGACATCAAGACAATGGTTTGCAGTTGTGGAGGAAGAGAGAAAGTACCTAGGTTGATTGTAGACAGAAGCACAGCGAAGATTTGAAATAGGCAGAGGCTGGTCCGGGAGGCTTTTATATGACGAGTTACAGTAGCAGCACAGCGCCAGGGCCTCATGCTTTTACGATGGAGTCACAGTTTTCAGTGAGCCAGTCCATTTTTCACAGGGACGAATTGCTCCTGACAGTCCAATGGCTAGGCCAACATTTCGCAAAATGTAAAAGGTCTGGCGCAAATGAGGTCTGACCTTATCAATAGCCGGGACCCATCCATCTAAAGGCAGACCCCCTGTCGCCTTGTGCAACAGGGCTGCTCACCTCCCCCCCCCCCCCCCCCCCCCCCCCCCCTCCATTGCTGCCTTCCATCTCTGTAATGCTCACTCGCTGCTGCTATAAGGTTCACTGTGCCTTTGCACATGCACATTTCTCTCTGAATCTGAATCTGTGGGCAAATGGCCCTTTCTGTCTTGGACTGTGAATTGGGCCCCATCTAATTGTTTGTTTATTCATCCACCAGTTGCAATATCTCAGACACCGCTCACTTGATTTTGATTAAACATGATAGATTGATGCATGTTTCTGCTTTGATCTGTCAGTTTCACAATTGCATTGATTGTTGAAAGGGATTTGTGGGCTATGCATTACAATTATCCCTGAGTCACAAGCAGTATCTCAGAAACAACATGTCCAACCTTGAGAAAGTTGTGGGAAGGAATGCTTTTTTTACATGGATTGAAAGGGAGAGGTTAAAAATCAGTCAACCAGTAAAACCATGTGAAAATGTACAATTTAAAATAGATGTAGTTTTTGCAGTTTGTCAGACTTCTCAATCAAGGCCACCCTGGCCTTCCTTCACATGTACCAGTTAATCCTACCATAAACTACATCCATCATGATTCAGGTCAGTCCTGCCTTTTGTCCCTCATTACAGCCAGGTTTACTTACTTTCGTTTCATTATTCTTTTCCTGCTTTCTTTCCTCCCACCATTCCTTCCACAAGTCTCCAAGGTTTGCTCCTGTGTGATCTAGTTTACCATCATATCCATCAAACATAGTCAGTGTGTTGGCCCTAATACAGTACGTGTGTGCATGTGAGCTCACAGTAAAGATACTTTGTGTACTCTGTGTGTGGAAAAGGTGCTCTGCATTCTTGATGAATTATACATGATTGTCAGCAGACTAACAAGAATGGTATCTGGAACTCTTTGTAGCTAGAAACACAAGCTTAAAAGTCCCTGCAATATATTGCCATAAATACAGTGCACAAAACGATAATTACAGTCACAATATGTTTATAGTTTAAAGAATAAAGACAAAACAGCAGAGCTAGAAAAGTTTGAAAACCTCCAGTCAGCCCTTGAACAGTTAGTTACAGAGTAATACTAAATATGAATGTATAAAATTATATTGAATGACACGCTTTTTACATGTTTTGCTGATAGACTTAAATATGTTGTCTGTAAGGTTAAAGGGCTGGAAGGAAAAAAAATGTAGGAAGTTACAAGTGGGGTATATTATGAATAAAATGTTTACCTAATAAAGACGAATGTTTTCTCATATTACAGCTGACAAGATGACTAAAAGAAAATTCAATTCTTGGGTTCTCTTCCACTGTTCTATATCATTAATCTGAGATGATAAGTGCAATGAGTTATTACATGATAAAGTGTTGGAATTTACCATTTTGTTGTTTTCACTTTAGCTCAAACTTACTTGTCTCCTTGTGCTTAAGTTAGTGAGTCTTTACATTTCCCAGAATGCCCATAGTGAATGGATATATTCCTGTATTTTGTCGAAGTGAGAGGAAGAATGGCAGCTCATTGGATTTTCTGTTTATACTTACTTTTCCACCATCAGTGTAGAAGCATATTAGCTCATATGCCTTACATGAAATTGTTGCGTAAAGACTATCCACCAGTGACCCTGCGTGAGGTGAGTTTGCTCTTTGCTTGTGTATATTGTCGACATTGTTGTTGGTATGTTGTAGCAGTGACTACTTGCTGAACTGAGCTGAACTGAGCTGAACAGAGCTGAGTTGAGCTTGGCTGGGACTTTGGGCCCTCCCCGAGGAAAGCCAACCAGCTCGCACAGTCAGATCTGCACCAACTAGAGGAGACACTTTGGACAAGTTAAACAGTGATAAATCTGCACGTCAGTATGATTTAAACCACGGCCGCTACTTTCTGTCGACGTTGTGTCATATCGCCGCCCCCGTAGGGCTCATATTGTCCGCCACATGGATCTTTAAGAAGCAAAGGATGATGAAAGAGTGAGAGCTAAGTGTGACAGGCTTAACTCGTGGAAGAAAAAGAACAAGCTTTGATTAATTGCAGTGGAGGTGATTGTGAAGGGAGATGTCGAGGGTGAACAGGTTCTACAGTGGGTGTGTATGTGTAGGTGGTATTGGCTGTTGGCACGCTTGTGTTTGTGTTTACACGTGAGCAGATATCTGCTGTGAGAGTGTGCATGCATAAACAATATGTGGGAGGGGGCATAATCGACAAGAATAAATAAAAGCTACATTCAGGCCTTTTGCTGCTTCTGACATCATTTTTCAAAAACGAACATGGTTAGGGTGGAAAATGATGAAGACAGGAATCAAGATTTTTTCTCATTTTCAACTCTGAAACAATTCACAGAGTCAAAGACTCTGAATGAAATGTCTGACTACATGCTAACAGTGTAGTCAGATATTTGGGCGTGTTATGCTAGTATTGGTGTAATGTAGCTTTGAGCTGCTAGCCTCAAGCAGAGATGTGTAGCAGGCTACAGAAGTCTGGTAACCTCACCTCTCTTAACTCCGCACAGATTTTTTTCATTTTTCAATCTTTTACTCTGCAGCCCCACCTGAGAATGCCTAAAGTGATACTACTTGAGGGAACTTATCAGATCTTAAGCAGCTCCCTCTGGAGCCACTGAAGGCTTTATAGAACTTTCTTCACATATACAGTACTCCCTGAGACATGCAAACAGATTTTGATGTGTAAATTTGGTAGAGTTCCACTTTAAGTTATAATTTACATGAAGGAAGTGCAGTATTGTATTGCGAATAATGTGACAGTCCTGAGACAAATGGAAAATTTTGGTAAGTTGGTAATTTCCCACACACAAAATATTCTATATTCGATTGGAAATTGAGTTTAAAATGAGAATTGATTTAGAATCAAATCACATCTTCAAGAATCAAAATCAAATCATAAATTTTCTAAAGACTCCGACCCCTTACCATGGTTATAAGCATGGTGGAACAACAACAAAAACATTACCAGTAAAAAAATGGAAGACAGTAAAAAGACATTGCATGGATTGTACAAGATATCAGCATGTTGCAGAACTTCACTGCAAAAGATCTGTCCTGGGTGTTGGGGCTCTGAGGCATGACACTGCAAAAATGCAAGCAGACCATGTCTCTTAAATGTCTACAACTTTAGTTTGACGAATGACTCAACCTTACCTGAGCAGGCTGCAGTGTTCCAATTCCCAGAACTACTTATATGTGTGCAGCACAACTCCAGAAAGGTAGAAAACATGTTTTACTAAATAATCCACTTCCTACTCCCATATTCCAGCCAGTTAATGTGGGCCATTAGTGTACGCGCAGGATAATTGGCCATTATGTTCTATTGAGCTGCAGTCCATCCAACATTGCAGACTGGTCCAGAGTACACATTACATTAGCTAAGCTTTTTTTTTTTTCCCCCTGAGCTTCAGGACTCATAAGAGTTAAGAGTAGTTAATTGGAGGGTGGGGGTTGTGAGGGTTTAGAGGCTTAAACTCTGTGAGAAAGGTTGTATTCATTAAAAAGAAGCTTTATCTGTTTTATAATTTACAAAATGTTTGAGGGTTGGACTGTCAAATCCAGTGGTGCATGTAGTTGGTGACCACATAGTGTATATTGCTTGTTGTTTTACCAGGTAATCTTTACACAAATGCTACTTTGGAATAACGGGACAGTATTCAGCATGAAAGGGATAAAAGACTGGAAGGAGCAACTGAAACTCAAAAGATTCTTCGTTTGGTTTTAGGAGGAGTGTACATGTGTGGGTGTCTACACTTTTTCGTAGGTTGTCACATTTCTCAGTGAGTTACTGCGGTTATGTAGTTACGTTTTTTGTTTCTTTCCTCTTTTCTTTATTTTACAGGAACACACAGACACATGCAGTACTTCACACAAACACAAGGTTTCTAAATCATTCATGTGAACGGACCCTCGTCCTCTCCTTTGTTTCTCCATAATAAATGAAGGTGTTGATCAGCTGCCTGCATCAATACTCTCACATCACACTCTCACAGTTTGTACCTACTTGACACCTAACCTCAAGTCTCATATATTCAACATGTAGCTTTTTCATTCTCGTCTGTAAGATGAGATCAGTGTAGAAAAAGTCGATTTGGAATTTGATGGATATCCAGTGCAGTAAATAGGGGGAGCAGAGATTTTGGAATACAATATACATAATAACAATAATGATAATTTTTATTGCACTGTTCAGGAAGTGCTTTAAAGTGCATACAACATACATTCTGAAGTGCAATGGGCGTGTTGGAAAAATAGGTTTCTATTGTCCAGCACAGCATGCTTTGTCCCCACCTCTTGTCTGAAGTGGCTATAAAATATAGTGATTTCCCCTGGCCTCTTTGTCCTTTTTTCTCCACCTGACCCTCCCTTGCTTTATAAACAAGAGAATAATTGCATCTTTTCTCACAAAATTTAGTGCTGTTATGAGCAAGAGTAGGGAAGTGAGTGTGTTTTTGTGAGACAAAGGACTAAAGTGAGAATGAAAATGAGAAAAAGGGAAGGAACAGAATGGTAAATTACAGCGTCCCTCCCGCATTTAAAAGCATGGATTGATCAGTAAACATTAGAAGAGTATTTGTACACCATGTAGTCTGAACTCTTGCTGGAAGACACAAATTTTAAGTGAATAGATGATTTCATCTGTCTCTCTAATGCTCAGATAATCTTTACACCAGAACATACTATGACTTTCTTTAGTTACTGGAATATACCTTTTGCCTCCAGTCCCTCAACATTCAAAGGCCCAGGGAAATTTTAACTTTAATTTTTTAGTTAAAAATAGAAATAGAAGTAATGAAACAAATAGAATGGGACAAGGATTTTTATAATTTGCTCACCATCATCAGCGTGTCATTTTTCATTTGATTTATTTTATGTGATTGTAAGAAAAAGAAATAAGAGACTTTCGAGGAAACTTTTCTTTCCACAGTGGAATCTTAATGACACAGCTTCTCTTTCTCAATCTCGCTGCGTTTGTCTTCAAATCACTCTGCAACAGTTTTCATATTGTTTTCTATCTTTCTACTGACCTTCCTCCTTGCCTGAGGTATTTTGATGACATGTCTTACCAGGTAGAATTACAGTACAGTTTCTGAAAAGTGTGGCGCAGGCAGAAGTCTAAATAGCCAACCTGTTCTCACTCCCAACTTGTCAAATACCGACGCTTTGTCACTCCCTTCAGTGCACTGGGTATCCCCTTAGTGTCATTTTTCAAAGTGCAGGGTAGACTGATAGACTTCTATAGAACTCCCGCAACATCTGAAATAGACGCCATGAGACTGATGACCTCTATGTAAGGTGACAATTGTCCTGGCTACGTAAATAGATGGCAAAAAGTGAACTTAGCTTGACTTTGCTGCAGGAGACCAGTCTGTGCTTCTCGCTTCCAACCACATTTCAAATGATCATTTTAACCCAAACCATGATCTTTAACTAACCCGGTCTGCCTAATGCCTAAACCTAACCACACCTTAACCACAGTGTTGTCACACCATAAAACATAATTTTAGCAAATTTTTTAACAGTGATGTGTAACAGTTGGTGCAGGCATGAAAGATACTTTCCACTCAAGAACATTATATAAATTAAATTTCACGAACTGCCCTGATACTGCACGTTAAAAAACGCGTCCAATAATGATGCAGATGGGTTTACACTGGAATAAGTTGAAAGCCCGGTACGTCTCATAAAGGCGCTAAAGAATGCCTTGTGCGTCAGTATCAGACGCCGAGGTGCACAACAAATCATCGGCATTTGACAACCTGGGAATGAGAACGAGTTGAAATAGCCGCCCACTGTTGGCAAGCAGGTAGAACAGCAATGAATTGTTGGGGGGGGGGTCCTAGCAGAAAGCTTGAGCTTCCTGTGTTCACATTGCTGACTAGATTTTCTGGCTCCCAAGCACAGGGAATCAGTGTGAGACACGAGCTATTGCTAATTGAACGCAGGGCCTGACTCGCTAACATGAATGATTGTTTCACGCCCCAACTATAAATCCTTCTCAGATACTCCTGAGGTGCAAATGGAACGCGAATCTTCCCACTCAGCCATCTTCACTCTCATCTACGTACATCCTGCTCTGTTTTTGTAATTTGTATAGAGAAAGACAGAGAGAGGGATATAGTTAGGAGGAACATTTTGTAGATGGAAAACACATTTATCACTGTCTACATCTACTGTACATATCTCCCAGCCATTTTAAGTATCATATGATATTGGATTCTCAACAATTTTCTAATTTGTGTTCCTTTAAAATGCAAACGTTGCAGTGTCAAATGTTAAGAATGGGATCTGACAATAACGATTATAAGACATGCATTTCTTTCTGCATATGTCTGCAGGCATTGAATGTAAGAAGGACATACAACACAGCATGCATTGATATAAGAAAACAGCTCATGTACAGTGTAGTAACAAACAAAATCTAATTAAGACTTCATGTTTATTGTGATGGAATATCTAGCGTGGGTCTGTGGAATATTTTTTTTCAATAAAGATGAGAATAAAAAGCAGCAGATGGCTTCTCCAGAAAGAATGATTTATCCAACAATGCTGGCTGTGTATAGATACCACAAAGAATAATGTAAAAGACAGAGGCAACTTGCCTTAAACTTGAAAAAAGCAACCAAAAAAGCCAGTAACATCATGTAAAGGTGGGGTAAAAGAAGCAGTAAGCACTAGAGGGCACTCTCATTCTCCCTACCCCTCATAACTGCTCTCTGTTAAACACACACACACACACACACACACACACACACTCATGCACGCAGAGAACATGCTGAACATTCAAATATGAAAGTCAGAATGAGATGTTCTCACAGCTACTAGGAGACAATCAATTTGAATTGTATTAATCAGTGCTTGCACTCAGGCCCTCTCTAGTTCACTATTCAATTACAACTGTTACATCTCATCCCATTCTCTCTTTCTTTCTCTCTCCCCTCCTCCCTCTCTCTCTTTTCCACTCTCTCGCTCTGTCTGGGTCTATATCGCTGTCTCCTACTGTAGCCACTATCTATATTAATATTTCCCCATTGTTTTTTTTTCCCGCAGCAGCATAGATGATAGATTTTAACCTAATGAAAAGCACTTCTGTTGAGATTGAAAAGCTCCTTAAACACATCACAGCAAAGCCTCCCTCTTTTCCTCCCCCTCCCCTCTCTGTTTTCCTCCCTTCCTCTCTCCTCCTCCTCTTCCCTCCCCCCTTATATTTCCCTTCCTTATCGCCCCATTTTGTGTACCCCTGCTCTCACCCCATTTTCTTCCTTGACATTTATGCTTCATCTGCTGCACCTCACATGCATTCTGCTACACCCAAACACTTTTTTCTGCAGTCCTTTCTTACATCTCCCCCGTCTCCCTATGCTAAATGGGCTGCATTACTGTAATGAGCTGGTAATTTATGGAGGAGGAGTGCAGGACTTGTATCATTTGCCCATTGAGTGTTTTGCCTCCCCAGGCTCACCCACTCCCTCTGGAAACAAATGCATATACACTAACAGACTCCCCCTCAGCCCCCAAAAGTAAGTAGGGACATAACTGCTCACACACATACAGCATGTGCACATAATGACTCAGGAAAGGAACACATTGTCTACACCGGCCACGCAGCAGCACAACAGCAACAGCTGTGAGTTCTCTGTCGGTGCACACACCGAATCCATTCAGCACTAATGTGCTCTAACAGACACATAAAAAACCAACAGAGACATAACCCACCTGGAGGATTATGTCATTAACTACTTACTAACCTGACAAGCATTTTTATTTACACATTGCTTGGTTAACCGCGTACATTTTGATTTGAAATTAAAAAGTGAAGTTCATATATGTGTGATAAGTGTGGTTGTTATAGAGTCAGAATTTCACAGTAATGTTTTGGTTTTGGTAATTCTTTTATTAGATCCGACATGTGCATATATTAGAAAATGGAAATGCATCTAAACTTTGCCCTTAGGAAGCAAAAGAGATAATCAACACATGTTCACTTGATTTAAAATTGAGGCTGTTAACTTAGAGGGAAAGTGCAAAAAAACTGAAATTGCCCTGTTTGCTTTATGCCACCACTGAGCTCTTCATTTCAGCAGGAAGAGCATTTTTCATAAATGTTCTTCTTTGGTTCCCAGGCACAGGTTACAGCCATCGCTACACAGGATAATTGTCATTGTGGGATGTCTTGCTATTGTGGTGGTGTAACTCAATAGCCTGCAGTTGAAAGTCACAGAGAGGCGAGCATCCAAAGAGAAAGAGACCTGTTTAGACCACAGGGAGACAGGGAGGGAGGGTAACAGGGGAGGAAAGACAAAAATTACAGTGAAGACAAAAAAAAGGTTCAGGGAGAAGAAGAAGAAGAAGTAGGGGGAAATTGATCCTCTGCATTTGACCCATCTTGTACAAACACACTAGGAACAGTGGGCAGCCGCAGTGCAGCGCCCGGGGGACCAACTCCAGTTCTTTTGTCAGGATCACTGACAGGAGTATTAACCCTAACATGCATGTCTTTGATGGTGGGAGGAAACCGGAGCATGGGAGGAAACCCACGCAAACACAGGGAACATGCAAACTCCACACAGAAAGGACCTGGGACGGCCAGGGTTCGAACCCAGGACCTTCTTGCTGTGAGGCAACAGTACTAACCACTGAGCCACCGTGCTGCCAGAGATGGAGGGAGTTTGGATAAAAGAATGAGTAAAAGATGTTAACAGTGGGGGATACTTTGACTATTGTCTGTCTTGGCTGGTAACCTGAGTGGAAGATTAAAGTGAATGTGAAAGGTCAACATTGCATGCCTCAGACATTACAAATAATGTGCATGTTTGAAATGTACACTATACCCATCTACATGGATGGCCTCCCACAAGGATGTTAAACACCATGGCGACAGGCGCTGACCCCAGTCGTAAACAGGTTAAAGGTCGACTGAGCTACTGAGGGGGTGACAGTGACCCTGAACAAGAAAACATCCTTTAGAGAGGATCAGGAGGAGGAGGAGACAGTGAGGGGAGGGTAAGAGATGAGAGATGATGAGCAAAGCAAAAGAAAAGAAGAGGGATATATGATCGGAAAGGACTCAAGAGACATTAACACATAAACCACCGGGAGAAAGAAAGACTTTCATGCAGGGCAAAGGTCACAGTGTTACTCAGGTTAACAGTACAGGGTAGATAAGAGGCTCGATAGTGAGGCAGTTTGTAGGATTGAGTAGCTGTATTTTTTTTTTTTTAGACAAAATGACGAATCCACAGAATGCAATCAAAGGCACCTGAACAGAAATGTAGGCACTATGTATTTTGGCTGAGGCAGACTTTTTGATGGTGGTATAAAACAAAAAAAGTCATGGTTTTATTGCAGAGTGATTTCATTTCAAAGAAAGTTTTCCTTAATACGATTCTCAGTTGATTGTACTGGAGCTAAAGTAATATACTCTTGTTGCAGTTTTCAACTGGTGTTTAAAAGACTCAGGTAAATTTTTGAAGTCGGCAATACGTTAGATGAAATATTTGTGGCGAAAGAACTCATAAGTTTTGTGGAGTTGACATAAAATGAAAAATATGAAGGAAAAATTGTTTCCTACACCGTTTCCCATGTTACATTTCGACAAATTATCCTTTCAAGAAGAACTCTCACATAGTTTCAAGTCTTTAGCCGCACATTTGGTCTGCTGTATGTTTCTCTATCTGGCCCTGACTGTGAAGTTACCTCCTGGAGAAAAGTGCTTTGTGTTTTTATGAGACGTTCTGACTATGCCGTGGTACAAAAACAAGGTTCTTAAACTGTCATTTTGCATTTAAGAGCACTTATCAATTTCATAGACGCAGTCAAAGCAGCGGTCTCAAGTAAGACATGAGTTATTCTGTGTGCGTCTGAAATGAGCCTTGAGAAAGGTTAGCCGTAAACTGAAAAAAGGTGTTTGATCTATAGCCAGATATTGATCAAAAACACTGTCTAAGCTTATGAAAATGTACATGTGTGTATGTGTGTGTGCACTTAGGTTGAGAGTGTGAGCTGTATACAGCAGTGGCACTTGATGTGTGATTTGAGTTATGGCCAGGTATTGATCAGAAAACATCACGCCAGCTTTAAACTTTGCTAAAGAGCTTTTGGTGAGACCTGACTAAGTGCAGTTACAGACTCATGAGTCATTAAGAGTTTGTATAAAAGAGACCAAGCAGACTTTTGTCTTTTTTTTTCCAGACAAAAGTGCCACATTCTAGTGGAGATAAGTTTTTTTCAGCCTTTTTTTTAAATCCTTTTGAACATTATGAATGCAACTCTGTTGGTTTTTCCTTTCCAGATGTCTGTAAAGTTGGTTCAATGTTGAACATGATGAAAGCTTTAAATTGATAGTCTGCAGTTAATGTATTGTTTTATGTTCTCATATACTGTACTATTGTTTTAAGATCTTTGCTTTTTTCTGTGTTCATGGTGTTTCTGCTCTTATATCATTATAACTTAACCATATTCTTTAGATCTTCTAGTTTTACCTTTATTCAGCTGACCACAGTGTTTTCTCACAGGTCAGATGTCATTGTGCCCACTCAGCACACACCGTGGCTTATTTTCCCCGTCTTTTGCTTTTCTCAATGTTGAATCTCCAAGATGTGTGGAACTGAGGGCATAGAGCCAACACCACTGCAACCTTTAAATTTCAAAACAATCAGTTAATATCAAGAAGATGGAAGTAGTAATTATATACATAAAATTAAAGTACAGGGTCCAATAATGTGTGTGACTCATGGTTTCATTAGATAATTGAAAGATGAGGGGAAATTCTGTAAACTAAGGAAACTTTGCCTCCACTTAGTTTTGTAGGAAAAGGATTAAAGCTTACAAATAAAGATTACACACAAGTAATTCCAGTTTTAAGATGAGAGTTTAGCCAAGTACTTTAATTCAGTTGTCTGACATGCCAACAGTTTCCCAGAATCTAGTGGTTAGTCTACATGGCATGTTGAGTCCATTGTTGTCATTTCCTCTTCTTGGACACTTACATAACATAACAACATCTTAACCAGTCTCAGTGCTGGTCACATCACAGAGTACTGTCTTCATTGCAACACTGGCAACACTGTCTACTGCTATTCTCATTGGTTTTGGGTTAAGGAGAGGAAAGATAACTTTTCTGTGTGTTGGTCTGCCTGCTATCAATGGTCTACTAACCTAATTGTTGCACAAGTAATTGGTATTGGGTCATTTGTTTTAGGGCTGTTTCAGGAGCTAAGCAGACCCCTAATTTACACACAGAGAAAAACACACACACACACACACACACACACACACACACACACACACACACACACACACACACACACACACACACACACACACACACACACACACACACATGTTATCAGAGGTTACTGGAGGTTTTTGTCAGAGGCAGTTGTGTATCTGGTTAATGATTCCTGCTGGGTTAATGCAGACAGAGTGGACTGTTAAAGGCTTGAGATAAGGCACAAAATCAGACCCAGAGGCACTTGGCAGTGTATTAGACAGAGACGGGGATGTTTTGAGGGAAAAAGAAAAGGGGACATAGTAAGAAATTACTAAAAAAAGAAAGAAGAAAAAAATGTGTGGATCATCTTCCTGTCTGTAAGTGTTGGCATTTAATGGGAAGTGAGCTTCTGCTAATTAACTACTTACCCTGTGCTGGCGAACAGCTCACTGTTTTTGTGTTTTTTGTGATGATGACTAATTGAACCTGCATGATTACACATACAAACAAATATTTTTGTATCCTTCCCAAACACTCACAATCCAAGCTAAGCCCATTCTTTCCTCTTTTCCATCACAAAACTGAAAGACCAGCTGAGATCTCGGTAACAATGCTCTTATACCTTCCAGACAAGTTTAAGTAGTATTAAGATTGGCAGAGAATGCCACGGTGTGTTAGCCTGTACTCTGTCTAAGCAGTATGAAAGAGCAGCCAGTTTTCTTATGGATCTTAATAAGCATGATGTAAGAGAGGCCCATTTCTGGGCTCTGGATCCAATAGTAGCGTGTAATTATCTTTAAGACCTGCTCCCTATGCTAAAGGATTAGCCATAATCCATAACCAAAGCCATAACTATTGCTACGCTACGTTAATTCCAGTCAGACACATGCAACATGCAGTTCAACGACTAGGATGCCTTCTGTCTTCATCTTCGTCCTCTTTCTTCCTCTTCACTTTCTCTTCACTCTCTCTCTCCTCCTCTCTCACCATTTCATTTCAAATTGAAGTTGTTAAGCTTTATGCCCCTCTGTCTGTGATGTCAGAATTGGAGAGCAGTTTTCCTGTTGTACAGAATCCAAAATAGAGAGAAGGAGGGAGAGAGAGAGAGTAAGTGAGAGTGATGGAAAAAGAGACGGACAGAGAGAGAGAGAGAGAGAGAGAAAAGGTGGGGAGGATTAATATCCTCAAAGGAGAGGTGCATAGGAGCAGAGGTGCTGTTGGTTTGAAATAGAGCTTAATATCCTGCTTTTACTGCTGATGGCAATGGAAAACTCTGTGTGTGTGTGTGTGTGTGTGTGTGTGTGTGTGTGTGTGTGTGTGTGTGTGTGTGTGTGTGTGTGTGTGTCTGTTTACTACTTCTGGATGTTGTCTGTGAAGCAGCAGGATAAAGATATAAAACACACAACTTCCACAGAGATTATACACACAATACACCCAAACAAAAACAGACAGTACCACAGGCCTGTTAGTATGTTATTATCATTATTTAATGGGCATTTTTATGGGAATATACCTATTTTATATACCTTTATATCAGGGCTGTATTATCAATTATATTAAAGTAAGTCATAAATCTATGAAATCTCATTCTAACTTGACAACAATTCTGCTGCATTTTCATTAGCAGAGAGATCTGTTTGATCAGTTTAAGCTGTTCCAATTCCTCCCAAAGTTGCATCAACAAATAACTGTTTAACACCGCATCACAAACAGACCTTGAAAACACTTCTAACGTGTGAGAACAAGTGATGTATAACTTTGAAAGCAAAATATTAAAAAAACATGTGGTTGTACTGAGAAAAGGGTCCCTCTTTGTTGTGTGGAACATTTTTAGATTCAAAGGCAATAATGACAGTCAGGAGCACATACTTTAGCATGTGTGGCACCTCTGGAAAAACAGCAAAAATAACACACCTACCTAAAATGTCACCACAACACAACAACATGGTGAAAATATTGAAATTATCACAAAATCCCTGCCACACAAATTTGCCTGGGGCTGTTTGTGCATCACCAGACCCGACAAGCTCTCCAAGATTTTTACTTTTTTGTTTGTTTGGTTGTTGTTGTTGTTTTTTTAACCCTCATTTCCCTCTGTTTATTCCCCAAAGTTTCACTGAGAGCAGTGATCCCTTTTTTCAGGCACACCCTGTTCACACTAGTTGCAAACATTCACACCTGGAAGCTGCCCAGTATAACCACAGTCTAATCTGTTGGCCACTGGAGCAGCTGGGGATTAAGGGCCTTGCTCAAGGGCAAGTCAATGGTGATAATTAGTCAGCGCCAAGCACTGCTCTTTCCTTTATTTTGCCCCACTGAGATTTATCCTGCTGGTTTAGGGGAAAACTGGCGGTTGCGAGCCAGCTTCTCGAACCCCTGCGCCCACTCGTTAATAAGTGAATTATTTATCCAGCATCAACCCTATCGCCAGACAAGAACATCAATATTGGATGATTCTGCAAAACTGTTCAGTGACAACTATACATCCTGTGCCAACGTAATATAAAAATTTGCACTTTTCTCTGCAACTACGGTATGGGTGAGGTATGGGAAAGATTGTGGTTAGGCAACAGAAACATGTGGTTATGGTTGGGAAAGATCCTGGTTACGATTAAAAAGAAAGTGCTAACGTTAATTGCTGGTCTGTGACGAGAGGCATTAAAATCAGACTCGCTACAGCACCGTCCACCAGCCCGACCTCCACCTTACTTTACGCCTCACTGCATACTGTACGGGGTACTTCCTGCGTTGGTGATGAATACTGACATTGGATATGAATTGTGAGGTGCGGAATCATGCAATATGGTACCTAACTCCTATAATTGTGCAGCCCTGACAAAATTTGGAGTGTTTGAAATTTCTGCCAGTCAGGATTCTGTAGTGTGAGTACATCTTGTTGGAACTCATTGAAACTCATTCATTAAATACTCTTAACTGAACAGAATTTACTGCTCTTATCCTAGACCATAGTGTGTTCAGCCTAATTGAGTCCTGATGAATAATGTCAATGTGTTAAGTGTCCCGTTGTCCCGTGTGTGTGTGTGTGTGTGTGTGTGTGTGAGAATCAGTGACGAGTGTTCGTTCTCAGTGGTGAAGGAAAGCCTGTTGTAGGTCACCTCTGTGATAGCTCCATCTCTCCTTATCACCCTTTCACTCTGTCTATCTGTCCTTGCCCATCACTCTTCCTCTCTATCTTTCCCTCTCTCTCGCTGTCAGTCACTCACCTTTCCAATCTTCCTTCCACTTTAAACTTCACATCCCTTCCACAAGGTTATCGCACTACTAAAACAGTATGTGTGTGTGTGTGTGTGTCTGTTTAAGTGTATTATTTTCAGATGGTAGACCACCATAACACTTCAAAGTCACTTTTTTTGTTGTTCTGTCTCTACCTCACCACTTAAACATTTCAGGGTCTGCTGATTGCTTCTGTCTCTCTCTCTCTCTCTCTCTCTCTCTCTCTCTCTCTCTCTCTCTCTCTCTCTCACACACACACACACATCCAAAAAACACATAAAACCATACAAGCACACACAGTCTCAAAATGGTACGTGTCAGCTGGTTTACATCAGATCAGAGACTGATTGGAAAATGCCCATGCCCTCAGTACTCACACACACAAGAAGGCACAGTGCCTTCTCCCTGCCCTCTGGCTAATTAATTTCCCAGATCGAGCATGTCCCGCCATAAAGTGCTCTCCCTCCTTCTTGAGTCGCACTCAATCTGTTCCTCCTCTCTCCTGTGTCTCTTCAGCGAGCCTGGCTCATTTCAGCTCCCCCTGGCCTTTGATTGCGTTTGCCCAAAATGTCAGGGCAAAGAACGTCACCTCATCGAACCTCTGCCTCTCTCGTTTTCTTTCCTCCCTTTCCTGCTCCATTTTGCTCTTTCTTTCTCTTTGTATCTGCATTTTTTTTGTTTTTATCTGACTTGGAAGATGAAACTCAGTTTTTGTCACATCAAGTTCATGTTCAAGTCCTCAGCTCAGAAGGGTCTTTTCCCCTCTAAATCGAGGGATTGTCTTGCATTCCTTCTCCACATCCCCCCACCCCCCCAGTTCTCATAGCTTTTAATTTGTTCATTCTGAGCTCACCACAGGCCAAAAACAGTCCTTATCTTGTCCTCAGTCTTCTGTGCGTGTGCATTTCAAGTGGTTTATTTGGTATGTTGTTTACTACATTAGTTTTGGCAGTCTGTGTGACCCCAGTCAGTTTGGCTGGATACTTTGAAGATGAGTTTGGCGTGTTAATCAATCAGACAGTGAGACCAGTGCTTGGCCAGGTCAGACAGGCATCAAAGGAGTTAAGTGACGTCCACATGGTACTTGTTGAGGTCACTTTACAAAGCTTTTACACATTTGTATGACATATGTTTTCATGCATTTACACCATATTTACATGCATGTAAACTCTCCTGAGAGAGCTGTAACTTTTTTGCTGATTTGACGATCAGTACACGTCATTGTCATGGTGAACACAAGCACATGTAGACATGAACACTCACAGAGAACTGAGCTTAGAACAATGCGCAGCCATGAAAATTCAAGTCGTCCAAGTTCAACCATGCAAAATAAATGTTACAGTTATGATTAGCAATGGATGATATCACAGTATATGCGTTTTTTAGAAATCAATTGAGAAACAGTTTATGGATGAAAAAATGGAGGTAATTCATCATATTAATGCCAGAATTGTATAAAAACCCAATAGCCCCATGGATATGGGACATTGATCATCATGTCAGAACACAACAAGAGATATTTAAGTGATAGCTTTCACGGTATAAACAGTATGATAAAATATCAGATGGTGACATATTTATGTATGTGAGCATTGTATTAACCCATTACTCAACCGTAGCTATGAAAGGTGTAACTTTCAGTCATGCGCCAGTGGTTGGCATTTATGTAACCTTTTATTTTAAGGAATGTTACATGATACAACAGACAGCAGAATTGCAAAAAATGCATGTCAGTATTGGTAAGAGTATCGGACAGAGTGGATGTAAAAAATACAGATTTTGTTCTCTGCTTTAAAATAATGCTTTTGCATCTTTTGTAACTTTCACAGCTTAAAAGGATGTGAAGTGAAAAGTTGTTTTCTTTTGGTTCGGGGCATACAGCAGCGCAGTAGAGACAGCAATGTGGAGGCCAAGTTTCTAAACGCAACACAAAGAACCAACTGAATGTCTCTCACATTAGACATGACAGTTGTGCTCTCTGGAATACATCAGCCATAATAAGCCTTTTTTCTGTTGTCCCTACTTCCATATCTATACACACACACACACTCTGCACTCATGCGCACACTGCATCACAGTAAATCTTTACCATATAGCATCACTTCTTTAGTAAACGTTCTGTCTTCATCAGCGGCTAAAATATGGTGTATAGGATTACAACAGACCGGCATTGGGATGGCTTCAGAGCAATAAGATAGCAGTAATGGCACACCATCATTTAGGAGAATGTAATAAGTGAATATCTAATAAGCCTGTAAAAGATGCTTAACCCCTGAAACTCTGAGGTCAGGTACAGAGATAGGAGAATAAGCTGATTAAGGAAGGTTTCTTCTCACGTTGCGGTCATCACAGGATTGACCAACTCCTGACCCCGCTGTTGGGAGTGCGGTTTCCTTAGCCTAGAACCACTCCTATGTTTGGATAAATCCGCTATTTATGGTGTTTGATAACAGCTTGTGGCTGATATGGGTAAGGAATAGGTTATGAATCTCCGGTCAAGAGATAATGTAGGAGTTAATGGAACACCAAAGATTTAGGGTTTTACTCTGTTATTCACCCTTTGCTTGACATTTGTCACCAAGGTTCCTAACTGAAAGATATTAGATTTAAATTTTAACACGTGGGAATGTCTCAGTGAAAGATTTGCAAGGCATATATGATGCAATCAACTAAAAGTTCAGGTTTTGACACAGGGATAACTAAAGATACCGAACGGCCTATGACACAGTTTAAATTGATCTGATGATTGATTTTTTTGTTTAGTGATTGATTGACAAGAAGATATGTTGGCTCAAATCCCATGAGACGCTTAAATAAATGGAGGGAATTGGTTTTAAATGTGATCCCCACCTGTTTCTCATTTAATTATGTCGTTTCATTCCCTGATGACACACTTGGTAAAAGACAGGTGAAATGTGCTGAGCTCAAAATGAATGATATCCAGGATTTAAGGTCAATCTCTGTTTCTCTCTGCTTCTTTTCACACTAAAGGGGGAGTGTACACACACACACACACACACACTTACTTAGGTCCCTTCTGGGGACATTACATAGACTTACATTCATTTCCTGGAGACTTATCCTAACCCTAACCATAACAACTACTTACCTAACCCTAACTCTCTCCCTTACCGTAACCCCTTACCCTAACCTTAACCACTGACCCAAAAATCAGCTTTTTCCCAATTGGGGACACGGCTTTTGTCCCCAATTGGACAAGTCGTCCCCCAATTAACTCGTCTTGAGTCCGAAATGTGTCCCTGAAAGTAGGCTAAGTCAGACCAAGCACACACACACACACTCACATATCTATGCACATACACACACTGAGCCAGATCCTAAAGCCATTTTCAGACAGGGCAGCCGAGTGTGTCCTCATTACCGTCTGAGTGTGTAGTCACCACTCAGTCACAGCTCCTGCTGCCAGAATGGGATTTTCCCCTCTTTTCTCCTCTGACTCTTCCACCTCTTTTTCACCTTAACTTCTCTTGCATATCGCTTCATCTATTTCTCTGACAGAAAATCATTAGACAGTTAGGAAAGACAATTTCCTGCTCCTATGGTCCCTTATACACCTATATTTTAACAATGTGGTTAAATATCAGGAAATTATGAGTTAATTGCAATCACCTTAAAAAGACAATTGACAATAAATGACTTTTTATTTTATTGAAAATTGTGTAGATATAATGGAATAGGACTTAAATCTTAATCAATTTAAATTGGTAGATGTAGCCGCCAACATGTACATTTGAGTTACAACTGAAACTAGCACTATCTGTGTGTAACATACCGTACAATATTTAGCTTTAATTGGTTGACCTTTCCAGTGTAAATGCCTTCAATAAAGCTCCATTTACAGTAAGAATGTTGTTTCCAAGATAATAACCCTCAAACAAATGTTTACATCTTTTGAACATTCTTCACAAACTGAAAAGTCATTATGGGAGCAAGAAAAACTAAAGGATCAAAGTTATTACAGTTCATCCTGAGGGGGACATGAATGTGCGTACAAATGTCATGGCAATCCATTCAACAGCTGTTGAGATATTCTCACTCAAGACCACAAATGTCAACCTCTTGGTGGCGCTAGGGGAAAGGTCAGGGGATCACCAAGGTCATTAGGATTCATCCTCTGAGGATAAGGAATGACTATACTAAATGTCATGGCAATGCATCTAATAATTTTAGTCTGGAACAAGGAGGGGGACTGACCAATATAGTATGTTGTCTGTTACATGTTCCTAATGACAGCGATCGAGATTTAGACAATTCTCAATAAAAACAAAACTCATAAACACTTCTCAGCTCAGTGATACTTAACTGTTTGTGTTTATATGTTCTTATTAGGGGATATATCAAATTCATTTACAATTTCATTGCTTTAGAGACAGGTAGCATGGGTAAAGAGTGGCTATGACATGCAACAAAGGTCTCCGGCTGGAATCGAACAGGGGTGCCTCATGTGCAAAGATTTTCTGCATCTATTTATGTGCAACTGTGTAGAGATGTGCTTCACTTCCACTATTGCATAATAAAAAGAATGCAGCAGATCTGTATTTCATTTGTATATATTCACATAAACAAAATTATAGTATAATTATAGTGTGCCCAACAGAAATAAAATCAACTGTTAGCACATTTCTTTATGTACATTTTTATGTCTACTTCATCACTATACTGTGCTCCGACTGCACTCTCTTCCTCCGACAAGATGGACTAAAGTGCACAACTGTAGTAAAAACGTTTTACAGAAAGCTCCTCTCCTTTGAAAAAGTAGCCAACGATTTCCATTTGCCACCGGGAGTAGCTGGAGTTTACAGTCTCCTGATAGAGGATCAAAGGAACAGGGAGAGAAGGAGAGCACACACAGGGATATTAGACTGTAATGTCGACCAGATGAACTTGTTGATAGAGTCCTAAACAAGTCTAATAGCCTAACACTTGGCTTGTTCTGACAATAGGCATTATCTGACTCCTTCAGTTTATTAGCTTGAGAGCGTAACAAAATGATGTTTAGTGTTATTTGCTTCCTCCTTTTTTCATTACTGCTATCTCAAACTGCCATTTGCTTTCTGTATAAAGTCCAGAACTTGTCACCAGTAATTCAGATTAGGGAGGTGGTGCTTGCTTACGTTAGTGTTGCACAGTAATCAGGAGATGCATGGACAATATATTCACTCGCACTTCTTATACATTCACCGATGTAGGCACCTGTCTGCTTCTATCCTCTCACTTTGTCAGGTTGAGGGAAGTAAAATTGAAGGGGAAGAAACAGGGACGTGGGGTTGGCGAAGGGGAAGTACAGGGAGTTCTGTTGTTTGGTTCGGTTAACTATGAAGCCCTCCTCTTTTATTTGATCTCCCCTGTTCCTCTGAAAATTCCCAATCGCTCTGCAAGGGGGTTTTAACAGCAGCAATATGTGTGTCTTAACATCAGACGAGAGGTCTGAGCTCAGGTAATCAAATTTGGGATCATGTGATTGGACATGACAAGGGGAACAGGATAGGGAGCCATTCCACTTGACGTCTTTCCAGCCTCTCTCTCTCTCTCACACACACACACACACACTGGAGCGCACACAAACACGAGTGTCTCAGTTTTTAGAATTCTTTGCCAGGTCACCACTAGTCAAAAAAACAACATGGCTGCTCTGTGTGCTGTTCACCCATCTGGCCTGATGGAGCCTCTTCCCCACGGTGCCGTTTTACATGAAACATACTGTAGCTTCAAAGCCGTGTTACTGCCTGTTTAGCTATAATGTGCCATTATGCATGGCATCCAAGTGCATGCTGGAGCAAAAAAGGAACCACATGTGGAGCCCTCCAAGTGCCCAAAGCTATATATTACATATGTTACATTCTGTACACAAGATGTGTGTGTGCGTGTGTGTGTGCTCTTGTGTGTGTAAAAAAAAGACTCTACATTACATAGCTCCAGCTGGACAGGAGGAAAGAGGGTTAAATACATGCAGTTGATTCAAAAACCATAAGATTATTCATTTCCCTTCTCCTGTGGGAACAAGCTCCTGCTACACTTGTACACATCTATATACACAGACACACTGACCCAGTCTTACCCGATGTGCAGTAACAACATCAATCTGCTGATTGTATGTTATTTAATACTGTTGTGTGTGTAGGTATTTTGAAAAGTGCTGGGGATAGAAGTGAGAAAGGGAGAGAGAAGGAGACGGAAGAGGAAAAAGTTTAACATAAAAACAAGTTTGTAAAGATTAATTTTTTTTCCCTCCTCATTGAAGTGGAGACGTTTGAGTCTCAAGCCTGTTTGTAAAAAAGTTTTGAAGTGAAATGGATTTCTACGAATGAGAAAACAACATCAGGGCTAAGTAACTATTTGAAGGTGCTGTCAAAGGCTCTCTCTGTCTTTACCCTCCTCTTTTCATCTTTCTCTCATCCCTCGCTCCTCCTCCTCCTCCTCCTCCTCCTCCCTTCCCATTCTCATTAGTGATGGTTGTGAGAGAGTGGAGAACAAAGCCCAGGCCCTGCTAATCGATCACTGAGCGGCACTATCAATCGACTGGTGAAGCGCAGGTCTCCTCCATCTGCTCAACAATTGACGGGTCAAAGATTGATGAGGAAGATTGTTGTGTTGTCTGTGTGTATGTGTGTGTGTGTGTGTGTGTTAATGCAAGAGTATGTCTTTATTTTAGATAGATTGCATGAGATTTAATCTCATCTCGTTTGCCAGCTGCATGTTTTAATTTGTACTCTTCTCAAAAATAAATTAAGTCAGTTTGAAAAGGGAAGCACACGTATGAGGTCACAGTATGTTGTGTGTGTGTGTGTGTGTGTGAGTGTGTGTGTGTGAGTGTGTGTGAAGGCATGTACTGTATGCATGCACATATGCTCCGAGGTATAACAAAGCCCCCAGACACAGAGAGATATTTGTTTCGGTGAATACTCTTTACCCTGGCACTATGTCTGGCAGCAGTAAACAAACACACACACGTACACACACACACACACACACACAAACACATGCAGAATTAAATCATGTACTGGCATGGACTCACACATTACCCTGGCATGTCGTCATTGCCTTTCAGTGCTGTGACTCATGCCATCACTCTAATGGATGAATCCTGCAGCAGTCTAAATAAGCATTGGTGTGTGTGAGATTTGTGTCTGTTTGAGATACATGGGTGTGTTTCAACGTGTTAGCCACCTTGTGTGTATGTGTGCATATTTTCAAGGTGTTTTGTAAACACCGGAATTATGTGTCACAGCTGGCCAGATGACTTGCCCCGGTTTCATCTTGAATTTCTGTGTGTCTCTGTGGGAGAACGATGCTGCCACATTTGCATGAGAAAGGTTGTCAGACTAACACCTTTTCCTATTTCTCTCCCTCCCATCTTCCACACCTCTGTATCCTTCTCCCTCTCTGCCTTTCCTCTTATTTCCACAGCTCTGATAGCCATAGGCCAGTACAGCAGTACCATAGAGACCGTGGATGCCGGCTGGTGTAAGGACATCACAGACCAGGGAGCCACACAAATCGCTCAGAGCAGCAAGTCCCTCCGCTACCTGGGCCTCATGAGATGTGACAAGGTAACAAGGCTCTGCCCATAATGTCTCCCGCTGTCTGGTTTTCTGTCAGTATGTACGCCATTCTATGTGTGGTTTGCTTTAAAAAGATGCTTCTGGAGATGTTTTAAGACGTAGCAAGTCAGATTTTTTTGTGTACTGCAAAATAGTTTTGGGGAAATATGCAGCATGAGTTAGTTTTGGCTGCACAAAAAAACTTTATATTTTTTCTTAAGAGCTGAAAAAGTTGGTTGATTATTTGATTTGTTGATGGATAGAAACCTAATCTGCAATAATTCTGATAATGAATTATTTATTTTAAGTCATTTTTTTCAAGCAAAATGCCAAATATTTACTGATTTAATCTTCTGCAATGTGAGAATGTGTTGCTTGTCTCTGTTTTTATATCACGCTAAAGCACATCTGTTTGTGTTTTGGAACCCTGGTGCAGAAAATAAGCAATTTGACGTCATCACCTTGGGCTATTGGAAATATCAATAGGTAGTCTCACTATTTTCTAACATTTTATAGATGTAAATCATCCAAAAAATGGTCAAATTAATGATAAATATCATTAGTTTTGACCCAACTTTCTTTAATACAGTAGCAATGCCCCTTTTTCGGCTCTGAATGTGCTTAATATGTGTAAGTGGGTGTGGGTGTGTGTGTGTGTGTGTGTGTGTGTATGCCTGTGCACATGTCTAATTCACACATTTGCATTTTAAGTAGAACTGGGCAATAATACAATAAACAGTATATGTTTTTGTTATCAGGGGAAAATATATGCTGTATTAATATTACATATTAATAATACAATCATATGCATAACTCTGATATTGTCATAAAGCAGTCTTGCTCAATGATTTGCAGAATTACCCACACTGACCAATACACTCAGATATTTTAAGGGGATAGTTACCTCAGTATAAATAGTATATCTGTCATCTTATGGTCTATATCTTTCGCTCAACACATAATGCACACACATAAACACACACATGAACTCTCAAAAGTCCCAGGTTAAGGCAACTGGCCAATTAAAAAGTGTCCAGAGGAGAGCGTGTTGAGTACCTAAGCCACTACCGCCTGTGCCCAGTATGTCTGTGATGCATGTCTGAGTCAGTTGGTTGGGTGATAACAGAGGTAAAGTGACATAATGACCCCTCTCCAGCCTACTTTGAGATGCCTCTGGTTGATCTTTCCAAAGTCACCCTTAAACTCTCATCTGGCCTCTTACCCATCCAATCACCAACCTGATGCCAGCTCATGTAGTTGTTGTGCCATGGTAACAACTCCACCCACCTCTCCAATTGGTTCAGAGAGACTCCTACCACACAGATGCATCCACTTAGTGTGGAATCATTCAGTCTGACATGAGTGGGATGAGGGCAGACAAGGAAGGGAAAGTGAACAGCTGGCTTAACCTAGAAGCTTTAGCCTGTACAGATATCTTACAGCCTGGTGTATTATACTGTACTGGTACACAACATAGACCATTATCCCACTGCTGGTGGGCTTCCATATGGTGAGTGTAACAGTATGTTTTAATGAGCCTTTCGTTTTTCAGGTTGACATTTGGGTTTGGGTCTGAACAAATTTAAAAGCCCCTGCTGTGCAGTAAAAAGTGAGAGTCGAAGTTGGCAGGGAAGAAAGAGAGGGAGGAGGGAAGTTGACTTATAGTCAAGGCCTCTCACCAGGTTGGGAACTCATCATTTTTATTTCTTCATTATAAAATCAGTGATATCTGCGTGTCACGGCCTTTGGTTGACCCTATGGATTTCTCTGATAAAAATGCCTACCCGGAGATCGTTAACTGCGACAAGAACATCGGTGTATCATATTTATCTATTTATACTGTAATAAAATTAAAACATATGAGAGGTCTGACAGTGACCCCATATGTAAGGTCTCAGTGATGAAGCGGCGTGCTCAATTCACATTATTGCAGACATGAATGTGTATCTATCATATTTATCTCAGAGTAATAAAGAGTAACTGCATTACATAGCAGGTGATCACTTAGATTCCATTTTCATTTAGTTCCCTCTTGCCTCGCCGACTCAGTGACCCAACAATCGATATCTACAGCCATGCTAATAAAAATCTGTTCTGGAATGACCTACATCTTTACTGGAATATCAAATTTTCTTAGTTTCTTTCCACCGTATGCTTTCGTGCCCCTGCCCTCCCAAATGACAAATTCACCCATCCCTCTTCCCGTATTTATTTATCTACTTCTGTGTTCAGATGTGATATTCATACTCATAATTTAGCCTGGAGGATGGAAGGATAAATAATTATTCTCCCACTGCTCTGAAGGGGGAATTTGGCGATGACACAGCTAAATAAAGCAGTAATTGGTGCTATTAGAGTTGTAATGGAGTGTGAATCGAGCGGAGAGAAGAGTTTGACAGTTTCCAAGGTCAGGTACATTACCAGCTGAATGACAGAATTAATTCACTGCATGCTTGCCCTCTTCACCCATTTCTCTGTCTTCCCCCTTTCACATCCTAAAATTGTGTTTAGCATTGCAAATGAGCCTGAAGTACTGATGAGGATTGGTCTGTGTGTCCAGTGTGGGAAAAAGACCAGCCCACGGCAGCTACTTTCTTTGTTGTTGTTGTTGTTGTTCATTATATTAAGGGACAAAAGGAGTTATAGTATATATGGTCAGATTTCAGGAGGATCGAGAGAGAGAGAGAGGAATAGGGGTAATCCAAAGTTCACTCACAGGGAAACAAATAAACAGAAATAGGTTGTTATTACCGAGGTCACAGTTAAAATGAGAGCTACAGAGTGAATTAAAGAGGTAACAAGGTGAGAGGCAGAGTCAGACCAGGGGAATTGTAGTTATCTACAAGTCAGCCCAGGGGCAGCAGTGACCATGCTCTGCCTTCAACTCACCTCCTACTCTCATCTCTCTCTCCTGTCCATCTCTCAAACCTCCTGCTGTGTCAACTCAATTTGTTTGAGAAAGATCTATGCAAATTAGATACAGTTTTGCTAATCATATTAGTAATTTTTGGAACCAATTATAACTGCTTTGACCACTGCTTGATTAAAAAAAAATGCTGCAGCTATTACAGTGGTTGTAATATACAGTATGTTTCCAATGATGTTTACACACTTCTCTTAAATGAATTAAAATCAATATTTTTGCAAAATTGTTTTTACTTTAGGCCGTGCATTCCATTTGGTTGTAAATATTCCTGATTTGACATTTCAGCCTCTAGAAATGTTATATCATGCTTTATTTGTGTATCACAGCAGTAAAATCCGGAGGCATGTCCAACTCAATATCAGGGCAAACTAATCTCATCTCTGCACTTAATGCACTTCTGGGAAAACACAGAAGCTCTGTGTGTGGGATAACTCTCAATTCCACAAGGTTCGCACATAATGAAAGTCTTGTGTAAATTACTTAACTTTAGATTTCTCTCAACCACAGCGTCTCTTCCTTATGTCGACAAATCTACTGGTATATTCTTCCTCATGCCTCATTCTATTTAATCCTCCATTGCTTAAAGCAAGACGTAAAGCATAGCTCCATGTATCATCAATTTGTCCTTTCCTCTCTTCTGCCAAGTGTTGAAAGCATAAATGACCAGCATAAAAGGTCAGCAGTACTTCTTTAGTGAAGTACATATTTCTTATTTCAAGACAGCCAGTGTCAAAAAACCCTCCCTAGATACCAACAATTTAGTTAACTACAGGCCCATTTCCAAACTTCCCTTCATTTCAAAAATTCTTGAAGAAGTTGTCGCTCACCAGCTTCTCCAACTGAGCGAGGGACACAATGTCTTTGACAAATTTCAAGCTGGCTTCCACCAAAAACATAGCACTGAAACAGCACTGCTTAAAGTAACTAACTACATTCTTATGTGTGCAGATAAAGATGAATATTCCATTTTAGTTTTACTTGACTTATCTGCTGCCCTTGACACCACTGATAATGCCATTTTATTTGATAGGCTGCTGAACTGGGTTGATATCTCTGGTACTGCACTCAAATGATTTTCCTCATACTTGTCTGACAGACACTTTAATGTTCACATTAACAATTATGTGTCTTCTTCTATTCCTCTTTTATGTGTGGTCCTACAAGGGTTGATGCTCAGGCCTATTCTGTTTTCATTATAAATGCTACCTCTGGGCCATCTGCTTAACTCCTCCAGTGGTATCTTTTACCATTGCTATGCCGATGACATACAGCTTTATTTCTCGGTTAAACCTGATAACCTCAATAACCTTAGCACCTTTCATGACTGCCTAGCTTCTGTTACAAATTGGATGTATCAAAACTTTCTCCATTGCAATTCTGAAACTGACCAACATTTGAACTTTGAACCTCATATTACTAAGCTCACTCAGTCTTGTTTCTTTCAGTTGAGAAATATTGCAAAAATCAAATACTATCAGCCAAAAACAGAACTTCTAGTGCATACCTTGATTTTTCTCACTTAGACTACTGTAACTCCCTCTTGCATCACTTCTTTAGCTCGTCTTCAAGTGGTGCTAAATGCAGCGGCTAGGCTGTTAATAAAAATTAGTTGTCCTAATTCTTGCCTCCCTTCATTGGCTTGAGGTAAAACACAAAATTGACTTCAAAATTTTACTAATTGCATACAAGGCCTTGCATGGCCTGGCCCCTGCACATATTAGCAGAGTTGTTGATCCCCTACTCTAGCTGTTGGCCACTCCGATCATCTGATCAAGGCCTTTTATCTGTTCCCCGTTCCTATTTTAAATCCAGAGAGGACTGTGCTTTTGAGGCTGTAGCTCCTAAACTTTGGAACAGCTCCCCTCATTCCATCAGATCTGCTGAATCTGTGGTGTTGTGGATTTTCGGAGCTGATGCACTGGCAGTTGTCAGTTTGAAGAAGAGAAGACCAAACCAAACTTCGTATGATGATTCTGGGAAAACTTTAATGAAGAACCTTGCAAGGGAGAGCGACTCAAGGGACACCTCCTGTTCGTACGGTGTCCCCAAACTCGTCTGACCCACACAGTCCAAAACCAGCCTTTAAGCCAATCATAGAAACTAGTTCGTCAGTTCCGAATCATAAACCTATGACCTAAATCTGTATCTTTGGTTTGTCTTGTTGCGTCTGATGATGACCTGCATTCTGGCCTTGGTTCGCCTGTGAGGCTCCTGGTTTATTAAACAACATGTGTTATCTTCTGTTTGAGAGAACAGAGGAGTACAGCTTGACATTCTGTTGTCCTGGTCAGTTATGGAATATCCATAACAATCCCCTCTTATTGATCAAAAGATCAATACAAATTACCAATTTATGACTGGACTGGTGGACTGTAAGGGCACAAACAGAGTAGAAACAACATCCGCACAACAGATAACAATTCTCACACAAAAGTAATACAAGAATCAACAATTGCATTGAACAAAATCAAAAGTAAAATCATCAAAACACATAATCATTTAAACACATAATGCAATAACAATAAAAGCAAACAATCAGTAAATTAGATAAAAAACCCCTCTTATGTACCCCTTTAAAACAACTGTCATGTGACCCATGAGTTCTGTCTTCCAACCACCAGGGGCAGTAGTGAGGCAAATCCTCAAAGAAGATCTCCTAGAACACCAAAGCGTTAAAGGAGGTCATTGACAGAGGTCACCAGTCACATGCGCAAACAACCTAAGACAAGACACTTCCTGCCTCTTACTAGATGAAATCCTAGCAACTTAAAGGGGAGTCATACAAACATTTGATTACATCATAACAATAAAACAAATCAATCACAAAGTGAAGTCTTCAACCCATGCACTTTGCGTACAGTAGAGGGCCATCACCATGGAGAGGTTACTAGCACATACGATGCATGGTGATGTGGAATCCATCCTCCTGGAGTGATCCTAGATTTTGAGTTTCCTCCTCCTCATCTGAAATGATACCTGGGTGAAAACGCCTCATCCAGTCACATGAGCAGAGGAGGATGAAAAGGAAGACAGCAACAGCAAGAGTGGTCAGGAACCTGACCAATCCGGACCCCCATGACCCAAAGACACCTTCATCGACGTGGATGAACTCTGCTTCGTCTCAAACAGTGTTTTATCATATGTAGACCACCGCCATAGTGTTGTAGAGTCCCAATGGGCTCATTGATTTGTCCGTATGTCCAAGATCTGGCTCTTGGTCTGCATTTTCTGGATCATTCTGCAAAGGGCGCCCCTGTCCATGGGGCACTGGGTTCATGGCACCGACTGTGTCATGAGAAGGAAAGCCTTTCCGCTCTCCTTCGCCTGGAATCAGAGAGACTCCTGTCTCTCTCTCATTTGGACCGACTTGACCTGTCCCCTGCCCGAACCTACTAAACAGGAGAGAAAAAAGGAGTAACCATCCGGTTACCTGCCAGGGCTCTGCTCTCCTCCGCCAGTGGTTGGGGGGGCCAGTCTGCACCTTGTGGCGTGGATCCATTCTGCTCTGCCTTCGACCTTCAGGGCCGTCCTAGTAGTCAGCAGCACCTGGTATGGACCTTTCCACCTAGGAGACAAAGACACTTTTTCCAGAGATTTGATTAATACCAGGTCACCTTCTCGAAAGGAATGAATTGGTTCTTCCGATGGTTTGGGGAGTCTGTCAGCCACCTGTAAATGATACTTTCTCAAAATCTCTGTTAGTCTTTTCACATACTCAGTCATGAACTCATCCGTCCAAAGCAGAGTAGCTTTGTGTGGTGTCAGTGGGGGACTTGTCCCTGTGGACATTGGTCTTCCCATCAGCACCTCGTGAGGACTCAGTCCTGTAGTTGCACTTGGTGCACTCCGAATGGAGTACAGCACAATCGGCAGTGCATCAGGCCATTTCAGGCCTGTGGCTAGGACTGTTTTGGTCAATCTGTCTTTGATAGTTGCATTCATTCTCTCAACTTGACCTGAACTCTGTGGATGATAAGGAACATGTAACTGCCACTTAAATCCTAAGATTTCTGACAGTCCCTGAGTGATTTTTGACACAAAAGCTGGACCTCTGTCGCTATCTATTCCCTGCGGCACTCCGTACCTAGGGATTACCTCTTTTAGCAGACACTTTACAACTGTTCTTGCATCTTCTTTTTTCGTTGCAAAAGCTTCTACCCACTTCGAGAACCTGTCGGTTATGACTAGCAAGTATTTGAAGCCTTGTGAGCTTGGCATATGTACAAAATCTATTTGCATATTTACAAAAGGACCTGATGGGGGTTCTAAGTGGTCATGTTTCACTGTGCTATTCTTTTTTCTGGTCTGTTGACATATCATACAACTATCCACAAGTGTTTGTGAAACTTGAGTAATGCCTGGAGCAAACCACTGTGAGCGAATAACATCATTCATCACCCCTCTTCCAACATGCGCTGGACCATGCGTCACACGTGCCAGTACATGAAGGAGAGCTCGAGGGCAAACCGGTCGACCATCAGGGTGGAGCCACAAGCCAGACTCCGCGTCAACTTTACAACCTTTACGCAACCAAAGACTTCGCTCCCTGTCATCAGCGTGATTTTGCATTGTCACGACATCATTAGCGGAAGGAACTGGAATTGGATTGGTAGGTTGTGTGGAGGCACATTGAAGTACCAAAGAGGGAGAGGAAAGTGCCGCTTGTTTGGCTGCAGTGTCAGCCATTGCATTTCCTCGTGAAACAGGATCAGTTCCATTCGTGTGAGCAGCACATTTGATGATTGCAAGCTGAGATGGGCGCAAAATAGCATCTAACAGGTCATTAACCAAAGTGTGATGCTGTAGTGGTTTTCCAGAAGATGACACAAAACCTCTCATCTTCCATAACTGGCCAAAATCATGAGCAGCGCCAAATGCATATCTTGAGTCAGTGTAAATAGTAGCCACCTTACCAGAAGCAAGAATACACGCTCTAGTTAGAGCATACAGTTCTGCTGCTTGAGCAGAGGTACCTGGAGGCAGTGCTTTTGCCTCTACTACCCCCCAATCGTTAACTACTGCATAGCCAGCTAGATGTGTGCTATCAGATGGTCTGCTAGCTGAACCATCAGTGTAAAAAATCAAATCAGAATTGGGTATTGGTGTCTGCAACAAGTCTGGCCTTGGGGATGTACACAGGTCAATAGTTGTGATGCAATCATGCTCATCATCTGTGTCAATCAATGGAAGGAGAGTAGCTGGATTCAATGGAGGTGAGCGTTTTAAAGTGATGTGTGGACTATGAAGAATGATTGCTTCATAGCCTGAACGACGTGCAGCTGTCATGTGTTGGGTAGCAGATGTGTTCAAGATGTGAAGTACTGCATGTGGAACGTGCACAACACAGTCATGAGCCAGTACAATTGGAGAAGATTTCTCAATCATGATGGCAACGGCGGCCACCGCTCTTAAGCAACCTGGCATGCCAAGAACCACAGGGGTTAGTCGAGAGGAGTAGTACGCAACTGGACGGTAATGAGACCCATGTTTTTGCACGAGAATGCCTGTAGCAAAGCCATCTCGTTCATGTACATGCAGATGGAACGGCTGATGATAGTCCGGCAGCCCCAATGCCGGAGCCAAGGTGAGAGCATGTTTCAGGTCCTGAAAAGCTTTGTTCATGTCCTCAGTCCACTGCACCTTGGGAGGAGCTGATTGCAGTGTGGCGTTTCGCAAAACAGAGTCCATAGCAGCATACTCAAAGATCCAATGTCTGCAATAATTCGCCATCCCCAAGAACGAGAGCATTTGTTTCTTGGTTGTGGGAGGAGGCATGTTAACCAGCAGTTTCAACCTCTCCGGTGACAACAGGCGCTGTCCATTTTTCAAAACATGACCCAAGTATGTCACCTCAGACCGACAAAATTGCAGTTTGGCAAGTGATGCTCTATGACCACACTCAGCTAGTCTCTGTAGGAGCAAGATGGAGTCCGTTCGACAAGCTTCCTGTGATGGTGAAGCTATCAGGAGGTCATCTGCATACTGTAGGAGAGTGGAGCCCCCTGGAAAGTGGAGGTCATCCAAGTCCCGTTTCACTGCTGCTGCGTAAACTGTAGGACTCTCGACAAAACCCTGAGGCAAACGCTGCCAGGTGTACTGTTTTCCTTTGAATGTGAATGCAAACAGATACTGGCTATCTGGATGCAACGGGATTGAGAAAAAAGCTGAACTCAAATCAATGACTGTGTAGTGTGTTGAGTTGGATGGTAGTGAAGCTAAAATCGAATTTGTGTCTGGCACAATTGGAGCTGTTGGCACTACAATGCTATTAATAGCTTGCAAATCTTGTACAAAACGCCATTCATCTGGGCGGTTTGCTTTTGGAATGGGTAAAATGGGTGTGTTACATGGGCTTGTTGTTTGAACCAACACACCTTGATCCAGTAAAGACTGAATTACACCTTCAATACCAGCAATTGACTTGTGTGGCAAATTGTATTGCCTGACCATTGGTAGTTTAGCACCAGGTTTGAGTGTGACTTCGTGAGGTGGAGCCGAATTCACAAAACCCACATGGTTTTTATGTTTAGCCCATAAAATAGATGGAACCTCTGAAAGCTCTGATGGAGGCCCATACTGTGTGGGGAGGGGTGGTTGTTGCAAAACAAACCTACTCTGAGGTAGCTGGATGTGCTCAGTTAAAGATAACATGTACAGCTCAAGGCCCAAGTGTGTTATTGTTTGAGTTTGAGGAGTCTGCGCAGCTCCTCTCAATGCCTGGCACTGTGCCACCATGCTTTCAAGCTGTTGTGGGTCACAGCCAGGAGAGACAGCTACAGTGATGTATGGAAATGAATCTTTATCATTAACCAATTTGCGCTGTGCGTCAGATAACCGAATTGGAATTGCACATCCCTGTGGACCAACAAACAAACATTGTTCACACTCCAACCCCTCTTGTGTATTCAAAAACACATCAGCTAATTGTTTGTACACCTCTGGGGGGTTAAATGCTGCTGTACAGTGACACTGTAGTACAGGCCTCATGGCAGACATCTGTGTTGCACATGCTGGTGAAATTTGAGCAATTTTTTGAATGCTAGATACTGTGAAACTGGAAGCCATGTTAAAATCAGTCAATGACCAACAATACAAACAATCAGCAATAGTTTTCAAAAACTGAAATGCATGAGCAGCCTTCACATCAGGTAGGCTTAAAAACAATCCATCAGGTGTGCATTGAATGGTGGCATGTAGCTTGCAAAGTAAATCTCGTCCCATGAGATTAATTGGACTTTTCTCAGAAATCAGGAAAGAATGTTGCACATCTGAACCTTCAACAGTTATTTTAGCTCTCTGTGATAGTGGCTCAACAACAGGAACGCCGGAAACACCCACGGTGGTGACAAAATTAGGTGTTGGTGTACATACATGCTCATCAGCTTTAACAGTGGAAATTGTGGCCCCACTATCTACCATAATGTCAACTCTACTACCATTTACTTCAACAGGCATTATTGGATCTTCTGAAGGATCTTTTGAAAGTCGAATTACAGCTGCTTGAATGGGAAATGTTTTTTCTGATCCTGCCCCTCTATGGCCTCCCTATGCTTGATTGTAATATTGTCCATGATTCACATTATCAACATGTGGAGGAGGTGGTAGTGGTTGTTGTTGTTGTTGTGGTAAAGCAAGGGGGGCTGTTTGTTGGAAATTCCTTGTTTGGTGATCCTGGAATGGGTAATTTTGCTTGTTCTGACGACGACCACTTCTACACTCATTAGCCCAATGTCCCGCTTTCCCACATTTGTGACACTTTCCCGGTTTTCGCTTGTTATTGTTTTTGAAATGCTGTTGTCCACCCCCCTGTCGCGCATGCTGTAACATTTGTTTTGGGAAGGAGGCAGATTTGTCTTCAGCAAAAACTTCACACCTATCTAGCGCCATCATTTTGTTTACCGTTGCTTTCCAGTCTTTGGTTTGCCAATCGGTGACAGACAATTTGTATGCAGCTGCAACATTTGGTTTTAGATTTTGCACAAAGGTTGTAACAACAAAATATTCATTTCCTTCTCGTCCTATTCCTGCATTGCTATCCCAAGTACGTGTAAATCTGTTAACAAACTCAGGTACAGTTTCATATGCATCTTGGACACAGTGAATTACTTTATTAAAGTCAGTGCGCTGTCGTGCACATTTTCTTATTGCTGTTTTTGCTTCTTCATTTAACCAGTCAATCATGGTTCTATGAGGAGGCCACTGGCCATCCTCTGTCCGAGCAGGGAAAAGAAATTCACCTTTGCACAAATCCCACTCCGTTCTGTATGAGCCAGCAAGTAATTGTTCAACATCAGGTATCAGACAGTTATACACAGAGCATACATATCTTAACCATCCCCAGTATTCATCTGGGTTTGTGGTCGGATTGGGGGCATTTTGTGTCATTCCAACTATCTCAGCAGGAGTCCATGGTTTGCAGACAGCTGTGTTGCCAACCATGATTTTTGGAGCATTTATTGAGGTGGATGTAATGTTTAGAGGGGGCTCTAAAATGTTAGTTTTCGATCTTGTATGTCTTTCCAGATGTGAATGTGTCATTCTAGTTGTACCTCGTCTCTGAGTTTTGCTACTTGCAGTGTGGGGTCGTCTCTGTGTCATCTTTGGCCTGACTGCAGGTTCTGTGTCGTCACTATGATCTGTGTCAGACTCCTCCTCCTTACCTCTGGCTCCTTGTAACTCAAGTTCTACCTCACTTTCTCCTGAGCTGTCCTGAGTGTCTATCTCTGTTTCTTCAGCAACGGCAGCTAAATGTCTTTTCTTTTCCTTTCTTTTCTGGCTTTTTACCTGTTTGAATGACAAATTAGCTTTCTTTTCTTTTTCTGCAGCTTTCCTAGCTTTTTCTTCGTCGGCTCTATCTTTCTTTTCCTGTTTAACTCTTTCCCTTTCTCTAGCAGCCTGACTGTCTCTTTCCCTTTCTCTAGCTGCTATCTGCTCTTCTCTATTTTCTACTTCAGTCTGTAGTCTTTGTCCCTCAACAGCTGCGGCTAGTAAGAGAAATTCATCGTCAGTCTTTGCTTGTTGTGAAATGGTTTGATCAGTCATGTTAGCAGCTGAAAAGGGGTTTGAAGGTGAAAGTTGTGGAAAAATTGAAATCATTGTTTTGTTTGTGTGTGACTCTTGCAAAGGCACTCCAGCTTTGGATACAATGGTCAACAAAGTTTGTGGAGAGGGAGCATCAGTTTGCCGTTTTGCCCAACCGTATATGATAGCTTTGGAAATGGCCTTCACATTCTCACCATGCCTCTGTTTAATTTTCATCATTTCTGTAGCTCTGGTTTGCAACTCTGCTTCCAACATAGGCAAGTGACATGCTGTCACACATTTAACACAGTTCTCCACTGCTGCTCTGAACTCATCAGAAAAACGATCAACTCTTTTTTCATCCAGACTCACTCCACACCTCTGACGAGCAACAGTTAACCACACATTTACACAATCTTTCATATACGCACTATCCCAAGATGGATTTCCAAAATCTGGGTTAACATTGTACTCAGCAATCTGAAGCTTATCTCTATCAAACGCTCCTTCGTATGGCCATTCGCCATCTGTCCACTGATTCATAAGGGAAGAAAATGGAAACACAAAAGTCCATCCTTTCAATCTACCAACAACTCCCGCCGGAGATTGTGGAGAAAACATCGCTCTATATTGTGCATCTGTGAGTGTGTGGGGGTTTGCTTCGGGAAGCTTATCAATGGCAGATTGACCTTTTACTTCTGAATTGGTGCGTTTGTTTCCTACTGAAACAGATTTGTTCTTTCTCTTGTGTTTTGGTGAATGAATTAATTTTGTAGTAGATTGTGTTCTACTCACTGCTTTAGACGTGTTGTTGCCCATTTTAACACATTTACATTAAAAACATCACACAAACAAACACATCAAACACAAAACAGACACATCAAAACTTTCCCAGCATCACCGAAATTCTTTTTTTTACACCTCTCTTCCTGGTGCAATAGCAGTGATCTGAAGCCAAACCGACGAAGCAACTCTTCGTCTTGTGTACACTGTTTATTGTTTGAAAAAATTTTTACCGGCGCCCGACTCTAGGACTTAGAATCCCAAGTCTGAAAACATTTCTCACAGGACACAGAGTGGATGATCCCCGATCTTGGCTTAAACGAAATAGGCCAAATCCTACCCCGAAAACGTCTTTTCTATAGTTTAAACCTCAGGTGGGTCCCCCTGTGCCGGACGTAGCCCGAAGCTAGCCCAGAAATCCCAGCCACTTTTGTGGCACTGCAGGAGTTAAGACTCACTCAACTCTGCCTTTTTTTACCTCTTCACAACCACATGCTTTGCACCTGCTTATCACTGCACAGTTTCAACACATTTTCATGTGTTTAGATTCTTTAACCATCAGCTTTTTGCTTTTTTTTTTTTTTTTTTTTTGTTCACTTTGTGACCACCTTTAAAGTGAAAGTGATGCACAGTTTCTTTGTGATTTCGTCAAACGCAGACATGGTAAGGCACAATAATAAAATAAAATTATGCACTTACCACGTCTTTGTTGTGTTGAAATCCTGTTCGTGACGCCAAATTGTTGTGGATTTTCGGAGCTGATGCACTGGCAGTTGTCAGTTTGAAGAAGAGAAGACCAAACCAAACTTCGTATGATGATTCTGGGAAAACTTTAATGAAGAACCTTGCAAGGGAGAGCGACTCAAGGGACACCTCCTGTTCGTACGGTGTCCCCAAACTCGTCTGACCCACACAGTCCAAAACCAGCCTTTAAGCCAATCATAGAAACTAGTTCGTCAGTTCCGAATCATAAACCTATGACCTAAATCTGTATCTTTGGTTTGTCTTGTTGCGTCTGATGATGACCTGCATTCTGGCCTTGGTTCGCCTGTGAGGCTCCTGGTTTATTAAACAACATGTGTTATCTTCTGTTTGAGAGAACAGAGGAGTACAGCTTGACATTCTGTTGTCCTGGTCAGTTATGGAATATCCATAACATGTGGTTTGTTTTAAGTGGCCACTGAAAACTAATTTCTGTAGGTTAGCCTTTTTATAAATACTCTCTGTTTGCTTTGAGTTTGTTTAAGCACCTTGCAACTGTGTGTTTTAAAAAGTGCTATATAAAATTATTATTATTATTATTATTATTATTATTATTATTATTATTATTATTATTATTATTATTATTATTATGCTTAGGAACTGTATTGAAGGTTACATTCTATGATAAAACATGAATGAAGAACATGGGGGTTTCCAGGAAAGAAAAAAAAACTTCTTCAAGTTAGACTGTGTTCTTTATTAGATTTGAATGGTATGCTGATATGATTGAGCTTGATGGATTTCAATTGGTCTGACACTCATATGGAGAGAAGTTTACACAGCTTGACCCTTTAAGGGGGACATATTATGCTCATTTCCAGGTCTATATGTATATTCTGTGGCTCTAGTGGAATATCTTTGCATGATTTACAGTTCAAAAACTCCTTAATTATCTTATACTGGCCCTTTATGCAGCTGCTCAGTTCAGCCTCTGTCTGAAACAAGCCATTTTAGTCCCTGTCTCTTTAAAGCCCTCCTCCCAATGAGCCCATTCTGTTCTGATCGATCAGCTCTCAGAAGCTGCCTCTTGCTTGATATTTTTGAAACATTTTTATTCAGGAAAATAAATTGAACCACAGTGAGCCTATATAGACAATGGTGCCTATTAGGCTATTTCTTGCCGCTGTTACAGTAACATTTATAAAATAATTATGAACTTACAACAATTACGAAACTTGAGTGTGACCACTGCATTTGCAGGAATATTTTGATCCATTTTTTAAAAAATTTAGTTAATCAAGTAGCGCAATATTTTCACTCTCAGCAATGAGATGTCAAATTCATGCCTTGTCCTTTCCCCATGCACACACATAGGAGATGTGATCATATACAACAAAACAAAAGGTTAAATACTAATTTAACATGTCAGAAATAAATCCCCCAATTTTTCCTTCAGTACTTTGGATAGCACCATTTGGCCAGACGTGCCAATATACTTAATGTCATTCTTGTAAGTCACTGTTTAATTCAGCTCTATGCGCAGCAAGCTGCAAACTTCAATATTGAATAGAAAATAATCACAACATGCAATAGCACAAATAGCTGTCATCATAACAATAAATAGGCTCCAATACATGCCTAATTGTCATACCAAATAAACAGTCTTCTTTGATGACAGATTTCTGTCTTCTTTTTATGCTTTCCTGTGGAGGGGTCATCTACAGCGTGCCGCCCCTCTTTTACCCACATTTCAGCAAATCTCCAAGCAGGGAAGGAGGCAACCCCTGGTCCATTTACTGCATCATCATGTAGCCTAGACGCGGTGTCATCTCTATTGTCACGTGAGCGCTGACAATGAAAGTCCATTTCTGATTTTATTGTTGTTGCAGTAATGACTGTTCTCACGTTGCAGCGCTTTGCGTAAATTTTTTTTAAGTAGCCTATTTTTATTTTGGATATTTTATATGGTCTATGGCTTAGGCAGCATAAATCACTATGAGGGGGATAATTTTTGTCCCCAACAGGTACAAAAATAACTCAGCAGAGGCAGGGAAATATAGACCAGGGGAGGGGAATCCCCACCATCCCCCAGGCAAATCACAGCCTGTTTATCCATCAACTAACTACTGTCTAAGCCAACTGACTGTAGCTAAGGTCACTGACAGTGGCCCCAACCTGAGGTAATTTTGGTCTGCGCACCAACCATGACTATTTGCACTGCGAAAATAAATTGTATAAATTCTTCTATACACTTAGACACAGCGTCCTGCTTTGGCAGACAGTTATTTCTCACAAGAGCTATGTTGACAATGTTTTGGACATATTGCAACTATCTCAAAGCTAACATTTCCTTTACAAGGACTTGGCTTGGTTTCCATTCAGGATGTGTATTTAGTACAAATCACTGCAATACACAAAAAAACTTTGAGGATTAGAAGTGACAATATCACAGTAACAAACTGACCTCCTTCTTCAACCAATCATAGCCTAATGTTTATCATGAATAGCATAAGCCTATCTGTCTTACAGATGTTCAGGTGACTTCTGCAGCCAACATTCAGCTATTTAAAATAAATGATGGTTTCAGTCTCTCGCTATTTCTTCCTCTCTCCCACCCTTGCTTTTTTCCGTCTCCCTCCACAAGACTTCCCCCCACACTAACTGATGTGGAGTTGGGTTTCAGAGTGGGTCCTGTCAGTCTTAGACAAATACAGTCTTGTGATAACCTTGACACACAGTGCGGACAACCCAGTCAGCTCTCTGCCTCAGCAGCACAGCTCGGCCTGTGTAAATTTGTTTGGAATTGTCAAAACACTGAGAATTTTAATGTAACAGCTTCTCTGAATGTCACAGGACTTAGAAAGTGTAGAATTCATTTAAGAACTGTTAACAGGATCCAGCTGGCTCTCCTCATGTGGAGCAGTGTGAAGGATCGATTTCCTCCGTCACAGTTTATACAAACGTGCTTCCGTACTGTATACATTTTACTGCCAGGGAGCCAGAATTGTGTGTCCACTCCCATTTGGACTTATATGAAGAATTGTAGATTTTTTTAAAAAAATAAGTCAGTACAAGGAAAGATCTGTGTGAAATCTATTTGATTGTCAGAAAATTTTCTTATTTAGTCTCTCATTTCAGTAGCTGAGCCATAAACGGTCTTAATAGTATGGAATGTGTGCGTTTGTCCCTCTGACGTTTTTCTTTCTTCTCTTTTCTCCTTACTGTGTCTGTCTGAAGGATTTCCTTTGTGTCCCAGTGTGTTTATACGTGCTCAAATGCAACATGTCTGTGTGTATTAGTGTGTGTTCTCATGTTATTTGCTGTTAACATGGCTCATAATGGAGCATTGAAATCAGAACCCCTCCAGGCCTGGGCAAATGGCGTGCTCCGCCTGCCTCAAATGATTGCTCCCCTGCCCTCAGGGCCAAACGACCCTGTTCTGACGAGGGGAAAGAATGCAATTGATCCAGACTCACCCAAAAATAATCAAATCAATTCATTTCGTCCTCTTTGAGCTCTAACTCTGTGGCAATCTTTTGAAGTATTCAGCTAAAAGATTCAAGGAAAAATTGCCTTAATCTTCTGAAAAACGGATCATTTTTGCTCGGCAGCGCATGTGTCTCCGAAAAGCCCGCTTCCCCAGTGAGTCTACAGTTAAATGTTTGGTCTTCTCTGTGGGAGGAATTCATCTCTCTACACTAACACAAACACAATAGAACATTATGTATTAATCTAGGCTATGCCTTTGAGTGGTGAATTTCAGTGTATTGGCTTCAGGTAATTTTCTGCTAAAATGATAGCGATGTAGTTACAACATTCTGCTCATTAGACTGGGCAGACTCAGAGCCGCAGAAACACAAACACACATAAACATGCCGAACTCGCACAAATTCACCAAATGCTAATGTTGTAACATTGATAGCTCTTTTGGCTAACCACAAAATTAAGACAAGTGTCCAATTACAGCAGCAGGGATCCAGCAGACAGCTTTATTGATTTATGCAGAATCTCACTGTACTGCCCAGTACTGTACATTGTAACTCATTGCACTTCTTATCTTGACTATGTTTTCATATGTCTTCTATACTGTATATGTGTTAAGTTGCTGTTTTCTGTAATGGGCCCTTCTGGCTACTCTGTGCACATTTAGAGCCTTCATTCTCTGTTGATGTATCACTTCGGGGATTTTGATCTCATTCAGCCTCAATGGAATGTTTTCTTTAGAAACGTTTTCACAGCTTGCGCATACAGTATGTACCTCTCTTTTCCTCTCATCCTCTCTCTTCTCTTTCTTCCCCTCATTCTTTTAATTTTTCCCCTCTACTCTCTTCTCCTCCTCTCAACACCAATCCTTTACCCCCCACCACCACCACCACCACCACCACCCCCACACACATGCACACGCACATGCACACACACACTTCTTTTCCACTACTTCATTAGAGTGAAAATAAATGGGCAGTCCAGGCTGTGAAACAGAGAGGGAAGCAAACTCACACAGTCAGCACGAAGCCGGACTAGGAAAATAATGACACTGACTGCTACCGGCCCCTTCAGTGACAGCTGGTGGAGAAAAAGTTATCATAGTAATGGAGGAGGTGAGGTAGGAGAACAGAAAGTAAAACAAGGGGTGGCCTTGAGGGGAAAAAAATGAAAAAAATGATTCAACAAATGACAGAAATCAAAAGAAAATAAAAGTAAAATTAGATGCAAAAAAACAATAAAGCAGGAGCTGGCTATCCCTTTCACAAATGGCCCCCAACGGTTTTGTGTAAGCAGTTTTGAAGTGTGCTCCCATTACCTGAACTAAGGTGGAGCAGTGTTTGGGGAGCAGGTATGAGCGCTGCTGCACCCCCAGATAGAGCAACCAGACAGACCTTGTTAAAAGAACAGACATCCCAATCAATATGGTTGTTCCACTGGTGCATCCAGCTGCCGGGGACTATACACAGATAGGCACGGCACAGCAATTTGCAGACATAAACAAGCGCCTAATTGTTCAGGGCTTGGAGGTTTAGAGTGAGGAAAACGAAGATGAAGTATTGTGAAGAGTTAGGAGGCATTTTAACTCTCGTTTAGGAAATGAGAGTTTGGGAGTTCAGCAAAACTTTCTTTGATGAGTGCTGTTATTTTGAGCGGTAGGGATCCTTGGTTTAAAGGCTTCTAAAATCAAGGGGACTAGAAGAAAAAGTAGCGCATGCGCAGCATCAAATATGGGATAGGCCGGTTCTCAGGTTCCTATTTTCTAGGCTTTGGTCAGACTTGAATGTTCAAAGTCGAGAAAGTAGTTTGAAAGAGTCATTTGCCATTTGTGATTTTCAGTGTAATCTTGGAGTCTCATCCCGCACAGAAGAGCTGTATTGATTGGCGGTCTTAACTGAAGCCGCCTCCTGATCATCCCTTCATCTTGTTTCTAAAGGGCAGGAGCAAGGGACAGTAAAGGAGAGAGGGTGAAATAAAGTGAGACACCGACAGAGTTCACCAGGTGTCTGAAAGGAATCTCAGAATTGCCCTTCAACAAAAATCTACCAGGCGCACACAAACGTAAACCTGACCTCACCTGACTCACACTCACACTCTACTTCGCCCTCACTGTGTTTTTACCCCGCTTCCTTCTTTTTTGTCTATCCGTTTCTCCCTCCCTCAGCCTCTTGTAAGCAAGGACAGCCAAGGTTGTTTCATATTTTGAATTCTGCTCACATCTTTTGTTCATTCAATTAGTTCATTCAAGTTGCACCCCTGTCTTGTCTTTCAGCCTCCCCCCTTTTTCTCCTCTTCCTGCTCCTCTTCTTCCTCCCTCATCCAGTGCTGTTTACTCATCACAACGGAGGTCAACATAATCTCATGGAGTCATGGGCAGACAGTAGACAAGACTCAGTGTGGCCTAGATACTCACACTTGCCGATTTCGATATGTTTTTTAGGTAATAACGTTTGGCTCAATATGTTTTTATTTTTCGCAGACATTGAGGGAGACAGTCATTGGTCACAGCCCATTTTTAGCCTACAGGCCCAGTGTATGTATGACTGTGTTGGTGATGAATTAGCTCTTCAATGCTAATGACACTGTCACTTTCCACAGTGAATGCTATGTCTGTATAAATTTAATACATCCAGAGGAGTTTGGGAAATTTTGAAGGGGATAAATGAAGCCTTTGTTTGATGTCCAGTATTATAATTGATCACAAGATGATGTAAAAACTTTCAATAAGTTTTGCTGTTTTGCAGAAGAAAAGCGTATCTGAAAAGCCTCGCAGAAAGTGTTCCCATTAACATTTGAGATAAAGAACAATTTTCACCAAAAAGTTCAAATTCAGATGATAAAGACACAGATGATTCTGACATTGTCAAGAAGTAACTTGTGCTTGTACTGACAGTGGATAGAACATGAGGCAGAATATGTGCAATGATTTTCATTTAGCTTTTTAATACAGGGGAGCTCGACTTAAATCGCAGTGCACTCATTTTATTATTCAGTATTAACCCATAATTCAGAATAATCACTTTAGGTGTCCACAGGTTTGGTTCACAAATGAGATCACTGAGTATGGCTCACTGCCTTGTTATAACTTTGAGCGGTCCACAAATGTAATCCAAGCTCTCTTCGCTCTGAAGAGTCACTATGAATTTTGTATCATGGTGTTCTTTGTGAGGACAGGGTCAAGCTGTCCTTGTTCTTCATTTATTCTTAAGAACAAGGGAGTCATGCGAGGCAAAAATTAAACACAGTAGCTCTGTTGTGATTATCTTTAAGGAATTCTGCTTGTGTCTGACCTCAGTAAGCCGCTCTGGAATTTGTTCCTACAGTTTCTGGAGGTGTGTGTGTGCATGTGTGCGCGGACGTGTGTGTGTGTGTGTACTCACTGCACTACATTGTGCTGCTTGCCATTTAATAAGGAAGAGGTTGTTGTAGTTTACAGAGCATTCATCAGGTTGCTTATTATCTTATTGTACTCCCAGGTACAACAATATAGGACCCAAAATAGCCCTTGTGGTAAAAACTTGAACTCACCATCACTGTCACAATGTCTGGTTCATTCTCTGTCACTCTGTCACCTCTATTTGTGTGTTTTTTGCCATCAATTTAAATACTGTACATTAAAAGTGCAGCGCTGCTAAGGTCAATATTCGTCAATAAGGTCATAGAGAAAAAGTGGAGGTCCTTATTGGTCCAGAAATTTGCACCCAATCAGAAACAGACCCACCGAACCCAACATGCCTAAACAAAAAGAAATGTGATAGAACAGGATCCAACCCAGACCTGATTAAACTGAATATAATTTGGACCCAAGGATAAAAGTTAGGTTTGGGTGAATCCATATTCTATGATTTAAGCAGAGCTGCAACAATTTGTCAATTAATCTATTAGGCGATCATTTTAAAATTAATTTGCAACTATTTTGATAATCAGCTAATTGTTTTGTCAGGCACAAATGCCATGAAATATCTATTTACAGTTTCTCAATTGTGGAGATTTGCTTTTTTTGTTTGTCTTACATGACAAACTGAAACTGTTTTTTAACTGTTGGTCAGAAAAAAAACAAAGAATTTGAAGACATCCACTTGCATTTCAGGAAAATTTTCACCCTTTTTTGTCAATTTTTAGACCAAATGATTAACTGAGAAAACAGTCAGCAGATTAATCATCAAGGAAAATAAGTGTTAGATGTGGTCCTAAATTAAAGTATCATTTCATGCAATCATGAAGTAAAAAAAAAGTTTTGCTGTTATAGCACTTTAAGTGAAGTATGATTTGCAAAAGGAAATGTTATGTGTGTGATTGCAGCCAAAACATCAAATCTTATTTCAGGCTTCTTAGTTCTGTGTGTCACCACGACACCTCTTATTTAATTTAGCTTAATTTTGGTTTCAGCTAATAAAGCTATAGTAATGTATCACTGTGTTTTCTAGTCTGAGACTAACAAATAAATCGCAGAAAGCCTCTTGAGTTATGGAATGTTTTCCTCCAGCCTGCAGAGATAAGAAGGCCAGCATAGAAAGAGGGATTGGGCTGAGCCTCGACCACATTCCTTTAGTTACCTTTGTCACGCGTGATGGAGTGTAGGGTTTACAAACCTGGCCTCCAGAACCTCTTTCTCTGACCCTGTTCAGTTGAGCCCCCATTCCTGTGTATGTGTGTGTGTGTGTACGCACTGACACCCTGCTTTTCTGCTGCTGTCTGATATTGTGCAGGGATAAGGGTGTGTGAGCGGTACCAGACCTTAGTTGTCGCAAGCAGTGCCTGACCTGGTTTTTAAAAGCACATTCAGAGGCATGCACTGCAGATTTCTGTGAGGGTCGCTTAGCTTTTTGAGACAAAATCAAAATGTTTGAGCTCAGGCTTTCCTTTGTAAAGAGTAGTCTATTCCCTAAGCTTTCCAGCCAATGCATCGATAGCTCATTTAGTAATATTGAATCCTTCAGAATAGGTTTGTGGTGACCTCTTTACACTCTATATATAGACCTCTTTACACTCTATATATACAGTACTTCTTAAATCTTCTGGTTTGTTAGCTTCCCTCTTTTCCATCCACTCCTCCCTCTCTCTTTCCTCTCCTTCTTATCGGAGACGAAGAACTATCTTTCAGTTGTCCAGTCACTCGTTTAGAAACTACAACTGGGGCTTTTCCTGTGAGCAGTTTAAAGAAGGCTATAAATCTGGCCTGTTTAAATCCAGGCTTATTTAAGCTGCCTTTTACAAAGACCTGATGCACTGCATTCTTCTGCTGCCTAAACAGGCTTTTTAAACATTTACCCCAAATGTATTTACTGGTTGACTGATACACTCTCTACATGGGAGTAGACAAGGGACAGGGGTATTTGTCTCTCTTTATGGGCCTGGGACTAGCAATGGCTGCCACATGGCCCAAGAAAATGGGACGAAATAGAAAAAAGTAGTCCCGCAGACCTGTAGTGAATTTAATGAAAACACAGAGGAATAAGGAGAAATATGTTTTTGAAGGGAAAAAAACATTAGTAGTCAGATAAAGAGAACCACTGATAATATCTTTGTTTTCTGATATGTGTATACACATTCATTAAAATTCATTTCTGAAGTTGTTCGATATCAACAGTCAGTGTTTTATTACTTTTTTCAGGGTCATTGTTGCGGTTTACAATACCAGCACTCTGTGGGTTTGATATATTCAGAAAAGGTTGAGGCCATATTTTTTTTAGCTTTCTATTTCCCAAACTCTCTCCCTCTCTCTTTATTCCATTTCCCTCCCTTGATTACTAGGAGCACTCAGGGTGTTCTCAGCACACTGGTCTAATATGATATGCATCTTCGTGTTTGTGTATCTGATTATCGATTTACGACCCTCTTCTTCTTTTTCCCACTGAGAATGTGAACCGCTGCTGCATTAGACATCTTTACGAGGTGTTTTACTGCACTGCTTACTAGGGGAAGGCCCAGCGTTTGCGGTAAATGTATATTTTACGTGGTGATAGAGTGCATTTGCATCAGAGGATCAGTCTTAAAGAACGGCTTACTGTTAAGAAAGCGAGAGCAGAGGTCAGCTCGGGAACTCGCCGTCGGTTATCTTCAGTTGTCACATGTTAAAGTAGAAGAGGAGTTGTCAACATACGCATACGCAGACTCATAAAACTAGTCACGTTTACTGTACAGAATGTTCAGATAAAAGGTGCTTTTTGCTGAACAGCATATCAGACATACATCTTTTTGTTTTCCCCTCATCCCTCTCTCGCCTTCTTGTAAACCCTGACAACGGCACATTACCCGTCAGCATGCATTACACCGCACTTAGATCTACAGGGCAGCATCTTTGAAGTTAAAATGGGGGAAAATATCATAAGTATAGGCCTCGCTCCAGATAGCTGTGGCTGCACTCCCAGATGCTTCTCAAAGATTAGAATCATCAGTGAGTAGTGATCTGCTCTATCTTATGGCAGTACAGTACAGTTCAGTACAGTACACTGGATCAAGGCTGCATGGGGTAAAAGAAAAGAAAAAAATCCCTGCCAGAGCCATACATAAAGCACCATTCCAGTCACCAGAGGCCCCAGTGCTTTCCGATAGCATTTTCAAGCTTATGTTGCCTAGCAACAAAATATCTTTAAGCACAGTTTTGCCCAGTAACAAAATTTCGCTCTAGGACAAAAAACAGCTGAATCATTGGTTTGAAGAAGTCAGTGGCACAACTGTTGTAACCAGAGGACTTCTCCCTCTGCCAGCGCTTTACCCACAGCATTTGGTCTGACCTTCATGTCTAACATCAGCTCTGAGCTGCAAATACCAAGCAGGTGTGGTGATGTCATCACAGCTCATTCAACACACCACAGAGCCATGCAAAGGGCACACAGCCTTGTTCTGGAAAGAGAGGGACGTTAGCTGTGAACTCACTAGGAGAGGGTTTCTTTTACAGGAGTTGGTTAGAGGGGGGGGGGGTTAAGCCTGAAAGGACTTACAGTAACTCTGGCTGTCAGGCTAGCGGTGGAAGAGAGTTAATGGACGCTATGAGGTATAAATGCTCCTGTCAACTGATTTTCTCTCCAAGATTTTTCTGTCCAACAGCAATAAGTTGTTTTAAAAATGAACGCAGCCATATGTCATTCCAAGATGGCAATTAAGTCAAATAAATCTCAAACCAGGTACAGTTAGTTTCTATTGCTGTGCTGTAAGCATTTAAAATGTGTACGGGGCTCGGATTTGATTGATTGATAGTAAAATCTTTTTTTTTCCTCAATCTTGATTGGCTTTTTCTTCTGACATAATAAGATGTTTGAATTGCAATCATGAAGCGCCTGTTGTATGTGACAGTAATTACATTTTAAAACTTAAACGACTTGAAAAAGACAGACATGCTGTATTATCAACAAGTGTAGCAGAGGTCAGTGCTATAGTTAGTTTTTTCATGATTTCCATCAAAGGGATCTTGTTGCAACTCAAATATTTAGTGTTTCTGTAACCAGCAATTAGGAAATGATTCAGCGTTTTGATTGGGAGCTATTTTGTGTGTGCTCTGTTTGCTCAGCAAGTGGAGCTGCACTAAATTAGCATTAATGAATGTTATGGCCTCCCATCAGTTTGACAGGTCTATTCTTTAGATCAGTTTTAATTGTAATTAAGCCCTGATTAACAAGCTGGGGGATGTTTCATTCTCTTTTCAAGAATATAGCATAATATGTTATGAAGGCAATCAGGGGTTTGTCATTTTATCTGCTAATGAGGCTCAGCCATATGTCATAACAAACTGAACTTCTCTCTGGTAGTAGCAGGCATTTGGAGGCTTTGCTTCAGCTGCTCTTCTGCTTCTGCTTTAGTCCTCTGTAAAAGCAACATGCGGTCATCTTTGTTGGCAAATCACAGGTGTTTGTCTGGAATCAAATCCAAAAAGATGGAAAGAAGAGGCTGCATTTATACCATATTCTGGGAACAACTGTGTTTTTATTGAAATGTTTTTAATTTGTTGCCCTGGTCAGGATTTATTAAACCCCCTGGCACAACAGGTGGATCTCGTAAAGTCCGGAAGAAAAAAGCGCAGAGATTCAAAGCTCTGAGTTCTTTGATTGTTAAATCCTCTTTCATGCCTCTTTTGTGAGTAAACTTTTAAGATAAAATATCCAAAAGGTCTGACTTGCAAGTACAGTTAACATTACTGCTTCACTTGTTGAGTCTGATCTTCTCAGTACAAGAGGGAATGTAGTGGTTTTGTCTTGTTAAGCTCTCTGGCAGTTAGAATACTCATGTCATATAATTATAATAACAAGAATTCTGTAATACATTATTCTTTAAGGCAGTATCCCGAAACATGTTGTAATTAATGCATCAGCTTTACTAATGAATATTTGATCATAGCACTGAAAGCGTTGCTGGAATTTTCTCATTTTCACCGATTCAGTACACCTTGCCAGTGGTTGAAGTGTTAGAATAATATTTCAAATTTAAAAGTCTTCTACCGGGCTGTGTTGTCTTTCCTTCAACTGTGACTAGAGGGAGGGCTAAGACAGGACTGTTTTTCGGCATTTATTCTCAGAATGATCAGAAAAACAAAAAACAGATGAAAAAGGGAACGGCTTTTGACCCTGTGGTGATTTTGTTTTATTTTCCCGTATCGAAAGTATCCTAAAAGAGTCTGTTAAGCCTCTGTGTGTTGGCGTCAAGCACCCCAACTCCAGCTCGCTGTTTATTCTTTGGCAATCAAAGGGAAAGCTAACAGGCTCTGTTGTTGCCTTTTAGTCTTATTGGATTCACTTGTGCAGTGCAGAGTTTCCACCTTCTTTCTGAGACCCAAGAGGCATCGATGGTTGGTTCGCTCAAGCACAATTATTTCTCTCTCTCTTTCTGCTGGTTTTATCCTGACTGTGTCTTTCTCTCTTCCCATTTGTTTTTTTAAGTTTGTGTACCTGACAAGGAATTGCTGATACCCACCAATTAAAGAAATTGTGTGCAATGAAGAGAAAGGAGTAAGACAGAAAATGACAACCAAAACACATAATAACCTGAGCAAGAGCCAGGGGTCTCTTACAATTAGAGATGCACTGATCCACTTTTTTTCAGTTCTGATCCAATTCTGATACCTGAATTTGGATGTCTGCCGATGCCGATACCAGTACTGATACCAGAACTCTTTTTTTCTTGAATATTATTATTATTATAATCAGTATTGATGATTATTGTTGCTGTTGTTGGTATTATGTGTAAGGTTACTTGAGGCTGTAGTAAACCACATAACACTTCTTATTAAAAGAGCAAAAATATTTTTTAAAAAATGCATTCAATTAAAATGTATACCAAAGCAATTTATTTGAACTGTAGGTTAAGTAGGATTCACATACAAACAGGTGTAGGAGTGCAAATTGCTATAGCAACTCCTTTAATGTTTTGAAAAACTTGAACAAATCAAGTGAACAGCAATACATTATCAACTACCAGTAAGTAGATTTCTATACTTTACTCCAGACAGGTTGTGTTTGTTTTTGGCCCCACGGCGTTGACTAGCAGTCGCTATTTTAGCTTAGCTTCTTAGCCAGGTGGTGAAATACAGGTACTTTTTTTGGCTAATTGTTCTGGTTCATTTCACCGTTCTTTCACCGTATGCTCACCACTGCTGCTGATCATTGTGGAACATTCTTTTGGTGTTGTCCACAGACTCACACTGTTATGTCTGTAGCCTGCATGACTTATGACTGTTGTAGTTTTTTTTAGTCATGTACAGTATCTTGAGAACAGGGGAAGTGTAGCTGCAGGCAGCCAAGGAGAAGGAGTGATCTGACATATATGTTCCACAGACAGATGTGACAGGCACCACAATAATGAAATGAATAAAATAAAATTAATTTTATGTAACAGATAAGAATTTACACACTATTACATACAACACAGTCATTGTGTTTCTTTTTCCTAATGACGGTTGACTTCATGAACAATAATAGTAAATTTTAGCATTGAGTTTTGACTTTCACATGTTTTACTGTTTGTTGACACTGAATGTAATGTACTGGAGGCCACACTTACCATGGCCACATGACCACGCCCACCCCCAACTCCCCTGTCCTGAATTTCAACCATTCTTATCTGGTCACCCTACAGACAAGACAAGGGAACTTGGCTGGGGTCTTGGGTCTGGAGTTTTAGCATTTATTCACTGACAAATAGCCTAGGCTGTACATACATTGCACTGCTACATTCACAGCTATAGTGCTAACTTCGAACTCTGCTCCGGTCGCCAGCTTCACCGTCACACACACACTCTCTCTCTCTCGACTGCACACTCGCTATGCACACAACCTGTGCACTGAGCTATCTCTTAAAGGGGCTACGCTACTTGTATAACACTATGGAATCTGGATCAGTACGTGGATTGGTAACATCAGTCCGATATCCGATGAGTGAATTACTTCAGTAACGGCACCCAATAGCGATATTGGATCAGATTGGTCCCAACTATACTCACAATGCAAGACTTTCTTCCAGAAAACAGAGAAACCAAAGGGCTCTTGGGCAATGAGCTTGGGGAAAACTGTGAAACACTTTGTCACTGCTTTGGCAACAACGGATAACTGTGTGTTCAACATGTGTGTGAGTGTTTATACATCATTTCCCCTGGAAAGTGTCACACTCACGGGTGGGCGGGGGTAGGTTCTGGGTGGGTTGCGGTTAACCCCTCAAGGTCTCCAGGGTTACTCTGCCTCTGCTCTTTGTCAGATTCTCAGGCTTTCTCACTTTTGGCTCTGGATGATGGTCTGACAGTGTTAGACTGGCACAGAGGTGCTGGAGTGCCTATTAGCTGCTTGTCTTTCTCATCCTCTGAGAACATGAAGGCCTCATTAGCCCAGTGAGCTCAGCTGTCCTCTGGTGCTAAACCCTTTGCGACAGTCAAGTTATGTGTATGTGTGTGTCCTTGTGTCTGTGTGTGTGTGTGTGTATCCAGGTACATATACTGTATGTTCTTAAAGGGGACCTATTATGCTTTTCCTTATTTATATTTTCATATATTTTTATTCATTTTATTTCATATATATAATGTCACAATGTTGGATGTTCATGTTAAAAGTGGCCGACGTGTCAAATAATGAGGTAAACGTATGTAGAAATAATCCCTGTGAGCAAAAATCACCGACTTCAGACTGCTCTGAACACTGGGTTACCAACAGTTTTTTCTACTTTCAGCCTGAGTTGTGTCAGCTACTGACTGATTTTTTCATATGATCATCTGCTCCACACAGGGCACGCAAGTTCACTGCTCTGCTCTGCTAACATTATGGCATTTTTCCATTGTTTTGGGGGACGTCATGCTGGGCCATGACTCCATTACACAACACAGCAAAGTAAAATAAGTTGTTTACCTGTTGGAGGTGTGCTGGTTGTCTGCAGCTCTTCATCAAACATTTTACTGTGGCTGTGTTTGCTTGTACTATTCCTTCCTGCAACTTATCCACTGAACAAAGAGCTCCAAATATTTCCATATCTTGTTGTTTGAACTGTTTTTTAGCGCTACTAACGAAGCTCTTCTAATTCAGTGAGGAACATGTTTCACTTAAGATCAGAGTGGGCTCATCAGGAGTTTTTGAACTGTGAATCATGCAAAGCTACTGTAATGGACTCCCAGACTAAAAATATAGAGCTTGAAATGAGCATAACAGGTCCTCTTTAAGAAATTGCGTATCACTCATATTAGTCTAGTTCACTGCTATTTTGACAGTGAATCTGTTCACAGACTCACTAACAGCTCAATCTATGTTTCTGATTATCTTAATAAGACATCATGGGGCAAAGCAGAGACGGTAGGCAGATTTTTAAATTACTGCATTTAAGTTAAGTCATTTGAAAATCTGTATTTATTAGATCCAAAGCAATATCCCTGCTACATTTATATAATATTATGCTGATTCCCTCTTTTTGATATATCTATCCAGGAGTCTCTGGAAATCAGCACTGATTCAAAGTGGATGATTCTTGTAAGATAAAGTGCTTTGCATGGTTGACTTACACAAATCTTGATATGTTTGGTGTGTTAATGTAGGACAGGACAAGGAATTATCAACATTATTAATCTTTCACCTACCTAAATTTACTAATATTGCCATTTTCAATAAATGCCTACAAACTAGTAATAGCTGCAACAACCGATCTGCCTTTTACAGGTCATACTGTAATAAAAGAGGACATGAGAAATAGAAAGAATACAAGAATATGATTTATTCTTGACCTTGAAAACAGCAGTAAACAAAAAAATCTCAACTCAAGATCCACTTACACACTTGTTTTAGAGCTTTCAGCCATATCACATGGTCTTCATCTGCGAGTTTGCTCAGTTGTCATAGAACTGAGGGTGTTCAAACTCTACATTATTCTGAGCACTTCTCATCCATATTGGCTTAAAGTTTGAACTTTAAAGTTTCATGACAACTTCCACTAACATTTGAAAACATAATTATTGTCACGTTTACTGCCATTGATGTAAATCTGATCATCATGTTGACACACTACCTTTGTGTATGTGCGTGTTTGCAGGTGAACGAGGAGACCGTGGAGAGACTGGTGGTCCAGTACCCTCACATTGTGTTCAGCACGGTGATGCAGGACTGCAAGAGAACCCTGGAGAGAGCTTATCAAATGGGCTGGAGCCCCAACACATCAAATACTTCGTAGCTACTGCTGGATCACACACACAAATACACACACACACACACAAGCACACACACCTACATATGTACATACACACACAAACACATAGCTCCACAGAGGCCCTTTTTGTGTACAGACACACATACACAATATTTGCAGCTCAGTCATGTTTGCTTCTCATTCACTGTTCAAACATGCATGTAGACATGTAGCTACACACACAAGCACACAGACACACACATACACGCACACACACACACACACACACACACACACACACACACACACACACACACACACACACACAGATAAAGGTCCAGTCCATCAACGGTTTCATTTGAAGCAAATCTCCCATTTCAATAATTTAGGTAGAATATGGGCCTTATTAAGTGAGACTTGATACACCTACCAGCCATAGGTTGCGTTCAACATCTTGACTGAATCATCCTCATCATCATTGGCTATAAGTCATCTGACAATATACTGTATATTTTTTTTAAAACAGAGTTGTTTTAGCGGAAAGCCATGCTCTAACAACGGTTATTTGATAACAACTGTAAGTGAGTGTTACTCAGTTGATAGTATGAGTATAAAACCTCATTCATTCAAAGTCCTCCACCTCGTCTCGGATTGAGTGGAGGTAAAGATGAATGAGAAAGGTGGCGGTCCGTTCTAGAACATGTGAAAAAGATCTAAACAAACGCTTCATCACATCAAAGACTTTCAGTGATGGTCGGATCAGTATGAATGAAAATACTTTAAAAAAGGTTTCTCGCCCCAACTGGAACAAATCTTCCAGAGCACTGCACCCATGTCAGCCCACTGAGGTGTTTACTTCCTCCGAACTGAACTCAACTGCTGCAGTGATATCGCACAAGACTGAGCAAAAGATCTGGACATGGGGAGACGACATCACACCACTTCAGGGGCTGCAGGGGATTCAGACCTCACATGAGGCATTTTGAGAAATCGGTGATGTTTATTTTGTCTATTTAGAACATTTTTACTTTCTTGGATGTCCAGTGCAGTGTTAAAGGAATTTGTGGACTCATACGTGTTGAGATTGTTGACAAGGCTCCATTTGAAGGATAGAGCTCTTTGCTGTGACTTAATATGCACATTGTCATGGTACAAATGAAAGATTCAGGCCAGAATCAGTCAACCCCCCTGAAAAAGGTATGGCAGAAAATAGCATTTATTATTTCTCAAAAGCTGCATGTTTAAATCGAGATGCTTATCTTATTTTTTCAGTTAAAGAGTTACTGTCTACATATGATTGGAAGTTGAAATTTACATCTGTTTGACTTGGGAAGAATGCTATTTTTTGGTGCTATACATGGATTTAGGGCTGACTGAGCATCTCCTTGAGTCATTACAGAATGAAAATTAAACCATGCTTGAAATAGAAGTTGCCTTTACCTAAAAACCTGGGGTCATATTATAAGAATATTAACCACAACCACCATGATGACAGATAAGAGGAAACAATGCCTTAAGTGGTTAGTAGGTAAATGCCATCCAGTTAGCAACCTCGACCCAGAATTTAAGAAATGTTTATCTTCTCTGAGTTTATCAAATACCATATTCCCATTATTTGATCTGATATATATATATATATACATATATATATATATTCACTGTGTGGGATTTACTTAGCCTATTCTTGGTTTTGAGCATACACTTGTAACATTAGCTATGTAGCAATGCAATGATGGATTTATCTTTCTTAGTGGTGTAGGATGTAAAGAAAAAACACTGGCCTGGGTGTATGATGAGGGCCAGTAGAAGTTGGTAGGTGAGAGTTGATCATTTTTCATCTATTCTATAGAAACTCAGTAATGTACAGTTGAAAATGCAAATAACCAGGGTATTTTTCTACGGTGTGAACCAGCTCTGGGCTCAGCCTCTACACAATCTGTCACTCAGATATGAACAATAACTTACTGAGCTTAGGGTTTGAGTATAACTGTAAGCTTTCTACAGCAGATTTCAGATAATTAAAAACACATTCATTTTACCCTTGTCAGGATTTGTAGACTTAATGGATGGAGTTTCTCCCTCAGCCTGTTTTTGTTCTGTTTCTGTTCTTTTGTAATCCCCATACGCACTTTCTCCTCTGCTAGATGTTGACACTTGATTCCTGATTTGTTAAGGCAACCGTAAATGACTGGATTTACATAAAGATGAATAAAACACTACTACTTCAAGCTTTTTTCTCTTTTCCTTTTGTATGTGTGCAATTGAGGCAGGAGAAGAATATTCAGAATGACGGTGAAATACTTTTCCGCTCGTTTTACAACATCTGTGGACTGCTTAAACTTTTTTTTTCCTGCAGGTTTTTCCAGACTTTTTATTACATCAATTACATCAACACAGAGACTTTAATGAATATAATGGTAGACATGGTAAAATTTGGATTTCTCAGGTAAAAAGCGAATTAGGACACCAGCACGTTTCCATTACAACCAAAGTCCTTGGAATGCGCAAATATGACACACCGAAGCCTTTGTATTGTTGGAAATAAAGATGTTTTCCACAGATACCCATGCATTGAAAATGTGTTTTCTGTTGAACAACATGACACAATAATCAATCCTCATTTCTATTGAAGGGCAACCCCACTGATTTTACACATCTAAGGTCTTGAGGACCTGCATACAGTATGAGAAAAAGTTTTATAAAGCCTTTGTGACTCAAGAGGGAGCCGCAGGAAGTCTAATAAACTGCGTCAAGTGGTATGAGGTCAGTTGGTTGGGGCTGAAGACTACAAGTTTGAAAATGCAAAAAATCTGGGGGTGTGGAGTTAGAAAGAAACAAAGTTACCAAACCTCTGTATTCCACTCCTCATCTCTGCTTGAGGCTAGCAGCTCAAGGCTACATTAGCCTTTACCGGCATAACGCACACAAATCCCCAACTGAACTGTCGGTGGGTCGAGTTGCATTGTGGGTAATGTAGGCACCAGGTTTTGACAAAGAAGACTGCATGAAATTAAAAAAAGACGATGTTTCTGGTTCTGCTGCATCGATTATGATCCTTCCATGAGCCTGACAATGTTATAGAAGTGCAACACTAAATCGGTGGCATACTCCTTTAAGCTATACTTGTGATTTCAAGGTCAGAACTATTGTCACAATCACAGGAGCTCCACATCTGAGACGAAATGAGGAGGCATCAGCTTGCTGCCCAGCTTGGCAGCAAAGCCCTCAAAGAGCTAAAACGCCGTCACTCAATATGTCCCCAGTCTTTGACAATATTGTCCCTTTCAAGTGCCTATTTTACTGTTCAATGTGTTTGTGTTGTTTCATGTCTGGCGATCAAACACGGGAGATAGCATCAAACAGGATGCGAAGGTTGGTTCTTCCCAGATAGATTCTTTGTGTTGTCAACCCAATTTGTGTCAACGTGAGGTGCAATTCACTTGAGTCACAGCTAAAGAATTATTTTCTAATCTTAATAAAAGCATAGGGAGCTCTGTTTTTATCAGCACATTGGTGTTTATTTACTCTCAAGTACAGAAGTATGAAATGCCTGGAGCAAACAGATATACATGCATAAGTACAACACACTTCTTTTATAAATATATACAGTATATCTCTTATGTCCAGTTACAGTCATCCTGCAATAACTACTTGTGAAGCTTCTAAGTTTTTCCTGGACTTTCTCAGACGTGTCTTTTCAATAATTATGTGTTTTTTAAGACTATAATCTGATTTTGTACCAGATGCATTCTATTGAAAAGTTTCAGTTGTAGTTTTCCTAATACTTCTCTGACACAGTCCTATATTAAATGTCACAGGATAGCGTTTGTTAGAGTAATGGGCTATTGTATTGAATTGCAGCAGATTACACAGGTGTTCATTATATTGTGTCCTCTGTAACTTTTTGTACAAACCTCCTTCACACAACAGTGAGATAAAAACACTACAGCTGCTTGAAACCGAACAGATTGTAAATAAAAGATAACAGTTGAAATGTGAATCACTTGATTTTCTAAAAGGGCTTTTCTAGTGACTAAGAATGTGGCATTTGCACAGAAAAAATGTGAGCAATTGAAAAAGAACTGCTGGAAAAAAAATAGAACAGTTCTTTAAAGATTCTATTATTTTAAGTTAGATACTCAGCCTAAATTGAACCACCAAGAATGCCATTATGTGGTATGTGTCTTGACCATTAGGCCACCAGGATGCTCTGGAACATGTCTTTCTGTAACTAGTGAATTGTCATCAGTTCATGAAGAGTTCTCGCTTGTCCTGCTGCCAATGCTCTCCTGTGAAGTTTTCTCTCTCCCCAGCTGATATCCGGGCAAAGAAGGTCTGACCCAGAAGCCCTTGAGGGTGATTTCTTCAGAGATCTGCAGGGTTGTCTGTGGTATCAGCCACACTTACGTTCTCGCTCCTCCTCTCCTCTGCGCTCGCTTACAATCTCACCTCTTCTGTACCCTCTTGTCAGATAAACAGAGGGAAAAAAGTGTAAATATTGTTTCTAAAGAGTTGACACCTTGCTCTCCACGACCTCCTTCATCAACTATTCACAATACATAAAAGACATATATATATCTTTCTTGTGTGTTTGGCAAATTATATTAGCTAATATTGTATGTCAGTTTAACAAAGGTAGGAAGAGACAATAGAACCGGGTATTGCAAGTTAGGGTCAAAAGTCTCTGTCCTTCATTCAATGTTGCCTCTCCAGTAAGAAAAAACCCTCTTTCAATGGCTTGTACCTCATTGACCATGACAAGCAGAGACATTAATAATTTGGCCTTTGGCTTGGTCTCCTCTGCATTTGTTGAAGGCCTTCTTATTTTAGAATGACAGGCTTTTTTAATATCTTGGCTACAAATGAGCTGATTTCTGTGCACCTCGCTCCCATTTCTCTCTTGGGTAAATTATGCAGCTTGCTGAATTTTACTGCTGCCAATTAGTGCCTTTGCAAATGTGAGTGTATGCCATATTCTCCTGCTGATTGAGGTGGATTCCATCAATGGCTCACACTCCTCGGACTTCTGCAATATTCATCAAGGTGGAAGGAGGCGTTCGGCCGGCACTTGGATGAGAGACTGCCCTCAGGAAAGGAAAAGACTGTGCAAGGCACAGCAGAATAGCAATAGAGAGCAGTAATTAAACTTGGTAAATATTCATGTGGTCATTACATTTTTAATGAGGTGCTGATAAGAATTGGCGCTGACCATACAGGACATTTGTCATGTTGGACCTGCAAGGACGTTAGTCTAGTCTTCCCAATAAATTAGTATTTTTCAAGACCTAATCATAGCTGACATTGACGGATGTCTTCGACCGAAAAGGTAGGGGCTCCTTTGAACTTTCTCACAAGAACTGTTGCAGAGCATCTAGTGATGATGAAGGCTGTCTTTGGAAACATGGTAGTCCACCTTCCGCAAGCTTTGGGTGTAAAGTATGTGTAAAAACACATACCAAATATGTCAGAGCTTGTTTGTAATGCATCATAACAAGATCTTGATGCTTATGAGAGAATACCACATACAGTAACTTGATCCAGCCAGTGGTAATGCTTGTGATAAGGTTTGACAGCACTTGATATTATCTGCTGTAGTAAGTGTCTCATAGAATGTAGCCCTTATCCCTTGTATGGGAATATACAGCATTTCTCAATTTTATGCCGAAAGCTATTTACACAGCACAGCAAGTTTCGTCTTCAACAAGTCATGTCTTGTCTACAAGTATTTTGCGTAACATGTTGGTCATCTTTGCTTCAGTTACCATCCAATTCTTTTCTGTTGCTTGTTGTTAAAATGGTCTCTTTCTTTCTCACTTTCTCCCACTGTCTGACTGTGGAGGGTCTACTCTGCTAAAGCTTCCCTTCATCCTATTCATCCTACACCGAATCAACTTTACTCTGGCACCTCCCAGCATTCCCTTTACTTCACCCCTGCCCTCCCTGAGCCTGGATTCTTCCTTTCTCTTGGAAATTATGTCAATCATTTGTCTGTGTCTGCCCCAAGTAGTCCAAGAGCTTCAATATTTATCAACATATAAAAGAAAAATATTTCCTGTCCATCATCATATACTGTTCTCACCCCACTCCCGGGGGAGCCAGGAGGTATTTCGCTTGCCTAGCTACCTGCGGTATTCTGCCTGCCTATTGACTTGTGTTGATTCTGCAGCTGGGAAAGAGCGTAGCGTTGAATAGTGAAGATGTTAATGGGTTGACTTTGTAACTGACACTGCCTTTGAGCTGCAGGAGCGAGCTCAGTGTAGGTATTCATGACTCCAGAGGAGCCTGTGCAGTTTAGGCCCTGAGGAGACCCACAGAGAACACCAGAGGAGAGTGTTTGAATTACACTGGCTCGTTTACTTGTTTTGGACGGTTGTTTGTTAGTGAAGGATGGATTTTTCTCCCAGTCACTGCATCTGGAAATTGAACTCGAACATGATAGACCCCAGCAGTATGTATGAAGATTTATGACTATGAATTCCCAAGTAATGGTTTGCCTCTCACCAGGGGCTACAACTAAACCAGTTTTTTTGTCCAGCTTCATAAAGATAAAAAGAAATGAGATTTGTTAATCCACCGAATTTTGACATCCTCCCAATAGGCTCATTCCTGCTGCCTGGGGAAAGTATCAACCAATGAGTACCCTAAAAAAAAAAAGTGAGGTGTTCGGAGAATGTGTATCGGCAGGGATAATGAAGTCACTGTGATTCCCCGCGTTGCAAGGCTCCGTGTAGATGTTGTCTCTCTGTCTCTCAAGCTGGAGTTAATTGCGGTGTTTAGGCAGAGCTAAGTCTAGCTTCTAAACGGCAAAGGTTAATTAGCAGCAGAAGGATCTCCACACAAGATATGTTGACATTTACATTTCCTTCCTGGCTAAAACGAGAAAGAACCCCATTTGGTGGCACTGGGATGGGACAGGGAGAAAAACGATTCCTCTACAAACATCCTCATTTCTATGCAAGCCTTGGCGTTGATATGCAGATTTGGCAGTTGGATGACATTTAAAAGTAGTTAATTGTGCAAATCTTTGTTTTAGACTGGAAAGGTCGTGGATAGTGAGAGTCTTTCATCATGAACTAAACCCCCACCTCCCTCCTCAGCACAGCTGCAGAGAAGGGGGGTGATAAGTTGGTTTCTCCGCTGACCGCTGTATAAAGTCGCCCATCGCTTTTCAAGGTGGTTCATGAATATTTATATGCACAAACTGTTTGGAAAATGAAAATTAATCTGCAGCCTGACGGGAGATGACTCGGCTATCTGTTTTCACCAAAGAACGTAATTCTCACCATTCAGGACGAGTATGCTCCATTGTTTTCTTTCTCATATTCCTAAATGTCTGGATATCAAATTAAGCATGTTTCTTCTTGATGAGGGACAATTTTGTTTTATTGCAATGTGTTCTTCTTATTGCAGCACAACTCAACATATTCTGTAATGTTTCTCCTATAAGATTAGTTTGTGTTTGGCTATCATTACTTAGCTATAGCAATTTTTGGAGTAAACTTATACAGGAAAAACAATCCTTCTCTCTGGATGCAATATGATAATGCTAAATAGATTTATTGCATGTTATATTTTGTCCATATTTTGGATATTACCATCTAACAGGCAACACTGGTGAGAAAGCACAATGAATTGAAGATACAGCAGGTGCACAGATTGGAAATTTTACACCTGGTTTCACCTGAATAGCACAAATGGATACATAATTGCTCCATTTCATCACTTCCCTTCGCTGGGTGACATTAAAGGGAGCTGTTTGAGAGAACGGAATAAGGATGAATACATCCAACTGGGGACTTCAGCAATGCTCAAATCTGATCATGCATATTTTTATTTGAGAAAAACTCATTCCCTTTGATTTGGTTACCATTAGGGTTCCTCCAAGGATACGCTGGTCTTGTTTGCTCGCTGAAATAACTTGGAGCACATTTAATCAACGCGTGATTCACCGACAGCTCTTTGTTTTCTCCTTGAAGCACGATCTCACGTCCTCCCCGGGGCGATTTTCATCAATTAAAACAGTCCAGCCCTGTTCTAAAGCTACAGATGGCCAGCGTCAGACCCAACCAGATTCAGGGTCTCCCAGCCAACTGCTCTGACATGTCAGACATGCTGGTATGCCTTGTCACTCCCCACTCCTCCACTGTAACAAAGGTTGGGCCGACTCCCCTCTGGAGCGCCAGGCCCAAGTGGCTCGCAGAGATGTGAGGCGTGACGGAGCCCCAGTCTGAAGGCCAAGAGTGCACCCCCAGACCTCCTTTCAAAGCACCCCCTCCTTTCTCCCCTCCTCCTCCTCCTCCTGAAACCTAGTGTCCATTTAATCCTTCAATTCCATCGCTCGCCACCCAAACCCTCCAATCAACACTCCCTCCACTCTGTCCAGAACAATCGCACACACACACACACACACACACATTCCCCTTTGCATTTTCCTCCTTTTTTCCCCCTCATTTTCCATCTCCAAAACTCACACACTCACACTCGCTACTCGCCACCTCTTGGCCCCTCACCACCCCGACCGCCCAGTCCCTCCACCCACCTCGGTTGCTTTCCAGGGGTGTGTATTTCACGCCCTGGTGGCTGGACAGGCTCTGGGTGATTTCCCAAGGTGGGGGCTGAAGGTTGGGCAGGAACCAGTGGTGTGGAGTGATGTCAGAGCCGGGACTAGGATTTGTGTGTTTGTGTGTCTGAGAGTGTGCGGTGTCACTGCATATCTCTGTGTCTGCATGTGTAGGAGTATATAGTTTGAACTCCCTTCAAAAGGCCAGCTGTACAAATGCTGCTCTGAATGAGAGAGGTGTTGAATTAACAAGCCATACGAGGCACCCTATTCTCCTGTGTTGCTCCGTACACTGACCTGGCAATAATGAGGCAGAGACACATTACAATGGTTCTTTATGGGTTATGTTATGAACATTACTGGACCAAAGGGGCTAATGTGCTGGTGTGTGGAAAGCCAGATGAAATGACAGTGCAGTGAGCCAACTGAGCGTAATGAGAATATTGTGTTTTGAATAAACCAAAATGGGGTGAATTTGCACAGGATGTGGGCCAAGGCAACGTTCCCCGCTGTGCTCTTTAGACAGTGTTCGGGGATCTTTTACAAACCAGCATGACAGTGCTTCCTCCGCTGTGGCTGGGCTCTGAAAAACAGGCTTTATTTATTTATTTACCGCTATTTACTCAGGCTAGTCTGACCGAGCGTGCTAGGCTGCCTTTTCAGAAACGCCCCGCTTCACCCACATTCAGTTACACACATTTGCACCTCTGGGAGCCAAGGTTTCCCCACTGTTGTTCACAGAGCGTTTCTACTTGACCAGCCGGGTGTTAATTGCCTTGCTCAGGGTCACTTCCACAAAAGTTACTTGGGAATGTGCTGGCGCTTTTTTTTTTTTTTTTTTGCTCTGCCCTCATGTTCCCAGCTCAGGGAATTGAAGAAACAGCCTTCCAGTCAAAAGCCCAATTCTCTGAGCTAGGTTGGCGGATGGTGCAGAAATAGGCAGACAGAGGAAAGCTTTCTGAGTAAGCTTCAGGTTTTCTGCAGCAGTCTCTGAATGACCTGCTCACCACGCTCAATAGGATTGTCATAATGTTAACTGCAGACTCAAAGCTCATTGCTTTTTCCTTTCATAAAGTGTCCACACTGGTTCATAATTTGCTAAATGTCAACGCTGTGGCTACATTCGGCTACGTGACAACCCATCATGTCTCTGGAACTTTCTTTTGTTGCTTTTGTGTGATGTAGTTCATTTATAGACAGAAATGACTTAATGCACGATTCCTGTCTGAAAACTAAACATGTTGAACAATACGTTGGCACCAGCTCCAATGCCAGACTGTGAGTATATAAGTGTGTGTGCCAGTGCCCATGTCTATAGGCATACCGGGTGTACGTGACCAACTTCTAGGAGACTTGTCTGCCTGTCCAACACCCACCATTGTAACGCCATAAACAACATGTAAAGTCACTATTCAGGAAATTAATTTCTGTGGTTAAAACGCTGACAACCTGTCTCCTCACAGCTATTCTCTCAGAGTTTTTTTTTAAAGATCCGGCTGTTTGTAGTGAAAGGAGAGATAAAAGGAAACAAGAGGAAGGGACAGACTCTGGGAATTGTTTTCCTGTTCTATTTGAATGCTTTTGCTGCTCTCCTTTGTTCTTTGTCATTCTTTTTTTTTTTTTTTAAGATTCAGGGGTTTTTTTTATGTTAGCTATTTATTTTAGATGGGAGGTCAGCAATGTGTCAAGTCAGAGCTTTTTCCTAAATTTCAAAAACAAGTCCACACTGACGCAAAACTTGCAGATACTTTAATTCCATTTTATTAAGTGACACCTTATTTGATTAACAATAACAACAGAGAATATGTCATTTCAGTTAATTATATTTTCTTTCAGGGAATGTTGGAAACTTAAATCCCTGGCTGCTTTGAAAAAAATATACACACACTATTTGGGAGATAAAATGACACATTTTAGCCAGCAATTGTAATATTACAGTTGAATAAACTCAACCAAACCACTTCAAAACTTTTTTTCACAACTTTCTCAACTAAATCTAATACTTTAATAATCTCTAAATGTATGCTTTTATATAAACCTGTCACTTTTTTATCCGCAGTGGAAAATGTTTTAATTTGTCTTCTGAACCACAAACAGTAATAAATGTGTAATAAGAGCAATAAAAACATCAGCAAAACACAACCACTTCCAAACATGTTTCAGCCAAGTTAGATAAGATGTGGTGCTTTGGGTCAGCACAAGGTAAAGAAGAAATAGGACCCAAGTCAACATATTCATTGAAATATCACCAGTATCTGATTGGCCTGATGTCTTTGTTTGGAAGCCAAGATAATGTTTCTCTGGAATGTTTTCCTTATGCTCTCTTGATGGACAATAACAGATTGTTTCCATAAAATATGAACTCAACTTGTCTGACTGTTGTTCACCAGTTCCTTTTTTCCACCCTGGATCTTTTCTCTATCTTTCATCTTCCTGGCTTGTCCTCGCGTGTCTGTGTTTCCAAAAAACTGGTGTTTGGATTTCATTTCTTTTTTAGCCTCTATATCAAAGAGGAGGCAGGTGTGGTCTGTTAAGGCAGTGTCATGTAGATGATCAAGATTTTCTTTCTGTAAACGGGAGGATCCAGGTCAGCTGTGGTCATGATGACTGCTTGTCTGAATGGGAAGTGATTTGCAGTTCACTGGAGGAGTTCAGCTGACTGAATCGAGCCTCCCTGTTCGAAAGAGAGGAAGAATGTCGAAACCAATATGAGAAATCTTTCTGACCTCATCATGGGATTAGCCAAACAACATCCTCAGGAACCCCTGCAGCGATGTACTGTAGATATAAGAAATCAAAAAATTAAACATGTTGCCTGTTTGATTGTGTGTGATTAAACAGTGAGAGGGTGTGTGTCTGTTTTTTTTATGAAATGTTCTTCTATGAAGAAATCTCTTGCAAGTGAAAGACAGCTAGAAAAACATCACATTTATGAATCTTAAAAAAGTCAAAAAAGAGAGCACGGTGGAGATTACTGTTTATATACAGAATGCATACATAAAGGGTAAACTGAAAGGAAAAAATATTAATTTCTCACACTGCAAAGTTGAAAATGAGGATCAGGTGCATGTGTGAACCAGCAGAAACAACAGAAAGCAACAGAAAGGAAGATTATTAATTACATTTATTCAAAATATTTCAGTTGATGGGTTTTAAAGCAAAACACAGATGACTTCTGAATAAAATTATGCTACTATAATTGTGACTGAAAAACCAAGACTAGTTGTACCATTAAAGGATATGGCTGGCGATTTTCTATATTTTTCTTATTGTCAACAAATCTTGTACAGAGCCAAACAAACAATTAATTTATCTACTTACAAGTTTTGTGTGTGTGTCCAAAGCCTTGTATTCCTCTGTTCCATAGACCTCTTTTGTTGTCCAAAGACTATTAAAAGCATGTCAGTGAGCCCCACTGTTGCACTGGGTAACATGTTCCTTTGCCAAGAAGATTACAATCACGTTACTTAATTTAGAAATGCTCCAAAGAGGAATTTCAGCCATCACAATTTCTTGATGTCTCTGGAGAGTATTTCCTTGTATGGCAGACGCCACTGCACATGCACGGTAATATGGTTCCATTTACAATGCTTCACTAGCTTGTTGTGCTCCATATCACAACCCTTTGACTTTGTACTAAAGTTATTTACAATCAGAAAAGCATAGAAAATCACCAGCCATATCCTTTAAACATGAACACCTTGAATACTTTAAATTCACTATAAACTTCCCCGAATAACTACATTGTGCTAAGAGGACAAATTGAACTCAGCACATTAGATTAAAAAGGTAACTGGAGTGAATCTTTGACTGTCTAATTGACTCTCAGTCGAAACAGAGAGTCGAGCTTGGAGAATGGGATATTTAAATAAAGACAGAAGTATTTTCTCTCACTTTGTCAAGCTATTCTTCTTTCACATTAGAGATGCTGCACGATGTGAAACAGCTGCTCTGCATGAAATAATAGCTTTGAAATTACTTTTAATACAAAATATTAGAACCAACAACTGTATTGTCCCTATATTGTATATGCTCTACACTTTGAGCAATGAATCTTGATTGTGCACCTCACTCATTATTGATGGGGATCCCATATTGACAGACATACATCTGGCAGCAGACGGCAGGTTAACCTTTATAACATGGATTAATTCCTATTAACCAGGGGTAGTTGAGGTATGTGGCCTCGGGGCACATTTCCTGTTAATCGTGCAAATTTTGACTCTCCCCCAAATAATCAAAGCCTGCCTAACAGAAATCTTTTGCTTTCAAGATTAATTGGAGGCAGCTCTGTATTCTCTAACACCGCCTGGCCTGTGAACACGCTAACCAGCCACGGCAGCAGACTCATACACCTTGTGGAAGGACTCCATTCATCAGCCTGTCAGTTCAATAACATCAATAGCCCCGTGGCCAGTGGTTAATCCAGCTACTTAAAGGTCCGCAAAGCCACACCTCTCCTCTGATCACGGCAGATGTGTCCAATTCTCAGCCACCCTGGTGCGTTTACTCACTCGATTCTAATCACAGACTCTTTCTGTTTTCCCATTTCCTCGCCCAGACTGTTGAATAGAACTGATGGAGGTGACCGGGAAAGATAATCAGGCTGAGAGACTTTGTAATAAAGGTTGTGATTGCAGCGTCATACATGTATTCTTGTATATTCTATAACAGCACCATGGCAGTGGATGAGAACAATGCAAATTTCCACAAAAAAAACAAAACAAAACAGTGAAAAGAATCTTGACTTTGATTTCCCTCCATCTCTTTTTTTTTTTTTTCCTGAGTGGAACAGCTCTGTGTGATCTCAGGGGCTGCTCCACGATCTGTTATTCCATGTTTTCTGGTTGCCTGTCTCTCTGTATTACTCCCTGCAGACCTCACCCTACTCTGATCCTGGATCAGCAAGCTTGAACAGTGAGGATAGTCCTGAGTGTCTCTCTCTTGCACAAGATCTGTGCACTTAAACGCGTCTGTCAGTTCTTCTTGATTCCATTGATTTTCCAAAGTCTTAAGGCTTAAAGCTCCTTTTGTAGAACACACTTTTTTCCTGCTTTTGAAAGAGAGAGAGGAACACAAAACAGATTTTGTGTGTCCGTCTTGTCTGGTTAATTCACGAACATGAGAAGTGACCCTCATGTGTACATGTGTGACAGACATGGGGTTGTGGCCTTGGTGAACCCTCATCCTTCGAGCTCCAGCCTTTGTCCATCCCTGCCACAAACTGCCTCTCTCTGGCTCTAACCTTGCACCGCCTGACCCGAACTCTCATCACCCTTATCCCTCCCCTTCCGCTGCATCAGATCCATGAGGTAATAAACACAACAACCAGCCTGACCTCTCCAACACGAAGCTCAGAAGATAACGCATCCCTCTGTCTGATATGACAGGAATTTCTTTTTCTCTCTTTGCCTTCTCTTTACAAGTCAGAGTGATGTAGACAAAAGTGTATTGACTTTGAAGGTTGGCTACAGAAACATCACAGGCTTTGTGCTTAAAGCTGTCCGAGGTAAAAAGCAGATCAATACTTTTCATATTCCACTGTGGTGGAGTGCTATCGACCAGAGCCTTCACGTAGCCAAGCCGCTTCACAACCAGCATGGCACATCGTTCCAAAACGTGCTATTTTAATCAGAGAGAGACACTCTATATGTCTGACAAGTCTGCTCTCGTCTCCATCTACTACATTCTTCCTATCTGTCTTCTTTTCTCTCCGTCTCTTGTCTCCTCTTCTGTCCCCTCCTCTTGTCTTCTCGAGGATTGATGGATCAGAAAAGTGGTTCCATCCACAGAATAAGAGTCTAAAGAGAAGCTGTCAGAACCAAAGTGACACAGAGCGTTAGAGACATTCGCCAGAGTGCATGTGTCGTCACAAGACAGGGTGACACTTAAGAGGCTGTGTGACAATGTAAGTAGTTGCTGGTAGTGAAAAACAGGCACTTCTCCGGTTTAAAAGTGATGCTTTTCTGTCCTGTTTCTTCTTTAAGAGGCCTTATGTATGTCTATTTCATCGCTCAGACTTCATACTAGACAAACTCTCATTCTCACATTCAAATATACAGAAGCCTACATTCACACTTACCTCCAAACACCCTCCAGTAAATTGCATGCAATTTTTGGATCCTTCTTCGCTGCCCTTCACAATGTAATCCAGAAACAGTTGGAGGCCTGTGTGTTGATGACAAGCCCGAGGCCCAATCACATTCATTCCACTTAATATGATTTCACCTATCCTGCTGCTGCTGGCCAGGACCCCTACCGTCAACCTGATATAGCCGGAGTATCTGCGCCGCTTCTCTTCACCTATGAACGTCTCAACACCGTCATTGGCAGCAATAGCAGATCATCATCATCATCATGCTCATCACCACCACCAGTGCTGCCATCATGCTCACTATCATCATGTTCATCTTTACTCACCATCGCCCTATAGAGCGAGCAGTAGGTATCACTGTCAAAATGAGGGTTGGAAATATGAAAGTGGAGGGTTCTCTCTCCAGGTGGCCACAGCCTGTGAGTTTTGGTTTCTGACCCCACAGAGACACATAGATAGTGTAATTTATGTCTTTTCAGAATAGGCAAAGTATTGTAGTGCAGGAAAGCATGCATGGAAAATTATGTATAACTATGTTTCATGATATGAGGTCCGTGTAAATTGAAGGGCTGTCCTTGTGATGATGTAAATATCCTTACAGTTTCAGTCTCGGCTGATTTTGGTCCCACTGTTCTGTTCGAAATCTCATGTGTATTGACATCTAAGGTCAGCAAACAAGCCTTGTCAGAAATGCAACAGATAGAGCACTGCTGTATGCTCTGCCAAACAAACAGTGAGCTGAAGAATACAGTCTTAAATGTTGCCTGACATGGTAACTGAACTTTTAATCACATGTTGTCTTCATTACATGAAATAATGCATACGCACCAGCTTTATCCTCTGCATCATGTCCAGTATGTGCATGCATTATATCCCGTTTCCCTTGTGCGTGGATTCACAATTTGAATATATAGCACTATATATTTTCAGAAGTTGTTGCTAATTTGCCAAGCTGATGAAGTCTTTTTGAGCAAAACAATGTCATTTTTTTGCTAAATGGTCTCCTCATCTTGAGCTTTTGTCCATCAATGATAGACATATTATTACACTGTGAAAAAGCTTGCATTGCATATACAGTGTTCAAATATGTATACTTGCACAAACACACAACTTAGAGACTCTAATCAGCAGTCAAGTATTAAAAGTGAAGATATGTCGAGTAGCACTCTTACCATGCTCAAGTGCACCTTCATACCAGTATAAGGATAGTAAATTCTGAAAAGGCCTAGCAATGCTGTATGTAAAGTAATAAATGAAATAAAAAGCGTAGGCAGATAAATCATGTCTTTATTTTTTCATTGTCATGCATAAAGATGACACATTACTGCTTGAATCCAGTGGGACAACATGATGAGGCAATTAACTGTGCTGGATACAGACTCATCTAATTATTAAAAGTTTTGTTTGCATTGGAGCTCCTCAGAGATTTAGGTGTAGGAGTTTGAGTGTTCCCAACTTGACATGCCTATTATTTAGGTCTGCTGTGGTATGGCATCCATCCAGACAGATGTTGCAGTAGGTGAAGTGAGTATTGTTTCACTGAAACTCAGTATGGTTACCTCCTGCTGTGCAGATGGTAAAACTGTGATTGTTTTGTAGATTGCAGGATGGATTATAATTTTATGTTAATAATATTGTGCCGCACTAATCCAGAAACAACATAAATCTGCTGGTGTTATGGTTGCTTTTCCCCCCTGTGAATTAGATGCAGAACCAGCTCCCTTGGTAATTCAACAGTGGACGCCAATTATCAGCTAGTGTCAACAGCTGGCATCCTTTAATCCTTAAAAGCTTGTGGGTGTTCATTTCAGCTCAACAGAAACGCCAGTAAAGCCAAATAGGGTTATATGGGTACAAACAATCCACATGTTATTGCCTGCCAAAAATAAAATATGTTCCCAATACACCAACCACATAGTCACCATAGATGCCTATTGTAGTCTAAAATACCAGTATTTTGTAACATGTGAGCAGGTTTAGTCAAATCTGAAATATGGCAAGGTAATAGAAAAATCTTTTACAGCTGTGATGACTCTACAAGTGGTCAGCAATGTCATAATGAAACTAAACTAAGATGATGTAGTGGAAATGCCCTCACCCTTTCTTTTCTCCTCTCATCTGCAGTGTTTTGCCCTGTATGTGGTGAGACGGTTTCACGGTCAGAATGGAAGAATGTGGTTTGGTGCTGTGGGTATGCTGGTGTATACGGGCTTTACTACGGTATGTGGCTCACATGGAGATAAAACAGAGAATGTATTACACCATAATAACCTGACAGTGACCTTTCATTTAAACAGTTGGTAAGGTTATGTAGCTGTTAATTCCACGATTCAGACAAATCTCATTATTACATATTAAAAGGGAATTGTTCAACACTTGAGTACTGCTTCCTTGCCGAGAGTTAGATGAGAAGATCGATGATTGATCCATGGTAAATATGGAGCTACGGCCTTAGCTGAGCTTAGCTTTGCATGAAGACTGAACATGAGGAAACAGCTAGCCTCGGTCTGTTCAAAGGTAACAAAACAACCAAACAAAATTTATTATCAAAGTGCCATTTTCATTGTTCACTAACACTTGTTTTGGGTTGTTCAGTACTGATACTCAGCAATTAAAAGTTGGTCCATCAAAGTGTCAATTAATTCCCTATTTGCTGTATCTCTACAGACTATGTAACTCTACCCTGACCCCTGACCCTAACGCAATACACACTCTGAATATCTTTAGGCTGCTTTCCATGCTATTGTAACATCCAAAAATCTGGGGGATTTTTAGACATTATCTTGTAGTCACTTGACAGTAAGCTGGTTATCACATTGGACTTTCTAAATCAAGTGTGACGATTAAATTTCACACTGTCATTTGCTTTTCTCAGGAACTTTATCAGTGAGGCATGTGGCGTGCATCACTGTGCTGTGGGCGTGAAGATGTACTGCTCCTGTAGAGGAGTCTCTTCATCTTAGAGATAAAGAGTGTTTATCAGCATCTCCACTTTTACTCCTCAAAAGCTCTCCCTGAGCACACGAAAATCATAAATAAAGAACAGGATATTTGTTTGACCTGCATCCCTAGATTATCTTTATATATACAAAGTCACATTCTTCATACATGAAGTGTGCTTGGTGAATAATCTCTGATTGTCAGTCTAATAAATACTGTATATATTGGACATGTAATGAATGTATTATGGGCTATTGTGCAAACAGGAAGAGCATAACAGTATTTGAAATGTGTTTGAAGGCAAATAAACCATATGAACAGCGTGTATATCACAAATATTTGATTATTCTGTTAATTTTTGGTACTTCTGGCTCATTGTAGGCATACATTGTAGTTCTTGGTGGTACTGTATATTGCATTTCTGCTTCTCTTTTTTAAATTAATTCTTCTACTGCTGCTCCTGTCTACTCTGTTCAAGTGAGGCCAAGTTTTTGAAGAGTATGTATTTGAAATTGTATTCCCTCTTTTGCTCGACCTAAGGTTTTCCCTTTTGATTCTAGATTAAAAAATGTTTTTTGGAGTTTTTTTTAAAAAAGGGTGCAAGGATAGAAAGTGTAACATGCTGTACAGATTGTAAATCCATTTTAGAAAAACTTGTGATTTTGAACTATATAAATAAATCGTCTCATGATGATGGCACTCACAGATAAGTGCTGACTTCCTGCTTTTTTTGGCTACGGAAAGGAGTCACAAGCTTGCACAGGCAGCCATGAGGTTGATTATCTTGCAGCTCCATTGCCACGCTCCATACGGAAACATCACTGTGTCTCTTCTTTGTGTGCTGTTGCGAGGCAGGCAGGATCCTGGCACAGCCTGTGGACTTCCACTGTGAGCTTTCTATGGTCAGCTTGAATGGTGCACTGATGAAAAATGAAGATCACTTCAGGCCCCACTGTTCTTTTCAGACCTTGCTCTTGGGAACCACAATTATTATAAAAAAGTTTTTTTTTAATGTCTTGTGACCCAGACTGATTTTTATGCCAATTTCTATGCTAATCTGTGAAAATGTATCCTTTCAGGATACATAGCAACCTGTTCATTGCAGGCACTGCTTTATTCAGACATTCTTATATTATGACTTCAAAGAAGTAAGAGCTCAGAATGGGTTTGAGCATGCAGCATGTGTTTGGAGTTTTTCGATCATATATACCTAAAGGACGTCTGGAGATTAAACATTTGCATTCGTCCCATACCGTCCTACAACTCTCAGTCCCACATTGTATTAACCCATGTAACCTGCTGTGTGTCTGCTCGTGTTTTAGGACTCTGCGTGAGGATTTCTGTCTTTACTCTGAGAGGCGAGGAGAGCACGAAAAAACATCTGTGAAAGAACATTCGTTCTCATGTGCACCACATGTACACATCAATGTACGTACATGCGGGTACACAGAAATGCGGGGACATGGAGCATAGACCTTGGCCAGAACTGATCATTAATGCAGCCTCACAGAAACAGGCCGGATCCAATGCTCAGCACAGCACACACCTGAAATCGACTGTACATGTCTGTCAGACTTTTATCACCTGCCACCGCACCCAAAGTTTGAACTTGTTCTTCCACTCTTATCCTTCCCTCAACTCCCAGTCAATATGTTTGTTTTGGGAAAATATGTGGGAGGCTGAGAGAGTGAAAAGGAGAGAAAGTCAACAGGAACAAATCTCTATTGCCTGTTTCAATATAATGGTCATCAAACTCAGAGGAGGGGGTAAAGTATCTGTTTGTGGGTACATGAGTATATCATGAGTGTTTATGTGGGTGTGTGGTTTGATATATGTTAGTAAGTGGTGGTGTATTTCTGATGTACTGCGTCTCTGCCTGCAGTGAAAGCCGATAGTGTCCTGTGGTTAAATCATTTTACTCAGTGGAGAGTATTGGAAGAAACACCAAAGCTACAGTTAAGACTTTAACTCACTGCCAAGACCTCACATGTGACCTAAGATTGGTCAGAAACTCAGAGAGAATACAAGTGGGAAAAGATTTCAGGCTGCAGTCTAAACCAAAAGCTCAAGTGGTCGACTGCTCACACATGCATGAGAACAATAGTTGTGTGTAAGTGCATGAATACAATATACTGTATATTACATGCCCTTTCTAATAGCTCTTTTCAGCTGGAGGAACTTTTCCAGGAACCGTTTAAGAAGCTCACCCGTGTTTCAGTCAGAGATATCAAGGTCTATATTTAGTACCTGGGGTTTAAGTCCCTGCTCCAGGGGTAGAACTCAATGGCCACCAGTATCAATATTAGGATAATGGTGGTGGACGAGGGGTGGACATTTCTTGTAATGTTTACTGAGAGAGAAGTTCAAACCCTGCTTGCTTTCTCACCTCCACACACCTTACCAATTGCTGTGTGGAGTGAGTGAAAATGTCTGATTGTCTATTTTAGAAATTATCAGATGCAGTCCCCAATTCTGACATCAGAAAGGTGTAGGGCAATGGGTTTCAGATGCCATTCGACAAGCACTTCTGCTGGAGTATATTGGTACCTTGAGAAGAACTAAATTTATTAAGTGATTCAATTTGGTTAAAGCAGAAATAAATAATCATAAAATAGCCAGCACATTGTGGCTATTTTTTTTGAAGATGGGTGTTCTGGCTTTTTTCAGTCTCCCTTTCCAACTCTGTATGTCTCCTTTGTGATATCCTAACATCACAGTAATGAAAAACTGCAGAGAACAGAATGATTTGCTGTGTACAATGTGAATGTAATTGTATCTCAAAGATGTAGTTTTTAAAAATAAATTATTGGTCTGTTTGACTATCCATGTGGTTCTTTAAAAGCATTGGAATAGGGACTTCTAGTTCTTGAGTTTAGTTCCTTGGACTATTTGGTCAAAAGGGGCTGAGATGGTGCATGTGTGTTATGCCAAAGGAAATTATGGTTTTATCCTTGTGTGTGTGTTATTTTCTGTTGAGATATGTGTGTGTGTGTGTGTGTGTGTGTGTATGTAAGTAAGTGTGTAAGTGAGTAAAAGAGCGATGTGATTCAATCTTGACAAGTAAAGGCAGTTAAGCAGGGGGGGAGCGCACATGAAGAGAGAGGAGATGTCTGACCGGGGAGGGCAATGTGAAAGTGTGGACGGAAAGAGCTGAAAATGTCACAGTGAAGAAGAAAGAATGTTTAGGCGGTGAGGGATGAGAACAGAAATGCAATCTGGGCCCAGACAGAGGTGTAACAGACCAATTTGTTTGTGGTGTAATGGAGAGAAGATGGGTTGGCCTGGGTGATAAGTTGGCCAGGTCTAGGCCAGACTGGACTGGGAGGATAAGAGGGGTTCTGAGGTCTGTGTGAAAAACATTCAGATAGACAAATATGTGGTGCAGTAGGGAAAGAAAGGTGAGTTAACAGAAAAACAAAAAAAGGGCAGATGTGACATTTCAGCAATAAAAAGCAGCTGGCTTATTTATGAAGCTGTTTTTAAGTCTTTGGGGGGAAATTCAAGTTGAGACTTAAAGTATTTGATACAATTCCAAGTCAAGTCTTAAGTTTTTCAAAGCAAGTCAGGTCACATGGGGTTACATCCGGCCACAGCCAAAATAAAACAATGCAATTCCCATGTGGGCGCACCTCTCACAGTGATATAGGTATAATGGTGCTGTGCATTGCCAGTTGAATGGCAGGCATAGTCAGTTGCCTTGGCACACTGACCCCTGGCTACAGAGATTAGCCACTTTTGTTTTGTTTCATTTTTTGGCAATGAGAGTCTGAGTTGTGAGGGAGGTCGAGTGAACATTTTGAGACATGATCATAAAGGCTCAATGTATAAATATATAAAATGAAATATGAAACATCTATAGACTCCCATATGCAGACATTTTAATTTAATTTGTTGCACAGAATTCTAGCCACAAAACAACTGATACATATACAGCATTCAAACAATCTTCAATGTGCAGATTTTGTAACAATGACAAAGAATTATTATCTTACATAGTTTGCTTCTACCCTTCAGTGGCACTTTTCTGGACCAAAATTCAAATATGGCCAAAAGAATATAGTATAAAGGCAGAGCGGGACATGTAGACTGTACTTATGGATGATCTAAAATGTATAAACCCAGCGGTGGTGAGCATGATCATCCTCCTTGGGAAAATCATTATTTTTAATACAAACATGGAGAATCACTTAAAAAAATCATTAAAAAGATTAAAAAATGTAAACCTGTCATAAAAGATCACTGGACAGTGGAAATATTAATTGCACAAACCAATGACGAGTACAAGGCAAATGCTGATAGATGGGAAAAATTTAAGCTGATGGGCTCAACAGAAATATTTTACATACTTAAATGCACTTTGGTAGAGACTTACTCCTCTTTTCTTCACCATCACTCAGGCATCAAATATCAATTATTGAAATATTTCAGGTTTAGCTCTATTATTACAGTAGTTAACTTAGTTTTCACAACTTAAATCTAACTCAAATCCAAATCTCATGTCTATGGCTTGGCTCATTTATTGAATAGAATTTTGTGTGTGAGCAGAATTGGCTCTGTAGAAGTTCACTTTGAAATCACTGGTTTAACAGAAAAGGAAACATAGCAGCTCAGAGCTTATTTTCTTTACAGCAGTGCTGATGTACTGGAGTTCTGAGAGTACAAAGAAAAGAGGCTACATTTTTGGACCCTAAACATGACAGATGTTTTGTGTTCAAATAAACAAAAATGTTTGGAATTCCAGGTGTCAGTTTTCTGTAGCCAGGCTCAGTTTTTGTTATATTTGGATTACAGCTATATGCTTTCCAGCAGTCCTGCTACAGGCAAACTAGATTGGCAGCTGGTGTCACTGGGAAGGGAAGGAGAGTAGGAGCAGAGGGTCAGACTACGAGGTCAGGAGTTGACCCACCAGGAGAGGACGAAGGGAAGAGGAAGGGAGGAGAAGGGGAAAGTGATATGGGAGGAAGGGACCTGGAGCACTGACACATGGAGATGGAAGAGAAAAAGGGAAGGGAGGGAGGAGAGGATGAGGGCAGAAAGGTGACACGCTCAGACAGAGAGAGCGAGCGAGAGGGACGGGGGGAGAGATGGAGAAAAGGATGAGGGGAGTATGGGATGCTGCTGATCCTCTGATTTGACCTTGCAGACGGTCTGCGGCCTCAGCCTGTGTGTGTATTTGCGAGTGCACACAGCCTTATGGGCTCTTGTGCGTGTATGAGAGAGAGTGTTTTTTTGTCCAGTACGAGCAAGCTGTGGTTTAATTGCCAGTCAGGGTCAGGGCAACATGAACACACACAAACAACTCCATCCGTTACACCACAGAGAAATCTTTCATCTTTCTAATCTTCGGCTACAATCAACAAATCAATGGCCAAAACATTCTGCTTGGATGATTGGTCAACGTGGCTGTGAAAGGGTTCAGCTATGTTTCTATGGTAAAACTACCACATGCTTTGATAGGCTGTAAAGGAAAAAGAAGCAATTTTTTGACCGTCTCTAAACTCTTAGGTTTCAGGTAGCACATCTGCTCTGTATAGTTTGTTTTTTGAAGTTTGTTGAGCAGCAGTACTCTCTAAAAGATGAGCATACAACATGAGTCAGAATTGAACTCTGGATCTGCGAAGATAAATGGTCACTCTATAAAAGTCCTGTTGAAAGCCAAAACCCATGTGAAATAGAAAACAAGTTACCGTATATGGACAGTGGAAAGAGAAACATAATTCCTTTCACCTGGAAGATGGTGGCAGGCAGTAAAGTCAAGTCAAGGCTTCAAAGCTTCCCTTCAGGAACCTGTGGCTGATCTTGCAAATGTTATGTCTATGTTTTTCTGTCAGCTTTATGTCAGCTATCATTTCATCGTCAACAAGTCTTCTAAATGAAATGACGAAATACGTTGACTGTAACTGCCCTGTAGAACAGGGGAGTGTTTTCTGATATGATGCCCCTATAGGCAGGACTTCATTGGTCTGTGCCCTCCATAACTGTTGCAACTGACTATTGGAAAATAAATCTGTTTTCTGATGTGAGAATCCAATTGGCAAAGTTTCATTAGGTTTAGGCACAAACACAACTTGGTTAGGGTTAGGGAAAGATTATGGTTAGGGTTTAAATAGGTACTTAAGTTTAGCAAAACATCAATCATGATTTGGGTTAAAATGATTACTTTGTTAAGGTTTGGGGGCCTTCGTCGTCATATAGTTATATTATAATCACATGGCTAAGGTCAAGGAACAACTGCAGTCATTGTTGAAAGAAACCAATATTGACTGTTGGTTGGAAATGGGAAATGAACAGCTGTTTCCTGTGTTTAAATCAGTCTTCCAACATTTTGTTGACCCATCCAACCACCCCTACCTTCTCCCTCTGCAGACTTTGTCACTCTATAATAATGTCACTTGATTTCCTCTTTTGCTCCCAATGGACAAAAATCATAATTACCATGCCAGAGGGTATTGTCATTTGAATGTTAACATATGCAGTTTTGGGTTTCTGTCAATCTTCTGGGGGGGGGGGGGGGCAGTCTCTTCATTGTATATATGTTACTAAATTAGAAGTTGTGGGTTTGAGTCTGCTTTAGTAGATCTTAAGAAGTTGTTAATGAATTGATTTTGGTCCAGATTTTCTGTAGCTCTTCTCCAGGTGTGGCCAAATTGTCCATTGAAGAGGTATTCCTGATTAATTAAACCACTAGCTGAAAAGACACAGCAAAAGGAGGATACACCAGTCAAATGGATTTTTCTTCAACCTGGCAACACAAAATTTGCCACTACAGATCTAAAGCACATTAACAATTTAAGACATCAGTTACGACTTATAAACATTTTATATTGTATGCATTGTTAGAATGTGATAACCATATGTCTTTCAAGCTGCAATCATACAGCCTGACTCCCCATCTACAAAATTTCACAGAAAAGCTGGTATGTGTACCTTCTTAGTGTTTAGTAGGATCAAAGTTTAAAGGGATTGTCCCATTTCCTACATCTGCTGAAATACAAGATGAGGAAAATCCCCTTTAACCAAAATGTTATCCTTTGGCTGCTGTTGACTTTATAATTATTGAAAACTAACATTAAAATAATCACAGCCCACTTCAAGTTTACTCTGAGACATATCTTTTCTTTACTTAGCCTTTTTTTTCTTCTTCTTATGCTATGTGGAAAAATAAATGTTGGTGATTGTTTCTAAATCTTGTATCTGCAGTGTTTAGCCTCAGAATATTGCCATGGCCACCGCCACGCTGCAACGTATCGACCATTGTTTGATTAATGACGGTGGCGATCTCTGCTGCAATCATCTCTCATCCTCTGGTAATCACGGTCTCACTTGCCCATCTGTCTGCTCTACTTTCAAATCACACCATCTACCTGCCAACCTGTCTGCAACCAGAGCCCCAGTAATGATCCAATCTGCCCTTGTTTCTTGGTGTAAAAATAGTCAGATACATAATTAACATCATCGCTCATAACAGCTCCAATAACTGACTGTCTTTTGGGGGGATGAAGGATGAGGGTCTGGCTCATCTGAAGGCAGAATGTTGTTAGTCCAAAAACTACTCAATCATCCCGTCTTTACACTTCCTGCATGGCAATTGGAAGATTGCCAAACACTGCTGCAGTTCTTTATTTGCACTCAATTTAGATGGTTTGGTGCCCAGGCTGTTGTGTATGTGTGTATATGTGTGTATTGTGTCTCTAGTCTCTTCTGTCTCTCTTATCTCTTTCTTATTCACTCCTATCCTGTCTTACGTTCTCTATTTCCTTTACTTCTCTTCTCCCATTTGTCTCTCTTCTGCCATTTTTTTTGGTTTCTCTTCCATCTATGGATTCAAGACAGATTTCTCCTTATCTCTCTTTCTTTTGTCTTCTCAAACTCTCTACCTCCTCTTACCTCTTCATCACTCTCCCTCCCTCTCTCCGCCTCTTATTTCATCTCTCCTTCTGCCTCTTGAATCATGGTTTTACTTGACAGTCTTAGCTGGCTGTTAGTCTGTCTAGGGTGAGGGGTTATGGAGTTCAATGTGCTTTAACCGAGCCAGCTCAGGTCCTTGCTGTAGAGGCTGTCTAGTCTGGTTTCCACCACCAGGCTAAGAACAGGTAGCTTAAGATGGACTCATTATTTATCACACAGCCAGTGGTGGCCTTCCCATGCACACGCTCACAGACACAGACACACACATAGGATGAAGTTATTTAACTGGACAATGACATGACTGACTCATTAAAATGTGAAAACTCAGACTCTGAATCCATCATTAGAGCCATAGTTGAGATTAAAAGAACGTATAACTTATTCTGCACGAAGTTGTGTATTTTTTAACATGTGAGAGGAATTCTAGCTCTGTGGTCGGCATGCTTGTGAAAGTGAAATAAAAGGTAGCAGCCAGTCTTCGCTGACTTCTGTCTTCTCTAAACTTAAGGCTGCGACTTCTTAATGAAGCTGAGAAAGCCGAGTTACATTGCAGAATGACTTTCTGTGTATTCTTTTGTCACTGTGACACACTGCAAAGTTCATATTCCAAATGTACTGTATTTCGCTTATATCTCTTACGGGTAAAGCTTTTTCATGATGCTATTTTTGTGCTCTTGTGGAGCCCTAAACCCAAACCATTGTTTAAGCAGAGCTGCTTAGGGCAATAGATCACATCCAGGGTGCTTTTTAAAATGTTTTTTTATTTGTCTGGTTCTACTGATTTTTGGAGGAAATATAATTGTTGCCAGGATCATGCTTTCTGGCAGTGTTTTTTCCATTCCAGGAAGTGTGATATGCTTAACACGGAGAGAAGGTCAGGGTGAATGGTGGGGCATACAAAGTCCTGCATCCCGTGTTTTGTTAGGTTTGAGGATCCTGAAGGGAGAGATTGTGGTTATTGGTATTATGGTTAAAAATTAAAATGGCAGTGCACCCTGTTTTGAGCTTCAAGTCATTTGTACATTTTTCATTATTTTGCCAAGAGCTTTGATTTCCTGAAACATTACTATGACACTGTTAATCACAGTGTAGCTGCCAGGAGAATATATTGAAGAAAAAGAAGAAATAAATTCTTGGGGCAGCCTAAGCAGATGCCGATATGGCTATGCCACTGACTGCCACCACATTCAGCTCACCCAATGTTAGCACTTCTGTGATTCTGTTTGTTTATACCTTGTTGCCAACAGAATTGACTGGTCAAGCTGGGCAATGGATTCTAGTAAATCAGTGGTGTTTTCAGTCTCTTGTTAAAAATGTCTGAGCTAAGCCTTGGGCCTGGCAAGACCTGCTTGGCTCTTCTGTTGAATAGCTGCCCGTCTCTGTGTCTGTCTCTCTCCCTTTATGCTCCTCTACCAAACCACCACAGCCGACTCTGCCATCTGATAGTAGTCCTGTAAGTTCAGCAGAGCTCCAGCTATGAGAGAAACTTCCCAGAACAAAGAATGGAGCAGTGACCTGGCATTCCACTGCGGAGGAGCAACTGCCAAGCTCCCTGATTGAAACCTCCCCTCAGCCAGCTCCCCCTCCCTACATCATTCTTCCCTCTACCCCACTCTTTCACCCCTCCCACCCTGTCTCCCCCCCACTCCACCTGACTGCCACAGGGACACATAGAGAGGTATAGAGAGCCACTGAGCGTGAGAGAGGAATAGAGTAGGCGAGCTCTCGATCAGAATGCGAGCGGTGCTTGACTCTCCCAAGCACACAAACAAACCTGTCTGCTGGAGAGTTTGGCACACATTGACCTGACCTTATGGTCCAGAGTTCATATGCACTTTGACAAACTGCAGCTCCAAAGTTTCTCTTCACCTCTTAAGTGTGTGGCACAGAATATCAATAAGGATCAAGAGTGACGTGCCATCAGAGTCCCACTGAGAGTTTTTCGAAGACCTATAATGACAGAGGGGTCATAATGGAGAAAATTATGTGTGCACTCATAATGTCATTTTGCTGCTGTCACCTACAATAATGATGTTGTTATTGAAATACACTTGAAGGCCATTTTACACACACACTGGATTCACACTCTTTCTACCTGGATTATATCAGTGCAGCATTTTCACAAGAGAAGGCCATTGAAACCTGTTGACCTGCTGCTGATTTGTTCTACTTTCTTTTGTTTATAAGAGAACTTGAATGTATTCTAACCTTTTTTGATACAGATATGCAAATCTTTCCAGTTCAGTCAAGACACTCATGTTAAGGTTTGAACCATTTATTGCAGCAATAGGCATTTTAGTTTTAGCTGCTCATGTGATGCCTGGGAACAAATCAAACATTCCAATTTGTCCAGTTTAGCATTCCAATTCCAATTTGGAATCCACAAACCTGCCACCAGACAGAATGTTGATATTGGACGATTCTGCAAAACCCCACATTATATTCAGTGATAACATTGAAGGAATGGAATGGGAATGAGAGCTACAATGTGGTTAAGGTCAGGGATAGATTGTGGTTACGTGTAAAAACGCCAAAAAAAATCCCCCAAACCCCCCCCAAAAAACAAACAAACAAAAACCCAACATTGGTCTGTGACAGGACACACACTCTGGCCTTTGCATGAAAGATACTCGCTACACGCACATCCACCATCCTGACCTCCATTCCCTTTACTTTCTGCCTCGCTAAATAAAGGGCTCTCTACTATCTATATTGGCACTGATTGTTGTTTAAATTAGGGAGTTAACATGAATGCAGAAGCTTTATTTAATAGACTTTGGCATTGACCCCTTCCATTAGATGGATGCATAGTGATAGAGCCCCCAAGATCCCCCAAGGGTGCTGCAGATGGAGCCACGACACTCGTGGCGGTGGGGTAGTTGAAGGGTGAAGCGGTATAGACTGCAATGGCAGCAGAGAGAGACAAAACAGGGAAGGTGGTTTATATATTCTTCAGCTAAGATGATCATTGGAGGATAGGAATGCCTGTGCACAGAATTGGGTGAAATAACTGGAAAATAGTTGAGAGTGGAGTTCAGGGTGATGACGAAGTAGGCTGACAGTTGTCGTCTGGCTTGAACTTGCGCTAAAAGCAGGAGGTCTGCAGGAATGAATCCAGTGTATTGTGCTTCACCATATTGACTGCTCTAGATCTATTTCTCATATTGTCTTGTTGTCTGTTTCAGAGAGTCTTGGAGCTGGATGCTGTTGCAATTCAGTTTATATTTTTATTGATGAGGCTGGCTTTAACCTAGCCAAAAGAAGGGGATGGGGACGGAACATTATTCGCCACCGTGCCATTGGGAATATCCCTGGAAAGCCTGGTGGGAATATCATACCAAGTATGCGCGCAGCCATTAGCCAGAAAGTCATCCTCCATCGCCATGCCAATCTTGGTCCCTACAACACCGCCCATCTCATCACACTTCCTGGCCACTACATGGCATCCTCAGTCCAGCCGAGCAGAGGGGTGGTCCACAATCGGCTCATTAACCACCCACAATTTATTGTTCTATACCTTACACCATATTCCCCATTCCTAAACCCAATTGAAGAGTTTTTTCTCAACGTGGTGATGGAAGGTGTATGAATGCAATCCCCTCGCATGCATGCCTCTTCTCCAGGCAATGGAGGACGCATGTGGAGACACTGATGTGGGGGCTTTCAGCAGCTGGATCCATCATTCCAGAAGATTCTTTCCCTTCTGTTTAGCCAGGGAGAACATCACTTGTGATGTAGATGAGGTGCTGTGGTCAGACCATAATAGGAGGCAGGATGCAGTCTAAATTCTTTTTTCTTACATTTGTTTTTGTCTTGTTGTGTTTACAGTTTTGAAAAAATTAGCCACCATTATATATATATATATATATATATATATATATATATATATATATATATATATATATATACATATTTATTACTACTGCATGTTACTGCATGTTTTTTTCTGTTTTTCTCCTATTGGGTATGTAAAGTGTTACACACAAAATACAAGTGTTCCAAAATACTGCATTTTGGAAAAAAATAAAAATATTTTTGTTACTGTATTGCATGTGTGTGTGTTTATTTATATATATTTAAGTAGGTATGTAACAATCTTTTACAACCAGCTACAGTGTAACACTGAAAATGCAAAAGGCATAAACATACTGATAAGATATTCATAGCAGTGTTTTGTGTTGAGCACATCAGTGTGTTGCTGGGTGGTAGAAAGATCTATTCAAATGATGGCATATGTGTGTCATTTTGATGCAAAAAACATTTTGGAAAGAGATAAAACAGTTTTGAAAGCAGTGCTTGCTTTTGCTTGAGATTTGTAGAGTTTTGCATTTTGTGTTTGTGGTTTTGTGTTTAGAGTTATGAGAAAATGAGCCAAAGATTCAGAAAACATGTGTAAACAATTGTGGAAAAACTGTACTCACAGTATGTCACCAAGCACAGTGACAGGTACACAGAGACCAATTACTTTTTCTAAAATGCATACTTAATAACCTGGCAGTGGCCCAAAACTGAAAAAACATCCCAAACCAGACCTGAGAACTATAATACATTGTTGGGACTCCTCAGTTCTGAGATTGATGGAAAAAGAACAGAATGGCAGAGTTTCTAGGGAATATTAGATCAATCTCTCTTATGAGCCACTGCAAAATATATTGAAATATGTCTCTGTCCTTTGTCACTTGCTCATTGTCTCTCTTGAAGGTAGTCATCCTCACAGCATATCCTTCCTAAGATGACTCTTAGATGACGTTTTCCTTGAACTCATTTTGTGTCCAACATTTGATTATTGATTATTTGTCAACACAACATTATCATTGAACGCAGCTCAAACAAGGAAACTACGTGAAAGTCAAAGTTTCTGATGTGTGCATCACTTTGATTTACACAAAAGATAAATGTTGCCTGCAACGTCCTAAACTTGCTCTTTAGTTGTTCCTAGAAGTTGACTTGGTGTAGCAGATAGTTTTCATCAGGTTTTATGTTGCAGTTGGGTGGAAACAGGCTCTCCCTTTAATTAGAAAAACAGTCTCTTCCAGAGAGGTGACACTGCTCTCTTTCACTGGAGAGGAAGTATGGCATATGGATACTAAGCTACAGTACCTGGTGCAAATGTGTGTGGGTGTTCAGATGTGTTACAGTTTGTCTGTGGGTGTTTGTCACTCTAACAAACAAAACGGTTTAAGACCATCTGCCTTGTTAATGGGGGAGCGTGGTGCCAGTAGATGCTTTGATAGCAACCTTTGAAACTATGGACATCTGTGTGTGGTGTGTGTTTGTGTGTGTGTTGCTGGGAGAGATGGCTCCATCTGTTTGTATTGTTTCTTTCCTTGATTGCTCTGCTTCCAGCAAACTTGTATTCTGGGACTGTTTTATTTTGGAACACACACCCACGCATGCATACCTGTGAGGATGCATGTGCATGCATGCACAAACATACACACACACAGATACACATTGAGAACTGAGTGACATAGCCTAGTCAGTACAGATGTGTACTTGGAAATAGAACACAAGTAGAAAACTTTTGAAAGGCAAGTGATTGTTATTGTTCAAAAGAGTCTTTGTCTCTTCTCTAAACCGCTGAAAATGTGTGGATGATGGAAGATTTTCTTTACTCCAAAATAGCATGTGTTGCCCTGAGGCCAAATGTTAAACAATATGGCTTTAAAAAAAATAAATATTATAACCGAGTCGTTGCTCAATCTTCAAGCAAGATTTAACATTTTTAATTTACTCCTTTATCCTGTTGCTTTCACTCTTACGCAGGCTTCATATTTATACTATTTCCTTGTTTTGTGTGTGTCATGTCCTGTGATGTCAGTGCGTGCATGTATGAAGTGGCCCAGCGTCAGGCTCCTGGGACCTGAGAGACATAAGGCAGAGACAGGGGCAAAAGGTTAATAAACACACATATGCCCACACACACATTCATACACACAGAAATGTTAAAACACTCACCAGACACCAGACATATGCATTCATATGTTGCTATTAGGGGTTCAAGCCCAAAGGCCTGAAACACGATTGTTTTTATGCTGGTTTATTATGTTATCTTTGCTCTTTATTTTTCTTTATTTCGCTGTTTTTTGGCGTCTCTGTCTACTTCTGCACTGTTTGTCGTATAAACTTTGTTTCAACCATAGACTGTAAAAAATATGGACATAGTCACTGTGACATCACCCACTAGTTTGCGAACTGCTGTTTTGAAGCCTCGAGTGTAGCGATTTGACCATCGCCATCTTGGATTTGGCTGTTGCTGTGTTTGATTTTTGGAGCCAGGAGTGACCATATTTGGATGAGAGAGTGGAGCTGACCATAGTGTTAGCTGCTAGCTTGGTTAGCACGGTGCATTTACAATCTATGATTAACAGTGATAATGCTAACACTAATGCTAATTTCCGCTAGCAAAAAACAGGCCCTTACCATTAAAACAAAATGTACTCACCAGAAAAACTGATCATCCGACTCATTGATGGGTCTTTTATTACAACCAGATACTGAACAAGGCTTTTTTAGGCCACCACAATGTTACAATTAACTTTAGCGCACTGAAAACACACTGTGGAATAACAGCAGCTACTCCTATACGCAATGGTTACTAGGGATGTGCAGAGGGCCCAGTATTTGTATTTGTATCTGTATTTGTTGAGGCAGCAAAATTATTTGTATTTGTATTTGTATTTGAATAAAAGTGGAAAGAGGTTTAAAAATCCTGTTTTTGTTTTTATTACACTTTTAGTTTTAGAAAATTAAAGTGTTACAATAAGTGTTCATGAAGTGATCCCTTGGGAGCACTTCATTTGTGTCTTTAGTTCAGCTTTATCTCTGGGGAACACCCCCAACTCCAGGAGTGTGCGTCATGTAGCAGGTGGATGTGACTCCCCTTGTTGAGATCTGCTGGTAGACAGAGGAGCAGAGGAGAGAGACTGAGATAGCGATGTAACCGACCTGTGCGCTGATATTTAACAGGTTTTTAAAAAATATCATATCATATCAAAAAATATTTGTATGAAACAAATATTCATAAAAAACCCACTATTTGTGCTTTGCCAAATAGCGTATTTGTATTTGGGCACACCCTTAATGGTTACATTACGTAAGCAACATTGTCGCCTTGGTAGCGACTTGTCAATCACAACGTAGCCACGCCCTAAAACATACGCTGCTTGATCATCTATTTTACTCTAAATGGGGCCATAATTTACAAAATGAACATCATCCTGTATTGAAGAAGACTTGAAACTAGCAATTGAGACCATAAACTCATTAGGAAACAGTTTACTGGGGTAATAAATCAAGAGAGAAGTAGGGTCATTTTCTCATAGACTTCCATACAATCGGACTTATTTTTGCAGCCAGTGGAGTCGCCCCCTGATGGCCATTAGATAGAATGCAGGTTTTTGGCACTTTGCTGCTTGGTTTCAACGTCAAAATGTACATCTTCTTCAGGAGATGTGTGCTATCACTTTTTTTTTATTTTTACATATTTCAGTGATTTTATATAATTGTTTGAAGTATTAAAATTTATAATGGCAGTCTATGGGAGGAATTGTTGAACTGAGTTAGAACCTTTGTCACTTTGAGATTCAACTGCTTGGACATCCCTTATCCTACAGACCTAGTTCAACCTTTAAACTGTTCACAAAACTTTGAATTTCAAAGTTATTATACTAAATTGTGATACCTTTTGTACTTTTGGTGCAATTTAAGTCTAAAGTGAGGGCTTTTACAGCAGTTTTCAGGTCTCACTAGTGTGTCATGTGATCAGGCAGAGCAGAGATATTTTCAGACAAGAAAAAAAAATTCTAAACACATCTCGCTCTCACAGTTTTAACTCCTCAAGCACATGTCATACCTTAAAATGTTGCCATTAGCCTTCTCTCTCTCACAATGTAAATACATTTCCTGTAGGACCTACGGTTTTTGAGATCTAAACCTTAATTGATAGGGAGTCAATACTCTCACTGACAATACAGTCTGAAGGCTGTCAGTTTCCTCTCACTCCCGCACAGATTCTCTCTTACTTCAAACACTTTGTACACATGTTATATATCCTCATGCTCTGCAAGTCCTCCTGCCACTAATGATGTACAAATTTCTGACCTAGAAGCTTTGTTTTAGGCAAATCAATATTTGCTCAACAAAATGTGATTTTTTTTCTCTGTGTATCAGGGATCCCTGGCTGGCTCAGTGGTTAAGCCCTGGTAAAGGTCCACTTCCCCTGTTCGATTGCAAGGTTCTGGGTTTGATACCAGCTCATGAGAGTGCTCTTTATAACACTGCTCTTATGAGAACAAAGTCACTTTAGATGTTCATCATGTACCATCATTCAATGCAACTCCAGCCATCTTTAATGTTATTAATATTTAGATTGATATGCATGTTAAAAAACAGTCATCTTTTGTCATCAAGTAACAGTATATTTGAATAGTCCAGTGGTTTAAGAGCTTCCCACTTCTGTGCCCCTTTTAGATCCAAAGGTTCTGGTTCAGAGAGCCGGTCTAAGGGTTCAAACCCATCTAAGGGCAGCACGCAGTAGAGTTGAAGGTGGAAAAAAATGCGGACGTGCTGCCAATCTGTTGACTGAGACTGGCTGCAGCAGCTAACAGCTTCCAGCTCTCATGTCTGATGTGGATAGATTCCAGATAATCCATAATAAGATAATATCCATATAAGACACATTTTTGACATCTCCTCCTAAATCGTAGGTACGATTGCTATTGCTAATTTCCAGTGGATCATTATTGGAACAAGCTTATCAAAAATTGCGTAAAGCTTGTTGATATCTTATCTAGTTTTCAAGATATTGACCAATGAACTTCAAAAGGGCATGGCTCAGCACATAAATAGCCCAGAGTCAACAGCTGTTGGGCCAATCATCACACAACTTGCAGGAAATATTTCATAACAATGTTGAACCACTTGTGAAATCACTCAATAAGGGATACCACCAGTTCCAAACACATGCATAGGCCTGGCGCAAATTTGGCCATAAATCAATGACAGTTTGTCCAAACGTCACCAAACTTGGTGGATAGTTTTAATTAAGTTGTTGAAGCTTTCAACTTGTACGGGCTGTGTTGGCTTCAACCCTGGAATCGCTGCATATGGCTATATTTTTATTCATGTTTTTCCTTGAAATGAATTAATAGAAACATTGCATCGTTGTCAGCGCAATGCTTGCTGTGAGTCATTAAACCATGGAGGATATATCTGCGCTTAGCTGAACAGAGAGCAGAGAAGTGAAGTGCTTTTCAGTTTTATTTAATACTTGGAATGTATACTCAAACCGAGCTCACGGACACGCACATGCACTCACATAAGGCCACGTGTATCACAAACACGGCACGTGTTTTGACCCCAGGGCCAGCGGTGCGCTACAAGAGTGGATGAGGCCAGGAGGGACCTCGATCTGTCTCTGTTCATATTATTCAAAAGAATAAAGCTTTTTTCCCCAGTAAATTGAAATTTGAAACAAAATGCCTATTAAAAGCTAAGAGACTTCCCTGGAGGAAAGAGCGCTGGCATTTAACATGCAGACCCTGTGTTTAGCTCCAGTCCTTTCAAAAAGCAACACAGCCAAACCAATCTCCCTGAGAATGCCACAGCAAATTTCTTGCGGATGAGTTTCGGCTGCAGCCCAGATACACAAAGTGAAATGAAGGCTTCATGGTTTATCAAAGAAGCCATAGTGTTTATTCTACTAGGAGCAAACACACAGACTGCCTAATAACACTGGCAGAGGATGTTTCCTCCAACACATATACAAGAGGACCTAAAAGCTACTGTGTGGCCCTCAGTGAAATTTATGTGAACAGGCTTATGTTCACTCAGAGGTGAGTGCATCTTGCATTGGACAAGATATAAGACCTTGTATAGACGTAATGATTCAAATGGCATGAAAACAGTTCACATGCACATATCTTCCTTCAGATGGCAATTTCCATGTTAAACTGCTGGAATGAGAAAGTGTGTGAGACCCGAGACATTTGGTAAACAGTGGGGTGTGACTGTGTCATAGCTATGTAGCAATGTCAATCCTCTTAGGGGTCATTGGTAAGCGTTTTAAGTACTTATTTGCGCAGAACAATGAGACAGTCACTACACCAGGATTGCCAGGAGCTGAGACATAACCTGATGATCTTGGGATCAAGTGAAGGCATGGAAAACACATTGTAAATTGAAGAAATCCGTGTGAGCCAATGGAAATTGTATCTATAGTCTGTATAAAAGCTGCCATATTTTCTTTAATATTCTCTCTGTGTGCATCTGTGGCTATAATGTAACTACATCTTCTACAAAATAAGTTTATGTACTACTAATCTGTGTAGCCAGATACATTTTGGCTGAAAGGTTTTTGTTGCCTGAATCACATTCACTAGCAATGCTTTTTTTTTTTATCTTCCAATCCAAGTGTGACCCTGCATACTGCACAAAAGTCAATGTGAAGAGGGTGGGATTGGTGTTTAGGCATACCAAGCACAGGACTTTGGTTAAATTGTGAAAAAATAAACAAAGATTTGAAGCATAAGATGGGATATCTTATGCTTCAAGTCCTTTTTTTTTTGACATTTAACCAAGATCATATATCCTACAGAGGTTCTTTGAGTTGCCTAAACAGAACCATAAAAACTTGAGGATAAAGGTAGGGGAAAAAAAAGAAACATGCAGACAGTGAACCTTGTAGATGTTCAGCATGAACATTTTTCATTAACACCAGTTAGCAGATCCTTCAATAAGTGTTTTCTCAATATTCGCAAGCACATACATTTCCTACAAAACATATGTGCTTTTTAAAACATATATGAGTGTAATTTTCAGGGGAAATGGTTGCACAATGTTGTGTTTACATATCCTTTTACTGTATATCTCAAGCTATAGTGGCATAGCAGGACACTAAGCTGTGTGCTTATACAGTATGGTGATAAATACTGCCTGTGAGCACACATGCACACACTCAGTAAACACTAGCCTACCTATCTTAGTCCCTTTGTGCCATTGCTCTGAGAGGGCTGAATTTATTCTTTGCCCATTTATTTGATGTTGATGAAAGAGTGGATCAAGTCCAATCGCATCAATCAGATCAAAGACCTGCTGTGTAATGTGAGGAATGGCGCATATGATGCACGCACACATACACACATACGTACACTGGCACACGCTCTCGTAAACCTTTATAGTTTGATCAGCATCCTGATCTTGAGAGGAACTTATCTAGCCCTTTTCAGAGGAATGTGAAATATCTAATGGAGACGCTACGCTTGTCAGCAGTATCTCTAGACTACCAACGTTCTCTACGACTAAATGCAGACAAAGTATATTGACTGAGAAAGGATGCAGGAGGATAACTTTTAACTGCTGCTGTCTGTCTCTATCTGGGGATGAAAGTCACGCTGTCTTTCTCCCTGCAGCACAACACATCCTCATACCCAAGCCCCTCCCCCCCTTCTATCTCTGTATCCTACATCTATCTGTCTCCTCTCTCGTGCTTTCCCACATACTGTAGATAGTAAACATACTGAGAGAGAAGCCATTCAAGCTAGTCTTCCAAACGGTCAACTAACCAGAGAGGGCTCTTTATTTCCCACAGGTCAGCTGAAGCTTTCTCTACACTATTATGGGCATTCTCCATACCCAGCCCTCCACCACTGGACAGACAGACATGTGTGTGTCTGATGCGACGGGCATGACGAACATGATACATCTCATCACATGCTTCTCCTTAGCGGATTAACAGGCAGGCTTCCAACAGCATTTATGCCAATGCTCCTGTGGGTCTGGCTTTGTGCAGGCAACGGGAAAATTCAATCACTGCCTAAAGGAAAGGAACGGGCTGAATGAAACGCTACTTTGGTTCCATTTCCGTGTTAACCGCTGTTTTTCAAGGCTGCAAATGAGGAAAAAGAGAGAGAGATGGACTGCAACTTCTCAATCTGTCCCACTCGTATTTCTCACTCTTTGTCGGGAACAAGGTTCTGGCAGGATGGATTAAGGAAATGGATCATGAGGACACATCTGGGGTCTAATGTCTACAAAGAACTCATGAAAAAGTAGTTTATGAACATGGATTTAAAAACCATCTCACAAGAGTTATTTATAAATCTTTATATTGATATGTAGAAAATCCCACCTTAATGGCATTTGCAGATATAAAACTCCCACAGATTTTTAAAAAGTCAGCTTCATGTCAAAACAGATTCCAACAGTGGGACTTTTTAAAAAAAAAAAAAAAATATATATATATATGGACAGCGAATATGTTTTAATCAATTCCCTTTTTATGGCGATTGAAACATGACCTTAGACTGAGATATATTTGTTATACTGTTATTATACAAGTTATACTGACTCTCACTAGTTTGCCTTTCTTGGTCACATCATAACACAGCAATAATAACTTATTTTCCCCTGAAGCTCAAACTGATTAAATGCAATGTGAGGGGGCTGAATTTTCTAAGACCCTTACAGTGCTTCACTATTATCCTTTTCACAAGCTGGACTTTTACATAACCCGCTGTTTTTTAAGCATCCCCTTCATTTTCCATTTGCACCACTTTTAGCACAAAATTGATTAAGGACGTGTTTATGTTTTCAGACATCATGGGGGTGAAAAGAGACACAAGATGTGGCATCATTAGTGAAATACAAGAGTATGTTGGAAAACTAACCACTGCAAGAGTCCTAAGAGGGTTTGAAAAAAAGCAGGCTTTATTTAATTAAAGTATTTTTGATGCCACTGTACTTTAGACAAATTAAATCTGGAAGAGAAGGAAAGGAGGGAGTTTTACTTATGTGACAAGTGGTGGTGACTTAGAATTTCCAACATTATGTTGGGGCACAGAACTTGGAGTGTCTACACTATACTAAACATCTGTTCATGCATTTATGCCTGAGAGGATATTACCACATCGATAGGTATCTCCCAAACATCTGCCTGGAAAAACAGCCCAGTCCCTGGCTCAATAACACAATTGTCTAATACACCCGGGTACGGTTAGCCAAGCTTGCCAAGATCCAAAGGGAAGATCCTGATGTCTTAATTTGATCACAATATTACCTACGCAAGTGCAAGTAATATGAAAGCAACAGTCCGTTTGTCTTAACCCACATGCTTTTGTGGTTTGATCCCTGTGATATTAATAAAAACATTTGTAGAATGGGTAATCCAGTCTTGAGTGTATTTGACAGTTTTGTTATTGAGCCTGAGGTAACAGCATCTCTAAAGGCAAACATTTACATAGTAGGTGTCAGATATGAAGGCAATAACTGTCAAAATTTCAATTATCCTCCTTCATTAAATGTGCTCCAGGTAAATCTAGTGTGGCACATGTGGCATTCACAACATGCCACATTTATTGAAAAAAACAAAAAAGTAAAGAATGCATTATGACTTGTTTATGACTCCTAACCCAAATCTTGGAACTGTGAGCTTGATTTGGTACTTGACTTGAGACTTAAAACTGACTTATGACTTTGCTCCCACCTCTGGCAGATACTACTTGTCTGAGATATTGTCAGTCATATATCCCAGAGTGCAACTGAATGAGTAATGCATGTGCGTGTACTTGAATGTGAATATGCGCATGAATGCACTGGTGCTTGTATACCTCTGTGAGTGTTTGTGTGTCTGGCTGCTGTGGGACTTGGAGAGGAACAGACAGTGAAAGAGAGAGAGAAAGATAAAGAAAGAAAGAGAAAGCTGTGGGGGAGGAGAGGAGAGGTAAACTAAAGCTGCATGACGAGTACATCGGGGCACAGAGCCCCGACTGGGAGCGACAGTCCGAACACAGATACACCGTGTCCAAGCAGACAGTGAGAAGTGGAGGAGATTTCCCTATGGAGGCATGCCTGGGATGCTGGACACCTGAACACACATGGATACACATAGACAGCGAGCCTGCACTTACAATCCTGCAAGCAACCACTACAAAACACAAACAAATGATCATGCACGCATACGCATGCATGTATTGTGTACTTGCAGTCCAAAAAAATATATTAGCATGGATGAGTGTGCACACTTGGAACACACACAGAGTCAGAGATAGAGCATCGGAAGGAGTGATGGTGTTTTTGCATCTCAGAAAGCTGAATTTTCCCTAACACCTTGAAATGTAAAGTTCACTTCCACCTCCCATCAACATTAAGTCCTGACCAGAATACACAGTGCATAAGAGGTGAGTGTTGTCCTGCCTCCCCACCTCTCTTCACTACCACTGTCAAATTCCCCTCACGCTTGTTCTCTTTCTTCACTGAAGCAACAGAAAAAAAGAAGAGAAACAAACATCAGTGTTGCGGCAGGAATATTGGATATGTGCATGATGTCTAGTGCTTACAGCAGTCCTCTAAGATGAGGCAATGTGAGTAGAGGGAGTGAATGTGGTATGGTCTGCATGTGTATGAGCGTGTTCGTGTTTGCTCATGCTTTTATACTGTCAGAGTCATGATCTGATTGACATTTTTAATGCATGTCCTGTGATGATTCTGTGCACATGATGGAAAGACAGACAGATGAATAAACACCCAGCTTCAGTGCTCACAGACAAAAACTTGAACAGAAAGCCTGATGAATAAAATACTGTGAACGATAATTACCCAGAGAAATTGAAGGAAAATCTATTTATACATTATTTTCCTTTGAAGGAAACAATACTTTAGGTTATGCGTTATTCTAAATAAAAGACCGTGTATTGGGAATAGACAATAGATGTGATTGACAAGGAGATGAAACAGTTCATTCTAGGGCGTCAAAATGACAATATTGCAATGTGACACTCCGTTGTAAAGGAGACCATCATTGAAGCAGAAAGCTAACAGCTATCACTTGAAAAGACTCTTGTAAAGTAAAATCTTACACTTATAATGTGCTGTCGCCCACCCTCGGGGAAGAGAGGAAGAGGAGAGAAAGAAACATTTTTGAAGGACTGTGACCAATCTATTGTTTCTGATTGACAAGTGTTATCCCTCTGGGTTAGTTTGGGACTGTGTGGGTGGATCAACCGCCAAGATACCTAAGTGGGTTTGTGGGTTTCCTACAGTGGATTCGGAGACAGTTCTATTATGGACATGTCATACTTTTTTGAACCTGTCTGCGTCTGTGAGAGGATGGCAGTGATAGAGATGAATCTAGGTCCCAAATGGTTGGCTAACTTTTTCATGAGGCCTTCCACCTTCACATCCCATTGATTTCAGACTCCAACACAACTTTTTTAATACAATGTTTCACCCCTCAATTGAGAACTTAGTTGTTGAGTACTCACCCCCAATGTTGATCTAAACTCTCAATAAGTTCACCCAAAAACCAAGTATGGAGCAAATTAACCCCTGTTGTTCAATCTAACTGCATTGTTCTACTGGGTGCTTCTTATAAAGTTGATTTGGGGAAAACTGCATGACCTAAACTATACACTTATTAAAAATGTTCATTTTTTCACTCTGGCACATTCTATCAGGATGTAAAACAAGTCTTTCTCAGGGACGATACATGTGGAGACGCAACTAAGAGCAAACATGTAAACTCACAGGATGCAGAAAGGAAACAGGATGGGATTTTGTTTGTTTGTGTCTGTGAAAAAGGCCAGGCAGCAAGCAATTTTACACAGACATGAGGTAGTGCAGCTAAATTGTCACAGTTCCTCATGATCCAAGATGAGATCTTGTGTCTTGTGGTCAGAAACACAGCATGTTGCATATTTTGTGGAGCTCATAGTACCATGGGAAGATGCAATAGAAATAATCTGTGAGAGGAAAAGCTTAGATATACAGAGTTGGCTGTAGGGGCTTTGTTGATAAATCTGTTTTGTCCCTGTTAACTGAACTGGGGTGAAGAGGATGGAGTCTAAAACTGCCAGTAAAAAATATGGCAGAAAAGTGAGTGATTGGGGCAAAGACAGGCAAGTACAGAATCTTGATCATGTTATCTGGTTATGTTATAGACAGAAGCTGAGAACTGAAGAGGCTTGGTTAGTCAGTTTGGTGGGTTGCTGTCAGTGATGGCAACATGCAGCTTAGATTAACTTGTTTTTACTTGGGCTGCCAAAGTTAACGCAAATTTGTTTTCACGCCACTATTTTTTTTTTTTTGCCATTAACATAGTTTCTGTTATGGGGATTTAGATCGTAAGTCTATTTTCTGATCCACACTCTGGAGCAGAGAGTGGTGGTAATACACCAATAAGCTGGATGCCAACCCCCGAAGAAGAAGAAGAAGAAGAAGAAGAAGAAGAAGAAGAAGAAGAAGAAGAAGAAGCAGGAGAAGAAGGTTCTGTTATGATGACCCCTTGCCTCACCTGTAGTTTAGGCATTATTATGGATCCCACTGCTTTTCTTGGCAAGACACGTCCTGTATAGCATTCAAGCCCTATGATTGGCCAGGCACCCATGCCTCTAGCCTGCTATTTCCTAACTGTATGTTCAGGGGGTGTCTGGTGTTGAGTAATGGGAAATGTTAATTCTGAAGGACTATGAGTTAACAGTTTGAGTCAAGCACAGAGGCTGTATTTTGTGTATCTTGGAAGCTGAAATACTGTGCGTGCCATAGCATTCAGATGAAACTGCCTATCAAACCAGTGGGGCCGGCCAATGTAGATTAGCCTAAGCAGATACAATGTAGATATAAGGCTCAGACGGCTGAGTATCTGCTCTTTCTGGGTGAGGGTAGGATTCAAAGGCAGTCACTGCAGGGCTTACTGATAGGACAAAACATCATTTAACATCAATACTGGACTTCCAAAGGAATGCTCGCAGAACCTTTGGCACATTTCATTATGTGTATTGATAATATCTCTAAACCTCCAATACGTTCACCCAAAAACCAAACACAGAGCCAATTGTTTTAAGAGGATGCTCTCTACCATGTCAAGTGCATACCCCAAAATACAGTATATACTCACCATATACAGTATCAATGTCAAGATGTTAACTACATGGTTTACACATATATCTTACTTATCTCATGAGGGAATCAGAGTTGGTGCGGGGGATGACAAGGTAAATATTTTGTATGTTTGGAGCCACCTTAATTTCTCTGCTGCAAAATAGCCAAGCAATTTGATTATACTGCATGAGCAGCTAGGGCAATTGATTTATTTTATTTTAAAAAGATGGCTTACTTCTAATGTTGCAAAGTGCAGTGAGAAGAAATTATATTACATACCAGTCAAACCTCCAATTCACAGTTGGTGCACAGCTGGTTTTCCATCTCAAACATCCACACAGTGCACAAAGTCAAAATAGTCAAAATTGGTTTTCTGTGTACACATGGGCTGCATTTGGAATGAAGACTATATTGACACTGATGGTAGTGTTGGAAAAGAGAAGTGCAAACCAATCACACATGGCGACTACAATGGCTGAATTCTAATTTTGGGATGAACCTTTCTTTTAATAACCTCATGAGGTCCTGTAGCCACACTTTGTGAACCCCTGAGGCCATAGAGGTCAGTAACTAAAAGGTTATGGCAGAAAGGGTATGTCAGTGTCGTGAATGCTAATATGTAAATACTCTAAATGTTTGATCTTGCTTCGGGGTTGTAAGTCACAGCTGAGGTTAAGTTTAAGAGGTCAGTAGGTTAAAATCAGCCATTGATCCATTCATTATATTGTGTTCACAAGACGGGAGGTCATTTAGATTTTGATACAAATCAACATGGTGAAGTATCTGCAGTGGTAAACAGCACAACCGAACAACCCTGAGTCCACAGCTGCTAAATGGATCCATCTCTCTTTGACACACAGCATGTGTGGGACAGGAAGTAATGCTACTTATGCCAATCAATGATATCTTTATTGACCAGAGAAAATAGCCTTGTCAATGCACTCTCTCTGATTAGCTAACCTCATCATTGATAGTATGGGCTATTGACTGAGAGCATCAGAGTGCTTGTCATAAGGG